>NC_092746.1:74793263-75418263 GCF_047496795.1 Chiloscyllium punctatum
TTCATCTCAGCATTGTGAAGCTGCTTTAGTCCAGCCTGCTCCCTAGTGGCACTGTTTACAGCAAATGAAACAATTCAGTTAAATGCATGTTACTGAGGAGAATGGCAGTAAGACGATAAAGTGATTGTTCACTGTTTCCTCCTCTTTATACCCTATTTGGAACTGGATTGATCATTCTCACAGTCAGCTGGGGGTTGCTGCTGCTGCTGTTACTGCAGCTTGATATCGAGCCAGAAAGGAACAAGAAAGGTGTCAAAGGCAAAGTGGGCAGAAAATAAGCAAGCAAATTCAGCCGGAGGAAATCGGAGCGAAGACTAGACGGAAGGGAGGAAACTAAAAGTCTTGGGAATAAACAAAAGCTGGAAGAGTTCTTAATGGTTGCAGTCAGCTCAGGTTAAAAGTGCTGTTGATTGGGAGCTGTCATCTGTGGAACTCTGTTTACAGTCTTTTCCTGTTAGTGCCTTGTGTTTGACAGTTTTTCAGTTTGCAATTTATTTGTTACTGTACCTGGCTTTTTGAAGGCAGACTGCAGTTTGACTGAAGCCATCGAAGACTGGTGGCAGTGTGTAACAGGGACTTCGTTATCACGGACTGCTCACAGCAAAGCTCTTTTGTCCGTTAGACTATGTAAACCAGTGGTGATCTGCTGCATCTGTCAGATAGTGTGGATTTTCCTGTCTTGCCCGAAACTGAGGATTAGCATTTTCACGTGGTCTGCGTTTTGGGAAGTGCATGGATTTGCAGTCTCGTCATTTAATCATCGGGGCCGATGGATCGTCTGTTGGTGTTCTGTCTCTGCCTGCCGACGCTGAAGTAGAACAGTGACTAGGTGTTGCCTGATAGGGTTCCTGCTTTCACTTTGCTGTGCGGCTGCTGAATCCCCCCCTGCTTATGTCAACCCTCTGTACATATGGGAGACACATTACCGTATGGCGTGCTATTACCTTGTGATCAGCTCAACGCATCTCAGCAATGGGCATTTTAGAAGCATTAAAGGAGTTTTTAGAGGACCCCTGTGCAAGAATGGGAGTGAATCACTGGTAAATTTAATACATTATTTTTTCTGTTAATTATGTGTAATAAACTTTTTCTTAACATTTGCAACATATGATTGTGTAAATTGTGCCTTTTGGAAAACGTGCAGTCACTGAATTTTTTTTATTTCTTGCAATTTGAAACTGATTTTCAAAGAAACATATATAGATAAGGCACTTTGGTTTTCGGCGATGCTTTGATGTATGAAGAGACGTGATGTGAAGTAATTGGTGGCAGACAGTACATGCAAATGTATAGCTGAAACAGCGGAATGGGTTCGGGCTCTGCTCGTCCAGAAACTGGTGAAACATTCATTGAGTTAATTAGCGCGGCCGTCTCTCCTGCATCTCTGCCCAATGAATCCGATTGTCCCTGAACAGGAAACTTACTTTAGCAGATCAATTATTTCACAGCATTTGCAAGCACCCTGTGCTGCTTCGACTTATTTTGCCGCTTTTCACATTGCGCGACTGTGTTGTCCGAGTAATTCACGGACCCATTTTCAAACTTTGAATTAAAATATCAATTTAGACCGTGTCAGTTGAGCAATTTCCATTTTGAATGGAAAGGTTATAACTGCCATCAACGGTGCATTTTACTGCATCCTGAACGCGCTGAAAGATCCCCTGGTAACATTCATATATTCCCGACAATATACACGCAACGTGAATGTGAGAAGTTACAGTGAAGTATAAATTGCAACAATTTTGCCATTGGAAAGTCTAAAAGAAAGTGAACGTGCGTGCGTGTGAGAGAGAAACCAGTATTTCTCTCTCACAATGGAAACAACCGATTTCGATACTACAGTATCGATTTAAACGGAGTTCTGAATGGTGGGGGGGCGGAGGCAGGAAGTGGAATTTGAAATTCATGTTCTCGACACTCACATAAACAAAGTCCAACTCGACTGAATTCCGCGGGTGGTTTACTTAGAGTTATATGGTAACTGATTCAGCCATGCAAGTGTTCTGCATTGTCAGCGTCAGGTTATATTATGTGACAACTGCAGTGCGATTTATGATGAGGAAGTTGAAATTCCCCCCAGAAGAGAAATGTCGAGAATTACCACGCATAGTTTGCGTCTATCACTTACTCACATTTCGGATTGGATGCGACCATAGTTGCTGCCATGACTGTCCGGAAAGAGCCTTGTGTTTCTATGACATGTTATGATTTTGGATCAATTTGGCCGTTTAAGACGCTTCTGAAGGTTCTTACAATGTTGTTATCTTAATGCAATCGGACAGAACTATATTGTTAGCTTTTGTGGGCTGAATTTATCACAAGGGTAAAATTACAGGTGAAGTGGGCTGCAAAATCTTCTCCAGCTGTCTGGAATTCATTGAACTGAAAGCTTTCCAAGTCAGAGCCAATTTGTTTCAGAACCCTGGAAGCATTCCTTTCTTTTATCTAATGATGGTTTAAAAAAAAACAAAATAGTTTAGCATCTGAGCCAAATGCCATTGTATTTTTGTCAGTATTCCACAAATAACTTAAAAAGTGCACAGTAATTATTTGGATAACTATTATATAAGGCAAAATCCATCAGTTAATAAAGGGTTAACAGAACCTTGCCATTAACAGTAATATACTTTTCCAAATACATGCCTTTTGTAATCAACAAACATGTATTACCTGCTGACTAACTAAAATTGCAATTTAATTCCCAGCATAAATCTAAGGATGCTGGAAATCTGAAATAAAAAAAGAAAATGCTGGAAATATATGTGCAGGTCTGCCAGTATCTCCAGAGAAGGGAAAAGGGTTAACATTTCAGATTTTCTTTCCTCCAAACTGAAAAATAGTAGAAATTTAGCATGCTGCCTGACACGCTGAGTATTTCCAGTACTTTCTGCTTTTATTTATAGGCAATCCACTTTTCTGGCACAGATTTTTATTGCTAAAGTAACCTACAGGTGTCATTATTTTCTCATGACCAACCAAAATAATGTTATAATTGCTGATTAATTCTGTATTTTAGTCTAATCTAAATAAATAAAGTATTGTTTATGACCCACTTTTCTGTATGTGCTGCAGCTAAATGTACAATATGTAGTGTGTAGTGCATGTATGTATGTGATGATTTATGGGTGGGGTGGAGTTGGTGGTGGGAGGTGGGTGCTTTGGGTGATGCTGTATGCAGCAAAGATTGCTGTAAGCAGAGGTGGAAAAGAACACAATTCCGAGTCTGTGGTACTCACTTGGAAATTACAGGAAAGAAATTCCTTTTGGAAATTGCAATGAGTTATAACTCATTGATATGGCACATTTTCAAACCTTATACAATTACAATTGTGTGCACAGTGATATAAAATTCAGACTCTATCTCTAAAAAGAAGCACACTGTTTTTCAGTAATTCTTCTGATTTTCCCTATTCTCCTAGATTTTGAGCTGCCCAGCATCCAATCAGAGGTGGACGGTTAACTAATGGTTTGTTTTATTTGGTCTTCATTCATGCATACTTTTATTTCGTAACTATTTTTATATCATTCCTTTTTGGGTGATATGCATACTCCTTTGTCATGGTTGGAACACTGTAGTGAGTTGCCAAGCTGTGAGACTGGCTTGATCATTATTTTGGCAGATAATGGTGCATAACTGACCCATACAAACCATCAAAGCCAAAACCATAGGACAGGTCTGGCAGCATCTGGTAGTGGCAAAAGGGACCAGCTATGATGCTGCTCATGGACAAATAACCTGTTGATACTCATAATCAAAAGATCATGAAGTGTGGTAAACTGGCGGAGTGGATGCTTGCACAAGTGTTGGTCTTTTTTGTTGAGGGAACTGAAAGAGAAGAAAAGGGGAATCTGTAAAACTTGCTCATGATTGAAACCTAGTATCATTTGGCACTGAAATATCAACACTGGTTCTGTGTTGCAAATATTTTCTGGGAGCAACTCATTTTCAGAGTCAAGGAAACATCCTGTTGAGATTAATCATCAAGTTGGCTGTCTATTTCATTGTTGTCACAGTGCTACGTATATCCCATAACTTTGTAGGGTATATCTAAAACATTCAGATTGATATCCTAAATTGAATATTTTCTGCATTCAGTTAATGGTGGTCTGAAAATACTTGAAATTAAAAACGACAGCAGATACTTTATTGGTCTTGTAACTTAACTTTCTGAAGATTTGTGTTTGAAGGTTTATAATGCAAGAAAATCTTTGCCTGAATTTTAATGGAGATGGTATTCAGGGGTTAATGTCATTAGAATACTGAGAAAAAGGTTTTTGAAAACTTAATAGTCAAAGAGGTAAATTTTGAAGGAATCATTTAATTTTGAAAATCATTTTAATATTTAATGTAAGATTTTGTACTTGTCCCTTGCCCAACCTCAGCATGTTCCAAAACACTATGGCCAATTTAGTAATTTAAAAAAAAAGTTAGCTGTAAAGCAGGTCAAGTTGTAATCCAGCAAGTACCAATATAAAATATTTAAAATAAAATTCTAATTTATTTAGCTGTGCTATTTCAGTATAAATTTTATTCATTACTGTTTAAATTATTCTATGAAGCCAAATAGACACATGGACATATATGCAGATGTGACTTGGCTAACAGGATTTTGAAGCATTTTTCTTAATTAATTTATAACTTTTATTGAAAATTGTAATTGTGTTTTGTTTGGATTAAAGATACTGCAGCTGAGCTTTTGCAACAAGCAATGGCCTTGTCTTATTAAGCAAACAACATGTTTTTACAGTGTCAGATGTTATATTGAAACAATTCTGTGTTCATTGAACAAATAATAAGTATAAAGCTATCAAAAAAGTGGAGCAAAATTGGCATTAAGAAAAATGTTCCTCCAGTGGTGTGAAAGTAACTTTGGCATTTTAAAAGAAGTGTTGTGGACTAAACAAATAAATTGTACCTGATATGGAACTGGATTTGAAACTATAAGCAGTTTAAAGTTTTGAGATAGTTTAGGTTAAATGGACTTGAGCTTACGTGAGTGTAATATTCCCCTTATTATGACTAACCAGAATAACTTGTAAGACTCAAAATAAGAACTAATCTATTATTGATTCTGCAGTAAATAGATTGTGTTGTATTGGAATACAGTATCAATATGCTTTATTGTAGTGGATTTCAAGGGATTTCTAAATGATTTCAGTTTGATCAATGATTAAGATATGGTCCTTTTAAGCAGAACCTTTAAGCTCTAGATCAGTTTCAGTCGTGTAAATGAATGACAATATGCTTACATGTGAATAACTTGATATAGAGCATTGTTGGGGGAATATTGTTCATGTTTACATCCCATTTTGCATGTTTAAAAATTAGAATTTTCAGATAAACTATCTTTTTGTTTCCATTTGAAATATGACCTGGCCCTAGTGAACTGGGTGAAACAAACATCTAGTTGTAAGTTTAAAAATTCACTGGAATAAGCTGTCTGCCTTAAGACTGTCATAGTCCTCCCCAATCAGTATCTTCATTCACTGACATTTACATTTGATTAGATTCCCTACAGTGTGGAAACAGGCCCTTTGAAGAGTAACCCAACCAGACCCATTTCCCTCTGATTAATGCACCATGTGCAATTTAGCATGGTCAATTGACCTAACCTGCACATCTTTGGACTGTGGGAGGAAACCAGAGTACCTGAAGGAAACCCACACAGACACAGGGACAATGTGTAAACTCCACACAGCAATTGCCTGAGGCTAGAATCAAACCTAGGACCCTGGTGCTGTGAGGCAGCAGTGCTAACCACTGAGCCACCGTGCCAGCCCAGTTCTCAGCACTTGAGTAGAATGGGCATGTTATACAATAAAACTAATTATATTAAAATGAAACATTCACTTGATCTGTCTATCCTTATCAACTGTAACCCAATTTCTAACTTCTGTTTCTTTTCTAAAGTCCTTGAATATGCTGTGGACTCTGAGTTTAATTGCATCTCTTCCACCTTTCCCTATTCATAATTCTTTTGTCGTATTTACACCTTGTCAGAGTTCTGACCAAATCCTGACTAAAGTCGCTAATGGTTTTCTTATTGCCTATAACCGTAACAATTTTCTTTTCTTCAGTCTCTGTAGCATTGAGGATGTTCAACCATGCCATCATACTTCATTGATTTATCCTCTCTGTGGGACTGCCCATATGTGATTCTCCACCTTTCTATTCCATAAAGCAAGCACTGCTATCCCTTCTCAATTCTGCACAGCCATTGCTAGATTTTCATTGCTCCATTTTGGCTGCTGTGCTTTCAGTTGCTTTGGTCTTAAATTCTGGGATTCACTCCCTAAAACTCTGTGCTTCACTACATCTCCTCATTTACGTGTTCCTTACAATCATCCTCTTTGGCCAAACACGGAGTCATCTCTGTCAATATCCTTTTTAATGTGTGATGTGTTAAATTTTATTTGATAATATTCATTTGAAGTGCCTGGGGTCACATCACTACAATATAACACTGAATAACTATCAGTTGATGTGTTTTACAATATTCTATCATTCATCAAAAACCATGATCACTGACAGCTTTTACCATATTCTTACTGATAATAAGGGATATAAATAGGTTCATTACTCTTGTTTTAGGCATCATTACTAATGATGGGAAAGTAATGCTATGTCTTGAAGGAGGAAGTGAGAAAGCAGATAGTCAACAGTAGCCTGCAGTCCAGAGTTCAGCTTTGTTTGTAACTTGTGACATTAAAGGGGACATGACCATTAAATACTCATGTTATCTCTTTCACTGTAGACACTTCTCATCTGTCACAGGTCATTGAAGTTATTCTATAAGCAGTGCAGGATCATAGCTGTAAACTCCTTTATTGAAAACAATTTATCACTGTCCAAGAGGCAGTCGACTCACTTCTTTATTATTGGTTGGCAGTAAAGGCAACCTCAACATGCAAAGTCTGCTGGGTGTATAATTGCATATCTCTGTCTTTTGTTTGCAACTGCAAATGAAAAATATTGAAATGGTCTATCGAGCCTTGAAATTTCCACATTCAGCATTACCTGTCTTAATGAATGTGAATGATAAATTGGCACCATGACTGCCGACTTAAATGCTCTTCTGTGCAATGGTTTAACATCACTGAGAATTGGGCTGAGATCACTCAATCACTTCATGGTATTTAAAGAAAAATCTACAACTGTCAGAAGGAAATGACTGACAGTGCTCAAACTCATTGCCTGATTTAGCCTCCTGGAGCCACGTATCTCTAGATTTTAAATTATGCATTTCAATCCATACAATGATATTTTTCACACTTAAAAGCACAATTGAGTAAAATGCTTATGCATTCTTATGAAATATATAATAGCATCAAGTGGATGGAATGAACTGATTTACTTTAATGGTAATTTTGCTATTTATAACTGATGATTACACAGAGCTAACAAAACATGACATATATTCAGAAAGCTTTGTCATCAATGCTCATATAAAATTTCCTTTTGTGGATTTGTAATCTTTAGGTGCATATTGACTATTGTTAGCATCCTCAGAAACTCTTTAGGATGAATTGTAGAGCACTATAATGTGTGGGTTGATAACGTACTTGTGGTTAGTGATTATGCTAATTGTGGAAATTTAACTTCCCTTCACTGTTAATCTTGGTAACTCTTCTGAACTGTTATCATAGAGTCATAGAATTATACAGTATGGAAACAGATCCTTTGGTCCAACTCGCCCATGCTGACCAGATATCCTAAACTGATCTGGTCCCATTTGCCAGCATTTGACCTGTAAGTCCTTGAAACCCTTCCTATTCATGTACCCATCATGACGCCTTTTAAATGTTGTAAATGTACCCACTACTTCCTCTGGCAGCTCGCTTTATATGCACACCACCCTCTACATGAAAAAGTAGCTCCTCAGGTCCCTTTTAAATTGTTCCCTTCTCGCTTTAACCCCTTGCCGTCTGGTTTTGGATTCCACTGCCTATTCATGTTCCTCATTATTTTGTAAACCTCTATAAGGTCACCCCTTAGCCTACTATGCTCCAGAGAGATAGGTCCCACCCTATTCAGCCTCTCCCTATAGCTGAAACTTTGCAATCGTTGCAACATTCTTGTAAACCTTTTCTGAACCCTTTAAACTTTAACAACGTCTTTCCCCAGCAGGGAGACAAGAATTGAATGCAGTATTCCAAAAGTGGCCTAACTAATGTCCCATACAACTGTAAAATAGCATACCAACTTGTTTACTCAATGCACTGCCTAATAAAGGTAAGTGTGCCAAATGCCACCTTCAACATCATGTCTACCTAAGACTCCACTACCTAAGACTCCACCTGCACCCCTAGGTCCCCTTATTCAGGAACATTCTCCAGGACTTTACCATTAACTGTATGTGTGCTGCCCTGATTTGTCTCGCCAAAATGCCACAACATCTATTTATCTAAATTAAATTCCATCTGTCACCCCTCGGACCATTGGCCTATCTGACCAAGAGCCCATTGTACTCTGTGCTAATCTTCACTGTCCACTGCACCACCAATTTTGGTATCATCCGTAAACTTGCTAACTATATCTTCTAAGTTCACATCCAAATCATTTATATACATGACAAAGAACAGTGGACCCAGCAACCTTGAGGCGCACCACTAGTTATAGGCTTCCAGTCTTAAAATAACCCTCCCCCACCTTCAAGCCACTTTTTGTATTTAATTGGTTAGCTTCTCCTGGATTCTATGTGATCTCATTTTGCTAACGTGTTTACCATGTAGAACCTTGTTGAACATTTTGCTGAAGTCCATATAGGCAAGGTCTATTGCTCTGCCTTCATCAACCTTCTTTATCACTCCTTTAAAACTCAATCAAGTTAGTGAGATATGTTTTCCCACACATGCAGCCATTTTAACTTTCCCTAATCAGTCCTTGCCTTTCCAAATGCATGTAAATCCTATCCCTCATAATCCCCTTCAACAATTTGTCCACCACTGACATCAGGCTCACTGCTCTTTAGTTCCCAGGCTTTTCCTTACCACTTTTCTAACAAAACTGGCACCACGTTAGTCAACCTCCAGACTTCCGGCACCTCACCTAAGATCATAGACCATAAGACACAGGAGCAGAAATTAGGCCATTTGGCCCATCGAGTCTGCTCCAACATACAATCATGGCTGATAAGTTTCTCAACGCCATTCTCCCGCTTTCTCCCTGTAACCTTTGATCCCTTGACAATTAAGAACCTGTCTATCTCTGTCTTAAATATACCCAATAACCTGACCTCCACTGTCATCCTTGGCAAAGAATTCCAGAGATTCACCACTTTCAGGCTGAAGAAATTTCTCCTCCTCTCCATTCTAAAAGGTCTTCCCTTTACTCTAAGGCTGTGCCCTCGGGTCCAAATCTCTCCTGCTAATGGAAACATCTTCCCAATGTCCACTCTATCCAAGCCGTTCAGTATTCTCTTGAGTTTCAATTAAATTCCCCCTCATTCTTCTAAACTCCATTGAGTATAGACCCAGAGTTCTCTAATGTTACTCAGAAGTTAAGTCTTTCATTCCTGGGATAATTCTCATGAAGCTCCTCTGGACCTGCTCCAGGAATATGTCCTTCCTGTGGGCACAAAATTGCTCACAATACTTTAAATGTGGTCTGACCAGAGCAGTATAGAACCTCTGAAGTACATAGCTGCTTTTATATTCTAGTCCTTTCAACATAAATGCCAACATTGCACTTGCCTTCCTAACTATTGACTCAAGCTAGCAAGTTTACCTTAAGAGAAACCTGGACTGGACTCCCAGGTCCCTTTGCACTTCAGATGTCTGAATCTTCGGCCCGATTAAAAAATAGTCCATGCCTCTATTCTTCACACCAAAGTGCATGATCTCACATTTTCCCACATTGTATTCTATCTGCCACTTCTTTGCCCACTGTCCTAACATGCCTAAATTCTTCTGCAGCCTCCCTACTTCCTCAATACTACCTGTCCCTCCATCTATCTTTGTCTCATCTGCAAACGTAGCCAGAATGCCTTCAGTTCCTTCATTTAGATCATTAATGTATAAAGTGCGAAGTTGTCATCCCAACACTGGCCCTTGCAGAACACCATGAGTCACAGGCTGCCATCCTGAGAAGGACCCTTTTATCCCCACTCTGCTTTCCACCATATAGTCAATCTTCTATTCATGCTAGTATCTTACCTCTAACACATGGGCCCTTATCTTACTCAGCATCCTCCTGTGTGGCACCTTGTCAAAGGTGTTCTGGAAGCCCAGGTAGATAACATTCACTGGTTCTCCTTGGTCTAACCTACTCATTACCTCCTCAAAGAACTCTAACATATTTGTCAGGCATGACCTCCCCTTGATGAAACCATGCTGACTTTGTCCTATTTTACCATATGCTTACAAGTATTCAGAAATCTCATCCTTCACAATGGAATCCAACATCTTACCAATGACCGAGGTCAGGCTAATTGGGCTGTAATTTCCTATCTTTCACCTTACTCCGTTCTTAAACAGGATGGTTACATTCGTGACTTTCCAGTCCTCTGGGACCCTCCCTGACTCCAGTGATACCTGAGAAATCATCACTAATGCTTCTACTATCTTTTCAGCTATATCCTTCAGAACTCTGGGGTGTAGTCCATCTGGTCCAGGTTATTTATTCGCCTTCAGACCTTTCAATCTTTCTAGCACCTTCTCCTTGGTGATGGCCCCCTGACTCTTGCGAATTTTTAGGATATTACACGTGTCTTCCACCATGAAGACTGACACAAAGTACTTGTTCAGTTTCTCAGCCATTTCTTTTTTCCCCATTAGTACTTCTCCAGTGTCATTTTTCAGCAGCTCTTTTGCCTTCTGTATATCTCAAGAAACACTTGCAAATTTCTTATATATTACTGTCTAGCTTACCCTCCTATTTAATCTTCTCCCTCCTTATTTCTTTGCTTGGTTGTCCTCTGTTCGTCTTTGTAAGCTTTTTAATCCTTTGCAACCCTTTGCTGCATGATATGCTTTTTTCTTTTGCTTTTATGCTGTCCCTGATTTCCCTTATCATCTGTGGTTGCCTCGTCCTCCCTGTCCCATGCTTCTTTATCCTAGGAATGAATTGTTGCTGTGTCTCTCGAATTACTCCCAGAAACATCAGCCATTACTGTTCCACTAGGCTCTTTCCTGCTAGGCTCTTCTCCCAGTCTATTCTGGTCAGCTCCTCCATCATGCCTCTTCTTTTATTCAGCTGTTATACTGTTACATCTGATTCTAACTTTTCCCTCTCAAACTGCAGAGTAAATTCTATTATATTATGGTCAATGCCTTCTAAGGGTTCCTTCACCTTGAGCTCCCTTATCAAATCTGCTCATTGCACATCATTAAATCCAGAATAGCCTGTTCCTTAGTGAACTATACCATAAACTCATTGACATTGAAAAGCCATCTCATTGACATTCCACAACTTCCATTTTTTGTAATCCACTACCAGCTTGATTTTCCCAATCTACCTGCATAATGAACTCCCCCATGATCACTGTAACTTTGCCTTTCTTACACACCTTTTCTATCTCCTGATGTATATTGTGTCCCAAATCCTGACTGCTGTTTGGAGGACTGTATGTAACTCCCATTATGGTTCTTTTTTACCTTTTACCTCAACTTTACCCACATAGATTCTACACCATCTGATCCTACATCGTTTCTTGCTATTGATTTAATTTCATTTCTTGCTAATAGGGCAACCCCACCTCCTCTGCCCATCTGCCTGTCTTTTCGATCGAATATATATCCTTTAGATATTTAGCTCCCAATCTTGATCCCCTTGCAGCCACGTCCCCGTGATGCCCACCATGTTATACCTGTCAATTTTGATCTGCGCCACAAGCTCATTTACCTTATTTTGTGTATTGTGTGCATTCAGACCTAGCACCCTCAGTCTTGTATTAGTGTCCCCCTTCTCATTGTCATCTCTGTATCTGGTGTGCTTGAACTTAGATTCCTGACCCTTTCCATACAATGTCTGATTTTGTGTTCTGAAGGTTTTAATAACAGTTCCTGAGTTCCTTTCTTTTCATTTTTTTCATACTTTTTTCCATGAAGTTGAATCTATCTCTCCACAGAGATAGATACCCTGCTGCTTTGTTTCCCATTGGCCATTATACTTCTTGGAGTTCGACATTCCCCCACCCCCCATGCCACTTTCCAGTGTACAGTGAGTATTGATGAGACAAATACCTCAGCAAGCAGCCCAGAAATCTCAACCTTAGATTCCCACAAAGGTCTGGAATACATCTGATCTGATCCTGGGGATTTATCTACCTTTGTGTTTTAAGACATATAGCACCTCCTCTTCTGTATTATGGGCACTTTTCAAGATATCCTTGAATTTATTTGCCCAAAATTCTCTAGCTTCCATATCCTTTCCCACAGTAAATACTGATGCAAAATACCTTTTAGTATCGCACTTGTTTAGTATCCTTTCCCTTCCTCCCTATACCCCCAAACCAAGATGCTATTAAACAGTGTAAGTAAAGCTATTAGTGAGACCATAGACCACAAGAAACCACAAGAGACAGAAGCACAATTATGCCATTTAGTCCATCAAATCTGTTCTGCCATTCAAACATAGCTGATATGTTGCTCAGCCAGATTCTCCTCCTGTATCCCAGTAACCTTTGATCCCCTTACCGATCAAGAACCCATCCATCTCTGTCTTAAATACATTCAATAACTTGATCTCCACAAGCTTCTGTGACAATGAGTTGCACAGATTCACCACTCTCTCACTGAAGAAATTCCTCCTCAACTCAGTTCTAAAAGGTCGTCCCTTCACTCTGAGGCTGTACACTTGTGTCTTAGTTTCTCATACCATCTTCTCCATATCCATTCTCTCAATGCAGGCCTAGAGTCCTCAACCTTTCCTCATAAGATAAGCTCTTCATCCCCATCGTCATTCTTGTAAACCTCCTCTGGACCTCCTTCAATGCCAGCACATCCTTCCTTAGATATGGGAGCAAACCTGCTCTCAATTTTCCAAATGAGGTCTGACCAGAGCAATCTGAACTCAGACTTGTAGGTACACAAATCATTGAGTAGACAGTGGTGTACCCTGGGCAGAACACAGTTGATTTATTCATCTTCTTGCAACACTGGTGTTGAGTCTCCCATCAGCGCTGACCTCCACAGCCACCTCTATCCAGGTTATCTTCATCAGTTAGGATGGTTTCCTATTGCCATCCCTAGAGAAACAAACGCCTTCTCTGCTGAAGAGACAATAGACAATAGACAATAGACAATAGACAATAGATGCAGGAGTAGGCCATTCAGCCCTTCGAGCCTGCACCGCCATTCAATATGATCATGGCTGATCATTCCCAATCAGTATCCTGTTCCAGCCTTATCTCCATAACCCTTGACTCCACTATCTTTAAGAGCTCTATCCAATTCTTTCTTAAATGAATCCAGAGACTGGGCCTCCACTGCCCTCTGGGGCAGAGCATTCCACACAGCCACCACTCTCTGGGTGAAGTAGTTTCTCCTCATCTCTGCCCTAAATGGTCTACCCCGTATTTTTAAGTTGTGTCCTCTGGTTCGGCACTCCCCCATCAGCGGAAATATGTTTCCTCCTGCCAGAGTGTCCAATCCTTTCATAATCCTATACGTTTCAATCAGATCCCCTCTCAGTCTTCTAAACTCAAGGGTATACAAGCCCAGTCGCTTCGGTCTTTCCGTGTAAGGCAATCCTGCCATTCCAGGAATTGACCTCGTGAACCTTCGCTGCACTCCCTCAATAGCCAGAATGTCTTTCCTCAAATTTGGAGACCAGAACTGTACACAGTACTCCAGGTGTGGTCTCACCAGGGCCCTGTATAGCTGCAGAAGAACCTCTTTGCTTCTATACTCAATTCCTCTTGTTATGAAGGCCAGCATGCTATTAGCCTTCTTCACGACCTGCTGTACCTGCATGCTTGCCTTCATTGACTGGTGGACAAGAACACCCAGATCTCTCTGAACAGCCCCTTTACCTAATTTGATACCATTGAGGTAGTAATCTGCCTTCCTGTTCTTGCCACCAAAGTGGATAACCATACATTTATCCACATTAAACTGCATCTGCCATGCATCTGCCCACTCACCTAACTTGTCCAGGTCACCCTGTAATCTCCTAACATCCTCATCACATTTCACCCTACCACCCAGCTTTGTATCATCAGCAAATTTGCTAATGTTATTGCTGATACCATCTTCTATATCATTTACATATATTGTAAAAAGCTGCGGTCCCAGCACGGATCCCTGCGGTACCCCACTGGTCACTGCCTGCCATTCCAAAATGGAGCTGTTAATCACTACCTGCAAGACAACCTCTTGAAAGGCTTCACTAAAGTGTGTCATTTCTTTTTGCTTGGTTTCTGACATCTCCAGGGCTGGCTGGAGGTGTGGAGCAGAAGTTAGTGATGCTCCTGGGTTGGAGAGATGGATGACTGTCCAGGTACTTTTTAAAATGGAGCTCAGAAACTATTTACAAGGGTCAGATCTTCCGGTCCTCCTGCTCAGTTAAAAACTGGCAATTTACCCGTGCATCAGAATTTTGAGTACAGGAGCTAGGAGGTCATGTTGCAGCTGTACAGGACATTGGTTTGGCCACTTTTGGAATATTTTGTGTAATTCTGGTATCCTTCCTATTGAAATGATGTTGTGAAACTTGAAAGGGTTCAGAATAGATTTATAAGGATGTTGGCAGGGTTGGAGGATTTGAGCTATAGGGAGAGGTTGGGCTGTTTTCCCTGGAGAGTCAGAGTCTGAGGGGTGACCCTGTAGAGGTTTATAAAATCATGAGGGGCATAGATAGGATAAATAGACAAAGTCTCTTCCCTGGGGTCGGGAGTTCAGAACTAGAAGGCGTTGGTTTAGGGAGAGAGGGGAAGGATATAAAAGAGACATATGGGGCAGAGGATGGAATGTGTTTGGCATGAGCTGCCAGAGGAAGTGGTGGAGGCTGGTACAATTGCAACATTTAAAAGACATTTGGATGGGTATATGAATAGGGAGGGTTTGGAGGGATATGGGCCGAGTGCTGGCAGGTGAAACTAAATTGGATTGGGATATCTGGTCGAGTTGGACTGAAGGTCTGCTTCAGTCTGCTGTATGTGCATTCATTGACTCGAGAGGAAAATAATTGCAAAAGAAACCCATTCTAACCCTGAGCTGATGTAATTCCTGCTTTTAGGCCCACCTCCACGCTTAGTTTTAAAACAAAACATTCTATCCACTTTCCTCCCTTCCGTATGAAGACACTGCATGCTTTGGGATTTATACACTTTGTTTTTAGGTAAATACTGGATCTTTTACATTGATGCAAATTTATTAAATGTCAGATTCACTGCAGATTGTCCAATTTTCTTCAATGTTATTACATCAGATGTGCATCACCACAGTTTGTTTTCAGGATGAGCATTGCCTGTCCTGAAAACGGTCAATTGTTGAAATGTCAATTCTCAATTACCTTTTCTTTTAATTAACTACAATAGATTTTTTTTTCACTTGCAATAACATCAATTAGATAATACTTCGCTATGGGGTTTAACTATTCATGTAGGTAGACTGTTAAGTACAAAGCTTACACACAAAATTGATGAAGAGTGAGAAATGTTCATGATTATTGCCTGACATCTGAGATGACAAGCCCATTTAGAGCTCCAAACTGACATACTTGATTTGCGTACACACTTGGGAGTGTGAATTGTGCTCAGTGCCAGATTGGTGAGTGCATAAGTACATGCAAAGTGAATGTCTGCTAGAAGTGGACAGAGCAGGCAGAGTGTAATATTGAAGACTGTACAGTTTTGAGATGATGTGCCATTAATGGTATTCTAGCTCAAAGCTCCAGTTAATGCCTTCTCATAACCTCAATACTGTTTGGATCTTTCTTTGGATATTTCCAGTTCTGAAGTCAAAAGGAGTGGTGTGGCTCATTCCATGGGAGTTTTCATTGACTTTAAGGCTTCTGCACAAGCCAATTGTTACCAGACATGGATACACTAGTTTCCATTTCTCTATAGAGAATACAGCATTATGCGGAGAATGAACTGAGGCCACACAGAGCAAGGTGATAAAGGAAAGGGTGGGAGAAGAGCTTTTTTGCCAGGTGTTCAGGGAGCAATGTCCTTAGTAGAACTTGGGTAAGGTACAATACACCAGATGTCATCACTGAAATCTATCACCATATGTAATTGCAAGAGCAGGACAAGGAGCAAAATACTAAGGCTGTTAATGTCACTGTTGTATTGAATATTTATGTATCTGGCTTCTTTCTGGCTGGAACAAGACCTTCTGTAAGATCTCACAGTTTGCTGCTCCCTGTTGTGTAATAGGGGCCACTAAGGATTTCTAGTTAAAGAGCTTCTTTTGCCAGAGACAAGTAGGCAAAGTGAGGGTAAGGTTTAGCTAAAATTGCAGGCATTCCTGTGGTATAGGCTGCCACCTTTCACTTTGCAGCTACTGCTGCGTGTCAGCTATCCAAGAGGAACTCCAATATCCAGCTGGTATGTGACCATGCGTACCAAATCATACAGCGCTTTAGTATCTAGAAAGCATTGGTGATGCCTTGATTCTGCAACAGGTCACTGGTGTCAGCTGCATTTGAGCCACCACAGGAAACAATAAGCACATGGTGGGGATCGAATAACATGGGGTATCTACCAAACATATAGCTCATGATTTGGGTGCATATATGATGAATTGTCCATAGTTTGCATGCAATGAATACCATGTTGCCACATAAAATATGACAGAACATATTGTCAGCGTATTGAAATTATGTTTCTCCTGTTTGAACTGCTCTGGACAAGCTCTCCTGAATGTGGCAGAACAGTAGTGGACTGTGTGCTGTACACCTCTGCCGATGTATAACCTTCACCACCAACTCCTGTTATGGAGATGCTTTGCATTAATGTGTAATATTGTTTGGAGGACTTAAGTTTTGAATTGTGGGAAATGGACTTAATTCAAGTTTTATAAATACAGTACCTGCAGTGGTTTCTTTAAACGGCGATGGGAAATTCACTGGACCTTGGATTGTCAAGGCTTCCAGTGATGGGCAGCACGGTGGCACAGTGGTTAGCACTGCTGCTGCACAGTGCCAGAGACCTGCGTTCAATTCCCACCTCAGGCAACTGTCTGTGTGCAGTTTGCACATTCTCCCCCTTGTCTGCGTAGGTTCCTCCCACAGTCCAAAAATGTGCAGGTTAGGTGAATTGGCCATGCTAAATTGCCTGTAGTGTTAGGTGAAGGGGTAAATGTAGGGATGGGTTGCTCTTTGGAGGGTAAGTGTGGACCTGATGGGCCTGTTTCCACACTGTAAGTAAGCTAATCTAAATCACATGACCAGTGATAAACACTGTGGTTTTGTTGTGGACTCCCTGCTGGGCCGTTTTTGAGTGTGATTAGCTTAGAGAGTTGCTTATTTTTTGTCTGCTTCATTTAAAGGAAAACTTGTTAAGAGCAAGTTGAGTTGGAGAAAAGTTTTTAAAAAAAAAACAAGTTGCCCAGCTGATGGCTCCCATTTCTGGAAAAAATACCCTATTGTTGATTCCAGGGAGTAACCTGTTTGTTCTTTTGAGAGAGTGTTTGGAAGAACATGTCCAGATAATATTTCCAGAGCATGTGTATCTGCAAGACTTTTGAGACAACCAGGCATGTTTATTAACTTACTTGATCAGACATGCCAGAATATCAGTGCAACACAGTCCACAACATAGTATAGTTGTGGAATAACCCACTGTCCAAAGTTTGTTCTTCAGAGAGTGAATCTCTGCAGAGAAACCTGCATAGCTTTCCTCTTTAGAGAGAGAGCAAGAGATTATATATGTATATGTGCTTTTTTTGGGGGGATATTTGAAACGTTAAGTATTTCTGCATCTCTGTTCCTGACTGGCCAAATGCTACATTTGTTAAGTTGAAATTTTGTTTTGATAAATCCATAAATGTGTTTTTAAGATAAATCATTTTGCTTAAAACTTGATGTAGATAATATAGCTGATATATTGGTCATCTTGATAACACAAAAAGTATTTTTATGATTTATTATGACTGGAATGACAGTGCACTGCTCCAACTTCAGTCATAACACCGTACAGCAAGCAACTGAGGAGCAGACATGAGCCAGAGGACAAGGAAGGGGCAATATGACAGAACCAGCCCTTTCTGCTCAGGGTCACTTTGCTATCTTATCCAGGGATATTACGAGTAACCCTAACCTGAACCTTTCTTATCCTTTATCATTGACTATTGTAGAATCTGCTTGGCCACAATGGAAATGTAAAAACTGTGACAAAATAAAAATTCCAGTAAAGTTTATCAATGAAATGATGCTGCACTGCAGACAAAGATTAGCTAATCAGCCACATACAGAGGAACCTCGATTATTCGAAGGACATGGATGGAGAGTATTTCACTCGGATAATCGAATTTCGGATAATCTAATTTCAAATAACATAGTTCAGCCGAGCATCGGGACCTTGCGATCTTGCTGGTTCCTCTGTACATTTCTTCGAGTTGCTCCTTTTTATAATGCTACCCAGTGACTCTGGTATTGCCAGCGGCAAGTCGATGACTTACAGGAGGATATTGCCATTGGTTTTGGAGAGTTACTGTGTGTAGTGCTGGTTTTGGAAGAACCTGTTGTAGACCACAGCAATGTCAGGAATGATGGTGATGGGCTTATATCTGAAACGTCAATTCTCCTGCTCCTCGGAAGCTGTGTGACCTGGTGTGCGTATCCAGCACCACACTCAACTCTGATTACTAGAAGTGAGGCAGTGGCAATTTCAGCCCCTAGATGCTGCCTCATAATCGGGTTCACAAATGTGCTGGTAGAGTTAGCTGGTGCTTCCATGCTGGAAACATTTGGTTCCAGACTCTTTTGCAACCCTGTGCCAAGTTGATCTGTATTCCTCTGGATAGTTGACTTTGACTTTGACCGCAGGCTGTCAGACTTACTACTGCTTTTTGTGTATGTATACACCAGCGTTCTTCTGTAGACTGTACTTCAATGATCTTGTCTGAAATCTCTGCGGCAGGACCTGTGTGGGACCATCCCTTCCTGGAAGCTGGCTTTTGAGCTGTCCTTGCTCCCTGCCCTGACTGCAGTGCACTCATGCCTGGTGTCTTACTACTTTTAAGATCCTATCTGCAGTCTGTCCTCGAAGATGTGTGTTAGGTTGTTTCTGGGGGTTGGTTGTTGACTTTGTGTGTAAAAGTATGTAACA
Organism: Chiloscyllium punctatum; assembly: GCF_047496795.1. Taxonomy (NCBI): domain Eukaryota; kingdom Metazoa; phylum Chordata; class Chondrichthyes; order Orectolobiformes; family Hemiscylliidae; genus Chiloscyllium; species Chiloscyllium punctatum. Next base: position 74,812,481 of record NC_092746.1, read on the forward strand.
TTGCAGCACTCATATTATCACTCTATTATTGTGTCCTTCCACTGGTTGGCAAATTTTGATCTCTGGAGTATCTGAAAGGAATCATATTCTAGTGTTTGTTTTCTTGTGCTGGGTGTATAGTTAATAGGAGGAGCATACTTGCAAAAATCAGGTTAAAGTGTGGGAAATGGAGGAAGTAAGATTTGAAGAGGATTATGTGCATAAGTGTCTGGCGGTTTATGCAAACTGAGATGTGTGTGCAAAGCTTTCAGTTCTAAATGGTGAGGTGAAAGTAAAACATCTAATTGTTGGATATGAATCTCAACTAATAGAGGTTGCAAGATGAGTAATGTATGTGGGCTGACATGACCAGTAAATGGGGCTACTGGTACATTTGAACAAGCCCCATTTGAATATTGAGTGTTCACATAAGGTCATTTGGATTTCTTGTGGCACTGCATTTAAGTGCTCAAAGCTTGATTTCTATGATAGACCTTCATGGCTAGCAGCTCCCACTGTCCCTAAAGTCTGTGCCTGGAGGGGCTTCTGCCTCCTCCAAGGTCAAAGATATCTTTACTACAACTTAGCACCTCCATCAAGTCTTCCATTCCCATATCCAAAGACTTGGGAGTCCATGTTCTTCCATGCAGTGCAATTCTACATTGCTTCTGTAATTGGATTCAGTTCCTGCATGACTGCTAATATCTGGCAGCATTGTCGACAGTGCAGAGAAGAGCATACAATTACCAAGAGATATTGATAAACAAAATCAATGGGCAAAGCTCTGGCAGATGGAATTCCATGCAAGCAAGTGTGAGGTTATCCATTTTGGGCTGGAATAGGATAGATCTGGGTGCTTCCTAGATGATATGATGTGTAATACAGTGGTTATCCAAAGAGAATTGGATGTTCAAGCATATAGTTTGTTTTAAAATGTCACAACAGATGCAAAAACACTAAAGACTAATGGAATTCTCGCCTTTCTATATGAAGACTGGATACTCAACGTTGCAGGAGTTGTGCTGTGTTATAAAAACTTGGCTTGATCCCATTTGGAGTGCTGTGAGTAGATCTGGGTACCACATCTTCAGAAGAATATATTGGTCTTGGAAGGAGTAGAAAGTAGGCTTACAAGAATGATACCTGAACCTCAGGGATTACATTATGTGGAGAGATTATACAAATTAGGCCTGTTTTCCCTAGAATTTAGAAGATTAAGAGGTGATGTGATTAAAGTTTCAAGATTTAGCATGAAAAGACAGGATAGATAAAAATAGACTGTTTCCACTGGTTGGGCATTCTAGAACTAGGAGTCATGGTCTAAGAAATTAGGGCCAGACCATAAGGGAGAGATGTTAGGAAGGATTTCTACACACAGAGGGTGGTAGATATTTGGAACTCCTTCCACAAACGTCAGTCAATGCTGGATATGCTTTTTTAAAAATCATCCTGATCAGAAATATTATAACACACCTATGGAATAGATAGATCTTGAATCCTCTTGGTTCAGAGATAGGATTGCTACCTAGATCAATTATTAATTTCAAAACTGAAATGGATAAATTTTTATTCAGGTATTAAACAAAATGGGGCCCAAGACAGGTCTATGGAGTTAGGCCACAGTTCAGCCATGATCTAATTTAATCGTGAACAGGTTGGAGAGGCTGAATGGCCTACTCCTATTACTATTTTCCCATGGTCCACTGGTGCAGCTGCTTGAAGAGTTACAGGCTATCTTAGGTGGATTGACCATGCTTAATTATGAGGCAAAAACAATGACTGCAGATGCTGAAAACCAAATACTGGATTAGTGGTGCTGGAAGAGCACAGCAGTTCAGGCAGCATCCAACGAGCAGCGAAATCGACGTTTCGGGCAAAAGCCCTTCATCAGGAATAAAGGCAGTGAGCCTGAAGCGTGGTCTCCACGCTTCACGCTCACTGCCTTTATTCCTGATGAAGGGTTTTTGCCCGAAACGTCGATTTCGCTGCTCGTTGGTTGCTGCCTGAACTGCTGTGCTCTTCCAGCACCACTAATCCATGCTTAATTACCCACAGTGTCCAGAGATGTGTAGGCAAGATGGAAATGGGGTTACAGGGATAGGATGAGGGGTGGGTTTGGGTGGGATGCTCTTCAGAGGGTTGCTGGGGACTCGATAGGTTGAGTAGCCTGGTTCAACGCAGTAGGGATTCTATGATGCTATGATTTTTTAAAAAATGCTTCTAGGAACATGCATTGTGAATTACATCACATAAGGCAGGAGTGAATCATGTATTGTGATGACTTGCCTGTTTTTTGTTTTGAAGGTTTCCAAATCAGTCGTCTTAATGTTCGTGGCAAATCTTGGGAGCGCTTTCATTCAGATTTCAATAAAGTTTGGTCCACTGAATTACTGAAAAACAATAGAGGTGTAGTATTACTAAGTATGTAAACGTATTTGTTAAATTATGGGTATTGAGAAAGTGGAACTGCCACAGGAACATAGAATGCCAAAAGCACCTTTATTGTGAATTAGATTTACACTGAATAAAATTTACAAAGCTATTGAGAATATGTGGGGCCACAATTTCTTTGATGTCTTTTTTAGAAGGTAAAGGTCATAAATTATTTTTTATCATGGTGTTTGTTGTGGCTCCTCAAGGAAATATAAACTCAAATTAGAGAGAAGAAAGCTCATGACACAATTGTAGGTCATAAGTAGCAAATCTATTAATTTTATTCAATTCAAAATGGCATTGAGGCATTTCCATATTATGATAAAAGGTTAGTAAACTGAAACCAATCCTGAATTTCTTCTCCATGTTAATTGAAGCTATCATCATCAGTTGCAAAATTGTAAGTAAAGCTTACGCTTCAACTACAGTTTTAGTGGGAGATTTTATCTGAAGTAAAATTCTGGAGGTGGTACAAACCTGAAAAAAATACAGATAATGCTGCACATGATCACAAGATCAGCATTTGCACAAGCAGCCATCTATCATTCTGACCCATGGTACTTGATGTCTCTCTTGGGGCTTTATCTGAAACAGTTGCTGAGAGGCGAGAGGCATTACTCCCAAAGTCTGGCAAAAGAAATTTCACCCAGGGCAAGTTAGAGGCCCAGATGGAGGTGGTGATGAAGATCGCAGGGAGAGGAGTAGTCAGAAGGGTATGGTTCTACTTCTGAAATGGTTCAATGGCTGATGAGGAACACATACACTGACCAGGGTGTAGCAATATTGACCTCCAGGTCCAGAAGCCACTGTCATACACAGTCTGTGCTGTGGCAGGAGCAGTTAAAGGAAATACAGACTGGGATGTTTTGTCATGTTCAGTTGAGGATAATAGAAAACACTGTGAGAGCAGGGAATGGTATGATACAATAAGTGATACACCAGAAAGAAATTCATGAGAAAACATTCCGAGAAAAAAGACTTGAACTGTCCACATCCACTAATGCCCCCCTCTCCCTGACCGAGCTCATCCTCACTCTGACAAATATCTCTCTTAACTCCTATCATTTTCTTCATGTCAAAGGTGTGCCCATTTGTATCCACATGGGCACACAGTTATGTCTGTCTCTTTGTGGGCTATACAGAATGTTCCTTGATTCAGTCCTACTCCGGCCACCACCCAGAATTGTTTCACCGGTATATTGATGACATGATTGGTGTTGTTTCCCTCTCTCTTGTCTGGAATTGGAAAAGTTGGTCAATTTAACTTGCAGTTTCCACTCTGGTCTCACCTGCACCTGATCCATCTCTGACTCCTCCCATCCCTTCCTCATCATCTCTATTTCTATTTCCAGGGATAAGCTGACCACAATATCCACTATAATTCCACAGTTACCTTGAGTAAATGTCCTCACACACTGCTTCCTATAAAGAATCCATTCCATTCTCCCAGTTTCCCCATCCCTGTTGCAGCTGTTCCAATTGTGCCAACTTTGATAAAGAGGCTTCTGAAATGTCCATAATTTTTCTCAACCACTATTCTCCAGCATCATAGTTGACAGGGCCCTCAGTCAGGTTGGACTCATCTCCTACACTTCAGACCTCATCTCCTCTCTTCCCTGCCACAACAGCGATAAGGTCCCCCTTGTCCTTACCTACCATCCCACCAGCATCCACATTCCAGAGGATCATTAGCCACCATTTCTGCCACCTCCAGCCAGATGCCACCACCAGACACATATTCCCCTTCTGTTCGTTTTCAGCCTCCCACATGGATCATTCCCTTTGGGACACCCTGGTGCGCTCCTCCTCCACTTCCAACTCATTTCCACAGTTCTTTGGAAGCTTTCCCTGCAACCAAAGTTGTAATATCTTAGTATCCATTTTACTTTCTTCCTCTCTTCTCAATATCCAAGTGCCCAAACGCATCTTCGATGTGAAGCATTGCTTTATCTACACTTTACACAATCTGGTCCATTGCATTCACCGCTCTCAATGTGATCTTCTCTACATTGGGGAAATGAGGCCCAGACTGGTGACCACTTTGTAGAACGTTTTACGTTCTGTCTGCAAAAATGTCCGAGCTGCTAGTTGTCTGCCATTTTAACGCATCACCCTGTTCCCTAACCAACAGCTGTCTCAGGCTGCTGCAGTATTCCAATGAAGCTCAGCGCAGTGCAAACTAGAGGAATATGACCTCATTTTCTGTTAGGAACTCTGCACCCTTTTGGACTCAATATCGAGGTCAACAATTTTAGGGCTTGAGGCACCTTCTCCTACGTCCTTATCCCAACCCTCACACACCAGGCCTTATTATCGTGTGGGCTGCAACCACACACAACCCATTGTCAGCCACTAGTAGTCCCCATTAGCAACTATTCATTCTCCCAGTCGATCCAACCGTTCTTCTCCATCTTTGGGTTCTATTGTTGACTCCCCCACTAAAAATACTTCCCACCCCAAACTTTTCCTCGCTACCTTCAGTTCTGGGGCAGGTCACTGGATCTGAAAGGTTAACTCTGCTTTCTATCCACCGGTGCTGCCAAAGCTGTTGAGTTTCTCCAAAAATTTCTGTTTTCATTTCAGCAGTCCTTTTTTTTTTGTTCCTGAGTGAGGGGCCTGAGTAGGACAGGAATTAAACAGAAAGACTAACATAACTAGCACCCCTATGACTACCCATAGAAACATCATTTTATATTTCCAATACTTCATCCTCTTCCTGTACTACTTTTCAATTTAGTGCACATTGATGACACCACTTGCAGACTGGGTGACTGTTTTGAGAATGCCTCTCTTCAGTCCACAAGCATAGCCCAAGTCACCTTTTTTGTTTTAATTCTCCACCTTGGTCTCATGATATCTCTGTCCTTGATCTCCTACAATGTTCAATGAAGCTCAACCAACATCCAATTCCTGCTACATCTGTAGTATTGTTTCCTTTCTTTTTAGGGCTTGGTTCTACTGACACACCACTATTTTTTCTCTCTTAATCCTTGCTTTTCTACAGCAGCTGTTTAGTTTTTTGCCATTCACAGCTTTCCTCAACTTATCTTTTGTTTCCATGCTTGTTCTATTCACATTTCTTTGACCTTATGTCACCAATCCTTTTGTCTCTAATTCAGAATCCCTACTAGTGAAGGCAGGCCCTTCGGCCCAACCAGTCCACACCGACCCTCCGAAGAGTAACCCACCCGGACCCATTTCCCTCTGACTAATGCACCTAACATTATGGGCAGTTTAGCCTGGCCAATTCACCTGGCCCGCACATCTTTGGAGTTTGGGAGGAAACCAGAGTGTCCGGAGGAAACCCACACAGACAAGGGGAGAATGTGCAAATTCCACACACTGTTGCCCAGGGCTGGAATCGAACCCGAGCCCTGGTGCTGTGAGGCAGCAGAGCTAACCACTGTTGCTGTACCCCCATCCCCCCCCAATCTTTTCTATCTTCCAGCATATCACAGAGTCATGGAGATGTACAGCGTGGGAACAGACCCTTCAGTCCAAATCACCCATGCTGACCAGATATCCCAACCTAATCTCGTCCCATTTGCCAGCACTTGGCCCTTATCCCTTTAAACCTATCCTATTCATATACCCATTCAGATGCCTTTTAAATGTTGTAATTCTACCAGTTTCCACCACTTCCTCTGGCAGCTCATTCCATACACGCACCATTCTCTGCATGAAAAAGTTGCCCCTTAGGTCCCTTTTATGTCTTTCCCCTCTCACCCTAAACCTATGCCCTCTAGTTCTGGATTTCCCCAACCCCAGGGAAGAGATTTTGTCTATTTATCCTTTCCATGCTATCCTGATTCTATAAACCTCTCTGAGGTGACCCCTCAGCCTTCGACGCTCCAGGGAAAACAACAGCCCCAGACTATTCAACTGCTCCCTTTAGCTCATATCCTCCAACCCTGGCAACTCTGGAACACTTTAAAGGTGCCCAACATCCTTCTGTTAGGAAGGAGACCAGAATTGTACGCAATATTCCAACAGTGACCTAACCAATGTCCTGTACAGATGCAACATGACCTCCCAACTCCTGTACTCAATACTCTGACCAATAAAGGAAAGCATACCAAACGCCTTCAACACTATCCTATCTACCTGCGACTCCACTTTCAAGGAGCTATGAGCCTGCACTCCAAGATCACTTTGTTTAGCAACACTCCCTAGGACCTTACCATTAAGTCTAGATTAGAGTGGTGCTGGAAAAGCACAGCAGGTCAGGCAGCATCCGAGGAGCAGGAAAATTGACGTTTCAGGCAAAAGCCCTTCATCAGGAATGCTTTTGCCCGAAACGTCGATTTTCCTGCTCCTCAAATGCTGCCTGAACTGCTGTGCTTTTCCAGCACCACTCTAATCTAGACTCTGGTTTCCAGCATCTGCAGTCCTTGTTTTTACCTTACCATTAAGTGTATACATCCTGGTAAGATTTGCTTTCCCAAAATGAAGCACCTTGCATTTATCTAAATTAAACTCCATCTGCCACTTCTCAGCCCATTGGCCCATCTGGTCAATTTCCTGTAGTAATCTGAGGTAACCTTCTTTGCTGTTCACTGCATCTCCAAATTTAGTGTCATCTGCAAACTTGATATCTATACCTCTTAGTTCAAATCCAAATCATTTATGTAAATGACGAAAAGTAGTGGACCCAGCACCAATCCTTGTAGCACTCCACTGGTCACAGGCCTCCAGTCTGAAAAACAACCCTCTACCACCACCCCTGTCTTCTACTTTTTGACCTAGTTCTGTATCCAAATGGCTAGTTCTCCCTGTATTCCATGTGATTTAAACTTGTTAACCAGTCTGCCATGGGGAATCTTGTTGAACGCCTTACTGAAGCCTGTGTAGATCATGTCCATCACTCTGCCCTCATCAATCCTCTTTGTTACTTTTTCAAAAATCTCAATCAATTTCGTGAGACATGATTTCCCATGCACAAAGCCATGTTGACTATCTCTAATTAGTCCTTGCCTTTCCAAATACTTGTGAATCCTCAGGATTCTCTCCAACAACTTGCCCACCACCAATGTTAGACTCACTGGTCTGTAGTTCCCTGGCTTGTCCTTACCACCTTTATTAAATAATGGCACCACGTTAGCCAACCTCGAGTCTTCTGGCATCTCACCTGTGACTATCAATACAAATATCTCAGCAAGAGGCCCAGCAACCACTTCCGTAGTTTCCAGCAGATATCTATGGTACACCTGATCAGGTCTTGGGAATTTATCCACCTTTATGCATTTCAAGACATCCAGCACTTCCTCCTCTGTAATATGGTCATTTTTCAAAATGTCACCATCTATTTTCCCACATTCTATCTTTCCTTCGTTTTTGAATCTCTCTTTTTCATTGCTTAAAAATCTTTACACAGAGAGTTGTGAATGCATGAAATGTGTTGCCAACTGTGGTGGTGAAGTAGAGTCCTTGGGAACATTTAAGCAACTGCTGGACATATGCATGGATAGCAGTGAGTTGAGGGGTGCGTAGGTTAAGTTACTATATTTTACATTAGGATTAAATCTTGGCACAACATCGTGGGCTAAAGGGCCTGTTCTGTGCTGTACGTTTCTATGTTCTAAAATCTATTACAAGTCAAACTCCTCACCCTCCTTCTGAAATTTCATTGAGCTGATACGTTAATTCTCTGCTGGATTTTCTGCAACACCAGAGAGCATCTCTGACTTAGCCATTATGAGGCCCAGTTGCAGAAAACACACATTTGAACTCCACACTCACCATTTTCGCTGGGATTGGGGTGGAAATGAGGTGTGTTACAGATTGTATGACAATAGCTCACAGAGGCAGCTGCAGTGTAAAAGATCTGTATTTGTTAGTGTGATATCCAAACAGAACCTGTCGACTGAACACTTTATAACAGAAGGTTTCAACTGGCTTTGAAAAAGTAAAATAACCAATTGGAAAGTTATCTTTGATAAAGATCCAAAGATACTCTTGGGAGAGGCCAGGTACCCTTTGGGATAGGTAATTTGCACATTGGGTTTGTCTGAAATTGAATTGAATGCACACACATGGTAGATAAACCTATTGGAACTGTCAAGCTGCCAGTCCATTTAAATTTCCTGACCTTTTAAATTTAAAAAAGGAAAACAGCCTGCAGAACTAAAAGAAAACTGCTCGCTAGTTTGTTATGTTGACATGTGCCCAAGAGCTATAATTATAAGATTTGTGCTGATTATCGGATTTCACAAACTATCATAATTACAGTGGGGTACTTGTCAGGTCCCAGTTTAATTTACAGCTCCAAATGGTTACAAAATCTTTGACTTAGAAGTGTGAATACAAATTTTTTAAAAACTAAAAGAATTGGGGATGTTGGAAATCAAAAACAGAAATTGCTGGAAAATCTCAGCTGGTCTGTCAGCATCTGTGGAGAGAAATGAGGGTTAATGTTTCGGGTCCAGTGACCCTTCAGAATAAATACAAATGTTTGTACGTAGAAAGGATTAAATTGGAATAAACGTTTAGTGAATTTTCTTAATCAAGTGTTTTTTTTGTGTTGTAAAAAGTAACATAATCAATAAACATTTAAAACTTGATTTTGTTTCATCTCACCATGGCTCTAATAGTGTACCCATGTTGGATGCTGCGTGAGATGGCGTGGAAGGTGCAAATGCAAAGGTGGATGGGAGAGGAAGAATGCTAGGTATAAATTGATGTGAAGTTAGCTTAGGGGCCATAGAGAGCAATGGGTAAAGGGTCAGTGGTTGGCATTGGGCATATAAAGGACCATGAAGGTGGGTAGAGAGGTTGATATGAGGTTAAGGATGAACATAAGGTGGCATCAATGGGACAGCAGTGTACAGGGTATTAAGGAGTGGAGACTAGATGGTTACTTCCTCTTTGTTTACCATTCAAAGTGCTAGACCACTAAGCTGGGCCCTTCACATAGCCCACCACCACACCTGGCAGCCCCTGTTGCAGCCCAACTTGTGTAACTACCTACATTCTGCACAATGTAAACGTGACTATCTGGGGCTTCTGACTTGTAAGTGAAAATTCACTACTTTTGTTTCTGTCAGATGCTGCCTAACTTGTTGACTATTTCCAACTTCTTTGCTTTTGTCTCTACTATGATCACAGCTGATGGGTTTTATTGGACAAGTCAGATCCCAGACTAGAATCTGGATTGATAGATTTTTTTAAGTTAACAAGGTGGCCTTTCACTGAAATGCAATCACACAATGCTATAGGTTTGGGTTTCAAAATAGAGAAAAGTTTAAGCAGCAGAAGAAATTCAATAAACCTGACCTTTTTACTTTTGACACACAATGTTAATGATTTAGAAACATACGATACAATAAAATTGAATTAATCCTCAAAACACTCTCTTACATTACTCACGTCAGAGGATTCCATTCTTTATAATCATTTGTAGAGATTAATTAACTGTGACTTCAGTTCTTCAATTGGGAACCTTATGGCCACTTCCTTGAGCCTTCATGCAACTAAGATTTGAGTTTCTCTGCTTCAAATAACTTCTTCAGGTTTGTAACCAAGCAGTTTTTGTCTGAAACCTTTAACACTAAACTCCTTTCAATGAAGAAATGTTTTTTAACAGTCTTAAAACTATCTCCTTTTCTCAGGAGCAACTGAGATTTATACATTTGCCCCAAACTGAAACTAAAAAGCTATTTCTTTTTACAATGTCTGCAAGTTTCTGTAAATGCCCAAAGGAAATCACTTTAAGAAACTTCGATCTGAAAGCCTGTCACATTGGGAGAGTTTACAAGCAAGTAAACAAGATAATGTTTAAAAAAAAACTCTCTAGGAAGTCTGTTTCTATTGCTGTAGTTTTAAAAAAAATCATCATGGGTGTAGAACAATTTATATGTTAATCATTAAACCTTCTTAGACGCAACATACACCCATATGCCACTAGTTCACAATTCAAAAATCCAAAATAAATGCTATTAAAATATTTACAAATTTCATCACCACCTTCTGTGCCAAATAATTCAGTTTAGTAAATTTTTTATTTTCTCTTCTTTGAACAACAAGTTGAGATAGTTAATTTTTCTCCCTTTTTTAACCCTGGGTTACATTTCGCTGACACGCCCAGCACTTGTCGTCAATCAGTATCTGCCCTTGAGAAGGTGGTGGTGAGTTGCCTTCTTGAACTATTGCATCCCACCAATGCTGTTATGGAGGGAGTTCTGGGACAATCATTACTTCTTCTCAAGGGTAATTAGGGATGGGCAATAAATGCTGGCCCATCAGAGAAACCCATATCCCATGAATGAATAAATAAAAATAAATTATATTAACAATTTAGGAGTAGGAACATGCCTGTTCAAGGAGTTGGTGGGCCTATTGACGAGGAACTATTATAAATTCCTGAATTCTTTTTTCTCACCACCACCTTCTTCAGGGCAACTAGGGACAGGCAATAAATGTTGGCCAGCTGGTGATACCCATGTCCCATGAATAAAAATTTTAAAAATGTCATTGGTAGGTGATAATTAGAAATTTTAACAATAGAAGGGGAAAAGATTGCAGAGTGGAGCTTGGACAAGTGCAGAACTCAGATACAAATCTGGAAAAAAACTGCAGCATAAAATTTGACATATTTTAAATCATGTGTCTGAGATTTTCGTGGCACTCAAATATCATTTTATAACAACACTTGATGCACCCCAAGTCAGTACTACTGCTCCAGACCTAAATACACGTCTGGTTTTGTGAAGAAACTAAGACTTTCTTCATTTTTATTGATGCATTCATCACAAACATTGTGCACTTAAAGCTGAATTTGTAATGTAGGGTCATTTATGTTGGTTAAGTGACTTGTTAGCTACTTGAAAAGTTTAATAAATCATTGCAGCAGATGGATCACAATGAGTTTGCATTTTCATTATCGCCAAGCAATCATATTCTCAGGAATTACACACTTAAAAAATGTGGTATCTAGTCACACAGTTATTCATATAAGTCAGATATTGTAAAGCGGAAAATTAATGTTACCTTTTATTATAAAAGAACCAACATACCACCTCTGTTATATATATAGAAGGAGATTAGCCCAGGGCTGGTCATGCCCGAGTGTTTTTTCCGTAGACTATTAATCTGGAGACCTGGGTAATGTTTTGGCAGCCAGGTTCAAATCCTGCCATTGCAGATTGGAAATAGGAGTCTGATGATTGTTGTCACGAAAGTCCTTTAGAGAAGGGAACTGTCATTGTTATAATGTCTGGTTTGGACTTGTGACAATGTAGTTGACTCTTAACTGTCCTCTAGGCAACTAGGCATGGTGTATAAATGCTGGCTTAGCCAGTATCATCCACATTCTGTGAATCAATTTAATAAAAACTTGGGCATGGTGTATAATAGCAGCTGATATACTGCAGGCCCTGAACTATGAAAATTAAACACTACCCCGGATGTTTATCCATTTGCATTGTTGGCATAAACATCATTAAGGGAGAAAGACACAGCATGTCTCCCAATTAATGGCCAGCACTGGAAAGCCAATTCATTATTCCTTAGGAAGTTATTCTATTATGGATCCATGACTTACTTGTTCCTTGTTATAGATCACTGCAGGTTCTGGTTTTAAAAGAGTATGCCTCCATTAGTAGCAAACTAACATTTAATTTTAACCAGGTTTTATCTGTTAGGAGTTTGGTGATGTTTATTTAGATAGGGAAGCTGTCCATACACTATGAAATGTTGAGGGAATTGATAGAATAAAATGGTTTGTGACTATCCTTTTACTTTCTGCTGCTTTGTGGTTCACATGTCTTTGATCAATGGCAATAAAGACTTGCCTATTTAGCAGCTTTTACAAACTTGGATTCTCTCAACACATTTCACTGCCAATAAAGTACTTTTGAACCAAAGTCACTAGTAATACAGAGATAGTTTTGCCCTGTGAACTCATTGCATATATTTTCTGTTTCTTTTATAATTGGGTAGTATCAGGTTTACAATGATATTTGAGTCAAATGTGCGACTATTTAGAAATTTTTTGGGTCATTCCTCCCAGCAACCAGAGCTCTCTTCTGTAATAGGAAGGAGGTTTATGGATACAAATAAATAAGCCACGTGACAAAGATATGCTGATTTCTTGTCCTTTCATGGCTGACTTGTCACTTCCTGTCTCTTGCTCTAAGTCACTAGTGATAAAATTTGGGCAGCTGCCTCAAATGATATTTAATGGGTCCAATATACCTTCTAAGGTACAACCTATAGTGTTTATGGATAGACCATTCCACTTGCCTTGATAGCTACTGCTTTGCTCAGAGATCAGAGAGAAAGCGTGGGTTGGAGCAGCCTTTTCTGCCAAGGGTGACTTTTTGCTGACTGAATTTGGAGGTGGGGACTTGGGGAGGGAACAGTGAGGCTTCCAGGAGGATGGAGGGGAAGCATTGGCTGCAAGAGCCTAATGGGGAGATAGGAAGGCTGTAGGGAGACCACTCACCAATCAGTGGAGACTGAGAACCCACGAGAGGCTGTGAAAAGACAATGGAGCTGAAAGGGTGATGGTGGGGTGGCCATACAGAGAGGCCACAAGGATTGCGGGGATTTGGGGAGACCAAGCTGGAAGCAAAGACAGGGGGAGATTGCAAGAACAGGAAAGGGAGAGGCAGGCTGCCAAAAAGAGAGTGGATCAACAAAAGGACACTCCACCAACTAAGAGTCAAAAAATCTGAAAATCACTGAAGTTATGTATTATTTGTATATGAAAGTAATTTTATATCTTAAGGCTACACATGTGCAGGAACTAGGTGAAAAAATAAAATGTGTGGGATGCTATTGTAATGAACACCATGTCAGTTGTTAAATTTAAACCTGACAGTGTGAACTAGAGTGCAGTAAAAAATGTAGGAACTGCCTGGTTAAAGTAACGCAACTTTGTGACTGTGATGGAAACACGTTAGCTGTGATCTCACCAGTATTTTGGCGCACTTGGTTTAGAATCATGTGTCAGTTATTTTTAAAAGAAAACTTTGTTGTGCTTGTAGTCTTGTGCCAAATTAAATACTGTGGTATCGAATAAATTGATGCTTTCCTTATGTGAGGTGTCTTTAAATTTATTGGGGTTTGATGTGAGTTGGCAAGCCATATTGGATGACTTGCCACTACCACACTTTGGTACTTGTGATAGCTCCTGTAACATAAGAGTGAGATGTGGGTCATGTGGTACTGAAGAATTTAATGAGTTTTTATTACAGCTCCTGTAATAGGTATGTACACAACAGTCACGGACACTCGTGTGTGTGTGTATAAGCTCAAGCAAAGCAAAGCAATTCTGATGTACTGCAGAATATTTCTGTCAGTGTATTAGACTGCAAGAGGACAAAGCCCAGTAAGATAGAGTCTGAGCTTTATATCATTTGGTCACATGCTCTGATACGGTGATGTTATCATGAGCATGGCTCTTGAAGGTACATCTGTATGAGGGACAGCACAGCTAGAAATTGATGAATTCTTCTAATTCTTCTTCAGTGAGGGTCCAACTGACCTACACGTCTACAGAACATCCTCAATTATCTGAACGAGATGGGCGGGGAGTATTTTGTTCAGATAACTGAGAGTTTGGATAATGTTTTATGGGACCTTGAGATCTTGTTCAGATAATCCAAAATTCGGGTAATTGATGTTCAGATAACCGAGGTTTTTCTCTACACTAATACAGATAGTAAAGTTGTTTTGGATCGTCACTCCTTTTGAAGATGATACAGTGAAAGTAAAGACCCAAAACTCAAAAACAAATCCTTGAGAAAAATCCTTGAAACTGGGGCAAAAAAGCATGCCCTGAGCTCGATTCAGCATCTAACATCAACCCTTTCAGAACAATTACCTTCTCCAATACAACTGTGTGTGTTTGCAGACATGTAGACAACTTGTTTTTAATGTTAGTAATGAACGTTTGCTTTGTTGTTTAGTCTGTATTTATTTTATTTTATATTGAAGTATTTATGGAAGTATTGTATGGAGTAAAGATAAATAATAGGAGGTGCTAGTTGAAATAGATAAGGGAAAAGGAAATAAAAATATGTAGACAGTTTGGAGTAGAAGGCCAGCGTGGAGCATAAAAAAAGAATCATTGTAATATTTGTGACGATTGTTTAGCTGAATATGGCTGATACCATGCTGTACGTTCTATGTGATAGAATGCAGTTGAAGGGAGTGCAAATAGACAGATGGTTACCCAGAACACGTCTCTTATATTAAGAGAAGATGCTGGCAGGTCTGAGCCCGAGTATATAAAAGGTGTCCATTTTAGCAGGAACGCGTTGACAGAGTTAGATCATATTCTGATATAAGACCAGAGCCGAGTGCCGAAACTAGCACAGCATTGCATGTTGTTGTCAAGCGCATTGCAGCCCTTAACCTCCTTGCCTCCAGCTCCTTCCAGATATCAGCATCATCAGGCAATTTGCAGTTCATTACTTGTATTAAATAAATGACTGATGCCTAGTTTGCAGGAGAAAACAGACTCAAAGCTTGTCAGTACTCAGACTCAGTAAGTAGTATCATGTTAGGGCACTGTTCTAAATCCACATCACTCCTTTGCTGCTTCACACAATGCTGCTCCCTTCAGCAATTTTATAAGCTCACTGCTGTGGCTGACAGCTCAGCTCATCACACGGGACTGTCTATTTTCCTGAAAAATTTCACACTTTTATATTGTATCAGCCAACAATTACCACATTGTTTTGTCCCTTGAGTTTTGAATGGCAAGAGAGTCAAAACTTATGGATAACAGACAGAAAAGTGTGTTAAAGTCATATTTGATCAGCCATTCGCTTAGTGACTGGCAGAGCACACTCAAGGGATAGAGTGGCTTTCTCCTGCTCTTATGTCTTAAGTCCATGTGCCCTGAAAATATCAGAACTGCTCCCAGCCCTTATGACTTATGGCACGTCTTAATAATAAGCCACACTCAGCAGTACAATGAGGCAATGGTTCAACTTGAGTCATCATTGGAGTCGTAAAATAATGGGGGTAATTTTAGCTTTAACTTTACAGTAAAAACACTAATTATTTGATTTGTCATTCTGTTTTAAGGCTGAGTGGTTTAGTTCAGCTCACTGTCCCAAAACACAGTCTGACTGCTGGTGAAACAACCTCTTTTTGATGGTGCAGGAGGTTGTTGATTCAACCACGACCTGGATTTGAATGAGAGCAGAGTGTCGATGTTGTTTGTGGAAATCCTACTTGATCACCTACTGGGCTCTATGCTCTTGTCAAACATATCTCAAAAACTGCACTGAGGGCAATCGAAATCTTCCAGCAATTCTTGGGCAGACAGAATTCGTTCTTTTTACAGCTAGACCTTAAGAGTTGGATTGTTATCCCCTTCAGTACCTTTAAACTGACTTCCGAGTTTGTTCTTCCATTGAATCACCTTGCATCCTCTTGCTTCTTCTCACTTACATTCAGCGAATTTGTCAGTGATACTGCCCGAGTCAAATGAGATAGATAGGCATTATTGATTTCTGTGGTAATACTTTGCATGATAAGAGCAGTTGATTGTACATTATCATCCTAGTTTTCAGTTTCTTTTGGGCACTAACATGCTTTTGATGGCTCCAAAATTAAGGAAAAGGAATATGTTTTATGATGTGGTTTCAGACCTATAAAATTTTAACAGAACTAGATGGAGTAAATGCAGAAATTGTTGGGTGGAATGGTGGCTCAGTGGTTAGCACTGCTGCCTCACAGCACCAGGGACCTAGGTTCTATTCCAGCCTTGAGCGACTGTCTGTGTGGAGTTTGCACATTCTCCCCGAGTCTGCGTGGGTTTCTTTTGGGTGCTCCAGTTTCCTCCCACAGTCCAAAGATGTCCAGATCAGGTAAATTGACCATGCTAAATTGCCCATAATGTTAGGTGCATTAGTCAGAGGGAAATGGGTCTGGCTGGGTTACTCTTCGGAGGGTCAGTGTGGACTTGTTGGGCCGAAGGACCTGATGACTAGGGGTCACAATTTAAGGATATGGTGTAGGTCATTTAGGACTGGATGAGGAGAATTTTCTTTGCCCAGAGAGTGATAAGCCAGTGGAATTTTCTGCCATAGAAAGTGTTGGACGACAAAACAGTGAATATTTTGAAGAAAGAGTTAAGTTCTCCAGGGTCAAAAGGTGTTGGGAGAAAACTAGAGCAGGGTACTGAGTTGGATGAGGAGTCATAATTATATTGAAAAAACAGAGCAGGTTCAAAGGGCTGAATGGTCTACTTCTATTCCTATTTTCTCTCTCCATATTTTCGGATGACTGCCAACACCATGTAATAGCAGGATTGTCATATTCAGGGGATAAAAGAGTGTGTTATTGTAAGAGTTAAAGAGAGGAGCAGTATGGAAGGTATTGGAAAATCCTGCTGTGTTCTTGGCCAGTTTTGACAGATATATTTTGACCTCAATTCTGGCTTGTCCCAGTAGAATGGTTATCCATAGAGTAGTAGGACTACCCATTGACTAGCTCACCAGCTTTTTAGCTGCTCTTGTCTTGGGAAGTGAATAAAGAACTTACATTCTTCCCATGTATGTTTGAGCTAGCCACAGTGTGAATAAAAAGTAAAAGAAGAGGCAAGTGTGGCCAAAATGAGTCATTAGGAAAGGAACAACTATGGAATTCCAAAAGGATAGTGGAGACATAAATTCTCATTCTATTTATAAAAAAAGTACTTGGATCATTATTTGAAGTGTTAATATCTGCAAGGCTGTGGACAGTGGACTAAGGCTTAATGACACATTTTGGCTAACACAGAAATGATAGACCAAGTGTCCTCTTACCGTGACATAAATTTCTTATAATGTTGATGTTTAGTGATAGCAAAGAAACTGCCAGCCTTACCTAGCCTGGCCTAGATGTGACTCCAGATCCATAGCAAAGTGGTTGATTCTTCGGGATGGGCAGTCAGTGTTGGCCTAGCTCGTGATGTCCTGATCCCATGAATGAATAAAACAAAATTAAAATCTGCACCTTATTTTATTTTAATCGATTTGCCTTCCAGAGCCTGATGTTTCCATGGTTGTAGCAAATTGCATAGAAATCAATCATTTGCATCTGTAACCATTCCGAACCCCCATGCCACTTCCAAATAGCTATGTGTCCAGCTTCTTTTGAAATAGTTGTTATTCAATAAAAGCATTAACTATTTTAACTGGAAGTCTATTCAATTTTCACTACTTGTCTGGGGAAAAAAATTCAATCTTAAGCCTTGCTTGCGGCTCTTTAGTTTTAAACAGTGACCATTACTTCTGATTTAGATCTTTATCTTGAATTACAAGGTTAGGATTAGTGCAGCCCGAGGCACAAATGCCGTCTACTAGTCCAGGGATCTTCCCGAAGTTCGGGTGTAAAGTAGACTGAGGACAGGGATAGACAGATAGATTGAGAATCTGCCCTCAACAAAGACTCACTGAGTAAACCTGATTTAGTGATTTCAGCATTTTTAAATGAAATAATTTTTTTTTCTCTATAGGATTTAAACCTAGATCTTGCTGTCGGCTTTTTAATGTTGCACCAGTGACTATTACCGAAGATTTAGATCTCTCTTCTGAATTAGAAGGTTAAACTCAGAGACCAGACCTGCATTATTGTCTGCAGTTTTGCTCTCCTTAACCAAGGAAGGATATACTTGCCTTGGATGAAGAACAATGGACTGATTCCTTGAGGAGAAATAATGTAGAACGGCCCTAAAATCTTTAGAAGTTTAAATTAACCTGGAGATGACCCCATTGAAACAGACAAAATGCTTAAACGGCTTGGGAGGTTGGTATTGGGAGGATGCTGGAGAGTCTGGAACTCGGGATTACAGTCCCAGACTAAAGGCTATGCCATTTAGGAAGGAGATGCTGAGGAATAGAGTTGTGAATTTTTGGAGTTCTCTAGCTCCAGACATTGTGGATTTTCAGTCATCAAACATGTTCAAGGTAGATATCGATATTTGTACACAGGGAATCAAGTGATATAGAATTTGGATAGGAATGTAGAGTTCAGGTAGAAGATCAATCTGATTTATTGAATAAAATTAAAGAATACAATAGTGTAAGAGGAGGCTGTTGTTGAGACCATGGTCTACCATTCAGCAAGAACATGGCTCAGCTGATTTTTAATTTTAATTTCAAATCCCCATTCCTGCCGTCCTCCTGACAATGCTTCACCTCTTTCTTCACAAACACTTACTTACCTTTGCCTTAAAAATATTCAGTGACTCTGCTTCCACCATTTTTTCAGGAAAAAAGTTTCAAATTCTCAAGAGCCTTGGAGAGAATGAATGTTGACTCATTATTTGAAAGAGGTGACCCTTGATTATTAAACAGTGACCAGTGTCCCCTCCATGCTGTGCATCTGTGCTGCCATTTAGAGAGCTACTCCTTTGTCAGGTAGCTGTAGAGCAGGACCATAGGACACAGAATTTAGGACAAAGGATCATGGTGTCATACAACTGATGCGATATATTGAACAAACCTAGATTGCTGTTAAATCTTTCATCTTTTAGAATGGATTGTAGATTTTGATTCATTAATATGTAAATCCTAGAACTTTTAAGTCACATTCTCGAATTAACTTAAGGTTTTACAAAAAGTGACATCTCTGCTCAAGACAATATATTCAAGGTTCAGGGTTAGAGTGTGTCTGTGTGCCAATCTTGAGTCAGACTAATTCTATTTCCAAAATAGAAACTTATAAAATGTCACATAGATTGACAGCTTACAGATTGTGTGCTGTTTGAACAAAATCAAATGTATCTGCAAATACAAATGCGCCCATAGACTTATGTGTGTGTGAGGGAGAGAGAGAGTTTGTGTGTGTGTGTGTGCTTCCACATAAACCTGTTGGACTATAACCTGGTCTTGTGTGATTTTTAACTTTGTCTACCCCAATCTGACACCAGCACCTTCACATCATGGCCACATGGAGCATCGCCATGCATTGATTGGTATGTAGACACAATGCCTTTTGAATGTAGATAGTGACCACTAGCTCTGGATTCTCCTTTAAAGGAAACATCTTCTCCATACCTACCCTATCCATACCTAACCTGTCAAGATCCCTCCAGATCTTACATTTCAATCAAGTCACCTCTTACCCTCCCTCCCCTTGTCAGCATTCCTCAGTGACCTTTTGGTTTGGGACACCCTGGTCTGTTCCTTTTTCATTCCCAACATCTCCTCATAGTCCCATGGCACCATTTCCATGCAATCACAGGAGATGTAATACCTGCCTGTTTACTTCTTCCCTCCTCACTATCCAAGGCTCCAGACACATCTTCCAGGTGAAGCAGTGAGTTACCTATGCCATTCAATCTACTCTACTGTATTTGCTGTTCACAGTGTGGTCTCCTCTACACTAGGGAGACGAAATGCAGGCTGGCTGACTGCTTTGCAGAACATATACATTCAATCCACAAAAAATAACCCTGAGATTCCAGCTGTCTGCCACTCCAGCATACCACCGGCATGTAGTCACACCAACATTTCTGTCTGGTGTGTTCCAGCGAGACGGTGCAAGCTCCAAGAGCAGCGTCTCCTTTCCCACCTGGGGACTCTGCCATCACTGGCACATCAACATGGAATTCAACAACTTTATAGCCTGATTCCATACTTCCATGTTTTTTACCCACGCCACACCCGGTCCTATTATGACATGGGTTGCTTTTAGCACAGTCACACATACTCATAGATTTATTATCACATGATATAGGTTGCATTAAGCATAGCTCAAGATGTTCTACTCCCTTAGCTTTTTATTATCACTCATTCAGGTTTTCTTCTTCCAGCCATATCCCTTTGCCACTGGGCTCTGTCTCCACTTATTTGCTCACCCTCTCCCGCAACCCACATGCACACGTGCTCACAAGCGCACACTCCTCATCCCCCTTTTCATCATAATTCCACCTTTTCATAGCTGTTAACAGTACTGATGAAAACGTTACTCTACTTTCTTTCCAATGAGGCTGACAGACCTGCTTAGTTTCACCAGCAACTTCTGTTTCTGCTTTTCTTTATATTTTATCAACAACCTTGTTTAAGTTCTTGCACACATTGCAACTATTTGAAGTCAGATTGCAGAGGTTTTTCCTATTCTATACATTTCAGTTCACATCCTGCATTGAAGCCTGTGGGGTGGTGGTTCTGGTGTTGATGTTATTTTTTAAACAATGATGCTTAAGATATGTAGATCATGAGCTTTAATTTTCCTTGTAAAGAAGATAGGAAGCTGATTTTATTTGTTGAAAATTACTGTAATCGGTGAAGTAGCAGTGTTCCCAAAGTACTGTTAGGCAGTAAATCACATGATTTTGACCCAGCAAGGTGAATGAACAGTGACATATGTTTGTTGTGCATATAAATCTACGGGGTGAATTTGCATTTGCAGATACATTCTATTTTGTTCAAAAAGCACACTATTTGTAGGCAGTCGATCCATGTCACATTTTATACATTCCTACTTTGGAAATAGAACCAGTCTGACTCAAGGTTGGAATACAGGCAGAGTCTAACCTCACACCTTTAATGCATTGTCTGAACTGAGATGTCACTTTTTTTAAAATATAAAACCTAAAGTTATCTCTGGAATGTGACTTGAAAAAAGTTCTGGTATTTACATATTAATGAATCAAATTCTGCAACCCATTCTAAAATATTAAAGACTTAAAAGCATTCTAGGTTTGTCCAATGTATCGTATTAGTTGTAATGACACCATGATCTTATACTATAAATTGTGTGTCTATGATCCTGCTCCACAGCTACCTGACGAAGGAACAGTGCTCTGAAAGCTAGTGCTTCCAAATCGGTGCTAGGTGCACTGTTTTTTATCAATTATAAAAATGATTTGGATGGTG
The DNA here is from genome assembly GCF_047496795.1 of Chiloscyllium punctatum. Classification (NCBI taxonomy): domain Eukaryota; kingdom Metazoa; phylum Chordata; class Chondrichthyes; order Orectolobiformes; family Hemiscylliidae; genus Chiloscyllium; species Chiloscyllium punctatum. Next base: position 74,833,714 of record NC_092746.1, read on the forward strand.
AATATGGGAGGTATGGTTAGTACGTTTGCAGATGACATCAAAATTGGTGGTATAAATGCGAGGTGCTGCATTTTGGGAAAGCAATCTTAGCAGGACTTATACACTTAATGGTAAGGTCCTAGGGAGTGTTGCTGAACATAGAGACCTTGGAGTGCAGGTTCATAGCTCCTTGAAAGTAGAGTCGCAGGTAGATAGGATAGTGAAGAAGGTGTTTGGTATGCTTTCCTTTATTGGTCAGAGTATTGAGTACAGGAGTTGGGAGGTCATGTTGTGGCTGTACACGACATTGGTTAGGCCACTGTTAGAATATTGCGTGCAATTCTGGTCTCTTTCCTATCGGAAAGATGTTGTGAAACTTGAAAGGGTTCAGAAAAGATTTCCAAGGATGTTGCCAGGGTTGGAGGATCTGAGCTACAGGGAGAGGCTGAACAGGCTGGGGCTATTTTCCCTGGAGCGTCGGAGGCTGAGGGGTGACCTTGTAGAGGTTTACAAAATTATGAGGGGCATGGATAGGATAAATAGACAAAGTCTTTTCCCTGGAGTCGGGGAGTCCAGAACTAGAGGGCAAAGGTTTAGGGTGAGAGGGGAAAGATATAAAAGAGACCTAAGGGACAACTTTTTCATGCAGAGGGTGGTATGAGTATGGAATGAGCTGCCAGAGGATGTGGTGGAGGCTGGTACAATTGCAACATTTAAGAGGCATTTGGATGGGTATATGAATAGGAAGGGTTTGGAAGGATATGGGCTGGGTGCTGGCAGGTGGGACTAGATTGGGTTGGGATATCTGGTCGGCATGGACGGGTTGGACCGAAGAGTCTGTTTCCATGCTGTACATCTCTATAACTCTATGACTCTAGTGGACAAATAAATCTGTTGGATTATAACCTGGTGTTGTGTGATTTTTATATTCACTACAATACCTACAGTTTCAGATGTGGTACATTTGATCAAGATCTCATTGAACACTTAGGTAGTCATCTTAAAAGTCCACTATACCAACAATATGTGTCATCCACAAACTTACTAACTATACCTCCCATGTTCTCATCCAAATTATTGATATAAATGAATAACAAATGCAGATCCAGAACTGATCCTTCTAGTCATGAGTCTCCAGTCAGAACAATATCAATTTTCTTTATCATTTCCTCAAAAACCTCACTGAATTTAGTGAGACACAATTTCCCACAAGTTACAGTTTTCAGCCTATTAGTTTAGGTTATACTGTATACTTCCAAAAAAAAGTTTGCTTCCTTATTTTTACTGTAATGTATATTAAAGGCAATCTGATGTAATACATTGAGTGCTAAATTGTCAAAATTAAAACTATGTGTTAGGTTGATTTAATGCTTAAATTTCACCCAGCTGAATCAAGTAAGCTTATTGTCTTCCATATAAACTGCCAGGTGCGACGTGATCTAGAACTAAAATTTTCTGTTTTAATACAGGAGAATGAGTGAAAAAGCCTCCTGCAGCTCATACTCATTACCTGTCAATAATGTCAAGTTATACAGCCAGATCATACAACATTCTTGGCTGAATAAAGGTATGTTCTAACAAATAACTTGCAATTGTGGGGGAAAAAAAATAAGTATAGCCCTTTGTACAAAAGATGATCCAACTTCATGCATATGGAGCAGTCTTGTACCCAGCATGAAAATATGCATCAAAGTTTCACCTGTCACACTTCAGGCATTACACTAATGTTTTAGTGTTAGACTTTATTCACACTTTGAGATGTGCGAATTTTAATATCACGTTTCACAAGATTGATTTCTTGTGAAAAATAATCCAGACAGGAAACACAAGAATATAACTTGCACTTACAGAGTTCGTATTCTACAAATCGAAAACAAGAACTGGCGAAGTGTTACCTCCAGTCAAAAGCGGAAGAGGAGAGAGTTTAAAATTCCCCCTTTTATATCAACTGTTTGGTGTATATAAATATAATCTGTGGTTTAAAAAAATATTTTTTCATTTGTGGAAAAGATGATTATTAGCTTTCAACATTTGATTGGTGCAAATGAAAATAACAAATCAATGATATGAAGCAAGCAAACAAACTAGTCTGCTGTGTGCTGGCCAATGCAGAGCCCAGCACTACAGTTTCAAGAGTCCTCACAAAGGCTGCAGGCTAAAATTAGACAAATCATTGCAATCTCATTATGTAGTGAAGTCTTGTTTCTTATCTCATAATACCAGCTTTCAATCACCATCGGTCTTTAATAAAAGCTGTAATAACAATACATTGTTTCCACATATAATTACAAAGCATGCATCTGAACAGTCACTATCAGTAATTTGGAAAAATAACTGCGAGTTTGATTTTCTGGTCACGTTATTGGATCATAGAATGTTTATTTTTCAAAGAGGAGCTGGCCTTTGGAGACAACTAGGTACTAATTTTCTTGTTTTGCAAACTTAATTGCTTTGAGTTGTCATTGTTTCTCCAGCTAGACATACATAACGGTGAGTTGAATTAAACTAATAGAACAACACTGGATTTTGTTATTAAAAATTTGTTGAGTGCTTGTTTTTATTTAAATGAAATCTACTGTCATTTAAAACAAGTGTTCTGTCTCAATTCCATACCTGGCATAATGTTATGTTGTTAAATGGTATGTCACACTGACACACTGCTGTCAGCATGACCCCTATGTTAACAGACAATCACCTGAAAATATGATGTGGAGGTGCCAGTGTTGAACTGGGATGGACAAAGTTAAAAATCGCACAACACCAGGTTATAGTCCAACAGGTTTATGTGTGATGTTCTTGGAGATCCTCTCCACTTTGAGCTGGCAGTTGGTGGTATCAATGGTGTGGAGGTGCCTGTGCTAAACCTGTTGGAATATAACCTGGTGGTGTGTAATGTTTAACCTGAAAATATCACCAACTATGTGAAGACCTGAGACATTTACCTTCAATTCCTGCCTTCATGATTGAAATGGAGGTGCTCAATTATTCCAATAAGTGAACTAATACTTCTTAAAATACTGAGAAGAAATTCATTTGAGAACGTATTTACAACACCTTTTAGGTTAATGACTTCTAACTTCTTGAAAGCATCTTTTTAAATCATGCTATGTTTATGTAGCTCCTTTCATGACCTGCTAACAAGCTTGAAATGAAGAACTTTGGAAGTGCCATCACATTTGTAATTCAGGAAATGCACAGCCAGTCTGTGCACACAGCGACTTGGAAACAGCAATATGTTAATAACTGGATGAACTGTTTCAGTAATGTTGTTTGAGAGAATAATATTGACCAGGTAACCAGGATAATTCAAATGCTTTTCCTTGAAAATGTGCCATGGGATGCTTTACATGATTTCACAGGACAGATGGGACTTTGGTTTAATAAGTCATTCAAAAGGTGGTACCTTTGTACATTCCTGCAGACCAGGCCAACATCCCAGCATCAAGGCACTGAATACCCTTGATCAGCTGTGATGGGCTGGGCACGTCATCTGCATGGCCAACACAAGACTCTCTATTCCCAGCTTCAAAATGGCAGGTGAGCTCCAGAGGAAGTGCTTCAGGGATATCCTCAAGGCCCCACTGGCAAAGTGAGCCATTTCCACAGACACTTGGGAATGCAGGCCCAAGACCATCTGAAGTGGAGGAGGAGCATTCGGGAAAGCGTCGAGCACTTCAAGACTTGCCATTGCAGGGAGGAAAAGTGAAAGCCAGGCAAAAACAACTAAAGGTGTGCACTGCCATGCCAACGCCCCACCCAGCCCTCCCCATGACCACCTTCTGCCACAAGTGTAATGGAGCCTGCGGAAGCCACCTACGGACTTGCCCCGTGAGTGGAAAAGAGTCATCCTCATCAGCAAGAGACCAAAAATGAATGAATGATTCCTGCAGAATTGCACTACCCTCGCAATCTAAAGTTTTGTGCTGAAATCTCTGGAATGGGACTTGAACTTAAATGCTTTGATTTGTGCGAGGTTACTACCAACTGAGCCACAACTGGCGCAAGTAACAAAAATATAGCAGTAGTTCTGTTCTAATGTTGTATCAGTTGTAAACTGGATCATTACAGCTACCTCTGTGATATAGTCTCGACAATTGATATTAATTTTACTGAAGTTGTAAGTAAGTGAATATGCATGACTTAATGTTTCTTAGTGTAAAATGTATGCAATTGTCTTGGGATCTTCTAATATTTTAGAGACAAAATATACATTTCAGAAATGGTGTTACTGCATTATAGCTGTTCTGACTGTGACAAAAAATAATCAAGCAGCTGTTGCTGTTTTGTTGCTCTGAGTAATTAATCAGTATTCATTGTGACACTTTGCAAGTTTGAATGGCCAGAACAGTGTCAAATGGAGAGACTGAATTTAAAATTTAGCACCAGTGCTTGCTTCTAGCGACCTCTGTGATTAACAGCAAGGAGCTAACATCATGCTTGTGAAGACGACATTAGAAAAACACTAATTATCCAGCTATTTAAACACACTACAGATAATCCTTTAAAGTGTACAAAACTGGAATTTAAATACTGTTGTGTTCCTGATTGCAGACTGTGATAATAGTAAGTTCTAAAAAATGATCTAATTTGTGGAAAGAAAATTCAGGAGCTATTATGTACGTGCAACACCTTTTAAAGTGAAGCATGCACTTCTTTTATAGATTAATATTTTACCATTTAAAAAGAAAAACTTAAATTTGAGGTAAAACTGGTATACTGTATTGGGTTGCCACAAGTTTAATCATAAACTTTAGCAGGACAATCAGATTTTATCAAATTCGGTTTTCTGAATATATGTAAAGTATTGCATTAATAATTGAAAACAGTGTAGCCATCTTCCCGTTGTCATGGAGAACACTTTAAAATTCTTCATATCGAGGAATAAGTCTGATTCTCCACGTATGTGTTGAATGGTGAGACAAGGATCTCACTGGTGAGAGGCAAAAAAACCTGTTTGCATCTGTTTCATATCCCATTATGCCTAACCTCACCTCATTGATGTACAGTATCCTGTTCTCCCACCTCCCAGATAAATGATGACAATTCCTGATACAAAAGTCAAAGTGGCTATCCGGCAACTGCAGCTTGTTAATTGCTCCTCCATCCTGGACACAAGTTACAATATCTGGGGGCACTCTCCACAGACAGTAGTAGCTACTGCCACCTCCACCACCCAACCTAAAGACATTGACATCAAACTTATACCAATTTCTCTGCAAACTCATGGCACATATCTGATCTACTTACAATATGCTCCTGCACTCAGTGTTGCATTTTGGGAGGCACAGCAATGCTGCTGTCGGGACACATTCTACACCAGGACAGGCACGTAATGACAGGATTTCATCAGGCTGCATCTTGAGCCTCATTGCATGTTCTTTTAGCATTCATTCACTTTGGGCCTACATCAATGCTTACAGCATCTTTGTCTTGCCATGCCTTTTTAGTGCAGGCACGTAATGCCTGCCATGGTTGTCAGCAGACATATATTGGTGTACACTATTGTGAGATGTCAGCCTCACATCTGCAGCATCTGCTAGTGGTATACAAGACAGGCACTGCATCAAACAGCTCGCCATTTCACAAAATTGAAATGGAACAATATTCAGTCAGAGAAGGTAGGCAACCTTCAGTCGAGGGTCTTGGCACAGTAAGTAAAGGGCAGCATCAGTATTGATCAAGGATATAATCAGTCAGCTGCTTGGGAGAGACATTATCATGGGCTCAATGCAGTCAAGGGCCTCGGCCTTGGTCACCCCTTGGGATCAGCTCAATGATAATCAAGACAGTTATTCGGGGCCACTGCTCTGGTACAGAATTTAGGCAAGTTAATTCTGGGGATTGGAAGCAGCATGCTGGGATGCAGAAGGGACAGTAATTGTGAAGACTTTCCAGTCACTTTGAACAATGAGAAAGGGTTCTGAGATGGGCTGACACTAAAGATTTGTGTGGCTTGGATCTGAAATAGCAATGCATTTACAGACGTGCAAAAAACTGTCAGCCGTGCCATTTGTGTGCCCTGAAAAGCATTTCTTTTTGGTTCCCTTTCCATAATATGCATGGTTAAGGGCAACTCCACCTGGTGTGTGACAGGCCTGCATAGTCCTTGTACTCTGCCTGATGGTCATCAATTCCCTTTGTGAGAAATGAAGCTCACTTCAATAATTTCAGTCCGAGACAAGATCTGAAGCAACAGTATCGTTTATTATTTGCTTGCAAGCGTGGTGCCTAAAGTAGACACGCAGAGTTTAGCAAGTACATATCTTATATAGGAATCGTTTCTCCTTCCCTCCTCCCACTATTCTAAACCCAGAGCCCATTACTATTGTTTATCTTTTGCCTTGTCTGGCCTTGTGCATAACCAAGTACAAGTTTTACTTGGCCATTTCACCACGTCCTGCTGTGGTCCATTGTTAGGTATATCCTCCTTCACTACCATCTGTTTCCCTTACTTGTAACATTTCCTCCCATTCCTCATCCATATTGAGCCTTATGACCTTATAATTGTGGTTTGTTTTTGATTTTTGCAGAAGTGGGAAAAAGATGCTAATAACTACTGTTTGTACAAGCATATCTGGCTTAACCTACATCCTCACAGCACCTTATCTATTTGACTGTAACATCTACCATTGTTTGCAGGCACATTTCATTCTTGTATGCACATTTTAGCTAATACAAAAACAATTATGTATTTCCTTCACATAATTTTCATTCATGTTGACTCAGCTCTTGCTTGAAACAATTATACACTGGTGTGAGTTAATTTACCTTGCATAAGTAATTATGATTGTAGAAGTAACACTACTTTACCTATACCCCACACCTTCCTGCCTGTGGAATCATAACCTGCATTGTGCCTACCTCTCTCTAAGTGATGTCCACAATATTGTCAGCCTTGTGGATACTCCACAGCATTCACAGCCATGGCTCCAGCTCCTAAAAGTCAGCTTCAGAGGACACCTTCACGTTCAGGGTAAATGTAGGGGAGTGGGTCTGGGTGGGTTACTCTTCAGCGGGTTGGTGTGGACTTGTTGGCCGAAGGGCCTGTTTCCACAATGTAAGGAATCTAATCTAATCATGTTGTGGTCCTAGGCACTGAATTATGCCCAAGTTCCTCTTTGGAGCAGGAGGGATATACCATGGTCTTGGGCTCTGTTCCACGATTTATAAATCTTACACACTTCAATAATTGAACTTCTAAATTCCAATTAAAAACCAGCTCTGTCTGTCCCATATTTTCTTATAAGGCAACTCAGCCATTCCAGGAATTAGTACTGTGCCCATAACATTATTATGTAGTCTCTTCACAACTCCTGTCAATGTTTCTTAGCTTCATCCAACAGATTCTGCATTTTGTCCTTTTGATTTTCAACCTCCCTTAAATAAATGGATTAGTCCACTACTATTACCATCAAAACAATGGGCCCTTTCTGCTTTTCTGCCTCTCCTTCCAAAATCTTGAATATCTTTGACAAGTCAGTTCCTGGTCAACCCACATCCATGTTCAGGTTTGGAAAGCTGTGCAGGAAAATGCACTAAGACAGGTTAAGAAGAAAGACAAGTTAGTTGAAAAGAATTGAGATAAGGCAGATGGTACCTGCACTGAGACACCTTCTTTCAGCACAGGCTCAGTGATGAAGCGGCTTCCGACTGTTCGTAATGGCGGTATTGATCTGGTGCCTGGCAGGGCAGGTTCCTGTGTGCTGGGCTTGTGCAGGGTTTCAGTCTTGGCCTGGAGAGATGTTCTTGTCCCAGCGTGGAGTTGGTCTTCAGTGGCTTCTGAGTATTCCAGCAGCCCAGTGTAATGGAGATCTTGGCCCGGCCCTTGGGGGGAGGTTTCAGCCTAGTTTTCTAGCATGTCCTGAACCCAAGAGTTGTTAATTGAACTGTGATGAACTTTTACTTTATTTTCTTATTTATAACATCTGTTGGTAATTTAGGTACTGTGGCGTGGCGACATATAAACTTTTCACTTCTTTGTAAAAATACATGTGACAATAAATTGCTATTCCATTTTAAAATGGTGATTAGATTGTATCCATTTATCGATATCGTTGCCTTTCAATCATCTACCTTGTTGTGAATGCTGCATACATTTAGACTGAGTGCCTTTAACTTTGTCTTGTTGACATTATTCCACATTCTAAACTTAGTTGTTGTTTCCCTACATTTCCCTTGCCTTCTAATTTCACTTGTCACTTTTCTACTTCCAATTGCCAGCTCTATTTTTTTCGAAGCTGATCCACCCCTCAGGTCCCCATCCCTATGACAACCTTTTAAAAAGCCTCCTCAACACCATTAGCAAATCTCTCTGAAGATATCAGTCCCGTTCCTGTTGAGTTACATCCATCCAGCTTGTGCAGGCCATAGCTGCCCCAGAACATTCCCAGTGTCTCTGAAATCTCCAGCCATATATTCGATTGTTTCGTCACTCTATTCCTTTGACCAGTAGCATTTGGTGCAAGAAGTAATCCTGAGATTACTGCTGTTGAGATTCTTTATTTAATTTCCTGTTTTTAACTTCCAAAACGTTTTTCTCAGAATCTCATCCCATAAACCTTGTGTAATTGTTTCATCATTGCATGATTGCAACTGTCGATTGGGATATCTGAAACAGTGGCATTTAAAATCTGGACTAATATCAAGCAAGGCTGAGCGATAGACCCCATATTATTTACAACCACCTCATTAAAGATCAACTAACCTCTGGTTAAGTGCCACCTAGATGGAAAACTCTTTAATCCCAAGCAAACATGGAGAATGCTGGAGAAACTCGGCAGGTCTGGCAGCATCTGTGGAGAGAGAAAGCTATCTGTCAAGACCAGGATGACTCCTCTTCAGATTGAGGGCAACATGGTGGCTCAATGACTGCCTTGGGCTGCATAATTGACAAGACTGTGTGTCCTACCTGTGGGAAGATAAAGTGAGGGTGATCATGGTGGCTCAGTGGTTAGCACTGCTGCCTCACAGTGCCGAGAACCCCAAGTTTGATTCTACCCTCAGACGACTGTCTGTCTGTGTGGAGTTTGCACGTTCTCCTCATGTCTATGTCAGTTTCCTCTGTGTGCTCTGGTTTCCTCTCACACTCCAAAGATGTGCAGGTGAGGTGGATTGGCCATGCTAAATTGACTGTAGTATCCAGGGATGCACAGGCTAGGTGGATAAGCAGCAGGAAATGCAGGGGTGGATCTGGGTAGAATGCTCTTCGTAGGGGTGGTGTGGACTTGATTGGCAAAATGGCCTACTTCCACACCGTAGAGATTCTATGAGAACTCACAAAGCACTCTTTACCCTCTGCTGCTTCCATGCCTAAGGTAAACTGACCACCACAGACATACTTTATGTGTCCTACAATATAAAGTTGATTACAGTGTCACTGCTTACTCTGCATCAGATTTATATGCCACTCCTGATCTCTTAAATTATCCATCTGCTTATCCTGAACATTACCAAATAAAATTCTTAAATCAAGCAAGACCTAGTCAATCAAATTTTCCAACTCCATTATATGATAGAGAAACACTGTAATATGTTGATCACTTCCTCTTCCTTGGCAGCCACTATTGACTGGGAAATCCAACACAACTAACTACAAGAGAGGTAATTGATATTTGGTTTCAGTTTTCCAAAAGTTCCTTGATTCCAGGACTGTCCTATTAGGTTGGCAGACAGTGAAAAGGGAGGACGATGGAAAACAGGAATCTACAGAGGGGGAATGTTAGAAGCTATTAGAAAAGAAGTTATCAGCACTTAGATAAGTTCATGCTGATCAGTCAGTGACAACATGGTTTTGTGAAAGGGAACTCCTGTTTGATCAACCTAATGGAATTCATTCAGAAGGTAATATGTGATGCAGATAAAGGGAACTGGTTGATGTATTGTACTTGGGTCTTGATTGGGTAAAATCGGTGGAGTCTGGATTGAATCAGTAAGTGTTGGGGTGTATGTTGGCAGCCCAAAGTAGCTAAAAGTTGGGGAAGAGGGTGTAATGCTGTGCAGAGTGTCAGTTTAATAGTTATCCAGCAGTTAAAGCAGGTTTTAATTTCTCTTAACTCCAAGGTAACGATAAAACGAAATCAGCCAGAATCATCTGAAGTCTCAGAAAAGGTTCCAACACTGAGTTAGAAGGCTCCTGATGTATACCCATAAGAAGCTTCAACTTCCTGACCAGTTCCTAGGGAGTCAGTTGTTCTGCATTTCTGCTGATGTGCTACTTGTACCAATGCTGCTGCAATGACTACCTTCCCACCTGGAATAATATTTCAATATCCATGGATGCTATGCAATATTGTATCCTTCATGTCAATTGTTGCTAATTAAACTAATTTGTACACAAATACATTCTAAATTTAGAAACTTCAAAAATAAGGCTACCCTACATTTCAAAGTGAATGATGAGAATTGCAGTTCTTGAGACTTTTTAATTTTGAAAGAATATATAGCTATTTATTTGAAGAAAATGTTTGCAAAGAGGATATTTGGTTGAAATACAAATGTTCAAATAAAATGCAAACAAAACTTAATCACACTTAAGTGTGTTTAAAAAGCCAATATCATAACAAAATGAATTCTACAGAAAGTCTTTTACCATTATAATGGTATTTTTTGATCAGATTCTGGTCACAAAATTTCTGTAGCTTTAGCCTTGGAGCACTATGTCATGTCAGGCACAGTGGTGCTCCAAGTTGTCAATTCAATCTCATGCAATTAATCATCACACAACCCAACTCCAAGTAGCACTGAAGGTTGACTTCCCATTATTGCCTTGAGGAGTGAGACTGCTCAGTTAGAGTCAGCATTGCAACATTGATACTGTGCAGTCTGACAGTATCACTGTAAATACTGAATCTCATTTTCAGTGCCCTTTCTGACACGCTGATAATTTGCAGTTATTGCTTAGGAACATTTTATGATTGACAAGCTATGATGTATGCTTCATACCCTCACAAAAAGAAGCAAATGAGAAACAGACAGAACTCAAGAGGGAATTTTCCTGTCATTTAAAAAAAAATCACTGAAGGGTTTTGAGTATCACTGGCTGTGCCAGTATTTAATGCTAATCCTTGAGAAGGTGGTGAGCTATCTTCTTGAACGGCTGCAGCCCATGCCATGTGCTGTAGGTAGACCCACACTGCTATTAGGGAGGGAGTTCTAGGATTTTGGCTCAACGACAGTGTACGAATGGCAGTATATTTGCAAGTCAGAATGGCAAGTGGCTTGAAGAGGAACGCACAGTTGGTTATGTTTCCATGAATCTGCTGCCCTAGTCCATCTAGGTGGAAGTGGCTGTGAGTTTACAAAGTGCTGTCCAAGGAGCCTTGGTGAATTTCTGCAGTGCACGTTGTAGATAGTACCGAGTGTCAATGGCGGAGGGAGTGGATGTTTGTGGATTTGCAAACATGCTGCTTTGTACTGGAAGATCTTAAGCTTCTTAAGTATTGTTGGAGCTACACCCATGCAGACAAGTGAGGAGTATCCATCACACTCCTGATCTGTGTCTTGTAGATGTTGGACAGGCTCTGGCGGGCTGGAGGGGATTTATTTGCTGCAGGATTTTTAGTTTCTGACCCTTTCTTGTATTAAATGGCTAAGCCAGCTCAGTCTGTGGTCAAAGGTAACCCCGAGGGGTTATCAGCAAGGAGGATTCAACCAAAGTTACGTAACTCACCCCATCATAGCACTTTACTGAGACATAAGGAAATGATGGCATAGTGTTAATGTCACTAGACTAATAAATCTAGTCCAAGCTAATGCTCTGGGGACCTGACTTCAAATCCTACCAAAGCAGCTGATGGAATTTAAATTCAGTTAATAAAATCTGCAATTGAAAGCTAGTCTCCGTCGTGGAGATCATGAAATTATCATCGATTGTCATAAATACTTTATCTGGTTTATTAATGTGCATTTAGGGAAGAAAATCTGCCATCCTAATCAGATCTGTCTACGTGTGACCACAGACTCACAGTAATGTGGTTGATTCTCACATGCTGTCTGCAATGGCCCAGCAAGTCACTCAGTGAGGGATGGACAACAAATGCTGCTTTTGTCTGAGATGCGCCCATCTCTACCGGGAAAATAACGACAAAGAAGCAAAAGAAAACCATCAAAGTGGATACACCAACACGGGCGAGAGCATCACCGGGCATTCTGAGAAAGAGCAGAAATGAGCAAATGATGAGAAAACAGCTGTCTCACTGCCCTTGGCCAAAATGTCTGAGGATCAAGATCCCAGGGGCCCAGTTTATATAATATCTCTGAATTGCAAGTCTTGATCTCATGACGGCAGTTTTTTCTGTGACAGTAGAAAAATTGAAAGAATGCACAAAGCCCAGCTACAAACCAGTGTAGGACATGGAATGAAGAGCAGCCTGAAAACTAAGGTGGCTCAGGAATCAAGGAAGCCTCAAGGCATCAGGAAGAGGCTTTCAGGGCAATTGCCTGTTCTACAGAGGCAGCAAAATCTGCTTCCGTGAATGGTCCGGAGCACCTTTAGCTCTGAACTTTCTGGAATTAATTGGGACGATTTGACCTGATCTTGTACAGATCTGTTTGCTCAGTAGAACCTATCCCCAGCACTAATGAGCCACAAATGTTGGCTGCAGATGCTCCAGTGTTTCACAGCTATGAGAGGAAGGGCAGATTTCCTAGATACAGCATTTTTAAAAATTGTGGATTGGTCCTTCTAATTCCCTGGATCTGTCAATTTCGTGATGTGGATATTTGCAAGCCAAGCATGTTTCTGCCTTCTCCTTACCTCCCATTTCTTCATTCTCCATGTTTACATTATTCACCACATTGTAGCAAAAGAACACTGACTCTGCAGAGGGAGTTATTTATTGTATTCTGCAAACTTGTCATTACATTTTCTGTAGCTTGCAATGTACCTTTTAAATGCTTAGAAATTGTGGCCTAGACTTTAGCCTAGAGATGAGTTCCTTTTCAGGGTCACTGTTGTGAGATTGGGAAATCCAGAAGAATAGGTTCCTGAACGTTTTAGCTCTGTGCATGGTGGGAGGACATGTGAAAACAACTTGAATCACAATAGGCTTCAATTATTGGGGGTGTGGCATTTGGGATTGCTGTCAATAATGGTGGGCAGAAGACCTGATTACGGTGGTGGATGATTCTGGTGGTCATGGTGGGAGGATGGTTGAGCGATGGTCAGATCACTTGTGGTTATGAGGGTGCAGAGGTGTTTTAATGCAGGTCAGTCCACTGTAGAATAAATGGTCAGTTTGTCATAATAGTCAGGTTGAAGGCAACACAGTGAAATAGTGGCTAGATGGTTGGGGAGATTCTTATACTGTCAGGCAGGTAAGAGACGCTATGATGGTTATCACGTGGTTTGGGGTGGGAGTCTCAATGGCTATCAGGAGTTTTATGGTTCAAGAGTCACAAATTATTGAAGTGTTTTTAAGATGGTTTACTAACAGTAGCCAACATTCAAATGTCATACAATAGGTCAGAAAAACATATAAACCATGACAATTGACAGTGACAATTGAACTTGGGGGAAGTAAAAGGTCAGAGCGCAGTGTGTGTTGACCACTGTAGATATAGCAATAGTAGCAAAAACGTTAGGCGGCTGTTCCCTGATGTTTCTACATCTGAAGGCAGCTGCCTGATAAGCACGGTCCCCTTACTCTGAATTAATATACTTTATATTTCGGATTTTGTTTAGCACTATGACTGTCATTTGTTCAACCAACTCGAGCCAATGAGAGCAGCACAGGTCCCTAGCTATCACCAACTCTTGATGATGATTTTAGCTTTTGATATAGACACTTGTACAAATTACGCAAGGCCCCATCAGACTTCTTGCAGTCAACTCAGAAATGTATGTATCTTTATTTTGCCTTCAAATATATCTGGTAAGATTAAGTTTTCTGCAGAGAGGGCGAGATTATTTTTGCACTGTGCAATATAGTTAGGCTTTTATTTATGAGTAATAAGCTTTTATGTTCTTTGTTAGACACATTGGCAGCCTGGGAGAAAGTGTGGATTGCAGATGCTGGAGATCAGAGTCGAGAGTGTGGTGCTGGGAAAGCGCAGCAGGTCAGGCAGCATCTGGGGAGCAGGAGAATCAATGTTTCGGGCATAAGCCATTCATCAGGAATGTGGGGGATGTGGTGGGTAAGGGGGGGGAAAAGGAGTTGAGAGATAAATGGAAGGGGGGATGTGGCTGGGGGGAAGGTAGTTGGGAAGGTGATAAGTAATTGCTTCCCAGCTATCTTCCCTCCCTACTCCCCCCCCCCCCCCCAGTCCCACCCCCTCCTATTTATCTCTTAGCTCCCTTCTCCCCCCACCCCGATGAAGGGCTTACGCCCAAAATGTCGATAGTTCTGGTCCTCGGATGCTGCCTGATCTGCTCTGCTTTTCCATTGGCAGCCTGATCAGCTGAGCAAATTGTGAAAATATAACTTATGGTTTATCAAGCCCGTTTCACTTTGGGATTCTGGAATTTGACTTGTCCAGTGTTAATATCAGCCTGAATCCCAATGTGTTGGTCAGGTAGATGTGCTACATTGCAATAGTTCTTGAGTTCACCCCCTCAGCCTCCTATGCTTTAGCAGAAACAATCCAAGTTTGTCCAAACTCTCTGAGTTAATATATTCCAATCCAGGCAACATCCTGGCAAACCTCTTTTGCACCTTCTTCCAAAGGCTTCACATACTTTCTGTAGTGTAGCAATCAAAACTACACACAAATGTGGCATAACTGAAGGTTTATACAGCTATGCTATGACCTGCCAAAGTTTTTTACTTAATGGCCCAACTGATGAAGGCAAGCATGCCATAGACCACCTTTACCATCTTACCTACGTGTGTTGCAATTTTCAGCGACCTATTGATTTGAACCCAAGATCCTTCCGTATATCAGTGCTCCTTGGGGTCCTTCCTGTCATTTACTGTATGGTTTTCCTCTTGTATTTCACATTGCAAAATGCATCGTCTCACACTTGTCTGAATTAAACTTTATGTACAATTTCTCCACCCAATATTCCAACTAGTCTATATCCTGCTGTATCCTTTGACACCCTTCATCACCATCCACAACTCCAGCAATGTTTGTGTCACTTGCAAACGTACTAAGCAGACCACTGACATTTTCACCCAAATCATTTATATGGATCCTTGCACTGGTCTCAGATCTCCGTTCAGAAAAACACCCCTCCACAACTACCCTCTGTCTTCTGTGACCTAGCCAATTTTATATCCAACTTCCCAACACACCATGGATCCCGCATGACTTCATCTTCTGGACCAGCCTATCATAATGGATCTTGTCAAATACTTTAGCAAAGTCCATGTAGACAACATTCACTGCCTCATCAATCATTTTTACCACTTCCTCAAAAAACTCAATCAAATTTGTGAGACACAACCTCCCCTGCACAAAGCTATTCTGACTCTGCTTAATAAGCCCATTCTTTTACAGATGCGAGTGAGTCCTGTCCCTAAGAATCTTTTCCAATAATTTATGACCACTGATATAAGGCTCACCAGCCTATAAGTTCCTGCATTATCCCAGTTGCCCTCTTAAACAAAGGAATAACATTGGTTATTCTCCAGTCTTTTGCAACCTCACCCGTGGCTAAAAATGAGACAAAGATCTCTTAAGTTCTCAGCAATTTCAAAGAAGAAAGAGAACAAAGAAAATTGCAGCACAGAAACAGGCCCTCCGCCCTCCAAGGCTGCACTGATCAAAATTCTCTGTCTAAGCATGTTCCCTATTTTCCAAGGATCTGTATCCCTCTGCTCCCTGCCCATTCATATATCTGTCTACTTACATCTTAAATGCTGCTATCGTGCCCATCTCTACCATCTCCGTTGGCAATACATTCTAGGCACCCACCACCCTCTGCATAAAGAATTTTCCATGCATATCTCCTTAAACATTTCCCCTCTCACCTTGAACTTGTGACCCCTAGTAACTCTGTCCCCCACTCTGGGGGGGAAAAGCTTCTTGCTATTCACCCTCTCTCTACCTCTCATAATTTTTTGCTCAATCAGGTCCCCCCTCAACCTCCATCTTTGTAATGAAAGTAATCCTAATCTACTCAACCTCTCTTCATAGCTAGCGCCCTCCATACCAGGCAACATCCTGGTGAACCTTCTCTGCACCCTCTCTAAAGCATCCGCATCCTCTTGGTAATGTGATGACCAGAACTACATGCACTATTCCAAATGTAGCTGAACCAAAGTCCTACATAACTGTAACATGACCTACCAACACTTGTACTCAATACCCCGTCCAATGAAGGAAAGCATGACAATATGCCTTCTTGACCACTCTGCGTTGCCACCGTCACTGTACAATGGACCTGAATACCCAGATGTCTCTATACATGAATTTTCCCAAGGCCTTTTCCATGTAATGTACAGTTTGCTCCTGAATTTGATCTTCCAAAATGCATCACCTCGCATTTGCCCAGATTGAATTCCATCTGCCATTTCTCCACCCAACTCTCCAATCTATCTATATTCTCCTGCATTCTCTGACAGTCCCCTTCACTATCTGCTACTCCACCAATCTTAGTGTCATTTGCAAGCTTGCTAATCAGACCACATATACCTTCCTCCTGATCATTTATGTCTGGCAAAACAACAATGGCCACAGCACAGATCCCTGTGGAACACCACTGGTCACAGTTCTCCATTTGAGAAACTCCCTTCCATGACTACTTTCTGCCTCCTGTTGCCCAGCCAGTTCTTTATCTGTCTAGCTAGTGCACTCCGGATCCCATGCAACTTCACTTTCTCCATCAGACTACCATGGGGTAGCTTATCAAATGTTATATACTTCAGTAAGGCATCTATAGCCCTTCCTTCATCAATCAACTTTGTCACTTCCTCAAAAAGTTCTATTAAGTTGGTAAGACATGACCTTCTCTCCACAAAACCATGCTGCCTATCACTAAAACGCCCATTTTCTTCCAAATGGGACTAGATCCTATTCACCAGTATCTTCTCCAGCAGCTTCCCTCCCACTAATGTCAGGCTCATTGGTCGATAATTACCTGGATCATTCTTGCTAACCTTCTCAAACAAGGGGATAACATTTGCAATTCTCTAGTCCTCCAGGACCTCACTTGTGATGCAAAGAAATCTGTAAAGCCCCCCAGCTATTTCCTCCCTCACTTCCCTCAGTAACCTGGGATAGATCCCATTTTGACCTGGGGACTTGTCCCTTTTAGTTCCTCGTTTCAGATTGGTCCTACATTCCTGATATTCTTCCAAAGCTTCGTCTGTCTTCAGTCACCTACACCTTATGAATTTTTTCCTCTTAGCTCGACTCACACTATCATCTGTCATCTATGGTTCCCTCATCTTGCCATTTTTATCCCTCATTTTCACAGGAACATATCTCTCCTGAACTCTAATCAACCTCTGTTTAAAATCCCCCCACATATCGAATGTGGATTTACTCTCAAACAGCTGCTCCCAATCCACATTCCCCAGCTCCTGCTGAATTTTGCTAAAGTTGGCCTTCCCACAATTTAGCACTCTTCCTTTAGGACCTCTCTCGTCTTTTTCCATAAGTATTCTAAAACTTACGGAATTGTGATCACTATTCCTAAAGTAATCCCCTACTGAAACTTCAGCCACCTGGCTAAGCTCAATGCCCAACACCAAGGTCCAGTGTGGCCCCTTCCCGAGTTGGACTAATTACGTACTGCCCTCCAAAGCCCTCCTGGATACTCCTTACAAATTCTGCTCCACCTAATCTTCTAACACGAAGTGAATCCCAGTCAGTGTTGGGAAAAATTAAAACCTATTACCACCACTCTGTTGCTCCTACAACTTTCTATGATCTTTCTACATATTTGTACCTCTATCTCATGTTTGCTGTAGTACAGCCCCAACATTGTTACCGCACGCTTCCTATTTCTGAGCTCTGCCCATATTGCCTCACTGCTTGAGTCTTCCATAGTGCCCTCCTTCAGCACAGCTGTGATATCCTCTCTCTGACCAGTAATGCAACGCATCCATCCATTTTACCTCCCTCTCTATCCCGTCTGAAGCATTTATATCCTGGGATATTTAGTTGCCAATCTTGCCCTTCCCTCAACCAAGTCTAACTAACAGCAATAGCATCATACTCCCAGGTACTAATCCAAGCTCTGCGTTCATCTGCCTTACCTATTATACTTCTCGCATTAAAACAAATGCACCTCAGACCACCTGCTCCTCTGTGTTCATCTGTCATTCTGCCTACTCTTCCCCTTATTCACGCTGACTTCATTATCTATTTCCTTACAGGCTTTCGTTACTATCTCCTTCCTGTCCACCAACCTCCTTATTTGATTCCCATCCCCCTGCCACATTAATTTAAACCTTTCCCACCAGCATTAGCAAAAACACTCTTGAGGACATTGCCAGTCCTGCCCAGGTGTAGGCCGCCCGATTTGTAATAGTCCCAGTTCACCCCAGAACCAGTCCCAATGTCCCAAAAATCTGAAACACCTCCCTCCTGCACTATCTCTCAAGTCACTCATTCACCTTGACTATTCTTTCATTTCTACTCTGACTCTCACGTGGCACTGGTAGCAATCCTGAGATTACTACCTCTGAGGTCTTTTTTTTAATTGACTCCTAAAACCCTAAATTCTGCTTGTAGGACCTCATCCTGTTTTTTACCTCTATCATTGGTGCCTTTAGGCACCACAACAGCTGGCTAGTCACTCTCCCCCTTCAGAATGTCCTGCAGCTGATCTGAGATATCCCTGACCTATGCACCCATGGCAATATACCATTTGGGAGTCTTGTTTTCGACCACAGAACAACCTATCTACTCACCTTACAATTGAATCCCCTAATGACTATAGCCCTTCCACTCTTTTGCCTGCCCTTCTGTACAGCCGAGCCAGCCATGGTGCCATGAACCTGGCTACTGCTGCCTGCCATCTCTCCCAACAGTATCCAAAATGGCGTACCTGTTTTGGAGGGAGATGACCACAGGGGACACCTGCACTGCCTTCCTGCTCTTTCTCTGAATTTTGTCACCCATTCCCTTTCTCCTTCAGCAATCCTAATCTGTGGTGTGACCAATTCACTAAACGTGCTATCCACAACGTCCTCAGCAGCGCGGATGCTTCAAAGTGAGTCCATCTGCAGCTCCAGAGCCATCATGTGGTCTAACAAGAGCTGCAGCTGGACACACTTCCTACACGTGAAGGAGTCACGGACATCAGCTGCATCCCCGAGCTCCCACATTGAGCAAGAGAAGCATAACATGGGTCTGGGATCTCCGCCCATTTTTACTCTTAAGCTTAACTTAGTCCAACTATAATATCAAATAATAGATCAATGAAATGAAAAAAAAATCACACTACTTACTAGTACATGATTTATAAAAAAAGAAAAAGAAAACCCTTACCTTATCAGCACACCACAGTGTTATTTTGATTAGAGGAGGAGGACAGGTGGGAGACACTACACGTGTAGTGTTTCTAGTTTAGAGATTGTCCAAATATGTCAGTTCACTCACCTTCCTAGAGCATAGTTTGACCACTCCCACTCAGCTCCCTGCTGAAGTGAAGGCCCAACGTCTTGGCGGTAAGTATTTATAGCCTTCACTCGCCTTCCCACAGTGCAATTCAACCGCTCCCACTCAGCTCCGCTTCCTATCCTGTCCTTAGATATACCCCATTCGGCCCTGGGGTACCCTTTAATATTTTTCAAGACACTCAACACCACCACCTTCTTAATAATCAGCACGTCCTCGAATATCACCTCCTTAATCACATCATCTATGACGTTCTGTTTGGTGAATACTGATAGGAAATACTCCTTAAGGACATAACCAATGTTCCTCTGACTTCCATCTTTCGGCCTTGAATGGAACTATCTTCTCTCCAGCTAGCTTCTTGCTCCTGACATACATATAAAAGCCTTGAGTTTCTCCTTAGTCCTACATGCCAAGGACATTTAATGCCCATTTGCAATCTTCCTAATTCCATGTGTATTCTCATTCCTGCTTCCTTTATATCCCTTAAGGGCTTTGTCCAATTTCAAAGTTAAAAATCACACAATACCAGGTTATAGAGCAACAGGTTTAATTTGGAAGCACTAGCTTTCGGAGCGCTGCTCCTTCATCAGGTGGTTGTGAAGGAGACGTGCTCTGAAAGCTAGTGCTTCCAATGAAACCTGTTGGACAATAACGTGGTTTTGTGTGATTTTTAATTTTGTACACCCCAGTCCAGTACTGGCATCTCCAAATCTTGTCCAATTTCAGTTTCTGAACCTTTATATCAGCTTCCTTTTGCCTTTTTGTCTGAACTATCAATATCTTCTGTCGTCCAGGCTTCCTAAATCTTGCTGTCCTTTTCTTTCCTCCTCATGTGAAACATGCTGTCCTCAACTGTGATCAACTGACCTTTAAAACACTCTCATGTTGGATGTGGATTAACCCTCAAAACAGCCATCCCCAATCTAATTTCTCCAGCTCGTGCCTAATATTGTTGGGATTAGCCTTCTCCCAATTTACCAGTTTCACCCAAGGATCAGTTTCATCCTTTTCCATAACTCTCTTAAAAATGTCTGCAATTATGATATTTATTCCCAAAATGCTCCCCCAAAGAAACTTTGGTCACCTGGCCAGACTCATTCCCCAACACAAGGTCCATTATAGCCCTTTCTTTAGTTGGAAAATCGGCATATTGTTTCAAGAAACCATTCTGGATGCACCTGACAATGATCTCTTGTCGATTCCATCCAATCATTTGTATAAATTGCAGTAAGTTGAGGCACAGAACACATCCCTGTGGCATACTGCTTGCCAACAAAAAAAAATTCAAATATGCCTACTTTTTTTTTTGTTAGCTAGTAAGTCTTACCCTTGCCAAAATGTTACCCTGGAAATCGGAAGCTTTTATATGCTGTAATTACCTTTGTGGCACCTTGTGAAAAGCCTTCTGGAAATCTAAGTACAATACCTCAATCAATTGTCCTTTATCCACAGCATGTTATTTCTTCAAATAACTCCAATAAATTGGTTAAACATGACTTCAAACTAAGGCGATCTCAGCTGTCTGTAAGAATAATAGGGTGGTTATTGCAGGGGATTTTAACTTTCCAAACACAGACTGGGACTGCCATAGTGTTAAGGGTTTAGATGGAGAGGAATTTGTTAAGTGTGTACAAGAAAATATTCTGATTCAGTATGTGGATGTACCTACTAGAGAAGGTGCAAAACTTGACCTACTTTTAGGAAATAAGGCAGGGTAGGTGACTGAAGTGTTAGTGGGGGAGCACTTTGGGGCCAGCGACTATAATTCTATTAGATTTAAAATAATGATGGAAAAGGACAGACCAGATCTAAAAGTTGAAGTTCTAAATTGGAGAAAGGCCAATTTTGACGGTATTAGGCACGAACTTTCAAAAGCTGATTGGGGGCAAACGTTCGCAGGTACAGGGACCACTGGAAAATAGGAAGCCTTCAGAAATGAGATAACGAGAATCCAGAGACAGTAAATTCTTGTCAGGGTGAAAGGAAAGATTGGTAGGTATAGGGAATGCTGGATGACTAAGGAAGTTGAGGATTTGGTTAAGAAAAAGCATATGTCAGGTATAGACAGGATAGATCGAGTGAATCCTTAGAAGAGTGTAAAGGAAGTAGGAGTATACTTAAGAGGGACATCAGGAGGGCAAAAAGGGGACATGAGATAACTTTGGCAAATAGAATTAAGGAGAATCCAATGAGTTTTTACAAATACATTAAGGACAAAAGGGTATCTAGGGAGAGAATAGGGCCTCATAAAGATCAGCAAGGTGGCCTTTGTGTGCAGTCACCGAAAATGGGGGAGATACTAAATGAGTATTTTGCATCAGTATTTACTGATGGAAAAGGATATGGAGGATATAGACTGTAGGGAAATAGATGGTGACATCTTGCAAAATGTCCATATTACAGAAGAGGAAGTGCTGAATTTCTTGAAATGGGTAAAGGTGGATAAATCCCCAGGACCTGATCAGGTGTACCCGAGAACTCTGTGGGAAGCTAGAGAAGTGATTGCTGGGCCTCTTACTGAGATATTTGTATCATCGATAGTCACAGGTGAGGTGCCAGAAGACTGGAGATTGGCTAACGTGGTGCCACTGTTTAAGAAGGGCGGTAAGGACAAGCCAGGGAACTATAGACCAGTGAGCCTGACGTCGGTGGTGGGCAAGTTGTTGGAGGGAATCCTGAGGGACAGGATGTACGTTTATTTGAAAAGGCAAGGACTGATTTGGGATAGTCAGCATGGCTTTGTGCATGGGAAATCATGTCTCTCAAACTTGATTGAGTTTTTTGAGGAAGTAACAAAGGATTGATGAGGGCAGAGTGGTGTATGTGATCTCTATGGACTTCAGTAAGGCGTTCAACAAGGTTCCCCATGGAAGACTGATTAGCAAGGTTAGATCTCACAGAATGCAGGGAGAATAGCCGTTTGGATACAGAACTGGCTCAAAGGTAGAAGACAGAGGGTGGTGGTGGAGGGTTGTTTTTCAGACTGGAGGCCTGTGACCAGTGGAATGCCACAAGGACTGGTGCTAGGTCTACTTTTTGTCATAAATGATTTGGATGTGAGCATAAGAGGTACAGTTAGTAAGTTTGCAGATGACACCAAAATTGGAGGTGTAGTGGACAGCAAAGAGGGTTACCTCAGATTACAACAGGATCAGATAAATGCGAGGTGCTGCATTTTGGGAAAGCAAATTTTAGCAGGACTTATACACTTAATGGAAAGGTCCTAGGGAGTGTTGCTTAACAAAGAGACGTTGAAATGCAGGTTCATAGCTCCTTGAGTCGCAGGTAGATAGGATAGTGAAGAAGGCGTTTGGTATGCTTTCCTTTATTGGTCAGAGTATTGAGTACAGGAGTTGGATGTCATGTTGTGGCTGTAAAGGACATTGGTTAGGCCACTGTTGGAATATTGCGTGCAGTTCTGGTCTCCTTCCCATCGGAAAGATGTTGTGAAACTTGAAAGGGTTCAGAAAAGATTTTCAAGGATGTTGCCAGGGTTGGAGGATTTGAGCTATAGGTAGAGGCTGAACAGGCTGGGGCTGTTTTCCCTGGACCGTCCGAGGCTGAGGGGTGACCTTATAGAGGTTTACAAAATTATGAGGGGCATGTATAAGATAAATAGGCAAAGTCTTTTCCCTGGGGTCAGGGAGTCAAGAACTAGAGGGCATAGGTTTAGGGTGAGAGGGGAAAGATATAAAAGAGACCATGGGCAACTTTTTCACGCAGAGGGTGGTATGTGTATGGAATGAGCTGCCAGAGGAAGTGGTGGAGGCTGGTACAGTTGCAACATATACGAGGCATTTGGATGGGTATATGAATAGGAAGGGTTTGGAGGGATATGGGCTGGGTACTGGCAGGTGGGACTAGATTGGGTTGGGATATCTGGTCGGCATGGACGGGTTGCACCAAAGGGTCTGTTTCCATGCTGTACATCTCTATGACACTATGACTCCATGACTTCCTTTCACAAAACCAAGTTGATTCGACTTATTTACTATGAAATGTTCTGAGCATTATGCTGTAATGTCTTTCATAATAGCTTCTAACATCTTCCCTATGACTGATGTTTAGCTAACTGGCCTGCAGTTTCCTGCTTTGTGTCTCCCTTTTATTCCTTGCGTTCACCATTTGTCAGTCAAATGACACTTTCCCAGATCTAGACCATTTTGTAAAATTAAAAAGAATGCATTAGTTATCTCAGCCACTTCCTTTGAATCCTACTTTCCTTCTTACTGGAATTTTCTTGAGTTCCTCATTCCATTCCATTTCCTAATTTGCAAATTTTCCTGAGAAGTTACTTGCATTCACTATAGGTCAGGTCAGTGCCAAGCAGCTGTCCAACTCATCTACCAGATCCTTACTTTTCTTTGTTAATTCTCCAAACACAACTTCTTTCTTTTAGACTGATGCCCACTTTAATGTTTTTCTTTTTTTAAATACCTGTAGAAATTCTTATTGTCTGTATATATTTCCAGTTACCTTCCTCTTAAACTCTCTTTGCCCTCCCTAATTTTTAATCATTCTTTGTTATTTTTTAAATTCTGCCTAATCTTCTGACATGCCATGCATCTTTACGTAATTGCATGTTGTCTCTTTTTGTTTGAGACTACCTTTAAGTCTTTTAGAATACCACGGATATACCTGCTAGAAGATTTTTCTTTGTTAAAATGTATCTATTCTGTGCATTCTGAAATATCCCTTGAGTCTGCTATTGCATTTCTATTTGACCTGTCTCTCAACCTTGTTTGCCATTTCAACATTAGCTGCAATTAGACAATAAGAAATCTAGATATAATGTATGGTGAAATTACAGCTTAGATTTCTATGAAGATTTGTAGACTTCTGTTTGACATTTTCCAAATCATCAGACTAGTGGTTTTGGCCTTGAGCTTTTCTAGCTTGTAAAGTGAGCTCTATTTCAAGATGAAGAAGACCAGCAGTCATGCAGTGATATCAGTGTGGGCTCATACAAGTGGAAAGGAAACCTGTTGTGGGCAAGTGAAATGCTATGTATGTGCTTGAATAATGTGTTCTTTATTCCTCATTCATTGACCCAAATACACTTGTTGCAATGCCCTCGTGTGAGAATCATATAATCTTCCCCAACCTTTCCTAAATGAATATCCTGTCCACAATAAATTCCCTGAAGGAAAAGCTGTCAAAAGATGCTGCTGGAAACAGCTGATTGAATTTGTGAAACACCAGCTTTATCCTCATTAATGAGGTTTCAGACGCAACACAAGTGGGGAGGTGTTGCTCATGATCAGAGTGGCCTCTCCAGGAACATTCACTGAAAGATTATCACAAGTTTATCAATTGACAATAGAATATAGCTTCATCAATGATCTTCCCTCTATCATAAGGTCAGTGGTAGGATGTTCACTGATGATTGCACAGTGTTCAGCACCATTCACAACTTCTCGGATCCAAATGCAGCAAGATCTGGCCAATAGCCAGACTTCGGCTGACAAGTGGCAATAATATTCGCTCTACACAACTGCCAAGCAATTTCCATTTACAATAAAAAACAATCTAATCACCATCCCTTCACATTCAATGGTAATGCCATCACTGAATCCTCCACTATCAACATCCTCGAGGTTACATAGAACATAGAACAATACAGCGCAGTACAGGCCCTTTGGCCCTCGATGTTGCACCGATCCAAGCCCACCTAACCTACACTAGCCCACTATCCTCCATATGCCTATCCAATGCCCATTTAAATGCCCATAAAGAGGGAGAGTCCACCACTGCTACTGGCAGGGCATTCCATGAACTCACGATTCGCTGAGTAAAGAATCTACCCCTAACATCTGTCCTATACCTACCACCCCTTAATTTAAAGCTATGCCCCCTCGTAATAGTTGACTCCAAACGTGGAAAAAGTTTCTCACGTTCAACCCTATCTAAACCCCTAATCATCTTGTACACTTCTATCAAGTCACCCCTAAACCTTCTTTTCTCCAATGAAAACAGCCCCAAGTGCCTCAGCCTTTCCTCATACGATCTTCCTACCATACCAGACAACATCCTGGTAAACCTCCTCTGCACCCGTTCCAGTGCCTCCACATCCTTCCCATCGTATGGCGACTAAAACTGCACACAATACTCCAGATGCAGCTGCACCAGAGTCTTATACAACTGCAACATGACCTCAGGACTCCGGAACTCAATTCCTCTACCTATAAAAGACAATATGCCATATGCCTTCTTCACCGCACTATTTACCTGGGTGGCAACTTTCAGAGATCTGTGTACATGGACACCAAGATCCCTCTGCTCATCCACAAGTATCTGACCATTAGCCCAGTACCCCATCTTTTTGTTACTCATACCAAAGTGAATCACCTCACACTTACCCACATTAAACTCCATTTGCCACCTTTCTGCCCAGCTCTGCAGCTTATCTATATCCCGCTGTAACCTGACACATCCTTCCTCACTGTCAACAACTCTACCGACTTTCGTATCATCCGCAAACCTGCTCACCCAACCTTCTAGCCCCTCCTCCAGGTCATTTATAAAAATGACAAACAGCAATGGTCCCAAAACAGATCCTTGCAGAACACTGCTAGTAACTGCACTCCAAGATGAACATTTACCATCAACTACTACCCTCTGTCTTCTTCCAGCCAGCCAATTCCTAATCCAAACCTCCAACTCACCCTCAATGCCATACCTCCGTATTTTTTGCAGTAGCCTACCATGGGGAACCTTATCAAACGCCTTACTAAAATCCATATACATCACATCTACCGCTTTACCCTCGTCCACCTCCTTAGTCACCTTCTCAAAGAATTCAATAAGGTTTGTGAGGCACGACCTGCCCTTCACAAAACCATGCTGACTATCCTTAATCACATTATTCCTATCCAGATGTTCATAAAACCTATCCCTTGCAATTCTCTCTAAGACTTTGCCCACAACAGAAGTGAGACTCACCAGCCTATAGTTACTAGGGTTATCCCTACTCCCCTTCTTGAACAAGGGAACCACATTTGCTATCCTCCAGTCTTCTTGTCACTATTCCTGTAGACAACGAGGACATAAAAATCAAGGCCAATGGCTCTGTAATCTCCTCCCTTGCTTCCCAGAGAATCCTAGGATAAATGCCATCAGGCCCAGGGGACTTATCTATTTTCACCCTTTCCAGAATTTCCAACAACTCTTCCCTAAATACCTCAAAGCCGTCCATTCTTATCAATTGTGACTCAGTATTCACATTGGCAACAATGTCCTGTTCCTGAGTGAATACTGACGAAAAGTATTCATTCAGTGTCTCCCCAAACTCTTCAGCCTCCACACGCAACTTCCCACTACTATCCTTGACTGGACCTATTCCTACCCTAGTCATTCTTTTATTCCTGACATACCTATAGAAAGCCTTTGGGTTTTCCCTAATCCTACCAACTAAGGACTTTTCATGTCCCCTCCTTGCTGCTCTTAGCTCTCTCTTCAGATCCTTCCTGGCTACCTTATAACTCTCAATCGCCCCAATTGAACCTTCTCGCCTCATCTTTACATAGGCCGCCCTCTTCCATTTAACAAGGGATTCCAATTCCTTATTAAACCGTGGCTCCCTCACACGACCCTTTCCTCCCTGCCTGACAGGTACATATTTATCAAGGACACTCAATAGTTGCTCCTTGAACAAGCTCCACATATCAATTGCGCCCTTGCCTTGAAGCCTACTTTTCCAAGCCACGCATCCTAAGTCGTGCATCACCGCATCATAATTTCCCTGCCCCCAGCTATAACTCTTGCCATGCAGTGCATGCTTATCCCTCTCCATCACTAGAGTAAAAGTCACCGAATTGTGGTCACTGTCCCCAAAGTGCTCACCTACCTCCAATTCTAACACCTGGCCTGGTTCGTTATCCAGAACCAAATCCAGTATGGCCTCACCTCTTGTTGGCCT
Source organism: Chiloscyllium punctatum (assembly GCF_047496795.1). Lineage (NCBI taxonomy): Eukaryota > Metazoa > Chordata > Chondrichthyes > Orectolobiformes > Hemiscylliidae > Chiloscyllium > Chiloscyllium punctatum. The sequence goes on from NC_092746.1 coordinate 74,861,123, forward strand.
GTCTACATATTGTGTCAGGAAACCTTCCTGCACACATTAGACAAACACTGACCCATCTAACGAACTTGAGCTATAGCTTTCCCAGTTAATATCAGGAAAGTTAAAGTCCCCCATAACAACCACCTTATTACTTTCACTCTTCTCCTGAACCATCCTTGCAATCCTTTCTTCTACATCTCTTGGACTATTAGGAGGCCTGTAGAAAACTCCCAACAGGGTGACCTCACCTTTCCTATTCCTAACCTCAGCCCAAACTACCTCAGATGGCGAGTCTTCATCCATCGTCCTTTCCACCGCTGTAATACTATCTTTGACAAGCAATGCCACACCTCCCCCTCTTTTACCCCCACCTCTGACCCTACTAAAACATTTAAACCCTGGAACCTGCAACAGCCAATCCTGTCCCTGTTCTACCCATGTCTCCGTAATAGCCATAACATCGAAATCCCAGGTACCAACCCATGCTGCAAGTTCATCTACCTTATTTCGTATATTTCTTGCATTGAAGTATACACACTTCAAGCCACTTTCCTGTTTACAGGCACCCTCCTTTGAGATTGATGCCATGTTCCTAACCTCCTACACTCCAGGTCCTGCATCCTAAAGCTACAGTCTAGGTTCCTATGCCCCTGCAGAGTTAGTTTAAACCTCCCCCCCCCCCCCCCCCCCCAAGAGCACTAGCAAACCTCCCCGCAAGGATACTGGTGCCCCTCAGGTTTAGGTGACCATCCTGTTTATAGAAGTCCCACCTTCCCCAGAAAGAATCCCAGTTATCCAGAAACTGGAATCCCTCCCTCCTGCACCATCCCTGTAGCCACGCATTTAACTGTTCTCTCTCCCTATTCCTCGACTCTCTATCACATGGCACGGGTAACAAACCAGAGACAACAACTCTGTTTGTTCTAACTCTGAGCTTCCAACCTAGCTCCCTGAAAGCCTGCCTAACATCCTCAGCCCTCCTCCTACCTATGTCGTTGGTGCCAATGTGGACCACGACTTCGGGCTACTCCCCCTCCCCCTTAAGGACCTGGAAAACACGATCAGAGACGTCACGAACCCTTGCACCTGGGAGGCAACATACCAAACGTGAGTCTCTCTCGCCCCCATAAAACCGCCTATCTGTGCCCTGAACTATCGAGTCCCCAATAACTATTGCTCTGCTCTTCTCCACCCTTCCCTTCTGAGCAACGGGGACAGGCTCCATGCCAGAGGCCTGAGCCCCATTGCTTACCCCTGGTAAGTCGTTCCCCCCCACAAGTATCCAAAACGGTATACTTGTTCTTGAGGGGAACAGCCGCAGGGGGTCCCTGCACTGGCTGCTTCCTTCCAGTCCCCCTCACTGTCACCCATCTGTCTGCAATCTTTGGAGTTACTACTTCCCTAAAGCTCCGAACTATGACCCCCTCTGCCTCCCGAATGATCCTAAGTTCATCCAACTCCAGCTCCAGTTCCCTAACACGGTCTTGGAGGAGCTGGAGATGGGTGCACTTCCTGCAAGTGTAATCAGCAGGGACGTCCATGGCATCCCTCACCTCATACATGTTGCAAGAGGAACATTGCACTGCCTTCACTGCCATCCCTCTAAAAGTAACCTTTTAAAAGCAAACAAACTAGGTCTCAAGAATAGAACAAGCAAAATGCAGCACTTACCTACTTACCACAACGGGTCTTATTATTAGGTTAGAGGAGGAGGGCGGGTGGGAGACACTACCTCTGTAGCGCCTCGGGTTCCTCTCCTGCGCGCTTTTATAGGGAAAAAAAGCCTACCCAGGTAAGCTTGCGCTACACCAGCTTCCGGGTCCCGGCTGCCCCTCTGGTCGTCGTCACTTCCCCTTGCTGCTCCCGCTCTTTCTGTGAAGTAAAAAAAACACCGCTGCCCGCTACCAGTAAGTAATTTTACAACAAACTGTCTTACCTTAGCTGTAGCCTTCCGGGATCATTTAAACTCAGCTGCTGCTCGCTCTCAAAAAAATCATTGAGCATTGAGCAGAAACTCAACTGGACTCACCACATAAACACAGTGGCTACAAGAGTAGGTCACAGGCTAGGAATACTAGAAATAACTCAAATCCTGACTCCCCAAAGCCTGTATCATTATCTATAAGTTTTAAGTCAAAAGTGTGATGGAATACTCCCCACTTGCCTGGATGGGTGCAGCTCTAACAACTCAAGAAGCTTGACACCATCCAGGAGAAATCAGCCTGCTTGATTGTCACCATATCCGCAAGTATCCACTCCCTAACCACCGACACTCAGTAGCAACGGTGTGTACTATCTACAGGATGCACTGCAGAAATTCACCAAAGATCCTGAGACAATATCTTCCAAACCCATGACCACCTCCATCTAGAAGGATAAGGGCAGCAGGTACATGGGAACACCATTACTTGCAAGCCAGTCACCATAATGACTGGGAAATATAACTCCGGTCCTTCACTGTTGCTGGGTCAAAATCCGTAATTCCTTCTTTAATGGCATTGTGGGTCTACTTACAGCATGTGGACTGCAATGAGTCAAGAACCAGATCACCACCACCTTCTCGAGGGTGACTAGGGACGGGCAATAAAATGTTGGCCAGCGAGCAATGGCCATGTCCCACGAGTGAATAAAAACAGACTGACTGATGGTCTGTGAAACAGTCTTGATAATACTAAAGCAGAGAGAAGCTTCCAGTTACTGCTCAATAGCTTAAATGGTCTTGAGCTGACCCTGAAGTCAGAGGATTCCTGACTGCTGTATCGTTTCCTCCTGGACTCTGATAAGGTGCTTTCAAAAACAGGATGTGGACCTACCTCCAGTTGTTCCTGAGCTAGGATCCCTTCAATCTAAATCAGTGGAGCAAACATCAAAGGAAGCAGCATTGAGACTCCATGCAGCAGCCACACCCCATTTCTATGGTACCTGCCGCTTTATTTCCCAGTAATGTAGCTAACGAGTTTAAATGTCCCAGATCTGTTTTGAAAAGCAATGGAGAGTAGGTGAATTCTTACAATAACTGGCCAAGTGGGAAGAGTGGGTGAGGCTGTTGGTAAGGGGCTCGAAGCAGAAGGACAAGGTGCTGGTTGGGAGGATATGGTGGCAAGATTAGAGTGGTGCTGGAAAAGCACAGCAGGTTGGGCAGCATCCGAGGAGCAGGAAAATTGATGTTTCGGGCAAAAGCCCAACCTGCTGTGCTTTTCCAGCACCACTCTAATCGTGATTCTGATCTCCAGGATCTCCAGTGCTCACTTTCACCGAGGATATGGTGGCAGATGGGTGAAGTGGATCGGACATCAGTTAATTAGATCCAGTGGAATGAGTCATTTAGGTGGGCCATGTTTGGGTCAGAGGAAGATAGGGGGATATTTGATTGCTTGGGTTCTGTGAGGTTAGCTCAGGGGGAGGGTAGTTATCTATTCAGTTGAGGGGGGATTATGTAGGGAGAGACTGTCTTTCAGTAATTGGGTGTCAGCTGCATACTTACTCAAGAACAAGACTAGGGTTTTTCTGTCAAACATTTTCTGAGGAAGTATCCACTTAAGTAAGTTGCAACTGTCCGAAATCTCTGATTCTAGCTTGGAATACAAGACTTTTTAGATGGTACTGCAGCGGTGCAGAATTTGCTTGTCACAAGTTTGTGCTTGCCAGGCAATTTCTGTGCAGTCAATGCATTGGGACTTGTGAGGGATCCCATTGCATATTTTTCAGTGTTCATCCAGTCCCTGATCATCCAGATACTGGAAGATATGAGCCACAATGACCTACAGTCTTTGTACTGAATATAATTGCTCTTTAACTTGCTGAGTTAAATTGAAATACACACCATTTGCCTGACTTCAGCCTCCGCTTCATCTGGCATTCATAGAGAAAAAGAATAAATGCTACAGTGGTAAGCTAATAAACATGGACAAATGTTTTTCCCCTCCTGACACTGAGCAAACCCATGATGGGAGGATAGAGTGGGAGGAAGACAGGGCTGCAATTTCATACTTGCTCATTGTTTTTGTTTTGCCAACTGTCATTTAACCTGGATCAGAAAATGTGGGTGGTCATAACCCAGCGCTTGCATGAAAGGATATGGACTTGCAATTAAAGTGCCTAAATACAGATATTTTCTAGTCAACTGTTCAGAGACATTGTTACATGCCTATGTTAGGTTTCTAATTTAGTAGAAGTGGGTGGGTTTCTGAAGGCTATCGGTGCAATGCAAGTTAAATGAGTGAATAAACATTGAGAGAAATCTGCTTCGGAGTTAGGAACCACTTGATACCTTTTTCTTCAAAAAAAACTTTTTGTAAATTGTCTTTCCACAATACTGTTTGAATAATTGCCTATGTCATTAATACAGAAATTAATCATAAGATTTTGACTTTAAGTGATTAGAGACCTTTAACCAATGCTGTGTAAGGATTGAGGTGAACTAGAGAACTGTATTCAATAGATAAAGACCTCTTCCGTATTAGTGGTATAGAGAATTAGATATTAATGAATCCAAGTGGTCCCATGGTTTGATTTCAAGATTGACTTAATATCCTGACATCCATTGAACCTTTTGAAGCATTCTTTCACATTTGTAAAATACAGGGACAATAAACCATACTGGCAAGTCTCTGTTTCTTGAACATTTCAATCAGCATTTTGAAACCACCTCTGAAAAGATGTCCCTCTCACAAACTCTCAAATCTGCCTGTAAAACATAACTGTTGAAGTAAAAGGTTTAATCTATTTCACACCCCTAATCTTAGACAAATAAACAAACAGGTATTGCAAAACCTCTTTGATGAATGATCAACATTACAGACTTATAAACGTGTCAAACAAACAAAGCTAGTAGCTTCTTTAGAAAGTGTATGAATAACGGTGGCACAGTGGTTAGCACTGCTGCCTCACAGCACCAGAGACCTGGGTTAAATTCCTGCCTCAGGTGACTGTCTGTGTGGAGTTTGCACATTGTCCCCATGTCTGCGTGGGTTTCCTCCGGATGCTCCGGTTTTCTCCCACAGTCCAAAAATGTACAGGTTAGGTGAATTGGCTGTGCTAAATTGCCCAAGTGTTAGGTGAAGGGGTAAATGTAGGGGAATGGGTCTGGGTGGGCGGCAGATCGGTGTGGACTTGTTGGGCCAAAGGGCCTGTTTCCACACTGTAAGTAATCTAATCTAAACCCTTGACAGACAGAATGTATCAGTATGTCATGAAATAAGCCAAAGATTCATAAAAAAGCCATCAGGCAACTGTATCAACAAAGCAAGATTAAGGGGTGTCTAAACAAATCTTTGAGCATTTAATACGTCTATTTTTCCTTGAAGTGATTTTCAATGTCTGATTATTTGCAATAGAATCAGCTACCGCTAACGACAATGATTACATTTCAAAATCACTTAAGTAAAATATCTACTGTTTGTGAACAAGGCTGTGTGAATCAAAATTTATTTTTACTTATTTATATCTTCTCGTAGAGTCATAGAGGTGTGCAACATGGAAACTGACCCTTCGGTCCAACCCGTCCATGCCGACCAGATATCCCAACCCAACCTAGTCCCACCTGCCAGCACCTGGCCCATATCCCTCCAAACCCTGCCTATTCATATACCCATCCGAAGCCTTTTAAATCTTGCAATTGTACTAGCCTCCACCACTTCCTCTGGCATCTCATTCCATACATGTACCACCCTCTGCGTGAAAAAGCTGTCCCTTAGGTCTCTTTTATACCTTTCCCCTCGCACCCTAAACCTATGCCCTCTAGTTCTGGACTCGCCCGCAATACACAAGGTTATGCAGCTAAATGGATTGACAACCAATTCTGGTGAAGTCTGCTTGTATTTTGAAATCCTGGTTGGATTAAATTCTCTTTCAAATTCAGTGACACCAATGAGCCTGGAAAGTTAAGAAATTTCAACATAAACACACTTTCAACACAATTATCAGAAATACAAAAAATTCAGAATGAGCTCTGTCGAGCGAATATTTGCAAAATGTATATGTTAGAGATCGTGTTGCCAGGAGTTGTTGAAGCAATCCTGGAGGTTGGCTCTTTATTTGTTCATGGGATGTGGACATTGCTGGCTAGGCCAGCATTTATTTCCCATCCTTAATTACTCGGAGGGCAGTTAAGAGTCAAGCACACCTCTTCTCAATTTCAGAGTTCCCCAGATCCTAGGGTTCTTCCATTTTTAGACCTGCCCCAATTTCTAATTTAATTGCAGAAGTAATCACAAAGTAGACTCTTTGAAGCCTGACACCCATAATTCCCTAGCATCCACACTCTCCGGTCTGCCCATCAACTGCACTTCCAGCACTTGTGCCTCTCCCTTGTGATGGGAGGTTGACATCAGAGTTTGGTTTGTGTGCACCGTGGTGTGGTTTTTTAACCTCTGATTTCCTGGGCTGTGGAGGCACAATTTGGGAAAGATATCTTCTCTTCAGGCAAACACTCAATCATTGGGCAAGGTTACAAACCAAGCTACAGACAGGTTTGCTTCCCTGAACGCAGAATCGCAGAATACAGAATTACCCTCTGTTTAGTTTCTCATATCTCTGAGGTTGGGACTACACATCTCCAGATAAACTGTTTCATACAACCTCATTCTCTGTGTAAAGTATTATTGAAATGTTCAAATTCCTCATTTTGATCTGGTCTGACTGAAAAGATCAACTGCCAAAATGCGCTTGCAGAAGTGAAATGACTGGCAGTATGTAAATGCAGTGTTCCCCTTTTGGTCTTTGGAGGAATAAGATTTTGTCTCAGCAACCTTCAGCATAACCCATCATTGTATGAACCTTCTGTGCCACCAGGCTGCCTGAGGTGATTATTTTAGGATATCTCTTTAATATTAAAAGAAAGCTTATAATATTATTTTCCCAGAGGTATGCAATAAATTAGGCAATGCTGAAAGGTGGTTCTAACCACGGAGAATGTTCTATAAATGGACACAGTTTAATTGACTTTGTAACACTCTTGGTTCACTCTGCTGTCCTGTCAAATATTGAGGGAACAATGGGCAGTCAGGCCTACAACTGTCAAATTTCATTTCACTTATCCCAGCTGGGGGAGGTGACCCTTTGCCAGTTCAAACACCGAGACACAGCCTAGCCTTATGTGTCATTTCTTTCCCCTCTGCTTATTAACATCATTTCCCAGAAAAGACTGACTAATTGGTGCATTTCGCCCAGAATAGCCACAGTCTTGGACCTAGTCACCACAGATGGAGCTAGAAGAGCCTTGTAGAATCCTTCTGCCTGAAACCTAACCAACACTGGCAGCTACCAACACTGGCAGCTACTATCAATGTGGGAAAAAGTCCCAGAGTGTCCTGGAAACGAAAGGTCGGACGTATCCAAACCGGCATCATCCATCTAGCCTTGATCGTCAGTGAAATGATTGAAATTGTTGTCAAGAGTTATCCTGCAAAGGAGTAACCTGCTGCATGACACTCAGTTTGAGTTTCGCCTGGGTCACTTTGCTCCTGACCTCGTTGTAGCTTTGGTGCAAAAGTGGACAAAACAGCTAAACAACAGAGGTGAGGTGGGTGAGAGTGACTCCAAAGCACATTTGGCTAAGTATTGCATCAAGGAACTCAAGCTAAACTACAGTCAATAGGAGTTGGGGGAAAGTTCTCTGCTGGTTAGGATCAAACAGAAATGTGGAGACATTTCTTCAGCCAGAGAGTAGTGGGCCTGTGGAATTCATTGCCACAGAGTGCAGTGGAGGCTGGGATGCTAAATGTCTTCAAGGCAGAGATTGATAAATTCTTGATGTCACAAGGAATTAAGGGCTACGGGGAGAATGCGGGTAAGTGGAGTTGAAATGCCCATCAGCCATGATTGAATGGCGGAGTGGACTCGATGGGCCGAATGGCCTTACTTCCGCTCCTATGTCTTATAGTCTTATGGTCTTATGGTACAAAGGAAGATGTTTATGGTTCATGGAGTTCAGTCAACTCACACCAGGTCATCACAGCAGGAGTTCCTCAGGGAAGTGTTCAAGGTTGAAACAAATTCAGCTGCTTCATCATTTCCGACAAAAGGTCAAAAGTATACAGTCATCAACAAACATCCCAATGCTCAGCACTATGTGTGACATCTCAGATACGGATAGCAAACAAGCAGTAGGCAGCAAAGCCTGGACAAGAGGCAGGCTTTGGCTGATAAGTGGCAAATACTATTTGCACTATGCAAGTGCTAGGCACTAGCCTTCCACAACATGAGAGAAGAAAACCATTGTTCTCTTGATATTCATGGACATTGCCATAGCTGAATCCTCCACATTGAATATCCTAGGGGTTACCATTGGCCAGAACCAAATAGGACAAGCCATGTAAAGGTCAGAAGTCACATGACACCAAGCTATAGTCCAACAGGTTTATTTAAAATCACAAGCTTTCAGACCGCTGCCCCTTTGTCAGGTCAGACTGGTTGGACCAAAGGGTCTGTTTCCGTGCTGTATGACTGTATGACTCTATGATCTAAGCCCTCCATTTTGAGTTTTGTGGCAGCAATCCACTTCCAGCAGGAGAAGAGAAAACCCTTCAAGGAATTTCATCACCTCCATGAAGAAATTGCAATACCCTATGGACTGTTCAAATGGAGATCAGTAGCTAGTGATGTTCCACAGGGATCAGTGCTGGGTCCTCTGCTGTTTGTAATATCTATAAATGAACTGGAGGAAAATGTAGGTGGTCTGATTATTAAGTTTGCGGATGATACCAAAATTGCCAGAGTTGTAGATCACGAGGAGGATTGTCAAAGAATACAGTGGGATGTAGATAATTTGCAGATTTGGGCAGCTGAAGGTTTAATCTGAACAAATGTGAAGTCAAGCATTTTGGAAGATCAAATTCAGGTACAAATTATACAAACTCAAAAAGGGATCATGCCATAAGGTTGAGTGAAATAGGGTTGATGGGAAGGGTGAGGGCAGTAATAAATTAAAAATGCTATCTATGAATGCACAAGGTATTAGAAATAAGATGGATGAGCTTGAGGATCTTTTGGAAATTGGCAGCAACGATATTGTGGGGATAACTGAGACGTGGCTTCAAGTGGACAGGGCCTGGGAAATGAATATACAAGGCTACACGTGCTATCGGGTAGAGGGGCTGGAGTGGCCCTGTTGGTAAGGGATGATATTCAGTCCCTTGCGCGGGGGGACCTAGAATCAGGGGATGTAGAGTCAGTATGGATAGAGCTGAGGAATTCTAAGGGTAGAAAGACCCTCTTGGGAGTTATCTACAGGCCCCCAAACAGTAGTATGGATGTAGGGTGTAAGTTGAATAAGGACTGAAATTGGCCTGTCGCAAAGATGTTACAACAGTTGTTATGGGGGATTTCAACATGCAGGTAGACTGGGAGAATCAGGATGGTATTGGACCTCAAGAAAGAGACTTTGTGGAGTGCCTCCGAGATGGATTCTTAGATCAGCTGGTGCTGGAGCCTACCAGGGAGAAGGCAATTCTGGATCTGGTGTTGTGCAACGAACCAGAATTGATCAGGGACCTCAAAGTGAAGGAGCCATTAGGAGGTAGTGACCATAATACAATAAGCTTCAATCTGCAATTTGAAAGGGAGACGATACAATCGGTAGTGACAATATTTCAGTTGAATAAAGGGAACTATGGAGCTATAAGGGAGGAACTGGCCAAAGTTCATTGGCGCAATACCTTAGCAGGGATGACAGTGGAGGAACAATGGCGGATATTTCTGGGTATAACGCAGGAGATGCAGGATTAGTTCATTCCAAAAAGGAAGAAAGATCCTAGGAGGAGGCATGGGTGGCTGTGGCTGACGGGGGAATTTTAGAAACATATAAAGTCAAAAGAGAAAAAATATAGCATAGCAAAGATAAGTGGGAAAACGGAGGACTGGGAAGCCTAAAGAACAACAGAGGATTACTAAGAAGGAAATACACAGAGAAAAAATGAGGTACGAAGGTAAACTGGTCAAAAATATAAAGGAGGATAGTAAAAGCTTTTTTAGGTATGTGAAAGGAAAAAAAATGGTTAAGGCTAAAATTGGGCCCTTGAAGACAGAAACAGGGGAATATATTATGGGGAACAAAGAAATGGCAGAAGAGTTGAATTGGTACTTCAGATCTGTGTTCACTGGGGAAGACACAAGCAATCTCCCTGAGGTAACAGTGGCTGAAGGACCTGAACTTAAGGGAATTTATATTTGCCAGGAATTGGCGTTGGAGAGACTGTTAGGGCTGAAGGTTGATAAGTCCCCGGGGCCTGATGGTCTACATCCCAGGGTACTGAAGGAGGTGGCTCGGGAAATCGTGGATGCATTGGTGATAATTTTCCAGAATTCGATAGATTCAGGATCAGTTCCTGCGGATTGGAGGGTGGCTCATGTTGTACCACTTTTTAAGAAAGGAGCGAGAGAGAAAGCAGGAAATTATAGACCAGTTAGTCTGACCTCAGTGGTGGGAAAGATGCTGGAGTCTATTATAAAGGATGAAATTACGACACATCTGGATAGCAATAACAGGATAGGTCATAGTCAGCATGGATTTATGAAGGGGAAATCATGCTTGATTAATCTTCTGGAATTTTTTGGGGATGTAACTCTGAAGATAGACAAGGGAGATCCAGTAGATGTAGTGTACCTGGACTTTCAGAAAGCCTTTGATAAAGTCCCACATAGGAGGTTAGTGAGCAAAGTTAGGGCGCATGGTATTGGGGGCAAAGTACTGACATGGATTGAAAATTGGTTGGCTGACAGGAAACAAAGATTAGTGATAAACGGCTCCCTTTCGGAATGGCAGGCGGTGACCAGTGGGGTACCTCAGGGATCAGTGCTGGGACCACAGCTTTTTACAATATATGTTAATGATATAGAAGATGGTATTAATAGTAACATTAGCAAATTTGCTGATGATGCAAAGCTGGGTGGCAGGGTGAAATTTGAGGAGGATGTTAGGAGATTACAGGGTGACCTGGACAGGTTAGGTGAGTGGACAGATGCATGGCAGATGCAGTTTAACGTGGATAAATGTATGGTTATCAGGTTACTACCTAAATGGAGTCAAGTTAGGTAAAGGGGTAGTACAAAGAGATATGGGTGTTCTTGTACACCAGTCAATGAAGGTAAGCATGCAGGTACAGCAGGTAGTGAAGAAGGCTAATAGCATGCTGGCCTTCATAACAAGAGGAATTGAGTATAGAAGCAAAGAGGTTCTTCTGCAACTGTACAGGGCCCTGGTGAGACCGCACCTGGAATATTGTGTGCAGTTCTGGTCTCCAACTTTGAGGAAAGACATTCTGGCTATTGAGGGAGTGCAGCGTAGGTTCACGAGGTCAATTCCTGGAATGGCGGGACTATCTTATGTTGAAAGATTAGAGCGACTGGGCTTGTATACCCTTGAGTTTAGAAGGCTGAGAGGGGATCTGATTGAGATATATAAGATTATTAAAGGATTGGACACTCTGGAGGCAGGAAACATGTTTCCGCTGATGGGTGAGTCCCAAACCAGCGGACACAGCTTAAAAGTAAGGGGTAGGCCATTTAGGACAGAGATGAGGAGAAATGTCTTCACCCAGAGAGTGGTGGGTGTGTGGAATGCTCTGCCCCAGAAGGCAGTGGAGGCCCAGTCTCTGGATTTGTTTAAGAAAGAGTTGGATAGCGCTCTCAGGGATAGTGGAATCAAGGGTTATGGAGAAAAGGCAGGAACAGGATACTGATTGAGGATGATCAGCCATGATCGTAATGAATGGTGGTGAGGCTCGAAGGGCACAATGGCCTACTCCTGCACCTATTGTCTATTGTCAATAAATAGCAGAACCCTTAGGAGTATTGACAAACAGAGGGATCTAGGTTTAGAGGCCCACATATCCTTGGAAGTGGCATCAGAAACGGATAAGGCTGCCAAGAAGGCATACAGCATGCTTGCCTTCATTGGGCTATTATCAAATATAAAAACTGCCAAGTTATGTTACAGCTGTATAAAAGTTTAATTAGGTCTCATTTGGAATATTGCGTGCAGTTCTGGTCACCACACTACCAGAAGGACGTGGATATGTTAGAGAGGGTGCAGAGAATGGATGTTGTCTGGTCTCGCTGTTTTAGTTATGATGAGAGGTTGGATAAACTTGGATTGTTTTCACTGGAAAGACAGAGACTGTGGGGTGACCTGTTAGAGATATAGATAAGGTGGATAGTCAGAGGCTATTTCCCTGGGTGAAAAGATCAATTACAAGAAGGCACAGGTTTAAGGTGAGAATCAGAAGGTTTAGGGGAGTCGTGTGTGGAATGTTTTTCATGCAGAGGATGGTGGGTGCCTGGAACACATGGCCAGTGGAGATGGTGGAAGCAGGCATGTTAGCAACATTTAAGGCTTATCTCGACAGACACACGAACGGGAGATGAACGAAGGGATAGAAATTCTGTCAGGACAATAAGTAGCGGGTCGAAGTAAGGACTGGGAGTCAGTGCAGGCTTGATGGGCCAAAGGGTGTGTTCCTATACTGTAGTGTGTTGTATTGACTTGTGGAACTCTCTTATCCAAGACTACATCAACTGCAGAAGAAGTATCCGCAAAGGGGCCACCATGTCCAACAGGTCCAGGTTGAGGCCAAGTGCAACAGTATGAGGAGTGCGTGAAAACGAATTGCCTCTTCATGCTCCAGCTGCTCCATCTATAGTAGAGTGTACAATAACAGCTTTGAACCCGTAGAGGAAGAGGGTAATCCACAATCTTGAGGGATTGCCTGAGAAAAAGCCAGTTGAATAACTTTGCCACGAAATTGAAGAATGATAAACTGTAACTGCAGCAGTTAGTATTCATTTTGTCAGCTGGACAGAATCTTTTAGAATCAATAATTCAAGATGAAAATCCGTGCATTAATTAAGGACAGTCACCTCAGAATTGTTAAATGCAAGACTTGTTTGGCTAAACTAATTTAGTTTTTTTGAAGAAATTGCTAATTGGAAAGAAAATGGTAATACTGCAGATGTAATGTGCATGGATTTTCTGAAGGCAATCAATAAAGTGCCTTACAAGACGCTTGTTAGCAAAAATTCAAACATGTGTCCTAAGAGGAAATACAGCTCCATGAATAGAAACTTGGTTGTCAGAGAGAAAGTAATGAATTAGGGTACATAAGTGTTGATTGGATTTGGAAACATTTGGAGTGTTGTACCCTAGAGGTTAATATTGGATTTGATTTTGCTTTCGCTATAACTATGATTTGGACTTTTGGAGGGAGAACACAGAATTGGATTTTGCTGAAAACACTAAAACAGGAATATAGTCAAAACTATGTCAGAACTGCAGCATTTGTGACTCCTTCGGTACTGAAGCAGTCCATGTGTAAAAATATGTCACTGTTCCTTCACTGTTGCTGGAACTCACTTATTAACAGTGCTTTGAGTGTACCTACACCCAATTAACTGCAGCAATTTTAAAAAGGCACCTTGCCTACACCTTCTCAAGGGCAATTGGAAATGGGCAGTAAATTCTGGCTCAGCCTGTGCCACCCACATTCCATGAGGGAATAAAAGAAAAGATTTCTAGCACCCTTTTTGTATCTCCACAGCAGATCACATATTATGCCGTATTTACTTTGCAGACTCAATATTATTAACACCCATGATACTCAGTTTGCAATGATGTAACACTGATAAGAGCATAAGAAAGAGGAACAAGAATAGGTCACATAAGCTTGCCCTGTGGCATTCAGCATGTCATGGTTGATCTTCATCTCAAAGGCCATTTTGCTGTTTGCACCCTTGAGACACCAAAGAAAAACTAACTATCCTCAATCGTAAAACTATTCCTATTGAAGCCTTGAGATACTGGGACCAAGATCATGGCCTGCTGGAATAATGGATCTGCATGTTGCTGTTGTGACTTGGACCAATCATTAAACTTGTTTTAATTGCACACCAACAGTGATCTGTTTGCCTTGAAATGGTAACTGATTACCCTGATCAATTATGCAATGGAAGTTGATCTATGGGTTCCACATGTGGTTCAATATGACAAGGATGTCTACAAATAGATTTATTGTGGACATACAGCAGATAACATTGTGAGCTTTTTGACATTCCCCGAGTCATTTGGAGGTTGAGGTTGTGGGTAGATTATGACTCCATATGTTCAAATTTGTCATAGTGAGAAGAGAGGATCAGTAACTCAGGTTATGCCTCAAATTCCTACCCTCCATTCCCAAGTACTTATCTCTCAAAATGCTAGAATTTCAAGATTTTTGTGTAAAAATTGGATTTACAGCTTTTTGCTTATGGTTTATGTATAAAATGTTGCCTTTAATATTTAAGGCAATATTACTGGGATGAAATATTACTGTGGAAGGGAGATTGAGGCTTTTGCTAGATATGAGACTAAGGGATAACTTGAGAGAGGACTTCAAGATCCTGAAGGTTAATGAGAAGGTTATTGCTGATAGATTTTTTAGTCCACTGTTCAGTAAAATGGTATTGAGAGGATGTAATTTAGAATAGTCCCAAAATAATTTATGCAAGAGTTAGAAAGATATTACACAGATGTTTGTAAAATATTAATTTCTGTGACACAAAGCATTATTGTAGGAGATTGCAAATATTGCTGAAAAACAGAAAATTAAAAGACAGGAAGCATCCACAAAGTAGGATTAGACAAGATGGACTCATGTGGAGAACAACACTGGCACAAACTCAATGAATGAAGTCTTTTTTTGTGCTATAACAAAAATCCATGGTTTTTATGAATAATTTCCAATAATTTAATATTTGACTTTCAGTAATATTGCATAGATGGAGTATCATATAAACTTCCAAAATATGGGTGTTAGCATCTGCTGAACACTATAATTGATTCACATTACAAGATGTATTCTTGATTGACTGACAAAACAACTATTTTCATTTCTGTCTACAAAGGCTAGTGTGTGTGATTCTTTGACAGGTTTTATAACCAATGAGTATAGCACATAGAACATCTCAGTCTTGATAAAGTCTAAAGAACACACTCAAGAATGTAATTTTTACCAATCAAGGGAAGCATATATTTTTGAACAGAACAATGCCTAACAAAACATATACCTGCACAGTTTCAAACTCTCTATATTGTTATAAGTGACCATTGACCATGATAGTTATAGTAATATGAACAAGTCTTACTGAGAAAAGAAGGGTACACCCAAGTATTGATTATGGACTAATAACCCAGAGTTCATAAGTCAAAAAAAGTGCTGCTGAAAATGTTCTTATTCATTGAAACAAATCCATCAATTTATGTCTTTTATATACAGATTAGTACCGTAAGAAATACTTTTGGAAAAATACAACCATTTCAAAAATGTCCCTCAGAGAAGGGGAACTTCATAAGCTTACTTTGTTTTGCTTTCAGGAACAGATACATGCATTACAATAGTAATCCTTGTCTTTACAGGCTAAAAAAAACAAGGAAAACAACCCAATCATGGCTAACAAAAGAAATTAAGGGTTGTGTTAGATACAGAGAGGAGTCATTTAAATCTGCTCGCTAAAGTAACAAGCCTGAGGACAGGGAGCACAGTGGAATTCAGCAAAGGGAAGAACCAGAATGTTAGGAAAGGAAAAGTAAGAGTGAGATTGAATTTATAATGAAAGCAAAAGTGGACTGTAAAAGCATGTATAAGATGTGAAAAGAAAAAAGATTAGTGAAGAAAAATATAAGGCCTCTACAGTCTGAAAAGAGAAAATTAGTAATTCAGAATAAGGAAATAGAGCATTTAAATAACTACTCCTGTTCTGTCTTCATGCAGGACAATTAAAAGTAACATAAAAATAGGATAAAAAAGATCTATTAACAAGGGGGAACTGAAGAAAGATGGTTTAAAAAGAAATTTTGGAAACATGAATGGGGCTGAATGATAAATCCCCAGGGCCTGATAATCCACATCCCTGATTACTTAAGGAGCTGATCATAATTAATGTGTTGTCATCTTCCAAACTTCGATAGAGTGTGGAACTGCCCTGGCAACTGGGAATTGTTAATGTAACCCCACTATTTAAAAAAAAGAAGAGGGAGGTAGAAAAGAGGGAATTAAAAGTTAGTCATCTAACATACACTGTAGTATATACTTACTACCTATTATAAAGGATGTGATAAAGCAACTGTTAGAAAATATCAATGAGACTGGACAGAGGTAACATGCATTTACGAGAGGGCAAATTTTGACAAACCTATTGAAGTATTTTGGGTTCATAACTGGTAAAATGGATGTCAGTGAACCAGTTGCTGTGCTGTATTTCAGTTTCCAGAAAGCTTTTTATGAAGTCCCATGTCAGAGGTTAGCATGCAAGGTTAAATCACATGCATTTGGGACATGAATTCCTAATTGATTAACAGACAGGAAATACAGAGTGGGAATAAATGAGCTATTTTTGGAGTAGAAGGTGGTGATTACTGGGATGCAACAGGCTCAATGCTTGGGCTGTAGCTATATCTTACAGTAGCATGAAGAATCAAATGCAATATTTCCAAGTTTTCTGGCAGCACAAAACAATGAGGAATAGTGAGTGGTGGGGAGGACGTAATGAGACTTTAAGGCAATTTAAACAAGTCGAGTGAGTAGGCAAACACATGGCATGAAGTATAACATCTAATATATATTTACCATAATGAGAATAAGACTGATTTATGGGGTATTCGGTTTGTTATATGAGGAGTGATGGATTGACTGGGCCCATATTCACTTAGAGTTTAGAAGAATGGACAGGAATCTCATTGAAATGAGTGCAACTCTGACAGGGCTGGTCGGACTGAATGTGGGTATGATGTTCATCTGAGCAAAGAGGGAGCAGAGCAATGTAGGACAAGGGATCACAGTCTCAAGATATTGGATAGACCGTTTAGGACTGAGGTGAGGAGAAATTTCTTCATTCAAGTGCAAGTGAAACTGGAATTCTGCACCACATAAGATGGTGGAAACCAGTCGCTGTATATATTTATGGGGAAAAAAATGGACCTCGAGATAGTTAGGCTTCGTGTGGGAGATGGGGGAGTTTGGCATTAAGAGAAGATTAGCCATGGTCATATTAATGGCAGAGCAAGACTAAATGGCCTACTCTTTCTCCTATTTGCTACATTTCTCTGTTTCACATGATTCTGGTTGACAGTATAAAAGATTGTCCATGCCCCCAAAGTTGTTCATTTATAAGCATTGAAGCTGTTATAAAATAAGGAAATTGGACAGACTTGTCTGCAAACACATAGACATGAAATTTTATTGGTACTTTGATAGCACACTGCCAGCATTCTTTGCCATGATGTCTCCAAAACTGACTGAACGGTAAGGGCATAGCATATTGGCAGATTAGCATTGAAATCCTGAAGTTGCATTCTATCGTTCACCACAAATTGCAGGATGTGGACACTGTTTACCACCTTTCAGCAAAATTAGTTGATGGGGCAATAGCTTTCCCTTTTTCAATTTTACTAGATGGAATTCCCATAAAACCCATGACTTCCTCAATCAGTTTTAATAGCAATCTGAGTAATAACTATTGGTGAACAACAGATTTGGACCTGAATGAAACATTTAATGACAAATAGACAATAGACAATAGACAATAGACAATAGATGCAGGAGTAGGCCATTCAGCCCTTTGAGCCTGCACCGTCATTCAATATGATCATGGCTGATCATTCCCAATCAGTATCCTGTTCCAGCCTTATCTCCATAACCCTTGACTCCACTATCTTTAAGAGATCTATCCAATTCTTTCTTAAATGAATCCAGAGACTGGGCCTCCACTGCCCTCTGGGGCAGAGCATTCCACACAGCCACCACTCTCTGGGTGAAGTAGTTTCTCCTCATCTCTGTCCTAAATGGTCTACCCCGTATTTTTAAGTTATGTCCTCTGGTTCGGCACTCCCCCATCAGCGGAAATATGTTTCCTGCCTCCAGAGTGTCCAATCCTTTCATAATCCTATACGTTTCAATCAGATCCCCTCTCAGTCTTCTAAACTCAAGGGTATACAAGCCCAGTCGCTCCAATCTTTCAACATAAGATAGTCCAGCCATTCCAGGAATTGACCTCGTGAACCTACGCTGCACTCCCTCAATAGCCAGAATGTCTTTCCTCAAATTTGGAGACCAGAACTGTACACAGTACTCCAGGTGTGGTCTCACCAGGGCCCTGTACAGCTGCAGAAGCACCTCTTTGCTTCTATACTCAATTCCTCTTGTTATGAAGGCCAGCATGCTATTAGCCTTCTTCACGACCTGCTGTACCTGCATGCTTGCCTTCATTGACTGGTGGACAAGAACACCCAGATCTCTCTGAACAGCCCCTTTACCTAATTTGATACCATTGAGGTAGCAATCTGCCTTCCTGTTCTTGCCACCAAAGTGGATAACCATACATTTATCCACATTAAACTGCATCTGCCATGCATCTGCCCACTCACCTAACTTGTCCAGGTCACCCTGTAATCTCCTAACATCCTCATCACATTTCACCCTACCACCCAGCTTTGTATCATCAGCAAATTTGCTAGTGTTATTGCTGATACCATCTTCTATATCATTTACATATATTGTAAAAAGCTGCGGTCCCAGCACAGATCCCTGCGGTACCCCACTGGTCACTGCCTGCCATTCCGAAATGGAGCCATTAATCACTACCCTTTGTTTCCTATTAGCCAACCAATTCTCTATCCAATCTAGTACTTTGCCCCCAATACCGTGCGCCCTAATTTTACTCACTAACCTCTTGTGTGGGACTTTATCAAAAGCTTTCTGAAAGTCCAGGTACACTACATCCACTGGATCTCCCTCGTCCATCTTCCGAGTTACATCCTCAAAAAATTCCAGAAGATTAGTCAAGCATGATTTCCCCTTCATAAATCCATGCTGACTCTGTCCTATCCTGTTACTATTATCCAGATGTGCTGTAATTTCATCGTTTATAATAGACTCCAGCATCTTTCCCACCACTGAGGTCAGACTAACTGGTCTATAATTTCCTGCTTTCTCCCGCCCACCCTTCTTAAAAAGTGGCACAACATTAGCTGCCCTCCAATCCTCAGGAACCGACCCCGATTCTATTGAACTCTGGAAAATAATCACCAGCGCATCCACGATTTCCCGAGCCACCTCCTTCAGTACCCTGGGATGCAGGCCATCAGGTCCCGGAGACTTATCAACCTTCAGACCTAACAGTCTCTCCAACACCAAATCCTGGCAAATATAAATTCCCTTAAGTTCAGGTCCTTCAGCCACTGTTACCTCAGGGAGATTGCTTGTGTCTTCCCCAGTGAACACAGATCTGAAGTACCCATTTAATTCCTCTGCCATTTCTTTGTTCCCAGTAATATATTCCCCTGTTTCTGTCTTCAAGGGCCCAATTTTTGTCCTAACCATTTTTTTGCCTTGGACATACCTAAAAAAGCTTTTACTATCCTCCTTTATATTCTTGGCCAGTTTACCTTCGTACCTCATTTTTTCTCTGTGTATTTCCTTTTTACTAATCCTCTGTTGTTCTTTAAAAGCTTCCCAGTCCTCAGTTTTCCCACTTATCTTCCCTAAGTTATACTTTTTCTCTTTTAACTTTATATGTTTCTTTACTTCCCTCGTCAGCCACGGCCGCCCATGTCTCCTCCTAGGATCTTTCTTCCTTTTAGGAATGAACTGATCCTGCAACTTCTGCATTATACACAGAAATATCCGCCATTGTTCCTCCACGGTCTTCCCTGTTAAGGTATTGCACCATTGAACTTTGGCCAGTTGCTCCCTCATAGCTCCATATTTCCCTTTATTCAACTGAAATATTGTCACTTCCGATTGTACCCACTCCCTCTCAAATTGCAGATTGAAGCTTATTGTATTATGGTCACTACTTCCCAATGGCTCCTTCACTTCGTGGTCACTGACCAATTCTGGTTCGTTACACAATACCAGATCCAGAATCGCCTTATCCCTGGTCGGCTCCAGCACCAGCTGCTCTAAAAATCCATCTCTGAGGCACTCCACAAAGTCTCTTTCTTGAGGCCCGATACCATCCTGATTCTCCCAGTCTACCTGCATGTTAAAATCCCCCATAACAACTGTAGTAACATCTTTGCGACAAGCCAATTTCAGCTCCTGATTCAACTTACATCCGACATCCAGACTACTGTTTGGGGGCCTGTAGATGACTCCCATGAGGGTCTTTTTATCCTTAGTGTTTCGAAGCTCTATCCACACTGACTCTACATCCCCTGACTCTAGGTCCCCCCGCGCAAGGGACTGAATATCCTCCCTTACCAACAAGGCCACCCCACCCCCTCTGCCCGTCAGTCTGTCCTTACGATAGCACGTGTAGCCTTGAATATTCATTTCCCAGGCCCTGTCCCCATGAAGCCACGTCTCAGTTATCCCCACAATATCGTATCTGCCAATTTCCAAAAGAGCCTCAAGCTCATCCACCTTGTGTCTAATGCTTCGTGCATTCATATATAGAATTTTTAATTTGTTACTGCTCTCACCCTTCCCCTCAACCCTTATTTCACTCAACTTTACAGCATGATGCCTTTTCCAGTTTTCTGCCTCCTTGATACAGTTGTCTTTCTTGACTTCTCTTGTTCTAACTACCCCTTCAATTTCCTTTTTAAACATCCAGCTTGTCCCCTCCCCCCCGCTACTTAGTTTAAATGTAGCGGTGTTGCAGCAGAAAACCTGCCTGCCAGAATGCTGATCCCTGATCTATTAAGGTGCAAGCCGTCTCTCTTGTAGAATTTATGGTTACCATAAAATATACCCCAGTGATCCAAGAACTTGAAACCTTGCTTCCTGCACCAGTTCCCCAACCACACGTTCAAGTCCATTATCTCCCGGTTTCTGGCCACACTAGCCCGAGGAACTGGAAGCAAACTGGAGATAACCACCTTGGACGTCCTGCTTTTTAGCCTTCTTCCTAGTTCTCCGAAGTCTCACTGTAGTATGTTCCTCCTCTTCTTCCCGACATCATTTGTGCCGACGTGTACCACCACCTCGGGCTCTTCACCCTCGTCCTTGAGGATGTCCTGCACTCTGTCCGCGATGTCTTTAACTCTAGCACCAGGAAGGCAACACACCATCCTTAAATCCCGTCTGCTGCCACAAAAACCCCGGTCAGTTCCTCTCACGATGGAGTCCCCTATTACCACGGCTCTGTGCGATGTCCAACTCTTCCGCTCTGCTTCTGCGGCAACTTTTGATTGACAAACATGGCCGCCTTGCGAACTGGCAGTGTCATCAGACTCTACTGTGTCCAAAAGCTTCAACTTGTTCCTGACAGGTACTTCTCTCGGCGTCTCTTGCACCTGTCTCCTCTCTGCCTTCCTCATCGTCTGCACTCTTCTGCTCTCTTCTGGCATGATTGGTGTAATAACATCACTGAAGGTCTTGTCCAGAAAGATCTCGTTCTCTCGGATGAGCCTAAGGTCTTCGAGTTCTTTCGTCAGTGCTGCAATATGCTCGGTCAATTGCTGAATGTGCGCACACTTTCCACACATATACGAGCCAGACACACCAGAGTCGTTGACCTGCCACATCAAACACGTAGCGCATTGAACCAGCTGAGCAGTCATGTCTTCACCCTCTTCAACTGTGGCGTAATCTCTTTACTCAACCTCCTTATCAAGATTCCTGAGCTGAAGCCTCACTCTTCGATCTAAACTTCCTTAGACCCTCTTCCTATGGCAAGTCTGTGGACTCTTAATTAAGGTTAGGGGAGGAGGGAGGGAGGGAGACCCTACTTTGTAGGACCTGGGGTTTAGAACACACCCACTCTAATAACAATCACTTACCTTCCCGACCGGCTTTGCGCTCCGTCTGAACTTCCGCCCAGCTCCCGCCGCTCTCTGCTGCAAAATATAAAATTGTTTCATCTTCAGCTGCTTCGTTGATGACCTTCCCTCCATCATAAGGTCACTGCTGATACAAAATACTGACCACTGTATGACAAGACAGGTCATTTCAGCATAATTTACAATGAACAATTCTCTTCACTAAAGTTTTTGGTCTATTGCCTGATTTGATGACTGTTTAACAGACTAATCAAGCCTGAAGTTATGTATGCAGATATGTCAATCCAAGATAACTTTGTAGCATTGGTAGAATGAATAAAACCAAGTAATTCTGAAGGGACATTCTCCTTTCTATAATGAGGACATCTTCCATTGTTTGGTGTGACAGTACTAGTGGGGACAGGCTATCAATTGATCTGGCAATGTAGAGCTAGCATTCATGAGACACTGAGACAACAAATAGGCAGAATGCCACCACACGCTGTGACTGCACGGAACAGCACATCCCTCATTCCTTGATCACTGCCAAGTTGAACATTGAACCGTGATTTAATGGGGAATGTTGAAGAATGTGCCAGGTGTAGTTACCTGGTATACCTCGGAAACAAATAACAGCTTAGTGAATCTATTAAACAGAGGTATTTATATTCTAATCAATAAAAACATTAGGCTACTTACAAAGCCTAATAACCCCAGAACCTATTTTGTAACTGGTCCAGTTTAAGCGGTGGGGGACAATCAGGTAAGTAACAGGAAACAGAGGCTCCATAAATGTCTCCTTCCTGAACTATGATGAAGAAAGTGTGTGACTGCAAGAATAAAGACTAAATGCCATCATCCAGGAGTGTAGAGTTGCGAAATCCACTGAAGCCATTTCAGATGCTCAAAATTCAGAGATTGATTTAGTTTCACTTCATGATGTATCCAAAAGAAGTGACAAATACTATTGGCTTTGATGCTATCTGAGTCTACCAAACATTATGGAAAATTGCCCAGTACAGAGGAACCTCGATTATCTGAAGCACACGGGTGGGCAGTATTTCATTTGGTTAATCGAATTCCAGATAATCGAATGCTGGATAACATAGTTTAACCGAGCATCAGGACCTTGCGACCTTGCCGGATAATCCAATATTCGAATAATCGTGGTTTCTCTGTATAGTGTATCTACCAAAACAGGACAGATGAAACTGGAACAGTACTGCCCAATTGCTTCACTCAGTTTACTTGTGAAGTGATGAAAAAAGTCGCAACCGTAGCATGAAGTGATACTTACTCATCATTAGTCAGAGAGTTTTAGAGACGTATAGCATAGAAACATACCCATCAGTCCAATTCGTTCATGCTGATCAGATATCCTAAATAAATCTAGTTCCATTTTCCAGCACCTGGCCCAATTCTCTCTAAACCCTTCTATTCATATACCCATCCAGATGCCTTTTAAATGCTGCAATTGTACCAGTCTCCACCATGTCCTCTGACAGCTCATTCCATACATGCACCACCCTCTGTGTGAAAACATTGTCCCTTAAGTCCCTTTTATATCTTTCCCCTCTATCCTAAACCTATGCCCTCTAGTTGTGGGCTCCCCCACCTCAGGGAAAAGACTTTGTCTATTTATCCTATACATGCTCCTACTGATTTTATAAACCTCTAAAAGGTCGCCCCTCAGCCTCCGACACTCCAGGAAAAACAGCCGCAGCCTATTCAGCCTCTCCCTATAGCTCAAATCCTTCAACCCTGGCAACATCCTTGTAAGTCTTTTCTGGATCCTTTCAAGTTTCACAACATCCTTCTGATAGGGAGGAGACCAGAATTGCACACAATATTCCAAAAGTAGCCTAACCAATGTTCTGTACAGCCGCAACATGATCTCCCAACTCCTATCCTACTAAATGTTGTGCAGTTTGGAAATCAATCAGTTTTATACCCCTTCACAACTTTGATTTAACTACAATCTGCACAGGCTATGATATCCAAAGGACATCATAGCAGAATTATATATTTTTTTGCAGCCAGTCAGGAAATGATGCTAGCACAGGGAAAGTTCTATGAAGTGAGAGCTGCATGAAACACTTATGCAGGATAACCAAAGTCAGGAGATTTCTGTCCATTTCTAGCACACTTGCTAGTTTCAGCCTCAAGTGAGACTGCAGAATATAATAGAACTCTATCTTTATTGTACATTTTATGGTAAACATTCTTCCAACACTGCTGCCCTAAGAGGGGCACCAACTGCATAGCCTGTCACTCCAGGAGACCATTCTGCAATTTCCAGCAAGCAATTGACAACATTAAGGTCAACCTTTAAAACATGCTGCTCCCTGAATTTTCAACTTTTCCACATTAGCATTCTCGCACTCTATATGAGCTGGCTGAACTATTACACCATTCAAATGAGTTGCCTAATTTCACTTCTCTTTACCAGTACTACTTCAGGCACAACTTTAAATCCTTATCCATTCTTATGTCACCTCAAGACTCAGTGGATGAATTTTAATGTTGCTGGCTGGAAAACCTGCAATATCTTGCCTTTCCTTCCTTAGAGAATGTCTACAAGAAATAAGTGTCCATCAGGTACTTAATTGGCCAGTGTCAGGATTTTGGAATCGGTTGGAAATCCACCTCCACCCTGAAGATTAAGCCAGGCAGAGGCCAGAATTGCTCTAGTGAGAATCAGTGCTATTGGGAAGAGTGATAACTGTCAGTATTGCACCCACTTGAGGGCTAGGATTGACAAAGGCATCTGCCTACAATTGGGTGCACTGCGGGGTAGGAGGTCAGTTGAAAGGCCATTTGGTGGGTACCAATTAAAGGCTTTGATTAGCGTTTCACTGGGAAAGCCATCCATAACCTCAGACTTAAAAAGGGGGAATGTGAGGGGTTGGCCATCCCATATCTTCCTGCTTGATTGAACAAATCGCAGTCTTCCACTTCCCTACAGTGCATCAAAATATCCATGATGCCTGGATCACGTCATCAGCCTGTAAATACAAAAATATCGGAAACATTGTCTTTTTAACTACTTAATTCTTTCAGCTTTGTTGGGGCAATATTAAAGGAGTTTTACTCAACTTGGAATTTTAGCTATTCCTGGCCATGCATGATGTCAAAACTGTGTTAAAATACTCCTATTCCTAACTGAGCACAGGCCTTCCAAATGAACAATTCTATTCAAGGATTTGGATTCATATCAAAGTGAGCAGGCATTGTATATTGTTCATGAAGCATATTTATGGAGGCATTGAAGTTACCTTATCCTATCATACATATAACCCCACAATAATACATGTAATCTAAATCCCAGTTCCATGTGTGAGTTAACATATGAATTAACATATAACAATGTGCCTATAAGGATTGAGAATTCATTTAAAAGGGGATTGCAGGACTGAAGCTTTCCCTCTGTGATGTGTTACATGCCTGCAAATGTGGTGGAGGCAGGTTCGATTAAAGCATTCAAGAGGGCTTTGGATGATTACTTGGGGATAGTAATCTGCAAAGGTTTATGGGGAAAAGGCATGAGGTAATAGAACTGCTGCAGGCAAAATGGGCTGAATGGCCTCCTTCAGTGCCACAATAAATCTTTGATTTAATTCATAACTCCCTTCTTTGTTCACATTTTTAAGCTTTTGCCACAAAGCACACAGGTAATCTCTGCTCCCTGTTGATTTTCAGGAGATGTGACCTTGTATTACATTCTCTTGTCAAATTTCCTGCATGGGCTTTTTTTTATCTTTTCAGCTTTCTGTTCACACAGACTTTTCTGTTGATTTGCGTCTAAAATCATTGCAAATAAAAGGGTTGTCATTATTTCTACTAGGCAGTGAGACACCTTTATAGCATTTCAAAAATTGTGATCCTTTTTATTCTTGGTTAGAATGCTGCAGTTACTTGAGATTTTGCAACAATGATGATAATTGCCTTCTTAGCACATAAGGACACAGGAAATAGAAGCAGGAGTATGCCACTCTGTCATTCAATAAATCATAACTGATCTGATTGTGGCCATAACTATGACAGATAGGACTGACAGATCTCACAACCAGCACATCAGATCAAAGCTGTGTAGTCCTACCACATTCAGCCATGAATGGTGGTAAACAATTAAACAGCTATTTGGAGCAGTATAATCATCAATGATGGGGCAGCTCAGCTCGTTAGTGCAAAAGCTGAAGTATTTGCATTCAACTTCAACCAGAAGGGCCAATTGGATGGTCTGAAATGGCTCCCCCCCCCCGAGGTCCTTTGTATCACAGATGCCAATGTTCAACCAGCTCAATTCATTCAACTTGGCATCATGACACTGAGAGCATTGGATACTTCAAAGGCCCTGACAATATTCTGATAATAGTACTGAAGGCCGGTGTTCTAGAATTAGCCCCACCCTTAGCCAAGCTGTTCAAGTGCAGCTATAACACTGAAATCCTTCTTGACAATGTGGAAAAATGCACTGTTTGTCCTGCCAACAAACAGTAGGACAAATCCAATCAGACTATTGCTCAACTATCAGTCCACACTTGACAATCAGCAAAGTGATAGAAGAAGTCATCAACAGTGCTATCAAGTGGCATTTGCTCAACAATACCCTGCTCACTGATGCTCACTTTGGGTTCCAAAATGGCCACTCAAGGCCAGTCCTTAACCTCATTACACCTTTGGTCCACAGATGCACAAAAGATTTTAAATCCGGAAGTAAGATGAAAGTGACATCAGGGCAGAATTCGACCGAGTATAGCATCAAAAAGACTTAGCAAAATGGAGGTCAATGGGTATAAGGAAGGAAATCTGTTCACTGACTGGAATCATGCATGGGACAAAGGAAGATGATTGGCCTCCAGCTGTCACAACTGTCTTGCATGGCATTGCTGCAGGAATTCCCAAGGATAAGTGGCAAGCAATATTAGTACAACAGAAACAAGGGGAGATTGGATATCTATTGCCATCTGAGGAGAAAGCCTCCAAGTAGCTACTCCCCAATTGTACATCGAGCACCAACCTTGGATGAGAGTGGAGGCTAAGCAAGAGTAAGAAACGTTCTTGTTTTTTTCCCTGCAATGTCTGGGTTCCATTCCCAAGCCAGGATCAAAAGAGGAAGTGGAATTCTTGTCATTTCTGAGAAATGCCCACTTGTGACCAACACAGAGTCATAGTCATAGAGGACTACAGCACAGAAAAAGACCCTTCAGCCATTCGAGTCTGTACCAGTCAAAAACCATGACCTAACTATTCTAATACCATTTTCCAGCACTTTGCCATAGGCTTGTACGTCCGAGCATTGCAAGTGCATAACTAAATACTTCTTAAATGTTAAAAATCACACAACACCAGGTTATAGTCCAAAAGGTTTAATTGGAAGCACACTTGCTTTCGGAGCGATGCTCCTTCATCGGGTTCACCACAACCATCTGATGAAGGAGCGTCGTTCCGAAAGCAAGTGTGCTTCCAATGAAACCTGTTGGACCACAACCTGGTGTTGTGTGATTTTTAACTTTGTACACCCCAGTCCAACACTGGCATCTCCAAATCTTAAATGTTAAGAAGGTTTCTGCTTCTTCTGCTGCCTCTGCCTCTGTGCCTTCTTCTTTTGACAAAATCTCCTGACTTCCATTGGGCAACCCCTTCTCCCACCTCCAACCTTCCTCCTCCACTTGGTCACCACCTGAAGACATTGTACCTATCCTTCATTGCAGACTGCTGACGTGACATCAGCTGCCTCAATTTCTCCACCCTTGTCACCCACTCCAGCCTCACCCCTTCTGAATGTGCAGCACTCCACTCTCTCCTCAACAACCTCTGGTTCACCATCAAATGCTGACAAAGGTACGGCGGTGGTAGGCTGGAGGACGGACCTCTATATCACAGAGGCCGAAAGCTAACTCTCTGAGACCACGTCCAACCTCCTCCTTTCCCACAATCCCACCCCGACTTATCAGGCCCAAATCCAAGACACTGTCAGTGCCCTCATTGCCTCTGGTGATCTCTCCTCCAGAGTCCCTCAGGTCCATACTGCCCAGTTCTACCTGATTCACAAGCCCAACTACCCTGGTCAACCCATTGTCTCGGCATACTTCTGCCCCACCAAACTCATCTCATCCTACCTAGACTCCATCCTCTTCCCCTTGGTTCAGGCACTTCTAGATCTGCAGCACCAACCATGCCCTCCATATTGTTAGCAACTTTCAGTTCCCTGGCCCACAGTGTTTTCTCTTCACTATGGATGTGCAGTCCTTATACACATCCAGACCGCACAAGGACAGCCTCAGGGCCTTCTGCTTCTTCCTCTCCAATTGACCCATCCAGTCTCCCTCCACTAATACCCTCCTCTGCCTCGCCAAACTGGTCCTCACCCTCAATAACTTTTTCTTTAACTCCTCCCATTTCCTCCCAATCCAGGGGGTGACCATGGGCACCTAGATGACCAGCTATGCCTGTCTCTGTCAGCTATATCAAACAGTTCTTTTTCAGCACCTATACAGGCACTGTGCCACAACTCTGCCGCCGTTACAGTGATGAAAGCATCGGTGCAGTGTTCTGCACCAGCCTGAACTGGACCAATCCACTGATTTCACCCACAACTTCCATCCCACTCTCAAATTCACTTGGGACATCTCAGATACCTCCCTCCCCTTTCTTGACCACTTCATTTCCATCTCCGACGACAGTCTCCAGATGGACGTTTACTACAAACCCACAGACTCCCATAACTACCTGGAATACACCTCCTCCCACCCAGTATCCTGCAAGAATTCCAGCCCATTCTCCTAATTCCTCCACTTCCACTGCATGCAATTGGATGAGGAGATATTCCACTCCCGTGCATCCCAGATGTCCACCTATTTTGAACAATGTGCTTTCCCTCCCTCAGTCATTCAGGTAGTCCTCCGCTGCACCAGCTCCATTCCCTGTTTCACCCATCTAAATCCCCAAATTCAATAAAGACAGAATCCCCCTTGTCCTCACCTACCATCCCACCAGTCTCTGCATCCAATGCATTATCCTCAGACACTTCCGCCAACTCCAAATAGATGTCACCACCAAGAACATCTTCCCCGCCCCACCCCTCTCTGTCTTCCGCAAGGACCATTCTCTTGACAGTCCTTGGTTCATGCCACCGAACTCCCAGGTACCTTCCCCGGAACTAGAAAAGATGCAAAACCTGTCGGTACGCCACCCCCCTCACCTCCATCCAGGGCCCCAAATAGTAATTGCAGGTGAGACAGAGGTTCACCTGCCTCTCTTCAAACCTAGTTTACTGCATCAGGTGCTCCAGATGTGATCTACATTGGGAAGACTGAACGTAAACTTTGGGAACTGTTCACCGAGCTTTGCAGCTGGCTCCACAAGGGCCAACCGGACCTCCCAGTCACCGCCCATTTTAATTCCTCCAACCACTCCCTTTCCAACATGACCATCCTTGTCCTCCTCCATTGCCAAAACAAACCACAGCTCCTATTGGAGGAACAACACCTTTACCTCTGCCTGGGCACCCTCCAGCCTGGAGGACTCAAAATTGAGTTCTCCAGTTTCAAATAACCTCCCTCCCCATCTCTTGACTCCCTTCCCAGCCCATCCCCCTCCCTTCCACTGCTCCCTGTCACCAACCAGATTCATTCTCTCCCATTGACCAAACAGGTCGTACCTTCTACCTGTCATTATCTATCTCCACTTCACCACCCTGCCCCCACCTCCCCCTTTATCTGCAGCTCCTCCTACACACACTCCCAGCCCTGAAGAAGGGTTACACCGAAATATCGACTTCTACACCTCCTGATGCTGCTTGGCTTACTGTGTTCTTCCAGCCTCCTGCCTGTCTACTCTACCACCCGTAGAGTCAGTGAATTCCAGATTCCCATCACTCGTGGTGAAAAAGAATTCCTCACATCCCTGTAAACCTCTTGCCTCTTGCCTTAAATTGATGCTTATTCGTCAATGATCTCTCCACCAAGTGGATATGTTTCTTCCTATCTATGCCCCCTCACTATTTTATCCATCTATATCATGACTCCCTCAATTGTCTCTGCTCCAAGGAAAACAACATCAATCTGTCCAATCTCTCTTCATAACTAAAGCTCTCCAGCTCAGGCAACATGTGCTGAATTTTCTCTGCACCCTCTCCAGTGCAATCAAATCCCTCTTATGATGTGGCTGTCAAATTCCACTCAAAAATCGACTGCCATAATATACAATAAATGTCTAAATGCCAAAGTGCTTCTATCTATCACAGTACTTACTTGCATTAAAACTGATTTTCACAAACATATCTTCTCTTTGGTCTTTTTAAAATCAGCACTTTCTTTCCTTGTCTTACCAGTTTTTGCTAAGTGTTGTGTGTGTGTGTACTCTGTAGAAAACTAGACATGTTTATGTTTGCTTGGGGTTAAAATTGTGAGGAAGGTTTTTTGTTTCTCTCTGCATTAGGTATATCTTTCCTTAAGTCTACCTCATAGTGACATCTCTCAGGATGTCAAAGCCAGCAGCAGGAACATATCAGCACTTTGCTATCAGATGTTGCAATCTGCTGCTGCTCCAATCCTGTCCTAAGGCACATTTTGATATTCAACAGAAACTCACCCTCCTGACTTCAATCCTAGCTGCCACAGCCGATTTTAACATTTCCCTTGTATCTAGCCAACTGGGCTGCATTTGATTTGGGTCCACATACAAAGTCAGGAGTTGAAGGGAGAGAGTTGCCAGGTAAATTGAACAAGATTGCAAGGACAGAGCAGAACTGCTGATGGGAATGCATATGGACATTGCTGCAAATGGGCACAGCTTCTACTACTTGGAAGAACTAATTTGCTGGTCAATGAGTCCACAGGTTTGGATGAAATTACAGCTTTGCATCCAGACCAATATTAAGCTCCTTTGACTTCAATAGACAATAAAGTCAGTCTTGATGTAAAACCACCTGAGGCACCCATTAGTTTTGTGGGTGGGTTAAGATTAAGAAGTTAATAGTCACTTCATACAACCCCTTTCAGATTATATGACTTGACCTTGAGTATGAAGTTCAAGATCACACAACGCCAGGTTATAGTCCAACAGGTTTAATTGGAAGCACTAGCTTCACCTGATGAAGGAGCAGTGCTCTGAAAGCTAGTGCTTCCAATTAAACCTGTTGGACTATAACCTGGTGTTGTGTGATTTTGAACTTTGTACACCTCAGTCCAACACCGGCATCTCCAAATCATGACCTTGAGTATGTAAGGCATAATTCCAAAGTTTGAAGTTGGCACAAAACTCAAAATCGCAGCAAAAATGAGAGGTAGTTGCTGACTTCTGAAGAACATAGATTGGCAACATACTGACAAATCATAGATGAGATTTATCACAGAGGTACAAAGTGACACATTTGAGCAAGAAAATGTTGAATGGTAAATAAATTGAATGGTAATACAAAAGCAAAATATTAGGGAAGCTGAAAATTTGAAACAAATGCAGAAAATGCTAGAAGTATTCAGTCAGCCTCCTTTGTGAGACAGAGTCTTCAGGGTGGAATCTTTGGGAGTCTCACTTGCCTATTCATAGATCATTAAGTGGTCATTAATCGATCACTTAAGGGCATCACCTAGGGTAGGAAGGTGGAACCAGGGCCTAGCTTGATTCTGAGATCTCACCACTCCATGTATTACATTATCTTCTTGTGTCCAAACACACTGCCTCCAGGACCCAAAGATTATGCCTAATGTACAGTACAACCTGCACTGCAAGGGACTGCAAGAAGTCAGTTAACCACCACTGTCACAAGGGCTATTCAGAGCAGGCAATAAATGCTGGGCCAGCCAGTGAAGCACACACAGAGTCATAGAGATGTAGAGCACAGAAACGGACCCTTCTGTCCAACTCATCCATGCCAACCAGATACCCTAAATCAATCTAGTCCCACTTGCCAGCACTTGGTCTGAACCTTGTAAACCTTCCAATTCATATACCAATCCAGATGCAATGTAAATGTTGTTATTCTACCAGCCTCCACCACTTCTTCTGGCAGCTCATTCTGTATATGCATCACTTAAAAAACTGTTTACCAATGGATGAATTAAGAGCAGAAATAGATCTTCTGGCCCTTGAATGTATTCAATAACAGCCAATCTGTGTCCATTCTGAATTCCAGATTCCCATTGAATCCCAATAACCTTTTGGATCTATAACCTGTAATGAAAACTGGGAAATGTTAAAAATAATTTTAGCAAGTGAAAGGGGTTGGGTGTTGATGTACAGGCACAAACAAACATGATGGGACAGAGAAGAGGAGAAATTAAATGTCTCTGGCATCCTGGAATTGTCAGTTCCACTGGGATTGTTCAATTCCACTAACTGGTAAGGAATGTACTGCCTTAAAGCCTGGCTGAAGCAGTTTCAGTTGTAGCTTTTTAAAGGGATTTGGATAAACCCCTGAAAGGGAAGGAGCAGAGTTTGACTAATTAGATAGGTCTACAAAAGAGCACAGCGCACCTCCTTAGATGTAGCACATTTTGTTTTTGTAACATTGTCTGTGGCCAGTGCTAATTTCTGTAGATCAAAAGGTACAGTCACCTTGAAAAAGTGCACAGTATCTATTGTCAGTTTGTGATGGTAAGTAGGTCATTGCCTTAAGTGTTTCTAATTAAATCATCTCCATCCTGATATTCTTGGATATCCCTCAACTGATGGTCACCATAGTAGCCACGGCTGGAGAGTGAGAGTATTCTCACCCAGTCTACCTGTGAAAGAGCATTATTGCTTTTATTTCTGTTCCGACATGTCCATTCACAATTTCTGGCTAAAAGACCCACAAATATCTTTCTGGAAACATCATAATGATTGAAGGCAGCACACCCAAAATTATGCAAAGGAGATATTAATCGTCTTTGTCATTACATTGCACACAAAACCTTTTAGATTTTAGAATTCCATCCTCCTCAACACTGGGGTCTCTAAGCCAGTGGCTGAATTCAACCTAATATTGTTGAAGCTGAATGTATTGAATTTCATTCTCTGCCACTTGTTTCTCTATTGATTTTATGCAGGAGGCTTTCCCTTAATTCAATTTTTTGATAGCACAACATATTTTTCAATCTTTCTAAGGAATGAAAAGTCAAAGTCTCAAGTGTGATATGACGCCATGTGATCTTTGATGTATTTTCTAATTTTTCAAAAACTGCCCGAGAAAATAGTTTATGGAGCAGGTTGGCTGGCAATTCATTGTTCTGAAATTTTACATGGGCCACTGAAATTTCTGATTGTCTTTGCTTCCATTACAGTATCTTCCATAGCTATTGCATGAATTACTTTCTCCTAGAATTCAAGTTTAATTTTCAAGTTCATGTCCAACATATCTTGGCAACGATTCTTGTGCTTCAAGAAATCCAGCATATTTGTTGCTATTTAGAGAGAAAACAAAATGAAAATATTAGTCTTGATCAATAATGTATTAATCATCTGCTTAACACATACATGATCGGCAAGTTAAATGGTATTGCAGATCTTCCCAGAAGGAGAGACAGACTGTCAAGTTAGGAGTAATGGTGATCTTGATTGCTGCTGACAGCACTGTTTCTATGATGGTAGTTGATTGCCAGTATCCTTGCTACAGAGTTTTGCAATACATTGTCCAATATAGGTTTGCGAAAGGAAATCCTCTGTGTCAATGCTGAATGACAGCCCTTAAACGCAGAAATGATTAGTGCCATAATAGTCAACGTTGGTAACATGACTCATTTGCTATTTAATCTCCCTGGTCTAGCTTGTTTATTTTATTTGTCCTTTTTTTTCATTCATTCATGGATGAGGGTGTCACTGGTGAGGTGTCATTTATTGCCCATCCTAACTGCCCAGAGGGTAGTTCAGAGTTAGTCACATTTCCATGGATCTGGAGTTGACAGTTAGGCCAGACCAGATAAGGATGGCAGTTTCCAACCCCTGAAGGTCATCAGTGAACCAGATGGGATTTTCCAACAATCAGGCATGGTGGCTCAGTGGTTATCGCTGCTGCCTCACAGCACCAGCGATATAAGTTTGATTCCAGCCTCAGGTGACTGTTTGTTTGTATGGAGTTTGCACGTTCTCCCCGTGTCTTGTGTGGGTTTCCTCTGGGTGCTCCAGTTTCCTCCCACAGTCCACACTGTAGGTAATTTAACCTAAACTCATGACCAGCATTCGACTCTTAATTTCAGATTTTTATTGAATTCAAATACTGCCATCTGTCATGGTGGGATTCGAACCTGGGTTCGCAAGACGTTACCTGGGTCTCGATAAATAGCCCATCAGTAATGCCACTAGGCCATCTCCTCTTTTTGTGAGGCAGCGAATATTAAAATGCTTGGAATTATGAGGAGAAAGCAGTATACCATTAAGAGATGGTGGACAGGGTTGGGGCTGGGGCAAAGGGGGGCAGGAGTGGACAGGGTTGGGGCGGCAGGCAGGGGTGAGGGCAAGGGAGGTAGCGTTGGAAAGGGTGAGGGATGGGCTAGGGTGGAGGCAAGAGGAGGTGGTGTTGGACATGGTAGGGGAGCAGGCGGGGGTGGGGTAAGGGGACGGGATGTGGACAGGGCTGGGGTTGGCAGGGATGGGGTTGGTGAGCAAGTGGGGGCAGGTTTGGGGGGTGGGCAGAGTGGAGGAAGGGGGTGATGGGGTTGGGGTGGGTGGTGTTGGGATGTGTGCAGGTTTGGGCAGAGAAGGGGGCGGGATTGGGAGGCGGGCAGGGGTGGGAGCATTAGGCTCAGGGGTGGGGAGTGGGAGGGGGCGGGCATGCGGCGTGCTGCTGCCTTGTCTACTGAATGGGGAGCAGACTTAACAGAAAACTCCGAGCCCCAAAGGAAATGCATTTAATCAATTAAGCAAATAATTAATTATCCAAATGAAATAGTAGCTGCCCATCTCGTTTGGATAATCGAGGTTCCTCTGTAGATGGGTTTCCTCCAGGAAAGGTAGGAGAGGGAGACTGGTAACGCAGGGGTCTCCTGTAGCTATCCCCATCTCAAACCAGCATGCGTTTCTGGAAAATGAAGGGGGCGATGGACTCTCGGGGAATGTAGAACTCCCAGCCAGGTTTCTAGTACCGAGACTGACTCACTCTAATGTAACAAGGGGTATGCCAGGTTCCAAGCGATTGATTTTGATAGGGGACTCTCCAGTCAGAAGCACAGACAGACATTTCTGCAGCCAACAGCAAGACATCAGAATAGTGGGCTGCCTCCCAGGATCCAGGATCAAAGATCAAAGATATCTCAGAGAGGGTGCAGACCATTCTCAAAGGGGAGAGGGGCCAGCAGGAAGTCACTGTACACATTGGAACTAACAACATAGAAAGTGAAAAAGATGAAATTCTGATGAGGGAATATAAGAAGTTAGGCAGGAATTTGAAAAGGAGGTTATTGAGGAGGATACAGCAGATGAATGTGTGGCTGAGGAGCTGGTGCACTGTACCTTTTAAGAGAGAGAGAATGCTGTTTTGCACTGAGAGCTTACAAGCACCTGTCATATGACTAGTTAGCAGTCTCCGAGTGTACTGGAAAATTGAAAATATGTAACATTTGGCTGTGAAGTAGATATCGGAGTTAGTTGCTGTTTTGACAACAATTCAAATTTAACCCATCAGTTTAAATTATTCCCCAGGATACTAAAACCCAATTGAGTTTGAATTTATTGTTTTTGCCAACATCGAACCAATGAGACGATCCGATATTGGGGATATAAAAAAGCAGGCATTTTGAAAGTCAGGCAAAGTAACTGCCATCAAAGCCCTCTCTATCAAAGGAACCTTTTCATATGGTTCGGTGGTAGAATTCACGCCTGCCATATGAGAGGTCCTGGGTTCAAATCCCAGACAAGCTCCCAAGTTTACTGTTATGGAAATCAAATCAACTCGACTCAAATGCTAGCAAGAGCAAAGAAAAAGCTTTATTGTAACATCTGCACGGGGCCCAATACACTTGGCAAAAATGCCTTATGTAAGGGGATGAACAACTTTCACATGTTCTTTTTATACTACATTTTGCTTATCCTTCTCAGATATTCAAGGTGTTTTTCTCATTCCTTTTCTGTTGATATAATTGCTTCCTGCCCTTATGGACAGCAAAGAAGCTTATCTCAGATTACAATGGGATCTTGATCAGATGGACCATTGGGCTGAGAAGTGGCAGATGGGTTTAATTTAGAAAAATGGGAGGTGCTGCATTTTGGAAAGGCATATCAGGGCAGGACTTATACTCTTAATGGTAAGGTCCTGGGGAGTATTGCTGAACAAAGAGACCTTGGAGTGGAAGTTCATAGTTCCTTGAAAGTGAAGTCACAGTTAGATAGGATAGCGAAGAAGGCCTTTGGCATGCTTTCCTTTATTGGTCAGTGCATTGAGTATAGGAGTTTGGAGGTCATGT
Source organism: Chiloscyllium punctatum (assembly GCF_047496795.1). NCBI lineage: Eukaryota > Metazoa > Chordata > Chondrichthyes > Orectolobiformes > Hemiscylliidae > Chiloscyllium > Chiloscyllium punctatum. The sequence continues at coordinate 74,897,213 of NC_092746.1, forward strand.
TGCAGCTATACTGGACTTTGGTTAGGCCACTATTAGAATTCTGCATGCAATTCTAGTGTCCTTGTTATTGGAAGAATGTTGTTAAACCTGAAAAGGTTCAGAAAAGATTTGCAAGAATGTTGCCAAGGTTGGAGGATTTGATCTATAGGGAGAAGCTGAATAGAATGGGTCTATTTTCCCTAGTGTCAAGACTGAGGGGTGATATTATAGAGTTCTACAAAATAATGAGGGGTGTGGATAAGTCAGACATGGTCTTTTCCCTGGGGTGGGTTAGTCCAAAACTAGAGGGCATAGCTTTAAGGTGAGAATGGAAAGATTTACAAGGGACTTAAGGGGCAATGTTTTGCGCAGAGGGTGGTGCGTGTAGGGAATGAACTGCCAGAGGAAGTGGTGGAGGCTAGTACAATTCCAACATTTAAAAGGTATTTGGATGGGTACATGAATAGGAAAATTTAGAGGGGTATGGGCCAAGTGCTGGCAAATGGGACTAGACTGATCTAGGATATCTATTGGACATGGATGAGTTGAATCCAATGGTCTGTTTCAGTGCTGCATATCTCTGTGACTCTTTGAGAGACTCTTTGAAAGTGTGTGAGAGAGCAGCACCAGCAGATAACCAGGCCAAGAAACTGGTACATAGTGCAAAGTGAACTGCAAGCCAGTAAGTTCAACAAACCACAACGTATTGGTTCAGCTCGCTGAGGAATTGCCAATAAAGACGCTTTGAGTGGCAGGATCTCAACTCTCATGAAAGGCCAAAGCTGGGAGCTCAGAACTGAGTCAGACAGTCTCTGAATGGAGAAGCTGTAACAGCTGCAGGAGCTGGCACACAGAAGGTGTAATGGTGAACCTTTACAGCATCTACCACAAACTGAGTTGTGATGAATGACTCTGTTACAGCATGTGAGCTATTCTCATTCCTTCAGTATTGACCACTGTGCACCCGAGGTGACTGCCTCTGTTGTTGTAACAATGGTGTAATTCACTATGATTGTGTTGCATTGACAGTTTAGGTCAATTTTCTCTGAAAACACCCTTTCAGCTAGAGATATTTTGTCAAAAACGCCTGGCAGAATTTCTCAAGATGGTCACTGGGAAATATTAAACATCTGATATCATAGCATTCACAGGGTTAAATGCTGAACACTCAGCTGATTCTGATACATCATTTTCAAAAATTACAAATATATTCAGGCAACTCCCATATAAATTTCTAAGTTTCTATTATTTATGACAAAAAATAACTTACTTTAGAATCCCTACAGTGTGGAAACAGGTACTTCGTCCCAATAGGTTCACACTGACCCTCCGAATAGCAACCCACCCTACATTTACCCCTGACTAATCGACTCATCCCAGAACACAATCTGGGCAATTTAGCTTAGCCAATTCACCAAACCTGCACATAGTTAGATAGTGGGAGGAAACTGGAGCACCCAGAGGAAACGCATGCAGACACTGGGAGAAGGTGTGAACTCTATACAGTCGTCAGAATTTGGAATCAAACCTGGGTCCCTGGCGCTGTGAGGTAGCAGTGCTAACCACTGAGCCACTGTGCCACCCCCTTTTTTTTATAGCGGAAAAAAGAACTTGTCTTACTGTAAGCTTACTTACTATGCTATATTTTAGTTGAAGATGCACTATCTTCACAAATTTGTTCAGTTTTTTTTAATGTTGAGTCATAAATGTACATTGAAATGCATGAAATCAGCATAAAATTCCCCAAAATCCATTTTTCATTAAAGCAAGTATCTTTGGCATGAGTTCAGTGAGACCCTTCTATTGCAATGTTGCTCCAAAGGTCAAAACGTTTCTATTTTGAATTATCTTTGCATACTTTTATATCACCATACAGTAAAATACTATTCCTGAGTGCCTAAAACAATTAATTTAAGAGCAAAAATGTCCTATTTTTAGTTTCGGGATCATTTGCAAATTAAACTGAATCACCAATATAATTTTCAATAAGAAGTTATTAACAATTTATGTAATTTAAGTGATTGAACTTAAACATGAGATATTGCCTTTAAAGAGTCATTATGAACTGCTGATGTCAAATCTTTATGCTATAAACACCTGATTGTGAGAGCAGATTTCTTGGGAAGCTGTTGTCTGCAAGAAAGAGCTGAAGGGCATTTTAAAACCAAGTAACTATTACAACCAGTCCACAGCACAGTTACCTGATATATTGCAGCTCCAGGTGGGACACCTCAAAGTATCAGGCCCCTGGATGAAGACAAGTGATCAGGATCCCCGTCTTTATTCATCTGTCCTCTTCGTTCATTGAAACAGGGTTAATTTTAAAAACAATTCCTTCCCATGGGTAGCATGAGTCAAGAAATTTCCCAACTCACAGGACCCGTTTCGATAAGAAAAACATTTAAATCTTACGATATTCGCTTGGAAAGAGTTTGGTGTGCTGAACCAGGAATCAGTGTGTACTTGGCCACATGACTGGGTGGGTGCTGTACAGGCTGTTTAGAAAGCCCACCTTGATCAGTTGTTTCATTAGGACATCTAGCCTTATCCCTTGCATGCCCTAAGACCAGCCATCACTTCCATGATCCATCAAACTGTCCATGCCACTTCCAGAGCCACCCCTCAATTATCCACCACAGGGAGAACCCAGGAGCCATGTTGAGATGAAAGTTTTAAAAACTCCGAAAATCTACTCAATCTCTTTCACCTCTCTCAAATGGTTAATTGCTCACAGAAGGGGACAAGCTGCTCTTTAGTGAGATTAGTTACATCAAAGATAGTTAATACTTTAGTAGTCTCTTTATGATCAACTAGGAGAAAGTGAGGACTGCAGATGCTGGAGGTCAGAGCTTAAATATGTGTTGCTGGAAAAGCGCAGCAGGTCAGGCAGCATCAAAGGAACAGGAGATTCGACGTTTCGGGCATAAGCCCTTCTTCAGGAATCAGCCCTTTCCTGAAGAAGGGGTTATGCCTAAAACATCGATTCTCCTGCTTCTTTGATGCTGCCTGATCTGCTGCGCTTTTCCAGCAACACATTTTTAAGCTCCAGTCTCTTTAAGATGCCAATCAAATTTTGAACGCAGAACTTGCTGAGATAATTGTAGCTTTTGAAACACAGCTAGATGTGCGTAATTGCATAATAAGCCCTTAAGAGCATTTCAAAGGAAGATATCTATTGAAACTGTAGAGCTGGATGTATTTTTTCTAACTTGTACATGTCGATCAAAGCTGTCCAGCAGCATCTCACTGACAACTGCAGCCATTTCTTTATTTTTGAAGTTCAAAGAGTGAATTTTTTTTTAAAGTCTTCATACCATGACAGTTATGCAGAACTTCTCAGCGCTTTAAGAATGTTTAATTCTACTCAATTAATACCAACTAAAGTTTCACCTTTGGTGTTTTGAATCCACCCAGAATCACAGGCATCTCCGTGATGTTAAGCATGCACAAGAAAATTTTCTGGTTCAGTATGTGGATGTACCTACTAGAGAAGGTGCAAAACTTGACCTACTCTTGGGAAATAAGTCAGGGCAGGTGACTGAGGTGTCAGTGGGGGAGCATTTTAGGGCGAGCGACTATAATTCAATTAGTTTTAAAATAGCGATGGAAAAAGATGGGCCAGATCTAAAAGTTGAAGTTCTACATTGGAGAAAGGCCAATTTTGACAGTATTAGGCAAGAACTTTCGAAAGCTGATGGGGACAGATGTTCGCAGGTAAAGGGACGGCTGGAAAATGGGAAGCCTTCAGAAATGAGATAACGAGAGTCCAGAGACGGTATATTTCTGTCAAGGCGAAAGGAAAGATTGGTAGGTATAGGGAATGCTGGATGACTAGAGAAATGGAGGGTTTGGTTAAGAAAAAGAAGGAAGCATATGTCAGGTAAATCGGGTGAATCCTTAGAAGAGTATAAAGGCAGTAGGAGTATACTTAAGAGGGAAATCAAGAGGGCAAAAAGGGGACATGAGATAGCTTTCGCAAATAGAGTTAAGGAGAATCCAAAGGGTTTTTGCAAATACATTAAGGACAAAAGGGTAACTGGGAGAGAATAGGGCCCCTCAAAGATCAGCAAGGCGACTGTTGTGTGGAGCCACAGAGATGGGGGAGATACTAAATGAGTATTTTGCATCAGTATTTACTGTGGAAAAGGACATGGAAAAGGACCTCCAATTTTGGTGTCATCTGCAGACTTACTAACTGTACCTTTAATGCTCACATCCAAATCATTTATATAAAATAGAGGACCCAGCACCGATCCTTGTGGCACTCCACTGGACACAGGCCTCCAGTCTGAAAAGCAACACTGCACCACCACCCTTTGTCTTCTACCTTTGAGTCAATTCTTTTTCCAAATGGCTAGTTCTCCCTGTGTTCCATGAGATCGAATCTTGCTAATCAGTCTCCCATGGGGAACCTTGTCGAATGCCTTATTGAAGTCCATATAGATCACATACACCACTGTGCCCTCATCAATCCTCTTTGTTACTTCTTCCAAAAACTCAATTAAGTTTGTGAGACATGATTTCCCACACACAAAGCTATGTTGACTATCCCTGATCAGTCCTTACCTTTCTAAATACACGTACATCCTGTCCCTCAGGATTCCCTCCAACAACTTGCCCACCACCGCGTCAGGCTCACTGGTTTATAGTTCGCTGGCTTGTCCTTACCACCCTTCTTAAACAGCGGCACCATATTAGCCAACCTCCAGTCTTCCCACACCTCACCTCTGACTATCGATGATACAAATATCTCAGTAAGAGGCCCAGCAATCACTTCTCTAGCTTACCACAGAGTTCTAGAGTACACCTGATCAGGTCCTGGGGATTTATCCACCTTTATCCGTTTCAAGACATCCAACACTTCCTCCTCTGTAATATGGACATTTTTCAAGATGTCACCATCTATTTCCCTGCATTCTATATCTTCCATGTCCTTTACCACAGTAAAATTGATGCAAAATACTCGTTTAGTATCTCCCCCATCTCCTGTGGCTCCACACAAAGGCAGCCTTGTTCTCCCTATTCTCTCCCTAGATACCCTTTTGTCCTTAATATATTTGTAAAAAATCCTTTGGATTCTCCTTAATTCTATTTGCTAAAGCTATCTCATGTCCCCTTTTTGCCCTCCTGGTTTCTTTCTTACTCTTCCTGCCTTTATACTCATCTAAGGATTAATTCGATCTATCCTGTCTATACCTGACATATGCTTCCTTCTTTTTCTTAACCAAACCCTCAATTTATTTAGTCATCCAGCATTTCCTATACCTACCAGCCTTTCCTTTCACCCTAACAGGAACATACTTTCTCTGAACTTTCATTATCTCATTTCTGAAGGCTTCCCATTTCCTGCCATCCCTGGATTCGATTCCAGTCTCAGCTGACTGACTGTATGGAGTTTGCATGTTCTTTCCATGTCTGTGTGAGTTTCCACTGGGTATTCCAGTTTCCTCTCGCAGGCCCTGGTAGATTAGCCATGTAGGGTGGGAAGTGTGTCTGAGATGCTCTTCAGAGGATCATTGCAGAAATGATAGGTGGAATGACATCTATCTGTACTATAGGAATCTATGACCCACTGTTTCTGCCTGCTTCTGCCCCATACAATTCATCTCTTCTAACCTTGACTTGATTTTGTTTTCTCTGTTTGTTCAGTCCCTCTCCATTTTCATCTGCGATTCCTCTGACACTTTACATAAGTTTCAAAATTTCCCGTTCGCGAGTTCCAGTCACCTCCTTTTCACTGTGGGCATGCGATCCCCTTACACATCCATCCCCCATGGTCACGAAGCTCTCCTCTTCTTCTGGGAAAAATGGCCAAACTGTCGCCCATTCTCCACCACCCTCCTCTGCCGAAGTGAGCTTGTCCTCAGTTTGACCAAATTCTCTTTTAGCTTCTCCCACTTTCTTCAGGTCAGAAGGGTAGCCATGGGTGCCCACATAGGCCCCAGTTTTCCCTGCCTCTTTGTGGAATAGGTTAAACATTCCTTGTCCCAGTCCGACTCTGGCCCCTACGCACAACTCTTTCTCCAATATATTGATGACATCATTGGTGCTGCTTCCCACTTTCATCTGGAATTGGAAAAGATTATCAACATCGCTTCCAATTTCCAGCCTGCTCTCACCTTCACCACCATCTCTGATTCCTCTCTTCCCTTCCTTGACATCTGTTTCCATTTCCAGAGACATTCTGGCCACCAATGTCCACTACATATCCACTGAGTCCCACAGTTACCCGGACTATTCCCTGGCCCTCAATGCCTCATCTTCACCATGGACATCCAGTCCCTGTACACCTCCATCGCCATGACCAGGGCCTCCAAGCCCTCTGTTTCTTCCTCTCCTGATGTCCCCACCTGTACCCTTCCACTGACACTCACATTTGTTTGGCTGAACTGGTCCTCACCCTTAACAATTTCTCCTGCGAATCTTCCCATTTCCTTGAAAGGAAAGCGTTGGTGGATTTGTAGAAAATGTCAGTGTTGAGTCGGTCACCGTTGATGGAGATGGAGAAGTCCAGGAAGGGGAGGGAGGTGTTGGAGATGGTCCAGGTGAATTTAAGGTCGGGGTGGTTTGTGTTGGTGAAGTTGATGAACTGTTCAACCTCCTCATGGGAGCACGAGGTGGCGCCGATGCAGTCAAAGACCCCAGCTATGCCTATCTTTTTGTCGGCTATGTGGAACAGTCTATCTTCCGGAGTTACACTGGCACCACTCCCCACCTTTTCCTCCGCTACATTAATGACTGCATCGGCGCCACCTCATGCTCCCACGAGAAGGTTGAACAGTTCATCAACTTCACCAACACACACCAGCCCGACCTTAAATTCACCTGGATCATCTCCGACACCTCCCTTCCCTTCCTGGAGTTCTCCATCTCCATCAACGGTGACCGACTCAACACTGACATTTTCTACAAATCCACCAACTCCCACAGCTACCTGGACTACACCTCCTCCAATCCTGCCTACGGTAAAAACACTATCCCTTATTCCCAATTCCTCTTCCTCCGCTGCATCTGCTCCCAGGCAGGTCAGTTCCACCACAGAGCACACCAGATGACCTCCTTCTTTAAAGACTGCAATTGCCCCTCCCATGTGGTTGATGATACCCTCCAATGCATCTCGTTCACTTCCTGCAGCTCAGCCCACAAACTCCACCCTTCCAACCACAATAAGAACAGAACCCACCGGTACTTACCTTCTACCCCATCAAACTCTATTTACATTGCATCATCCTTCGCCATTTCCACCACCTATAAGCAGACCCGACCACCAGAGGTATATTTCCCTCCCCACCCCTACCTGCTTTCTGTCAAGAGCGTTCCCTCTGCAACTACCTCGTCAAGCCCATACCCCCTCCAAACAACCCACCTTTCCATCCTGGCACCTTCCCTGCCACCGCAGGAATTGGAAAACCTGCGCCCACACCTTCTCCCTCACCTCTGACCAAGGCCCCAAAGGAACCTTCCACATCCATCACAGTTTCACCTGCCCTTCCACACATGTCATTTACTGTATCCATTGCACCTGATGCGGTTTCCTCCACTTTGGGGATATGGGACACCTACTCGCAGAACGCTTCAGAGTACATCTCTGGGACACCAACCAACCCCACCACCCCTTGGCTGAACACCTCAACTCCCCCTCCCACTCTGTTGAGGACATGCAGGTTCTGGGCCTCCTCCATTGCCATTCCCTCACCACCTGACACCTGGACGAAGAACACCTCATCTTCCGTCTTGGGACCCTCCAACCCCATGGCATCAATGTGGATTTCACCAGTTTCCTCATTTCCCCTTCCTTCACCTTATCCCAGTTCCAACCTTCCAGCTCAGCACTGCCCTCATGACCTGAACTACCTGTCCATCTTGCTTCCCACCTATTTGCTCCACCCTCCCCTCCGACTTATCAGCATTACCCCAACTCCATCCACTTATCACACTCACAACTATCTTCCCCCCCAGCTCCACCCCCTCCCCATTTATCTATCCACCGCCAATGCTCCCAGCCTCAATCCTGAACAAGGGCTTTTGTCTGAAACATCGATTTTCCTGCTCCTCAGATGCTGCCTAACCTGCTTTGCTTTCCCAGCATCTCCAGCATCTGCAGTTCTCACATGTATGTCTGTACATTCTCACACCCTGCTTCCTGCAAAGACTCCATTCCATTCTCCCAGTTTTTCCATCTCCATCACATCAGTACTGATGATGCCAAATTCTGCAAGAGCAAGTCCAAAATGTCCATCTTTCTCAACTGTACATAATTCCCCAGTATGGTAATTGACAGGGCCCTCAGCCGTATCCAACCCACCCCCTGCACTTCAGTCTTTCCTCCTACAACAGTGATAGAGTCTCTCTGGTCATCACTTACCATCCCACCAGCATCCACCTCCACGGGATCATTAGCCACCTCCAGCGGGATGTCACCACAGACCCATATTCCCTTCTTCATCCTTGTCAGCTTCCTGCAAGGACTGTTCTCTCTGGGACACCTTGGTCCACTCCTCCTCCACTCTCAACACCTACCCACATCCCCACATCACCTTCCCCTGCAATCACAGAAGGTGCCGGATTACCTTCCCCATCCTCATGATCCAAGGGCGCAGTCACACCTTCCAGATGAAGCAGCAATTTGCCTGCTCTTCACTCAGTCTGTTCTACTATATTTGATGTTCACAATATACTCTGCTTTATATGGGGAAACAAATTGCAGACTAGGTGATCTATGTTGTGTCTACAATACTGATCCTCGGATTCGAGTTCCCTACCATTTCAACATATCGCTATATTCCCTGATTAACGTCTCTGTCTCAGGCTTGCTGCAGTGCCCCAGTAAAGCTCAGTTCAAACTGGAAGAACAGCAGCTCATTTTCTGCTTGGGGTCCCTGCAGCTTTCAGTACTCATGTCAAGTTCAATCATTTTAGGGCCTGAGCACCATCTCCCATTATCCTTACCACAGCCCCACTCATCAGGCCTTCTCATCACACAGGCTGCTACCACAAACAACCCATTGTCAGCCACTAATAGTTCTCATTAGCAGCAATTTGATCCTCCCAGGCTGACCTTTACCAATCCTTTGTCTGCCTAACTCTCTTTTCTCTCTGTCTGGGCTCCAACTTCACCCATCGTTTACTCCTCCATTCCACTGCCCCCACCCCACTTCTTCTCGAGCATGCATATTGTCATCAGGTCTGAACAAAAGTCACTGAGCCTGAAACATTAACTCTGCTTTCTCTCCATGGATGCTGCAAGAACTGCTGAGTTTCTGTTTTTGTTTCCTTATTCCAGCATCCACAGTTCTTCGGGGTTTTTTTTTCAGTGAGCTCAGTTGGCCCTGCTGTATCTCAATATTTATCTGGTGCGAGTCACATCCCATCTACTTTCAATACTTGCAAAAGGTTGACCGAGTGACCAGTTATCAGTGACAGAGGCTGGCATCAAATGTGATTGCTCCCAAGTTGTAAAATTACTGAGGCTGTGAACAAAACAATGAGAAGCCATCAGATCTCCACAAACTCAGAAGTTGGACTCTGTTCATGCAATGAAAACTGCTTTAAGCTTGAAGGAAACCAGTTTACTTTTCCTTCAGAGTTGCTACAAGCTGTGACTTTATGTAATAAGTCAGAAGCCCTTATGTGGAAGCCACTCACCCTGTGCCTCTTGCAAACAACTGAAAGCATTCAGAGAAGGAAGATTGAGCAGCAGCATTCTGATCAGCAAACCTTGTGAACAAGAACTACTGAACTGCATTCTCAGTCTTTTCCTCCATCCTTAACTCCCATGTTTTGATGTCCTGTCTGTTTCTGTCAGGATGTGTGTGCAAGGGGGACTTTATAAAGTTATTTGAGTTTTAATTAACAGAATTAGATGTTGATGATTCATAATAGTTCACCTGTAGCTAGATTATATTAGTTACTCTTGTTAAGTAGAGAAACCTGGTCCATGCTTTCCATCGGATTCGAAAAGACAGGCAGATTGGGGAATTCTGCATACTTTTCAAAATCTTTAGCTTTTGTGATGGCTTCATGAATTGATTTTCACTTGAATTGTCATGACATTCAAAGCTATGAGCCTAGTTTGGGAAAAGGGGACTAGTGTGGGGTTATAGTGTATTTTTAGTGGCACAGACTTAATGGGCAGAATAGCCACTTCAATTCTGCATGATTCTATGATTTTATGATCCTTCCATGACTGAGAAGGGCAGCTTCCAGATGCCAGCCACCCTGCGGGTGCACAGTGGGTTTCGAAAGATAACATGGAGGGAAGGGATGCTGGAGGTAGGGCAGATATCTGGTGAATGGGGAATTGTTATTCAACAGCATGACAGCTGAAACAATGTGATGAATTAATGCAATGAGTTTAGTAAGATATAGCAATAAAACCTGCTTGGCCTTGGGACAAGAATCACTCCACCGAACCTGACCTGATGTGTACTTCGCCAAAAAACTGTATTCAGCCCTCTGTTTTAAATGTGCAGCGTTCATAACAAAATGATGAATGGTTGGCTGTAATAGAACTAAATATGTGTGATCTGATAGCCACTACAGTGGTTTGACTGAAAGATACCAAAGACTTCGGTCTGAATATTCAAGGATACATTACTTTTCAGATGAACAGGAAGCTAGGAATAGGTGGAAGGATAGCTTTGTTAATTAAGGACAAAATTATTACAGTAGTAGAGGAGATTATCTTCTTAAAACTCCAGCTGTAGGTCAGGGTATTTGATTTTGTTTCAAGGTGTAATGGTGTGTGGGACACACCCCATCAGAACAAACTGGAAAGTTAATTGAATATTGTGCCTGGGTCTCTAACACACAGAACTGGTCCCCTAGCAGGATTGTCATTGCATCACTTCTTGCAACAGCGAAATCATGCCCCCGAGAAGCCTCCTGCCTCTTAAAGATTGACAGCTACTGTGAGCAGCAGTGCCACCTCAGTGGTCAAGGCTGTTAGCAATTCAGCAACTCCAAGTCCATTAGCAGCAGGCAAGATACATGACTTTTGGGAGGTGATTGTGGGCTGGAGGTTATGGGGACAATGGTGTTAGGGGCAAGGTCAGAGAGTTGGCTTTCATTCATCAACCCCTGCCTACCATCTCTGTTTCCAATCACCCTCAGATCAGCACCTCCATAGTAGGCAGGCAGGCAACTCTTTCTAATGGAGGGCATCTTGATTGACAATACAGGGTTAATCCGATCCTTGTCATATAAAGGTCTTCAGGTGGTTGTTCATGGGCTACTTTAAGATTTCAGTTAGCAACAGGACAAGAAAGTCAAGCCTGAGCCTACCCAGTCAGAACTTCATATCATTGGAACATAGAACAGTACAGCACTGCAACAGGCCCTTCTGTCCACCATGATGCTATTCTAAACTCATCCCACCTGCCTGCACATGCTCTATATCCCTTTATTCCCAGCCTGTTCATGTGTCTGTCTAAATTCCTCTTCAATGCTGGTGTCATAGCTGCTTTTACCACTTACCCTGACTATGTTATAGGCACCAACAATCCTCAGTGTAAAAAAGCTTACCTCGCACATTTCTTTTTATACTTTCTCCCCTCTCACCTTCAACCTCTGCTCCCTTGCATTGACATTTTCACACTGAGAAAAATACTCAGACTATTCGCCCTATCCATGCTGCTGCTGATTTTATATCCTTCTATCAGGCCTCCAATGCTCTAGCAAAAACAATCTAAGTTTGTCCAACCTCTGCTAATAGCTAATACATTCCAATCCTCGCAACATCCCAGAAAACCTCCTCTGCACCCTCTCCACATCCTTCTAATAGTATGGGGAGCAGAACTGCAGACAATACTCCAAATGTGGCATAACTAAAGTCTTATACAGCTGCAACATCACTTGTCAAATTTTGTATTCAATGATGAGATCAATGAAGGCAAGCAGGTCATATTGCCACCTTTACCACCTTATCTTCTCATGTTGCCACTTTCAGGGATCTATGGACTTGCAAACAAAGGTTCTGCTGTATAGCAATGCTCCTCATGCCCCTGCCATTTACTGTGTACTTTCCTCTTGCATTTGACCTCACACTTGTCTGAATTAAAATCCATCTGCCATTTTTCCACTGTACTTTCCATTTAATCTATATCCTGTGTATCCTTAACAACTTTCCTCACTTTCCACAACTCCAGCAATTTTTGTGTTGTTTGCAAATTTTAGTAATCAGATCACTTACATTTATATCCAATACATTACAAACAACAGAAGTCCCAGCACTGATATTTAGTCATAGACCTTCTAGTCACAGAAAAACACCCCTTCACAACCACCCTCTGTCTTCTATGACTAAGCCAATTTTGTATCCAATTTACCAACGTACCATGGATCCCATGCGACCCGATCTCCTGGACAAGCCTACCATGAGGAAGTTGCCAAATGCTTTGGTAAAGTCCATGTAGACAACATGCACTGCCCTACCCTCATCATTCAGCTTCATCAAAAAGCTCAATTACATTTGTGAGACAAGACCTCTACCACAAATCTATGCTGACTATCCCTGATAAGTACATACTCTTCCAAATGTGAATAAATTCTATTCCCACGAATCTTCTTAAATAATTTCTCTATCATTAAGAACACAAAAAAGCAGAGAAATGCTGCTGAAAACAACAGGGGAGGTGGTCTGAAATGCATGTGTTTTAATGTGAGAAGCATAATAGGCAAGGTAAATGAACTTGGAACTTTGCTTAGTACTTGGAATTATGACATTATTGCAATTATGGAGACTTGGCTGAAATGGAGACAGGACTGGCAGCTGAATGTCCCAGGACTTAAATGTTTCGGGTGTGATAGAAAGGGATATAAAAGTGGTGGGGGAGTTGCATTACTGGTAAAGGAATAACTCATAGCTGTACTGTGGGAGGATACGTAAGAGGACTCGTGCAGCAAGGCAATCTGGGTAGAACTCAGGAATAGGAAAGTGGAAACCACAATGCTGGAGGTATACCACAGGCTTTCCAACAGCCAACAGGAGACAGAGGAGCTAATATGTAGACAGATTTTGAAAAGATGTGGAAACAGCAGAGTTGTCGTGATGGGTAATTTTGACTTCCCCCTATATTGACTGTGACTCACTTTGTGCTAGGGGCTTGGATGGGGCAGAATTTGTAACTTCAGGAGGGTTTCTTGACACAGTATGTAAACAGCAGGAAAGGGGTTACACTGGACCCAGTTGTGGAAAATGAGCCCAACCAGGTGAGTGAAGTTTCAGTGGGGGAGCATTTCGGGAGTAGTGACCTGATGAAGGAGCAGCGCTCTGAAAGCTAGTGCTTCCACATAAACCTGTTGGACTATAACCTGGTGTTATGTGATTTTTAACTGTGATCAATGAAGGCAAGCAGGCCATATGCCTTCTTTACCACCTTATCTTCTCAAGTTGCCACTTTCGGGGATCTATGGACTTGCACACAAAGGTTCTGCTGTATAGCAATGCTCCTAATGCCCCTGCCATTTACTGTGTACTTTCCTCTTGCATTTGACATCCCAAAGTGCGTCACCTCACTTTTGTCTGAATTAAAGTCCATCTGCCATTTTTCCACTGTACTTTCCATTTGATCTATATCCTGTGTATTCTTAACAACCTTCCTCACTTTCCACAACTCCAGCAATTTTTGTGTTGGTTTGCAAATTTTAATAATCAGATCACTTACATTTATATCCAATAAATTACAAGCAACAGAAGTCCCAGCACTGATACTTGTGGAACATCACTAGTCACAGACCTTCTAGTCACAGAAAAACACCCCTTCACAACCACCGTGAGATTTAAGATACTCATGGATGGGGCCCTCAGCAGGTCCTTAGGTGAAGGCGTTAAACTGGAGAAGGTGAACTATAACAATATTAGGCAGGAACTGGAAAATTTTGACTGGAGGCAGCTGGATACGTCAACACCAGACATGTGGGAGTATTTCCAACGGCAGTTGATATAAATTCAGGAGCCGCACGTTCCTGTGAGAATGAAGGTCAGGTGCGGCAAGAATCTTGGATGACTGGGGATGTTTTGACCTTAGTTAAAAAAGGAAAGGAAAGCCTACATAAGGTCCAGGAGGATGGGAACTGATGAAGCCCTTGAAGTATGTAAGCAAAGTATGAAAGAATGTAAACAAGGAATTAGTAGGGCTAAAAGGGTTGCATGTTGCATAGTGACTGACAAACAGGATTAAGGCAAATCTTCAGGCTTTTGTATACAGATATAAAAACCAAGAAGGCAGCCATGGAAAGAGTTGGCCCATTCAAGAAGAAAGGAGAAAATCTGTGTGTGGACCCAGAAGAGGTAGATGAGGTAAATACTTTATATCAGTATGCACCAAAGAGAAGGAACTGGTCGAGGATGATGTCAGGGAAGGGAGTGTTGAATTGCTAATCCAAGTTGCTATTAAAAAGGAGGTATTGTGCATCTTAATAAAATGTATTAAGGTAGATAAGTTCCTGGGTCCTGATAGGATTTATCCCAGAATATTGAGGGAGGTAAGAGAACAAATTGCTGGAGCATTGACATTTGTATCTATTTGGCTGCAGGTGAGGTCCCATAGGACTGGAGAATAGTGAATGTTGCCCCATTAGTTAAGAAGGGTAACAGGGATAATCCAGGTAATTACAGGCCTGTGAGCCTCACATAGATGGTAGAGAAATTATTGGAAAAGATTCTCAGGGTCAGGACCTAAACGTATTTTGAAGCAAATGGACTTCTTAGTGATAGACAGCATGGTTTTGTATGGGGTAGGTTGTGCCTTACTAACTTGATTGAGTTTTTTGAGAAGGTGACAAAGTTAATTGATGAGGGAAAAGTAATTAATGTTGTCTACACAGACTTCTTAAAACCTTTGACAAGGTCCCTCACAGTAGGCTGGTACAAAAGGTGAAGCCACATGGTATCAAGGGTGAGTTGGCAAGATGGATACAGAACTGGCTTAGTCCTAGGAGACAGAGGGTAGTGGTGCAAGGATGCTTTTCAGAATGGAGGGTTGTGACTAGTGATGTTCCACAGGGATCAGTGCTGGGACTTATGCTCTTTGTGGTCTACATAAATGATTTGGAGGAAAATGTGGCTGGTCTAATTAATAATTTTGCAGATGATACAAAGATTGGTGGAGTTGCAGATAGCGAGGAGGATTGTCAGAGGATACAGCAGGATATAGATCAGTTGGAGACATGGGCAGAAAAATGGCAGATGGAGTTTAATCCAGACAAATGTGAGTTGATAAATTTGGAGGGTCAATAACAAGTGGAAACTATACAGTGAATGGTAGAATCCTTAGGAATATTAATATGCAGAAGGATCTGGGTGGGCCGGTCCATAGGTCATTGAAGGTGGCAGTGTAGGTAGATAAGATTGTGAAAAAGGCTAATGGCATGCTTGCCTCCATTGGAAGGGGCATTGAGTATAAGGATAAACAAAATATGCGGTAGATTTATATAACTTTAGTTAGGCTACACTTGGAATATTGCGTACAATTCTGGTCACCACACTACAAGAAGGACGTGGAATGCTTCGGAGAGGGTACAGAAAAGGTTTACCAGGATGTTGCCCGGTATGGGGGATTTTAGCTATTTGGAAAGGTTGGGTACACTGGGTTTGTTTCCACTGGAACGCAAGAGGATAGTGGGGTGACCTGATAGAAGTTTATAAGATTATGAATGGCATGAATAGAGTGGAAAGTATGAGGCTTTTTCCCAGGGTGGAGGGGTCAATTACTCGGTGATACAGGTTCAAGGCATGAGGGGAAATTTAAAAGAGATGTGCGAGGCAAGATTTTCACACAAGGTGGTGAGCGCCTGGAATTTGTTGCCAGAGGAGGTGGCGGAAGCAGACACACCTGAACGAATAAATGGATAGGAAGGGAATAGAGGGATACGGATCCTATAATTGAACCCTGTTTTATACGGAAGGGCAAAATGTGGCAGCACACTCTTAGAGGGCTGAAGGGCCTGTTCCTGTGCTGTGCTATTCATTGTTCTTTGTCCTATTCAGGCTCATTGGCCTATAATTTCCTTGATTATCCCTGATGCTCTTCTTATGCAAAAGTAGCAACATTGGCTATTCTCCAGTCCTCTCGGACTTTATCTGTGGCTAAAGAGGACACAAAGATCTCTGTCAAGACCCCAGAAATCTCCTCTGTTGTCTTCCTTAGTATCCTGAGAGAAATCCCATCGAGGCCCTGAGAATTAGAAGTTGGTGGATATTTCCCTAATGTGAACTCACCAAATTATCTTCCCCTCCCACCAAGAAAGGACTTAATTAGTGATTAAATAAGTACAGAATAACTGAATTTGAAATTAAACTTAAAAATTGACTTCACATGCAAAGAATAATCCTCCACCATTATCGCCAACTCCAACGCGACGCCATCACTAAACACATCTTTCCTTCCCTCCCCCTGTCTGCATTCTGCAGAGATCTTCCCTCCGGGACAACCTAGCCCACTCCTCCATCACCCCTAACACGTCTCCTATCACACACGACACCTTCCCATGCAATCGCAGAAGGTGCAACACCTGCCCCTTTCCCTCTTCCATGCTCACCATCCAAGGCCCCAAACACTCATTTCAGATTAAGCAGCGTTTCACTTGTACCTCTTTCAATTTGGTCTATTGCATTTGTTGCTCCCAATGTAATCTCCTCTATATCGGAGAAACAAAACACTGACTGGGTGATTGCTTTGTTGAGCACCTTTGGTCTGTACGCAATCAGGTCCCAGACCTTCCCATGGCTTGCCATTCAACACACAATCCTGCTCCCATGCCCACATGTCTGTCCTTGGCCTGCTGCAATGTTCCAGTGAAGCTCAACACAAACTGGAGGAACAGCATCTCATCTTCCAACTAGGCCTGCCGGTCTCAACATTGAATTCAACAACTTCAGATGATTATCCCATCTCGACCCCTCTGTTTTCATTCTGCTCCGTAATTTTATTTCATTTATTTTATTTATCTTTTTTAAAATTTTTTTTCACTGTTCTGTACCTTTTATTTCTTGATTGTCTCTCTTTCTCTCGCTCCCCCCTCTCTCATCACCTTTTTCCTCTCCTCTTCCCCCTTTGCTACCCTCCCCCCCATTTTCCATTTTGCCTCTGCTTCACCTATTCCCCCCCATCCCCTACATATTTTGTCACATAGCACTGGCTTCAGCCTTTGTCATTCACAGCTCCTAATCTCCCTATAATCTCTCTATGCACTGTCATTATCACCTCTTTATTGCTACCTTCGCTTCACCTTCTCTCAGCCTAGTATAAATACCTCCCTATTTCTCCATTTTTTTAGCTTTGACAAAAGGTCAGTTAGACTCGAAACATCAGCTCTTTTCTCTCCTTACAGATGCTGCCAGACCTGCTGAGATTTTCCAGCATCTTCTCATTTGGTTTCTTGATTAACAGTCCAGTGATAATACCACTAGCTGTTGCCTCCCTGTATGGTTTACATATTATTAGATGAGCATCTAGTTAATAAAGTATATGGAATATAGAAAAGTTCAAACCGGTCTAATACAATGATCTTATAATATTTAAAGAAAAGAGGGGAATGGAACATTTAACACTAGGCAGAGCTGATGTATGACTCTTCTAACTTGCACAGTAATGTTTTTGAAATAAAATGAGATTTTTAGATGGCAGCAGCTTATGATAAATTAGAGGTCACTCGCTATCTGATTAAATTACATTACCTACCAATAAATAGGTAAGATAAGAATATTTACTGACTATTTTTGCTACAACTAATGATATTATTATGTGTAACAGGTCTTTGTTCTGTTTGCAACCTCATGATCTGTCAATAAAATTGGATGTGGTGGATTAATTTCCATTTGTTGTTGAGCAAACAAAAGATTTTTCTAGTTTAAGGCCCATTCTCATGGTCATCATGTTCACACGACTATAAGGAATATTCAGTAGGAGGGGGAGGAGAGGTGGAAGACAGGAAGAGTGTACAGTAATGATCTATGTACATTTACACATAAGCAATCACTTTTCAAGAATGCTTTTGGGTGTAGAGAAAGGTTAGATATTACTCTATTTTTGCCAGGTAGGTCCATCCATTACAAGTATATTTCTATATTAATTGGAAATGTACTTACACTCTGAGATACTCAGAAAAACTGTGTTCAGTCTCTTGTGTGTTTTGTTCACTCTAACTTCACAAATATTTCAGTCTTAAGAGCTTTCTAAGAACACAGGGACAGAATTTAGTCAGAACCTTCAGTCCCATGGGTTCAATGAGCAGCATGATGCTGTCACTGGCCCTGCTTCATTATAATTTTTTTCACTCCAGTTCAGGTGTTGTCCACTTCATGAGGGTGCTCCTTAAGTGTATTTTGCCTGGTCTCCTTTGACCAATTCCATGTCCACTTCAATTTGGTGACGTCTATTTCACTTCCACTTTTAAGGGGCATACATCCAGGAGATGAAGTATGTGCCCAGCCAGTCTTAGCTTTCTGTTCACCACAATGTCCTGCACGGGTCTCTGACCAGTCCTCAGCTGCATCTCCATTGGTAATGCTGTCTCTCCATATGAGCCTCAGGATCTTGCATGTACAGTTCTGGTGAAAGGCCTCTGAGTCAAGTGACCTCTTTGCTGTTAACTCCCATGTCTCATTGACATGCATTCTGATTGACTCTTAATACAGGCATAAAGAATCATAACTTTGTGACTGTTGAAGAACAGTGAGACACCTGATATCAAGACCTACCAGCATGGCATCAGAGTTGAAGAGTGTGGTGCTGGAAAATGAATATAGAGCGTTCATACATAATAAGGCAGTAAAGTATCTTTAGGGGTACATTATAACTTCAAAGCCTTGAACTTCAACTCTAGCTGTCCATCAAGAGCAGTACAGGCACCATGGGCCCCTTCAATATCATTACAGGAAAATGGCAAGGCTGCACACTCTCCTCACTCCTTTTTGCTTTGCCTTCCTTATTATAGAATCAAATGGTGGATGCAGGTTTTCCTATCTGATATTACCACCATCAATTATCAGACCTGGATTTCATAAGTGACGTTGCCTTGCTGGGTGAACGACTCTAAGACATGACTACCAGACTTGAGAGTTGCACTGGCAAGGTTGACTTGTACATACTCTGGAAGAAGAACAAGACTATCACAATTGGATTGCAGCAAGATGACCCCACCCCCATCCCAACCTCCACTTCACACCTTTGAGCAAAGAACTATTGAGGACATTGGCCATTTATCCACCTCAGAAATGCCACTGGGAATGATGGAGTAAAGATTGATGTCCACAAAAGAATTGGCAAAGCAGCATTAATCTCCTAAAGGTGCCACATGCTCTGAGATCCAACACTATTACCAAGACAGGGATATTTACAGCATGACAATGTTCTTGGGTTGCCAATTCAGGGGCTCAGCTAATGTAATGTGGAATAAAATGCTCATCTCTTTAAGAATGATCACAAATTAACAGAATTCTTAGAAATCTATCTGGTTAAAAATTTTCATTGGAGAAGAAACCTTCTGTCTTGATCTGGTCTGGCCCACGTGCTTCTACACTGACTGCAATCTGGTTAGCTGTCCTTTTGAAAGGGCCAAAATAGCCAGCCAGTTGTAACAAATTGTGAGTGGAAAATTGAGTAACAATAAAGCCATACATACCATCTGGCAGCCACTGAGACCAGAGATGACAAATGCAATCATTTCTCAGTCAACCCCAAAGACCACCTCAACAATATTTGGGCAGTGCAGCCAAATTGGGGAGAGGTATTCCACAAGCTAGTCAAGCGAGAGCTTGACATATTTTTATCCACCAAAAAAACTTAAAGCTGATGTCCTAGTTCATTCCATTACCAGGCTTGTAGATGTTACATCCCATTGGAGACAAGGTAATATTCAGTTAAGAGGGAGTTATCGTAGAGTTCTCAATATGGACTTCACACAAATTAAATTTAATGATACAGGCAAAGAAACCACCTGCCAAATGTCCTTCATAAGTTGATGAATTGGTACTCCTCCATGTTGGACACTACTTGGAATCTGTACTGAGGTAACAAGGGTATAGAAGATACTCTCATTTGGGACTTCAATATCTAACATTAAGAATGGCTCGGTAACACCACTGGTAGCTGACTCCTGAGAACAAAATCATGAAGCTGTGTGGTATATTATTATAGCTGGGTTCTCAATTAGAGGTAAAACTTTTTTTTTGGTTTTCAGTTCTATGCAGGTGGCTGTTTTTAAGGGTCAGAAGCTATTTTTAAGCATTGAGTCAAAAACAAAGTCATGTGACTTTAACTAACTGTCTAGATAATCTTGGTAGTGAGTTCACGAGTGTTTACTAAGTTGAGCTTTTAATGACCTACAGCAAGGGAGGTAAAATACATTAGCAGGTTCAGTTCATAGGATATATTTCAGCAGGCAGACTTTTCAGCAGCCAGAAAGTAGTGAAAATCAGAAAGCATTCAGTGAGTTAGTCTGTCTGAGTGTCTCAGGGAGAAACAGAAAGAATCATATCTGGTGAATCTACAGAAAATTGACAAAAGGAAACGTTTGCAATCTCATCAGTTGAATAGGAGATCAAAGAATGAAGATAATAATGATACTTCATTGGTTTTGAGTAGCTGTAAAGGGTATTGCTGAGAAGGTGTTGAATTTTTCTTTTTTCTGTTTATGATAAAATCTTTTCAAACAGCAGAACCAGGGACACAGGTTTGATTCCTGCCTTGTCTGTGTGGAGTTTGCACACTCTCCCTGTGTCTGTGTGGGTTTCCTCTGGATGCTCTGGTTTCCTCCCGCAGTTTAAAGGTGTGCAGGTTAGGTGAATTGGCCACACTAAATTGCCCATAGTGTTAGCTGCATGAGTCAGGGGTAAATATAGAGTAGAGCAATGGGTCTGGATGTGTAACTTGTTGGGCCAAAGGGCCTGTTTCCATACTGTAGTGAATCTAATCTAATCTAATACATCTCTATGACGCTAAATGGACATAGCATTTTAAAAAATATTTTCTTTAATGTCATAAGCTTATCTTAATTAGTTAAAATTACAGCTTTATGTGAACCAGCATATTGACTGATCACCATTGTAAACAACTAGCTAAAATAGCCCTAGTGGTCTATCAAGCCAGGTTTCCTTCTATGATCTGACTTATCCAATACAATCATCAACGTGGATCATAACGACATCTTGATCACACTGAGCTTGCAGCTCATGGTGAGGTGGCTACAAAGAGGGAATGTATACTTGTCTGCATCTATCCATGACAGTATTTATAGGTGTGACTTCTTACCAGTCTTTGTTGTTAAGACTGATCCCAGGATAAAGATCCCCAATTTATTCTAATCTGAGATAGGAGAGAGAAACTGACTCGGTTTCTTTTCAACTCCCTCTGTTTGTTGGTGGAAAGAAAACTTAAAACAAAGGATCCCTTCCCTCATGGATACCTTCCCCAGTTCCAATGCATTGATATTTCCTAACTTAACCAGGCTTTCTTCAGTTAAAGAAAGATTGAGTTTAATAAATGCCAAAATTTGAAGAAAAAATAAAATGCAAATTCAAACAGATCAGAAATGAGAAGTGAATAAACAGATAGCAATTAGATATACAAATCAATCTTTGATTTGTCCATGTGGAGCTCATGGGGGAACATTGCAGCTATTATGTTATGTGATTCCATTGTGTCAATTCTGGCAGTTGAGCAGTTGTTTTGGAAATTGAGTTCTGCAGATTAGCCCTTTGACCTGTGACTAGCGACCTAGTCCACCAGGAGATAGTAAAGACTGCAGGTGCTGGGGAGTCAGAGTTGATAAAGTGTGGCGCTGGAAAAAGCACAACAGGTCAAGCAACATCGGAGAAGCAGGAGAGTCGACGTTTCAGGCAGGACCCTTGATCAGTTCTGTCTTTGCATTGAGGACACATTACCCTGATGAAGAGTCTTGCCGGAAACATTGACTCTGCTGCTCCTGACTTGCTGTGCTTTTTCAGCACCACACTTTACTGATCTAGTCCACTGCTCAGGGAGAAAGAAAGAGTTTCTTTTTTACCTGTAAGCATAGACGTCTAATAGATATTCCCTGTTGTAGCTCTCACTCTAGGATAGTAACATCAGAACACCAAACAGCACACCAGCACTGGAACATTAGACAAGCACTCAACAGAGGTATAGTTCATTTTTAACCCCTCCTGTGTATTCCTGGCTGGCCTGGGGTGGGGAGCGAGGAGGAACATAGGTATGTTTTTCTCCCAGAATGCTTTCATTCCATCACATTATGTCCAGCATCTGAAGATCTCTCACAGGAGATGGTTCAGATTTTTGTATTGTTACTCTTCTTTGAAGTGGTTCTCTAAAGTTCCTTGGTACCTGACGTGTACGTTAAATCGGCTCAATTCAACTGCTAGCAAGAGCAAAGAAAAAATTTATTTTTGACTTCTGCAGGGGACCCGATGCATTGGCAAGATGCCCCATGTAAGGGGCGCCTGATAGCTTTCACATATTCCCTTTATACTATAATTCGCTTCTCCTTATCAACACCTCAAGCCTGGAACATTCGCGTTCCTTTCCATATATGGAGATGTTTTTCTCATTCCTTGACTGTTGATATGGTAGTTTAACTTTACATTTTTTCTGTCTGTCTGAAATACAACCTCTAGTTTCAGTCAGGCTCTTACTTCTTTGTTTTCCAATGCTTTTATAGATTTCGCAACAAGTGTTAATTTTCCATTACGTTTCCCCCCTTTTTGTCATTTCATGACAACAATGACAAAAAAAATGCAGAGCCAGATACCTAGACATCAAACTGCTTAGGGAGTGCCAGGCCTTTCCTCAGACACCATCTACCTGCAACACAGCTTTCTGGTGATATCGTCACTTGCTCTGGTGTGCCCTGTACCTAGCCCATTTTCACACATCACACTTTTCAATGTCATGGTATGGTGGGATCCACGCAATTGGATCTTCCTGCTGTGGGGCCTCTGATCGTTTTACCATTTGGTAACCCACTGCACTCATAAGCGAATGCCGTAGGCAGGAACACAAGCAGGAGAAAGTGAGGACTGCAGATGCTGGAGACCAGAGTTGAAAAGTGTGGTGCTGGAAAGACACAGCAGGCCAGGCAGCATCCGAGGAGCAGGAGAATCGACGTTTCGGGCATAAGCCCTTCATCAGGAATGAGGCTGGTGTGCCAAGCAGGCTGAGATAAAAGGTGGGGGTGGATGGAATTTGGAGGAGGGGTGCTGGGAATACGATAGGTGGAAGGAGGTGAGGGCAAGGGTGATAGGCCAGAGAGGGTGTGGGGGCGGAGAGGTCGGGAAGAAGACTGCAGGTCAAGAGGGCGGTGCTGAATCTGGGGGTTGGGACTGAGATAAGGTGGGGGGAGGGGAAATGAGGAAGCTGGAGAAATCTGCATTCATCCCGTGTGGTTGGAGGGTTCCTAGGCGGAAGGTGAGGCGTTCTTCCTCCAGGCGTCGTGTGGCCAAGGTCTAGCAATGGAGGAGGCCAAGGACCTGCATGTCCTTGGCGGAGTGGGAGGGGGAGTTAAAGTGTTCAGCCACAGGGCAGTTGGGTTGGTTGGTGCAGGTGTCCCAGAGGTGTTCTCTGAAATGTTCCGCAAGTAGGCGGCCTGTCTCCCCAATGTAGAGGAGACCACATCGGGTGCAGCGGATACAGTAAATGATGTGTGTGGAGGTGTAGGTGAATTTGTTACGGATATGGAAGGATCCATTGGGGTCTTGGAGGGAGGTGAGGGGGGAGGTGTGGCGCAAGTTTTGCACTTTTTGCAGTTGCAGGGGAAGGTGCCGGGAGTGGAAGTTGGGTTGGTGGGGGGTGTGGACTTGATGAGGGAGTTGCGGAAGGAGTAGTCTCTCCGGAACACTGATAGGGGAGGGGAGGGAAATATATCCCTGGTGGTGGGGTCTGTTTGGAGGTGGCGGAAATGACGGAGGATGATACGATGTATCCGGAAGTTGGTGGGATGGAAGGTGAGGACCAGTGGGGTTCTGTCCTTGTGGCAATTGGAGGGGCGGAGTTCAAGGGCGGAGGTGTGGGAAATGGAGTAGATGTGGTGGAGAGCATCATTCACCATGTCGGAGGGGAAATTGCGGTCTTTGAAGAAGGGGGCCATTTGGGTTGTTTGGTAGTGGAATTGGTCCTCCTGGGAGCAGATGCGGTTGAGGCGAAGGAATTGGGAATATGGGATGGCATTTTTACAGGGGGCAGGGTGGGAGGAGGTGTAATCTAGGTAGCTGTGGGAGTCGGTCGGTTTGTAGTAAATGTCTGTGTTGAGTCGGTTGCCCGAGATAGAAATGGAGAGGTCTAGGAAGGGGAGGGAAGAGTCTGAGATGGTCCAGGTAAATTTGAGGTCGGGGTGGAAGGTGTTAGTAAAGTGGGTGAACTGTTCAACCTCCTCGTGGGAGCACGACGTAGCGCCAATACAATCATCAATGTAGTGGAGGAAAAGGTGGGGGATGGTGCCAGTGTAGCTGCGGAAGATGGACTGTTCCACATATCCGACGAAGAGGCAGGCATAGCTGGGGCCCATGTGGGTGCCCATGGCTACTCCTTTTGTTTTGGGGAAATCGGAGGATTGGAAGGAGAAGTTGTTAAGAGTGAGGACCAGTTTAGTCAGTCGAAGGGGGATGTCAGTGGAAGGGTACTGGTTGGGTCAGCGGGAGAGGAAGAAGCGGAGGGCTTGGAGGCCTTCATGATGGTGGATGGAAGAGTATAGGGACTGGATGTCCATGGTGAAGATAAGACGTTCGGGACTGGGGAAGGCGAAAATCATGGAGGAGGTGGAGGTCGTGGGTGGTGTCCCGAACGTAGGTGGGTAGTTCTTGGACCAAGGGGGACAGGACCGTGTCGAGGTATGCAGAGATGAGTTCGGTGGGGCAAGAGCAGTCTGAGACAATGGGTCGGCCGGGGCAGTGTGGATTTTGGGCAGGAGGTCGAAACGGGCGGTGCGGGGTTTTGGGGCTATGAGGTTGGAGGCGGTGGATGGGAGATCCCCTGCACTGATGAGGTTATGGATGGTCTAGGAGATGATGTTTTGGTAGTGGGAGGTGGGGTCATGGTCACGGGGGCAGTAGGAGGAGGTGTCCGTGAGCTGGCGTTTAGCCTCAGCAGTGTAAAGATCGGTGCGCCAAACTACCGCTGCGCCTCCCTTGTCTGCCGGTTTAATGGTGAGGTTGGGGTTGGAGCAGAGGGAGTGGAGGGCTGTGCGTTGTGAAGGTTAGAGGTTGGAGTGGGTGGACAGGTTGAGGCAGTCAATGTTGCGGCGGCAGTTGGATATGAAGAGATCGTGGGCGGGTAAGAGGCCAGCACGGGGTGTCCAGGTGGATGGGGTGTGTTGGAGGCGGGAGAAGGGGTCATCAGAGGGTGAGCAAGAATCCTGGTTGAAGAAGTAGGCGCGGAGGCGAAGGCGGCGGAAGAAATGCTCGATGTTTCGCCGCGTGTCGAATTCGTTAATCCAGGAGCGTAGGGGGATGAAGGTGAGGCCTCTGCTGAGGACTGATCGTGCATCCTCAGAGAGGGGGAGGTCTGGAGGGATGATGAAAATACGGCAGGGCTGGGAACTAGGGCCTGGTGTGGGGCTGAAGCTGGGAGTGGGGGCAGAGTTAGGCATGGGGGTGGAGTTAGTTGTGGGGGTGGAGTTAGTCGTGGTGGTGGAGTTAGTCGTGGGGGCGGAGTTGGTCATGGGGGCAGAGATTAACATGGAGGCGGAGATTGACGTGGGGGCTGAGATCGACGTGGGAGTGGCGTAGCGTGCGGTGTGTTCCTTGAGCAGGTGAGTGACATCACTGGGGTCAGAAGTTGCTGCAGCGACGACAGGAACACAAGCAGGGTCCTATACAAAGCACTTTGAGTATGACCAGTCCTACAACAAGTAGAGCCTGTAGGATCCAATACCCCCATCCTCCACAAAGAGAGGTAAACCATTGATACCAGGAGTCTTCTGCTGGGGGGGGGGGGGGTGGAGGGTGGTCTTATTGCCACCTTTATATGATTTATTACAATAGCGATATTCTGGGACTCATCAGGAATATTAAAACAGTATGAGGTACCTAACATTTTGCAGTCACCCCTGCCCTTACGAATAGTCCTACCAGGGCACTTACTAACAGTGAGAGCTGGAGCAGCCCCATATTTATATGAGGCATCTAGCAACCTTACAAATTCTTATGCATATAAGTCCAGTCTGGTTGTCAGAGTTTCACTACTTGCACTTATTTGGTTCCAGTGTTGTCCGATGTCTCCTCAAGTCCAACTGTACATTTGTAATGGCTGGCGTGTATCCATGTGGCTCTTTTGGCGATCTTAACAGCTGTCTGTGTTGTAAGGAGCACTTGAAATGGCCCCAGCCACCTCTTCCTCTTCCAGCTGTTCCTCCTGAAGTCTTTCACCACTATCCACTCTCCAAGTTCGAGATCGTGCAGCTTCCCTTCTGCTGGTTGGGGTAGTGCTGCCTTCATTTGATTCTGTATTTGAGACAAAATTGTAGAGAGTTTTATATAGTAACATAACATCTCATCCTCACAGAGGTCTGATATTTGTCTTACTTTAGGTCTTGAGCCAATTCCTGTATTGGGCGGCCTACCAAACAAAATCTCAAATGGGCTAAGATTAGTGCTTCCTCTCCTCCTCGATCTCATAAACATTAGCACAACTGGAAGTGCCATTGTCCATGTCACCTCTGGTTCCTCACAGCATTTTGTCAATTTATTTTTTAGGGTAGCATTCTCTCTTTCCACTGCCCCACTGCTCACTGGGTGGTAGGCACCGTGTTGTCTCATGTTTATCCCCAAGTAATGACTGGTCTGCTGTAGGGCATTATTGACAAATGGTGTCCCATTGTCACTACTAAGCCTTTCAGGGATGCCCCATCTCGGAATTATTTCAATTAGCAAAGCCTTGGCTACTGCACTGGCATCCTGTTTAATCGTGGAGTACACTTCCACCCATTTGGAAAACATATCAACTATTACCAGACAATACTTTTTCCCTTCACTGGGTGTTAGTTCATTAAAATCCATCTGTAAATGTTCTAAGGGTCTTTGGGTTTGGGGGTGTGCTGCCTGACTCATCTATAGTCCCCTCCCCACATTATTAGTAGCACAGATAACACACATCGTTCACAATATTTCTGGGAGCAGTGAGTAAATCCCTTAGTGCACCAATGTGCCGAAATACTGTTGTACATCTCCCCTTTTGACACATGGCATAGAATGGGAATAATGATCGTGGTAGACAGGGTTTACCATTGGGGCCACACCATACCCCTTCCCTCATGCTGCACCCTGCCCTTGTCCACTCACATTTCTCCTCCGGCATGGCCTGCGACTGTAACTCCCGTACGTCTGCTGTTGGGGTACAAATTTTTGTCGTGCACATGTCAAATTGATCACTTGGCAGCTGCTGGGCAGCCGTCCTTGCCACTGAGTCTGCCTTTGCATTGCCTTGAGGAATAGAATAGTTATTTTTCGTGTGGGCTTCACACTTAACACACAGCGAGTGATTTGGGCAATAGGACCGCTTCCAGGAGGCCAGAAATGCGCTTTCTGGTGGAGGTCAAGAAGCCCCTGTGTTTCCAAAGGGTTCCAGAATCATGTACAACCTCGAATGCATATCTGCTGTTGGTGTAAATATTCACTGTCCTTCCCTTAGCCAATTTACAAGCCTCAGTCAAGGCAATCAGCTCTGCTGCTTGTGCTGACAGATGAGAAGGGAGTGATTCCACTCTGACAACCTCGTGGGTAGTTACTACAGCATACCCAACACAATTCTGGCCTGTCTCCTTGCTCCTGAATGCTGACACATCCACAAAAAACTCCACATCTGGATTCTGAACTGGTGAATCCTGCAAGTCCGGTCTAGGGCTGCAAATTTAATTAGTTTCAGCGACACAGTCATGTGGGTCTCCGTCTCCTTCTGTAGGGAGAAGGTTAGCAGGGTTAAGGATGTTACTTCGCTTTATTGTAATGTTAGGCATATCTAATAACACAGTATTGTATCTGAGCCAATGTGCTGCCAATATGTGTGCTGTCTTTTGCTTGGAAAGCAGTAAGGATACTGTATGTGGGACCAGTAGGGTTAATTCACCACAGCCGACTATGTCCCTGGACGCTACAACAGCCTTTTCAACTGCAGCCAAGACTCGCAGGCATTTACGCAATCCTGCCGCTACGGGGTCTAGTTTAGCTGAAAAATAAGCTACCGGCCTCAATTTTCCCCCATGATCCTGCAGCAGCACAGGTCTCATGCTTATCATCTACCGTTTGTACAAAAGGCTTGTTTGAGATCGGAATCCCCAATGTAGGTGTAATTTGGAATGCCTTTTTCAATTCAGCAAAGGCACTCTCGGTCTCTGGGGTCCACTGCAACGGACTCTAGCTCTGCAACCTTTTGCCATGGGCTATGTCACTTAGGGGCACCTCAAGGGTTGCATAATGTAGGATAAACATTCTACCTTAGGAAAACGCCAGGCTACCCTCCTAGACTTTTCAGGGCTAGCGGGGGTTACCTGGACTGCCCTATTTGCCTGAGTTAGCCAATTTAGTTTCTTCCTATATGTCCGCATATCTGCATTGAACCAGATACACACATCCTCCCTTTAGACCCAATCTTTCATTTTTTTGTGCCTTTAGTACCCATGGTCTCAAATCCTGCCACCTGTCGCTGGACACCTTCGCCAATGACACGTGAGGAAAAGATCCTTCCGCATCAAAAAGACAGAGTCTACTTGCCATCACAAAGACTTTAGATAAGTTCATACTGACCGCACATCTGTGATCATTCCAATAAAATTTGCACAATAACAACTGATCTAGTTTCACCAATCTCCTAAACCAATCCTTCTCATATGATTCGTCAGGGCCATCGCGGTGTATGTGTGCTGTACAGTGCAGAATATCCCCAGCAAGAAAACCAGTGTTAACAGGATTAACACGGTTACTTGCTTCCAGGGCGAGTGAATCGCTCACAACTTATCGCTCTCTGGCTTAATCGCCACTCATAGACATATATCGGGGTCGTGGGTCGTATTTTATAGCCTGCACTGGTAAATCTTCCCTTTGAATTACCTGCAAGCCCAATGGAGTACTGAGCAAATCCAACCCCAGTCTCACTATGAGATCCCGAGCCATCAGATTTAAAGGACAGAATTCCGATAACAAAAATGAGAATTGGAATGTTTCCCCATTATTAGTTTCGCACAACAGGGGTGCGGTAAACCTCTCGTGTATCATGGCTCCTGATGCACCCATTGAGTTCAGGAACTTTTCACATCTTTATTTGCGTTGACTCTCTGAACTGGCTTGATTTAAGGACTGAATATGTTGCCCCTGTATCTACCAAAAAGGTAACTGGTGTACCTTCCACATATAACATCGAGGTAGGCATTGACTTATACGCATCATCGTTATATTGAATAGATAATCCATGCTCTGCAATCTCAGCGCTCAAATGGAGGTGGGACATGTTTCAGTGCTTGTAAGGTTAGTAGAAGAGATTAGCATAAACAAGTCTTCATTGCCAAGCATAAAGGAAAGAGGCTTGCCTGTACCTTGTGGGCTGCCCACCTTCACCTTAGCCTTCCCCCATCTGTCACCCTGCTGTCCAGCCTCCAGAGCTGACTGAGGCTGTCTGTGTGGGCACTGCCTCACCCAGTGGTCTATTGCTCCACAAACAAAGCACCCGCCAGATCTACCTCTGCCAGCCCCTCTTCCTCTTCCTCTTCCAAGACCTCCATCTCTGCCTCTGTCTTTTACCACAGCCCCTCCCTCCAACAGCTGGGTGACCATAGTAAACTGAGCTTTATGTGCTTGCTGTTCCATCTTTAGTTTCTGCTTATCCTTCGCTTGGGCCAGCAATTTTTCAGCATGTATCGCATATTGTTCTATCAAATTCAGCTTTCCTTTGTCCAAAGTAATCTTTAACCTTTTTTGCTATTTTGTCCTTCATTCCATTGATGAAGCTGTTCCTCAGGTGTGCCTCATACGCCGTGATTTTTGCCATCGTTATGTCCTAGGGAAGTGTCAGTCCACAATGGGCATTATGGACTTCAGTGAGGCGCGTAAGGTACTGGGAGACTGTCTCACCTTCTTGTTGTTTACATCACACCTGTGACTTGTGCCTTATAGATGGTGGACAGGCTTCAGGGAGTCAAGAGGTGAGTTATTCGCTACAGTATTCTTAGCTTCCGACCTGCTCTTGAAGCAACTGTTGTTTTAAGTGGTTAATCCAGTTGAGTTCCTGGTCAATGGTAGCCTCCAGGATGTTGATAGGGATTCAGTGGTGGTAACTCCATTGAATTTTGAGTTGGCAGTTGTTAGATTGTCTCTTTATGGAGATGGTCATTGCCTGGCATTGGCGTGACACGCATGTTACTTACCACTTGTCAGCCCAAGCCTGGATATTGTCCAGATCTTGTTGCATTTGAGCATGGACTGCTTCTGTATATGAGTAGTTGTGAATAATATGTATAATATCATAATATTCCCCCTACTTCTTCAAAGAATAGGATTTCTCCCATGAGAAACATGTACAACACACTGAGCAAAGATAAGAGATGCAGTTACAAACATTATTTTCACAAATTGAGATAATATTTTGGTGTATGTATAATACAGTCAGGTTGAGCTGTTGTATAATTTGCTGAATGCTATTATTGCATGCTATTGTGTGTTGTCTGTTACTGTAGATCTGTTCACTGTGGATGTGTTGTCATCTGCTGTTAACAAAATGGCTGAAACTATGTTGCTGTAATACCTGTGGATTATCATATGCAATATGAACGTGTCAGTTTAGAGCATGTCCGATGCTCATAGCAATGTCGTATGATCTGGGCTGAGAACTTTTACTCAGCATCTTTCCAAGTCATGGAGCATGGAAACAGGACCTTCAGCCCACCATATCTATGCTGAGCAACAAACATCAAATTACACTAATCCCATTTACCTACATTTAGATTAGATTCCCTACAGTGTGAAAACAGTCCCTTTGGCCCAACAAGTCCTCTGAAGAGTAACCCACCCAGCCCCATTTCCCTCTGACTAATGCACCGAACACTATGGGCAATTTAGTATGGCCAGTTCATCTTTGGACTGTGGGACGAAACCAGAAGGAAACCCACGCAGACACGAGGAGAGTGTGCAAACTCCACACAGACAGTTGCCCGATGCTGGAATCGAACCTAGGTCCCTGGAGTTGTGAGGCAGCAGTGCTAACCACTGAGCCACTGTGCTGCCAGATACTTATAATGTAGTGCGAGAGTACCTGCCTCCATCACCCTCTCAGGTTCCACAATTCTACCACCTTTGGGTTGAAAACCACTTACTCCTCACCTTAAACTTTTGCCTTCTGGTCTTAGAAGCATTGTCATGAGGAAAAGATTCTCTCGATCTACTCTGTCTATGTCTTTTGGGAAAAAGTGCGGACTGCAGATGCTGGAGTACCAGAGTTGAAAAATGTGGTGCTGGAAAAACACAGCATGCCAGGCAGTATCGGAGGAGCAGAAGAATCGACGTTTCGGGCATAAGCCCTTCTTCAGCATTGAGGCTGGTGTGCCAAGTGGGCTGAGATAAAAGGTAGGGGGGAGTAACTCAAACAGATCCTCCCTCAGCTCCAATGAGAACAAACTCAGTCTAACCAGTCTCTCCTCATAACTGAGCTTTTTCATCCTAGGCAACACCCTGGTGAATCCCCTCTGTATTTTCTCATGTCTTACTTTTAGACTTGAGTGAGTCTGACGTAATCATGTATATTCTCTTCAATCTTTTTCCTGTACAATTATTTGACTCCTTGCCAACAAGGAATCATATGTAAGTGTACGATGTGGAACAACAGTATCGATGTGTGCCTGAATGGAAGAAGTGCAGGTGAAGGGACATCTCTGCCTTGAGGTGTAGCGTGCTGGTTCAGATAGCCATTCTGCAAATTGTTTTCCAGCCAAGCTTGGAAGGTCTTTCCTATATAATGAGGAACATAGTCTGATACAGTTTATTGTGGGGCAACAGAACATATGGAAGATAGCAGTTAACGTGTCATGGATAGGTTTGGTAATCTATCATATTCCATAATCTTGACTGTAGACTTGAAATGAGTCTGTAGCAATCTGGGGCCATAGTTCAGAGGGAAATTTGTATGCAATTATACTGTTTGGATTGATAATGTTAATATGCCTCACATATTTGTATCAATTGATTTGTCTTTGTTGATGCTTGGCCAATAAACCTTTTTTGTGTGCCAAACGTTTGGGTTTTCTGTGCTCCCTTGTGGTCAGTGTGGAGATAGTTGAAGGTGTCTTGATGCAAGAATCTGAGGTCCATTCTAGGTGGTGAGATTGCCCTGTCTAAGCTTCACCAAACTGTGCTACTTGCCTGCGTACATCTCATCCAGGATGTAATGATATCCCACGAGCATCTGTATTGATGCTGGTTTGCAATTTATGCTGGAAACTTTTCCTGGGATGCATAATCTTGATCTTTGTGAATGTTTCAGCTCTTCTATTATTATTGATATTGTGAGTCAGATCGACAAGTACAGTTTGAACTGCTGCTTACTTACAGACATTTATTAAACGTCATCCATATGTTTGTACTTTTGAGGGTGTAATCTTCGGAACAACTTTTGTGCTGGAATTTGGCTGAATTCTTTTCCTGTGTTGTTGTTAAACATTACACCACATCTTGGACTTTTCCTGACTGATAAACTTTCTGCACATCTTTGTCCAAAACCACTTTGTGGTACACAGCTGTGTCATAGAATGTTGTGCTGTGTTTTGGTGATGAATGGGACAATCTGTACCTTTTACATGATTTAGGTGGTTTATTAACTGTGTTTACCATTGCTATTGTAGTTTCAGAGTCAAGACCTCGAAGATTTTGCTGCCCTGCAACAATGACTTTGAATTTTTGCCCATCTTCCATCAGCGGATTGAATCTTATCAGAAATTGGCTAAGTGTTGTTTTCATTAGGTTTCATGGAGGTTTCTCTGTCTAAAATCTAGCATGTTTTATATGCTATTGGCACAAACCTACCTCATTGGGTATTTTGCCCCTGTGGCACCCCTCTCAACTGAGGTTTGCCTGATTTATGCACTTGTCATTAGCAGAAGCACTGTTCTCCCCTGGGATTCCGAGCACTGGCACCATCTTGAAAAGGCTGGTGTGCATATCAAGTTTGGTGGCCTGGAGTTGCCCTATACAGTTTATAATATTTGCCCCTTACATGGCAAATAAAGGGAAATCAGTGTGTCACTTTGCAGATATGGACATGGAAATCTTGGTGGATGGCATGATGGAAGGAATGCTGTTCTCTTCCCCCAGAATGGTAGAGACAGTCATGACACCAGACCCGCCAGCACGATCCAAAGTTGGCACCCATGTCAGTGTGGCATCAAACAACTGGAGGATCAAGTAGCAAATCTACAGGAAGATCAATGATTTTCTCTGCTCCACTATCTCTGCTGCTACAACCACTCTGTGGTTGGTGGCTGGAGGGCTTTTGGACCTGCATTCATCCAGGCAAGTGGGGAGTATTCCAGTGCACACTTGACTTGTGCCTGGTAAGTGGAGAACATGCTTTGGGAATCAGGTGAATTACTCACTGCAGGATTCTTAGCCTTCAATCCACCCTTTTATCTACTCTGTTACAAGGCTCATTCAGTTTCTGGACAGTGGTGAACCATTCTGCCTTGTTGGGATAGTTATTGCCTGGCACTTGATATTGTAAATTCTCATCCCAAACCTGGATATTGTGTAAATACTGGCTGTATTTACACATGTTAGAATGCTGACTCCAACCAGCAGAATGTTTTCACCCTGACTTGCATAACTCTACTTTTGCTTGGGGAATATTGTCCAGATTTTGCTGCATGTAGAAATGGATGGCTTCAAAATCAATGTTGTCAAGAATTATGCTGAACTTTGTACATTCTTGGTGAACATCCCCATGTCTGACCTTACGCTAGAGGAAAGGTCATTAA
Organism: Chiloscyllium punctatum; assembly: GCF_047496795.1. NCBI lineage: Eukaryota > Metazoa > Chordata > Chondrichthyes > Orectolobiformes > Hemiscylliidae > Chiloscyllium > Chiloscyllium punctatum. The sequence goes on from NC_092746.1 coordinate 74,931,128, forward strand.
TGATGTAGTTAAAAATCACACAACACCACATTAAATACCAACAGGAAGCACTAGTGCCATGCAACTGAAATGATATATTGAACACATGACACTGTAAACCTTTTGCTTTTAATTCTGTGTCTAATGGTCCTGCTTCACAACTACCTGATGAAGGAGTAGTGTTCTGAAAGCTAATGCTTCTAAATAAACCTGTTGGACTATAACCTGGTGTTGTGTGATTTTTAACTTTGTCCACCCCAGTCCAACAGCGGCACCTCCACATTATTAATGATGTAGATGAACGAACTGAGGGCGTTCTGGCTAAGTTTACAGATGATACAAAGTTAGGTGGAGGAACCAGAAATATTCAGGAGATGGGGAAACTACAGAAAGATTTAGACAGGATAGGAGAGTGGGCAAAGAAGTGGCAGATGGAATTCAATGTGGGAAAGTATGAGGTCATGCATTTTGGTAAGAAGAATAGAGGCATAGATTCAAAGTTTGTGAAAAGATTTGTAGCTTGGGTCCTCGTTGTTGTGGTTCTGTTCGCCGAGCTGGGAATTTGTGTAGCAGATGTTTCATCCCCTGTCTCGGTGACATCCTCAGTGCTTGGGAGCCTCCTGTGAAGCGCTTCTGTGATCTTTCCTCCAGCATTTGTAGTGGTTTGAATCTGCCACTTCCGGTTGTCAGTTCCAGCTGTCTGTTGCAGTGGCCGGTATATTGGGTCCAGGTCGATGTGCTTGTTGATTGAATCTCATCCACTGATTCAATCAATAAGCACATCGACCTGGACCCAATATACCGGCCACTGCAACAGACAGCTGGAACTGACAACCAGAAGCAGCACATTCAAACCACTACAAATGCTGGAGGAAAGATCACAGAAGTGCTTCACAGGAGGCTCCCAAGCACTGAGGATGTCACCGAGACAGGGGATGAAACATCTGCTACACAAATTCCCAGCTCAACGAACAGAACCACAACAACAGAGGCATAGATTATTGTGTAAATGGGGAGAAAATTCAGAAATCAGAAGTGCAAAGGGACTTGGGAGTCCTAGTCCAGGGTTCACTTTAGGTTAACTTGCACATTGAGTCGTAGTTAGGAAGGCAGATACAATGTTGGCATCTATTTTGAGATCATTAGAATATAAAAGTATGTATGTCTGAGGCCTTATAAGGCCCTGATCAGACCACATTTGAAGTATTGTGAGCAATTTTGGGCCCATACTTCAGGAAGAATGTACTGGCCCTCGAGCGACTCCAGAGCAGATTCACTAGAATGATCCCAGGAATGGAAGTTTTAACATATGAGGAACATTCGAGGACTCTGGGTCTATACTCAATGGAATTTAGAAGGATGAGGTGGGAATCTAATTGAAACTTACAGAATATTGAAAGGCCTGGACAGAGTTGACATTGAGAGGATGTTTCCATTGACAGGAGAGACGAAGACCCAAGGGCACAACTTTATAGTAAAGGGAAGACCTTTTAGCACAGAGATAAGAAGAAACTTCTTCAGCCAGAGAATGATGAATCTGTGGAATTCATTGCCACAGAGAGCTGTGGAGACCAGGTCATTGAGTATATTTAAGACAGAGATAGATAGGTTATTTGGTTGTTAAGAGGTCAAAAGTTATGCGGAGAAAGTGGGAGAACAGGGTTGAGAAACTTGTCAGCCATGATTGAATGGCGGAGGAGACGCGATGGGCCGAATGGCCTAATTTCTGCTCCTCTGATCTTATGGTCTTATGAGGCAGTTAGAGTTGGTTAGTTGGATCTAACACCCTTGGAACTCCTGCAATGATGTTCAGGTGGAAGCTGAAATAGTTGGACTCGAATAACCACAATAACTCCCTTCGTGCTAGATATGACTAACCAGCAGAGATGTTCCCCATTCCCCTTGTGCCTCATTGACTTAAAAATGCAGTCCTCATCTTTCTCCAAGTTTGTAATAATGCCTGGTGATGAGTGATCCTGCTGGAACACAAACTGAGCATCATTGAACAGGTTCTTATTGAGAAAGTGACAATTCATAGCACTATCAATGACCTCTTTTAATATTTTGCTGATGAAGCAGACGTCGAAGGCAGTCCTTGGCAGGATTGGAATATTCCTTTTTCTTAACAGAACTAACCTGGAAAATGTCCATGCTGTCAGTTAGATGCCAGTGTACTGGAACATCTTAGCTGGAAATGTAGCTAGTTCTGGAGTACAGACCTTTAACACTACAGCCTTGATGTTTTCAGAACTTTACTGCGTTTGAAGTTTAAAACTTAACCATTTTATGATGTAATGTGGAGTGGATTACATTTACTGGTGATTGGAATCTGTGAGACTGGAGACCTCAGAAGGTTACCTAGATGAATTGTCTACTTGGTACTTCTGTTGTTAGATCTTTGCAAACACATCAGTGTGTTGTCTTTTTATCCAGACCTGCTGAGTACTACCATCAGTGAGGATTGGGTGCTTACAGAACCTCCTCTTCCCATTAGTTGTTTCATCGCCCACCTCTATTCACTCTCAAATGTGGAAGGATTACTGATCTTTGTCCTGATCCACTGTTTGATCAAATGATCTTAAAGGATTCTGTGGCAGCATTTAAAGATGAACAGGAGTGAAAATAGTTTCTTTTAAACAGAGTGTTATGTTGTGATCAGAATATAGGTGATCCAGAAGGTGAAAACAGAATCAAAAGGGATTTTCAAAACTAAATTAGACATATATACTCGGAAAAGAATATTTTGAAAAGCTTTGATTCCAGAGTAGGAAAGTGGAACAAATTAGATGGCTTTTCCAAAGAAATGACATAGTTAAGTTGACTCAACGTTCTCTTTTTGAGCTGTAACATTACAGAGGTAAAAAAATACACTTTGATAATTATAACTCTACCAGTAACTAACATATCATCAGTTTAGATACTTAATATTCCTGCATGCAATTCAATTATCTACAGACCTTTTTACTGCTCGGATGAAAATATGTCTGATGCTACCAAGAGAGACAACATTAGAAAAATGTTCTGTTGTGAAAGACTGACATTCATCATGCCAGCAAACACAGAAGTCATCAAATATCTGTGAAAAGAGTAATTTAACAGTGAATGTATCTCTAGGAGAATTACAATTCAGTATTATCTGATTATTCTCTACCGTGCTGATATTCCTCATTCTTCCTGAAGCTGTTTCTGTAACCTTTAAAAGATCATTGCTAAATTTAATATTGTGATATGATTATAATATAGACAGGTAAGATGGCTGTTTAGCACAACGTTTTTAATTGCTCCCAGTTAGTGAGGACTTGTTGCATTTTGTCTCTTTGTAAGTGTCATGAGTGATATATATTGTTGCAACAGACTGTGAAGGTTCACAAACCAGATGCCACCACAGAAAATCTCACAAATAATTATTCTTGTCACATTTCCTGGTGAAGTACTTATCCTTCAGAAGCATCATAATTGTTGGTGAGAGTTATCGAGCGTAGCATTCCTAACTTGCAAAGTATGAGTGATGTCGCAGATCCTTGAGTACAGGACTCAGCAAGTCTCTTTGACACGATTGCAATTTTGATTCCTCACAGCAGATGGAATCCTGAATTAGAAATTATTACCTCTCCTTTACAGCCACCCACCCTTTGTGGACCATTCAGTGATAAATGAATAGGTACACTTGTAGATATTTTAATGAATAAATCTAACACCAACTTTTGACACAATTCAGAGCTCAAGGAATTCATGAAAGTGATACAGTCACATGTTGCCATATAGCGGACCTTTTGTTGTTGAGTGATCATAGAAATATCATAGAATCCCTACAGTTGTGAAATAAGCCATTGGGCTCAACAAGTCCATACCGGCCCTCTGAAGAGTAACCCACCTAGACCCATACCTCTACCCTATTATTCCACATTTCCCCTGACTAATGCACCTAATTGACACATCCCTGAATGCTGTGGGCAATTTAGTGCAGCCAAATCATCTAACCTGCACATCTTTGGACCACTGAGCCACTAGTACTTAAAACGCTGGGTCTCTCTGTTCTACAACACTATACAAAGCCCTACTTTAAATTGTATAAGTCCTGTTCTTGTTTGTTTTATGAAAAGATAATGCCTTGCATTTAATCAAATAAAACTCCAACTGCCACTCTTCAGCCCATTGAACCAATTGATCAAGACCTCCTGGTGATCTTAGATAGCCTTCTGCAGGCAAGTCTGACTAGTTTAATTTGGGAAACGTGGTCGGCATGGATGAGTTGGACCGAAGGGTCTGTTTCCATGCTGTATGCCTCTCGGACTCTATGCTGCCCCAAATGAGTCCCTAATACTGAAATCAAAGACTGGACTTTATGATGGTATCTGTTTTTTGGCGGTTGGGCGTAAGTGGGAGATGAGGTGGTTTAAGGGATGTGTAGTAGGCCATGGAAAACATGAGAGGAGAGTGGTGCTGGAAAAGCACAGCAGTTCAGGCAGCATCCAAAGAGCAGTAAAATGATTTTACTGCTCCTCAGATGCTGGCTGAACTGCTGTGCTTTTCCAGCACCACTCTAATCTAGACTCTGGTTTCCAGTATCTGCAGTCATTGTTTTTACCTAAAACATGAGAGGAGGCAAGCACTATCTTCCTGTATATGGGGGCTTCCCTATGTGCATTGAACCCAAATATCAAGTCTCACTTTGTTTGCTTCTGGGGCTCTCTAGAATCTGCCCCAGCCATATCCCACTCCTTCAGCTCTTGGATCCCTCTCGCAATGAATGGCCTGAGACCTTCCTGGTTTCAGTGACCACAATCTTCCATGGGACTGCTCACTGCCCTGGTCTGTCCACAACTGAACGCTGGTACTACTGGAACTGTTTGACCTGCTGGCTGATCAGACTGACTGGAAGCTCATTCCTGATGAAGGGCTTCTGCCCGAAACGTCACCTCTCTGCTACTTGGATGCTGCCTGACCTGCTGTGTGTTTCCAGTACCCCACTTTTAGAGTCTGACTGGAGGCACTGGAGCAGGATTTCTCCCACTGAGGAGCAGAAATCCCATTCTCACTTTGTTTAGCCCATCCGCAGACTGGGATTCTATCATGTGTATCATCTGCCAGCTGACTGTTTTTGGGGTGCGGGGGTGATGTGAGGAGGGGTGCTGAAGGTATTTGTACACCCCTTCTCTAAAATACAGAGTGTCTTTTAACAACATGCAAACTATATCCACAACATTTGCTCAGAAAAAAAACCTAAAACATCTCAGTGAAAACTCTATTAATCACCTTTGAATTTAAATGTTATGACATTTAATATCAAGCCCTGTAATGTTTTAAACCATTAAAGTTGTCTAACAAAACACTAATGTACTTCTTTGAGGAACGGAATTACTGAGTGGAGCTTATTTTCAACACATAATGTGCTATTGGCACCAGCTGCTTGGCCCCACACTGTGCACAGAGACAGCCAACAATGTTAGAGATATTCGGTCCTCCACTCCAATTTGGCAAATGAGATAGCAGCACGAAATTTGCATGCTGCTGCTCTCTCCCTTAATGATAATAAGCAAATTGCAAATCATCAGCTCTGCTAAGAAATGATGTGACCAAAACCCGAGCCCAAATTGTCTGATTGTATTCTGTAGGGTCTTGGTTAAAGAACAGTAACATCTAAGAGATTGAGAATTGCTGCTGACACAATTTTTCTGCAAGTTCAACAGATTTTATTCACAAGGAAAAGCCAATACTTATAAAAATTGCAACTTTAGAGAACTGCAGTTATACTCCAGTTAGATTGACTGCAGATTATTTGGATTCAGTCTGACTTAGGCCAGTTCTGTGGATTGGTTTTCTGTCCTCAGTACTTTCACTCAGATAGTGCTATGAAAATATGTGTTCTTGCTTCCCTATTCAATATTTCCCAATTAATCTCATCAGCCTAGTTTGGGTTCTGCCAGGGCCACTCAGCTCCTGACCTCATTATAGTCTTGTTTCAAACATGGACAAAAGAACTGTATTCCAGAGATGAGGTGAGAGTGACAGCCCTTAACATCAAGGCAACATTTCACTGAGTCTGGCATCAAAGAGCCCTGGCAAAACTGGAATCAATGGCTATCGGGGTGAACTCTCCACTGGTTGGATTCATACCTGACACATAGGAAGATGTGGATGTTGGAGATCAGTCACCTCAACTTCCTGGATATCTCTGCAGGAGTTCCTCAGGGTAGTATCCTAGGTCCAACCATCTTCAGCTGCTTCATTATTGACCTCCCCTCCATCCTAAGTTCTGAAGTCGGAATGTTTGCCAATGATTGCATAATGCTCAGCACCGTTTTGATGCCACAGACAGTGAAGCAGTCCATATTTAAATGTAACATGATCTGGACAATATTCAGGCTAGGGTTGACAAGTGTCAAGTAACATTCATATCACCAGACAATGCCATCACCAATAAAAGACAATCTAATCATCAGCCCTTGACAGTGTTACCATCACTGAATCCCCCCACTGCGAACATCCTGGAGTTACCATTGACAAGAAACTCAAGTGGACTCGCCACATAAATATAGTGGTGACAAGAGCAGCACAGTGGCTCAGTGGTTAGCATAGTTGCCTCACAGTGCCAGGGACCTGGGTTTGATTCCACCCTCAGGCGACTGTGTGGAGTTTACACATTCTCCCCATGTTTGCGTGAGTTTCCTCTGGGTGCTCTGGTTTCCTCCCACAGTCCAAAGATGTGCGGGTCAGATGACTTGGCCATGCTAAATTGCCCATAGTATTCAGAGATGCACAGGCTAGGTGTATCATTCAGGGGAGACGTAGAGTAATAGGGTAGGGGAATGGGTCTGGGTGGGATACACTTTGGAGAGTCCATGTGGACTTGTTGGGCCAAATGGCCTGTTTCCACAGTGTGGGGATTCTATGAAGAGCAGGTCAAAGGCTAGGAATACTGTGGCAAATAACTCACCTCCTGACTCCCAAAGCATGTCCATCATCTAGAAAGCACGTCAGGAGTGTGATGGAATAGTCCCCACCTGCCTGGCTGACTGCAGCTCCAACAACACTCAAAAAGCTTGACACCATCCAGGAAAAAGCAGCCCACTTGATTGGCACTACATCCACAAACATCCACTCCCTCCACCACTGACACTCGGTAATGGCAGTGTGTACCATCTGCGAGGTGCACTGCAGAAATTCACCAAAGATTCTCACAGAGCATCTTGCAAACCCACGACCACTTCCATCTAGAAGGAGAAGGGCAGCAGGTACTTGGGAACATCACAACCTGCAAATCCCCCTCCATGCCAGACATTGTCCTAACTTGGAAATATATTGCCTTGCTTACTGTTGCTGGGTCAAAATCTTTGATAGCATTGTGGGTCAACCTGGAGCACGTAGGAGCTCAAAGGCAACTAGGGATGGGCAAGAAATACTGATTAGAGTCAAGATTAGTGCTGGAAAAGCACAGCAGGTCAGGCAGCATCCGAGGAGCAGGAAAATTGACGTTTCGGGCAAAAGCTATTCATCAGGAATCATAATCCATTATTGATGAAGGGCTTTTGCCCGAAACATTGATTTTCCTGCTCCTCGGATGCTGCCTGACCTGCTGTGCTTTTCCAGCACCACTCTAATCTTGACTCTGATCTCCAGCATCTGCAGTCCTCACTTTCGCCTAATAAATGCTGATTAGCCAGCAACACCCATATTGCACGAATAAATTAAAAAATCTTTGTTTAGAGATGCTCTTACACATCTCTGGACAGGTAGGACTTGAACCCAGATCTCCAGGCTCGGAAGTAGAGATGCTACCATTACATCACGTAAGCCCTCTTGCTTCCCTTTCATCCTTTGCCTGCAACGTTCTCGTGTCAGTCATCTGCAACATGTTGATTAATTTCTGAGGTACTGTGTCCAGTTTTTGTTCAGTCCACATCAAAGGATGAAAGTGATCTGAGAAATTTAGCCAAGGGATAGATCGGTAGTGGCAGACATTTAAGGAGATCCTTCAAAGATACATTCCAGCCAGAAAGAAGGCCACTACAGAGGGACACAACATCCGTAACAAAGTAAGAAAAACATCAAATTGAAAGAAAGAATATACAATACTATGAAGATGAATGACAGGTCAAAGGATTGATCAGACTACAGTTTAAAAAATAATGATATAAGGAATAAACAATGAGACAAAGTAGAGAGCAAGATAGTGGGTTAATAAGACAAATTGAATGCAATCGGGCAGAGTCGATGCCATATATGCAAGGGAAACCTTGTTTGATCAGTTTATTACATGTTAGCAATGAGTTGCAAGGCAGGGTCAGAGACAGAACCATGGCCTCAGCCTTGCTGCAGGGCCCCTGACCTGACCAGAATGGCCCCCCTAGATCACCATGTTCCAGTTATTGGGCCCTGATGTAACCCCTGTCTTGGGTCTTGGTTACACATTACATTGATAGGATAGACAATTTTACATAGACTTTGGAAGGAGTAGATGTTATATCTCGCTTCAAGATCCTAAGCTGTTTGCCTCCAAACACATTGTAATGGTTTGTGCTTATGGCACTCTTCAGTACTAAGCTATTCAGATCATATTCAACAGTGATGAGGCCGTAATCCCTTCACCCATAATCTTATTAAATGGTGGAGCATACTTGAGTGACTAAATGGCTATGCCTGCTTCAAAGACATCTGTAAAGTTGAGCTGAACTTCAGTCAAAGATGTAATGTGCTGTCAGAATTAGCTGCAGTGTATTTTCCTGTGCACGTTGGGATGTCTGGGACACTTGCCTTTTTCTCCTTTAACAATTCAACTGAGTCAGAGATTGAGGTGAGATTACCAAGTTGTGAGCTGCTATCGATGTTAAAGGCCAGTTGAGAAAACAAAACAGTAGTAAAGATTTTTTTCTCCAAGTACAACATGCTCCAAATATTGTAAGCTCACTCCTGCTGCACCTTTGCATTGTTTGTTTTACCTCTACAATGCTACTGCACAAAAGGAGAACATTGGATCGATTTTTCTCCCTCAGCTCTTTGTAAAAGGCTTTTAATTTTTGGTCCTACTCTGATGTTACCCACATCAATGGTTACTTTAACTGTTTGCTTCAAGTTTGGAGTTGCAACACAGACTCACTGGTTAGAATGGCATTTCTCAGTTCATGCTACCTTTGTTGTTTGCTCCTGAAACGGTTCTGTCAGTGGGGCAACTTGGTGCTGATATTTAAAACAAACTGAGTAGAATCTTCACAATCCTAAGAACCTCATTGTTTCCTGATGTGTTGTGGAACATGCTGCTTCTCGCTTTGCAGCCCGAGATAATTCTCATCCTTGACTGATCACGTGTCCTCAATACATCATGTTGACCTTAGTGAACATGCTGTTTGTTTGATAAGTCAGCTGACTGTTGTCTGGATGCATTTCCCAGATGTTGCTGAACGCTTGGAAGTCATCTAAAAACACAATGCGTTAAGATAAGCTATCTGGTTACTCAGGTTTTGAAAATTGACTGGGGCATTTCAGAGTCCAAACACATGGCCTGACACGGATGTCACTTGGCTTGAGTGATGAAAGTGGAGATTCCCTTTGTGCAAGCAGTTGAGGGATGCTGCCATTACCCGTCGAGTAAATCTATCTTGATAATGTAGCCTGCTTTACCTACCCAATCTGTGCAGCCTTCCACTTGGGGTATTGGGTGGAAGGCAGCTCAGGTCACCACATTAACTCTTCAGCAATCAATGCAGAGCCTTGTGGAGCTGTCCGGCTTGGAAGAACCATACCAGGTAGTGCTGGTCACTGCTGCTAGGCTCTCCTGGTGCTGTTCAGCATGTAGTTAAACTCCTGGTTAACTTGGGCCGCTATTTATGGCTTAGCCAAAAACCAGTAGAGCTGAGAGCTTCAGCCTGGCTTGACACTGCATGCATCTTTAAATGCAGTGAGCAGCCTCATTAAATCTGCTTGCTGTTCTGCATTTAAGTGAGGAAAGTTTGCTAGTATATCCATATAAGTCAGCCAGGTAGGAAGGGATTCAATACGGGGCCTCACCCACATCTCTGCTGCTACCCTATGCCTCTTAGTCAGTGGCTGTGGGACAGATCCTTACCTCACATGACATTGCCTTTGTATTTTTGTCCTTGATCCGGTGTCTCAATCAAATCACTCATTTCCCAAGTTTCTTGGCTGCTCTTAAGGATCACTGAACTGGACCTTCAAGTGTTCACCTGATATTACCAGAAGCACTGAGTCAGTCTCCTGGCTGAAAGGTTTGTGCCCCTCATTGTTTATCACCATTTGTCTCAGACCGCTACATCGACTCATAAGATATGCCCTTGAGCCCTGCTATGGGGCAGCATGTTGGCACAGTGGTTAGCATTGTTACCTCACAAAAATTGAGCCTGGTTCTATTCCATCCTCGGGCGACTGTCTATATGCAGTTTATACATTCTCTCCATTTCTGCATGGGGTTTCCTTTGGGTGCTCTGGTTTCCTCCCATAGTCCAAAGATGTGCAGGTTAAGTGGGTTAACCATGGGAAATGCAGAGTTACAAAAATAGGGTGGTGGGATGATTTTCCAAGGGTTGGTGCAGACTCAGTGGGCCAAATGGCCTCTCTCTGCACTGTAAGGATTCTGTGATTGGCAACTTCTTTCTTCTGATATAAAAAAACACTCATTGTGTCATTTCTGAGGGCTTTATACTTGGCGCCCATAAACTAATTCAAATGGAGTAAAGCTGGTTGACTCATTGATTGAGTCCTTGGCAACATGCCCTGATCACCATTTCCTGGGTCTGCTGGTACCTTACAAAACCCTCTTGTAGCACAGTTCTCTTTATCTGAACAGTAGCCTTTCACTCCTCTCTCAGCTTATTAATGAGTGTACTATAAAAGAGTATAAGAGAAAGCCTGGTTTTGATGCCTATGTGATAATTCCAGCTGTTATTACTGCTGGTTAACTCAGATCCCGGAGGGAAATCTAGCCTGATAGATAACATATTATTCTTATCTTAATTGATTGTGGCAGTCTTTTATTGAAACATAAGTAAATAAAGCTGCATGTTTGGTTTTATCAATAAGTCAGAAGTTCAAATACGCAAAAGAAATAGAATTAAATCAAACCAAACCAAATTATCTAAACATAGTTTGAAAAATTCAAAACACATGGCAAAACAAAATCCCATTTACTCAGCAACACCATCAATTTACAACTACTCAAAAACCGGAGAATTTGGTCTTCCCTATTAAATCTGTAGGTTCGACTTAGCTGCTTATTTTCAGTTCTGGTCCAGTGAGCTGTGTAGTCTTTTTCTTTGACTGTCACAACTGAGATCTGTTGATTTTGGGGATTTGCAATTACCTAACAGACGCAATCCACAATTTGCAGGCATTTTCTAATAATTTATTGAGTTTGTTAAGGAGCAGCAGATTAGAAATGATACATTAGTCAATGAGACAAAGCAAGTATACTGTGACAAATGGGAGTGGTTCACTGATATCAGAGGACAAACAGGCTGCGTAATATGTTGGTCTTGTTAAAGTCATGAAGGCAGCATCCTGTTCCCTAGTTGAAGTATAACTTTCTGAATCTTTCTTCACTCTTTCTGGTCAGTTTTCTATTTGAGAAAACAGCTTTCTGAGGACTGTCTGATGAGAACTTTCCTCTACTCCAAGTACTTATTGTTATATCATATTTCTAGAGGCTGGTTATTTTCTGAGTGAATGAATTGTCTCAATCATTTTGGTCAATGGCAAAATGGAGTAGCTTCTCATGATGTCTGATGACCATTGTCCAACTTCATCTGAGAGTTAGTTTACCATTCTTTGGAAAAACAATACTTCTTATTTTTGAAAACAACATACTGACAGTAGAGTAGTGTGACGCCTGCTAAATCTTTTGTTTATGCCTGTGGAGAGCTACTTACTAATTTAATGCAGTTGAATAAAGTTTCATGCTACAGGAAATACTAAGAATGGAATGCTGAGTGAACACATGTCTAAAGGAGACCCCGATTTTCAACAGATTTTAGATTTGAACCCATTGGAGGTTTTAACCAAACACTCCTGGTCTGGAAGTTTTTACAAGCTACAGTATTTATCTGAGATGACTTATTTCCTTCACTGCATTGAACATTTTTTTTTCTAAAAGTGACTAGGCTTGCATTTGATTTCACTCAGGTCTGCTTCAAACTGCACTTGAACTTGTTTTTAAACAAAAACTTGCTTAACCTAATCTGAGGAAAGCTAATGGCTTAACATTTTTTCTCTGTGATTGTAGACGCCATCCCCCAACAATACAAATAAACATCGATTAATATTCCAGGAGGCATATACTGCTTTAAAACTCATAGTTCTGAAAAGACTAGCCTAGTTAATTTTTAAACTCCTTTACAAAATAGACTAACATCCAGATGCTACTAGTTTAAAATCAGAACTCTAAAAATACACACAAACCTTTCATCACACCTATAATGTCAAATAGCCTAATATTCAGTGTGTTCACTAGTACACAGAGAATAGCGATATAATTGAGATACCCATTAGTGGCCTTTTGCCATCCATGTAACTAAACTCAACGGGAGCCAGTGCCTTCAAGAGAGAAAGGAAAACAATGTTTTTACCTCAAACTCAGAGGATACTTTTCTGTATTTCCATTGAATAAAAATAACTAATGCAATGATAATCTTTTTGGTATTTTTATTTTGAGGTGTGAAGCTGAGAGAAATGATTTTGACTCCATTGAGTCAGAATAGTCGATTTGAGCAGTTATAACTGAATCAAAACAAAATGTATAAAAAAATTGAGTGGTAACATTTTATGAATGGTAACAATTATTGAAATTAACCAATTATTGAAAAATAATTTATCCTTATTGCACTTGAGTGGCTGCTCATAAATGTACCTTTTGATCCAGATAAATTTTTTTTATTTTGCGGTTACATTTATGGGATAAAAAACTTTGTGGCCAAAACCACAAAGACTGGTAAAATCCGTTAAACTAGAATTCTGTCTCTCATCCCCATCAATATTGCAGTTTGAATGAAGACAACCTGTAAAATAGTACTCTTAATCATGAATTATAGTTTATTTTCCCTGTAAACTATCATAATTGGCCTGTGTTTAGTACTTATCTACTGTTGTTCCCCAGCTCTTGGCAAAAGAACACCACTCGCCATCCTTTTGTCTTCTATAAAGGTTGAATTACCATCTCCATATTTGTACTCCATGATGTCAGATTTTAATTAAGTTGAATGTGAGACGCAACAATTCTTCCAAACAAAATAGTTTGTTTGAGGCGTGGACTTCCCTGGACAGTCAGTTCTCAGTTCGAGACCAAATCAGTGTGAAAAAAAATTCAAACTCCAAAGAAAGATTAAAGATGTCAGCTGTGTTCCTTTCGGAAGTCACTTCAAGGTAACCCCATGGAGGTTTCAAGGTGTTGAAAGGAAAGACAATGTTGACCAAGTTAAATCATACATTATTGAGAAGGGTTCAATAGCAGTTCAATGAGGAAACATAAGGGTTAGATGTCAAGCCTTTATGACAAAGTGGAAGTGAAAATTGAGCAGCTTCATAATGATATAACATTGCTAATTAACTCGTTATTGAGTCTTCCGAGAATTATAGATAATCATTTAGAATTTTGCCATGTGAATTTGATGCTATTTTTCAGCCTATTGTATGAAGTAGAAAAGCATAATAGACACTTAGTTCAATTCCCTTAGTTTTAATAGCTAAGATGAATTTCCTCTACTACAGATAAGTTTTGATTAAATGCACCATAGATTCATACAGTACAGAAGAAGCCCTCAATTACAGTCCCAGGCCATGCATTCCAGACCTTCACCCCAACTGGGTGAAAATGTTTTTCCTGGAATCCCCTCTGAGCCTCCTGCATTATACTTTTAAAAGTGTGACCCCTTTTATTGAGCCTTTGGCTAATGGATACAGCTGCTTTATAGTCACCTTATTGCAGTCCCTTATACACCTCTATCAGGTCCCCTCTCAGCCTTCTCTGCTCTGAGGAAAACAACCTGTCCTTATCTAGACTCTCTTTATATGTGGAATTCTTCATCCCAGGCAACATCCTGGTGTATCTGCTCTACATGAACCCTTCTACCCCCAGTAGAATCACATCCTTCCTATAGTGTTATTTGATGTGGCAGAGATGAGCAGAAGAATTGCATTTTGAAAACGAGTTGAAAATATACCTGCGCCCTATTTCAGTGGAGATCTGTGTGAAGCCATCTTTGATGCCCAAATATTGATATAAACAGACTGATACATTGGAGACTGTAATGCCTAAAATCCTGGTGCTGGCATCCTAGAGTAGGCATGCTTTGTCGCCAGAAGGGAGTCAAATTATTAGGATCAGTCCTGGCATGAAGCTGCAACATTGTTTACCCCTGAGTAAAACAACATTTATGCACACATGGAAGATCAAGTGAAAAGCTTCAGCACATTTTTAAAATACTGCCAATAATCTTCTCTGAATGTGTTTTGGCTTTTTAGACAAACTGACGAGAACTGTCTGTTTAATAAAAGAGTTTAATAGATTGAATAGAGAAAAGTAGAATTGAGACAAATACAAGAAAATTAGAAAATGTCTTGCATGTATTAAAGCAACAAAGAACTGAAACGTGTTTGTGTACTGAAGTAAGCAATGAGCCATTTTCATTTTACAACCGCATTTTATCAGTCTGCTTGCACTGTTTCAGTAAGTGCCTTTCACATGCTTCAATTTAGAGGAAGTAAAATTGATTTTATTCATCTTTCTGTGATTCAGTCAGGTGCCATTGGCAACACTTGCCTCTCTCTGCTTACCCTTGACAAGGCAGTGGGGAGCAAACTTAGTGAACCGCTACAATTGTGTGGTTGGTGTGCTCCTATAATGTTGGTTAGCTAGAAAATCCCAGGATATTCACCTTGCGAGATAATGCAATGTCACATTTCCGAATCATAATGCTGTGTGAATTTGATGTCAACTATGAGGTGGTGATGCTGTCAGCCCTCGCACATTTGGATCCTGCTGTCAAAGAAGCACTGGTGAGTTGCTGCAGGACATCTTGTAGATAGTACCCAGTGCAGCCACACTGTATGAGTGATGGAGGGAGTGTATTTTTAATGTTGTGGGTGAGGTGACAATCAAACAATATTGAGCTTCTGAAATCTTATTAAATTTGCATTCATCACTTTAGGCGCAAACTGACAAATACACTGTGTCACTGTAGCAAGGCTTCCCTATTGATATATTCTATCCCCCTTGCAGTAAGTGCCTAGCATTTCATTACCACCTTAATTGCTTACTGTACCTTTTGTGATTAAGGTATGAGGACACCCAGATCTTCTGCACATTTTGCAATGTCTCTTTATTTAAATAATATTGTCCTGGGGGAAGCAGAGGTGAGCTGCCTTCTGAATCGCTGCAGTCCATTTGCTACTGAAGGTACACCCACAATGCCCTTAGGAAGGGAATTCCAGGATTTTAACGCAGCAACAGTGAAGGAATGGTGATACATTTGCATCTCAGGATGGTGGATGTCTTTAAGGGAAACTTGCTGGTGGTGGTGTCCTCGTGTATCTTCTGCCCTTTTCCCTTTCAGGTAGAAGTGGTCACAGTTTTGGAAGGTGATATCAAAGCAGCCTTGATGAATTTCTGCAGTGCAACTTGTAGGTAGTACACACTGCTGCTACTGAGCTTCCGTGATATAGGGGATGGATGTTTATGGAGGTGGTGCCAATCAAGCAGGTTGCTTTGTATTGAATGGTGTCAAAGTTCTTGGGTGTTTTTGGAGCTGCATCCAACCAGGCAAGTGGGGAGTATTTCATCACACTCCTGACTTGTGCCTTGTAGATGGTGGACAAGCTTTGAGGAGTCAGGAAGTGAGATACCTACTTCAGGATTCCAAGCCTCTGACCTGCTTTTGTACCCATCATGTTTCTGTAGCTAGATCAATTTAGTTTCTAGGTAACTGTATTTATTAGATGCAATAGAGGGGATATTACCAATGGTAATGCTATTGAATTCAAAAGGCATTGGCTAGATTCTCCCTTGTTGGAGGCTCCCTTTATCTCTGTGAACATTTGAGTGTAGCAAATGTTACTTGACACTTGTCAACTCAATTTTGTATATAGCTCAGGTCTAGCTGCATTTGGACATGCACTGCTTCAGCACCTGAGCTATGAATGATGTTGAACATTTTGCATTTATCAGCGAACATACCTACCTCTGAATATTTGATAGTGGGAATGTCGTTGATGAAGCCAAAGTTTGACCAAGGACACTGCCCTGTGGAACTCCTGCAATGATGCCCAGGACCTCCAATGAGCCATCTTTCCTTTGTCCAGTATGGAACAACAAAGAACATAGAACAGCACAGCACATGAATATGCCTTTTGGCTCACTGTGTCTGCACTGTTCTAAACTAATCCCATCTGCCTGCACATGGCTCATATCCCTCTATTCCCTGTCTGTTTGTGTGTCTGTCCAAATGCCTCTTAAACATTGCTATCGTATCTGTTTCTACCACCTTCTCTGGCGTCATTTTCTAGGCACCCACCACCCTCTGTGTAAAACGTTTACCTTACACATCTCCTTTAAACTCATGCCCTCTCACCTTAAGCCTATGCTGCTGGTATTTGATATGCTCTGTAGGGTGCTGCCATTTACCGTATGCTTTCCTCTTGCATTTGACCTCCCAAAATGCATGACCTTGCACTTTTCAGAGTAAACCCCATCTGCCATTTGTCTGCCCACCTTTCGAAGTTATTTATGTCCTGCTGTATCCTTTGACAATCTTCATGTGTTCTGCAGATGTACTAAACAGACCATCTATATTTGCATCCAAACTATGTATATCTTTTACAAAAAGACAGAGATCTTAGCTCTAATCCTTGTGGATCACCACTGATCACAGATCTCCAGTCTACTATTTCTATTATTTGACTACTTCCACTCCTTGCTCGTTAATTTGCCAGGATGCAGGCCATCAGCCTTTAATTCCTATTCATTTTCCTGTTTTGTTTTCTCAAGTAGCAGATGTTTTGTTTTGATGTTAGATATGATCCTGTGATTGAACAGCAGAGGCTGAAAAATGACAAATGTGCTGACAATTATACAGGTTAGCAATTTAAATAATCAGCTGGCTTTGTAATGTATCTTGTTTAAATGTTGTTGAAACAACATGCATTCGGAAGCAGGGAATCATGTTCATAGAGTCGTACAGCATGGAAACAGATGCTTCGGTCCAACTCATCCATGCCGACCATGTTTCCTAACTAAACTAGTCCCATCTGCCTGCGCTTGGCCCATACCCCTCTGGACCTGTCCTATTCATGAACTTATCCAATGTCTTTCGAAAGTTGTAACTATACCTGCATCCACCACTTTCTCTGGCACTTATAGAGTCATAGAGACGTACAGCATGGAAACAGACCCTTCGGTCCAACCCATCCATGCCAACCAGATATCCCAACCCAATCTAGTTCCACCTGCCAGCATCCTCCAAACCCTTCCCATCCAAGTTCTTTCCACACATGAATCACTCTCTGTGTAAAAAGGTTGCCCCTTATGTCTTTTTTAGATCTTTCTGCCCTCACCTTAAACATATGCCCCCATATGACCCTAGTCATTCAACTTATCTATGTCCCTCATGATGTTATAAACTTCAATAAAGTCACCCCTCAATCTTCTACCCTCTTGTGAAAAAAGTCCTAATCTTTCCAGTCTATTTTATATCTCAAACCCTCCATTTGGACAACATCCTGGTAAATCTTTTCTGAACCCGCTCCAGTTTAATAATTGCTCTATCAGGGTGAACAGAACTAGCCTCTTCAATGTCCTGTGCAACCTCACCATGACATCCCAACTCTGATACTCAAAGGTCTGAGCAAGGAAGGCAAGCATGCTAAACACCTTCTTCACAACCTAGTCTACCTGTGATGCAAATATCAAAGAACCTGAACCCCTAGGGTCTCTCTGTCCTATGACACTACTCAAGGCCCTACCATTAATTGTTAAAATCCTGTCCTTGATTGTTTAACCAAAAGGCAATACCTCACATTGATCCAAATTAAAATCCATCTGCCACTCCTCAGCCCAATTGATCAAGGTCTCTTTGTAATCTTAGATAACCTTCTTCACTGTCCACTATACCACCAATTTTGATGTCATCTGCAAACTTAGTAATATTGCCTCCTCTATTCTCATTCAAATCATTTATATAAATGACAAAAGTGGACACAGCACCAATTCTGGAACACCACTGGTCACAGGCCTCCAGTCTGAAAAACTACTCTTGACCAGCACCCTCTATCTCCTGCCATTAAGCCAATTTTGTATCCAATTGGCAAGCTCACCCTAAATCCTAAATGGTCTAACTGCACTAATTAGTCTGTCATGTTGAACCTTGTCAAAGATTTTACTAAAATCCAGGCAAATAACATCAACTGCTCTGCCCTCATCAATTTTTGTTTTGGTTATTTCATTAAAAAAATGCAATCAAGTTTGTGAGACATGACTTTTCTCACACAAAGCCATGATGACTATCTGTAATTAATCCTTATCTCACCAAGTGCATGTGAATCCTATCTTTCAGAATCACCTCCAACAATATATCCACCATTAATGTCAGACTCAGATGGTCTGTAGTTTTCAGGTTTCTCCGTAAAGCCTTTCTTAAGCAATGACATAACATTAGCCACCTTCTGGTCATCCAGTACTTCAAATATTTATGAAAGATACCAATATCTCCGGTAAGCACCCCACAACTTCTTCCCTAGCATCCCACAGTGCCCTGATCACACTTGATCAGGTCCTGGAGATTTATATTTTCTCAGACCTCCAGCACTTCCTCTTTTGTGATGTGAACTGTTTTCAAAACATCAATATTTATTTCCTGGAGTTCACTAGCCTCCATTTCTTTCTCAGCAGTAAAAACAACAAGGGAATGAGATATTTTTAACATACCAGGGAGGTTTGGAAACTCTTACCTCCCCATTGCTTTCTCTATGGCAATGCCTTGGCAGATCAGAGTTGACTTATTAACTGATCAGGACCTTTTTCTCCTGTAGTATAAATTGCTGTTATTATTTGATATTAATAATTCTTCTTTTTAACCTGATGAATTTAAGGCATAAAGCTTCACTATCACACCTTGCTTTACTGCAATATCCAAAACAAATGGGTTGTGGTTATTGGAGACCAATCATCTCAGCCTACAGAAGTTCCTCTACAAGGTCAGGAGTGGAGAGATTTGCTGATGATCACATGATATATTCCAGAATGTTAGTGATGGAATCCAGGACATTGCTTGATAATATGATTACATCAGGCTGTGCCTGTCTAGTTTTCCAGAAGGGAAAGAAACTGTGCAAAACTGAATAGTCATAAGAATATAGGAACATAAGAAATATGAGAAGGAATAGGCCATCTGGCCCTTGGAGCCTCCTCCACCACTCAATAAAATCATGGCTGATCTTTTCATGGACTCAGCTGCACTAACCCACCCTCTCACCATAACCTTTAATTCCTTGACTGTTCAAAAATATGTCTTTGTCTTAAAATTTGGAAATTGGTCTTCATATTTGGAAATGGCTATATTGGATGTACTGGAGCTCCATTGTGAAGTACAGAAGAGGATTCAAACCAAGCATTAATTCACAAATTTTACTAGGTTTTCCTTCTGTAAACCTCTCACAGTTCTGGCATATTTAGTGTGAAGAACCTTATATGGTTGACTGAACTGAGTGTGCTTTTATCATATCCAAATCTGGCACCTAATTCAATGCCAGCTTGCCCATCTGGTTTTATTCTAATTATAGTTTTTTTTGCAGTCATTTGATGCAACTGAGTAGCTTGATAGGCCATTTGAACAAGTAGTTAAGAGTCAATGACATTGCAGTGGGTTTGCAGTCATATTTGGACACACCAGGTACCAACAATAGCTTTTCTTCCCTCAAGAATAAGTGTTATGATAATCTGCTGGTTTTGTGGTCACTAATATTTCTATTAGATTTTTTTGTAATACCAGATTTGTTGAATTAACTGGACTTAAATTCTCAAACTCTCAACTGCCCAGTTGGGATTTGAACTTCTGTCACCATATCATCAACACATGTATCTAAATTAGGACTGCACCCCAATTCTGAATGTAAATTGTAATAATTACATTTGATTGGTAATTGATATATCTCAAACACATTGTTAACTATTAAGCCAATATTTTAAAAGCTATAATGCTTTCGAAAGGGTTATATGAAATCTCATAGAGTAACCTTTAAAACTAGAAATATTTGTTGCAGCTTTTTCATTGTAACTGCTGAAATTTGCAGATACTGTATTAACTTGAAAAGATATTGAGATGTCACACACATTAAAAACTCAGTGTAAAAGGAATAAACCATATTTATTTCTTACAATGAGATTAAACTTACATTTCATTGGAACATTTACAAATGATTCTGTCTTGTACTGAAAGCAGAAAATGCTGTAAATATACAGCAGGTTTGTTACCATCTGCATTTGCTGAAGAAAGTATTTACTTGCTTCCTCTCACTATTTGGGTTTTGTGACACTCTGAACATCCCCCTATAGGGAGGGGAGCTCAATGATTCTTATGGAGGAATTTTCCCAACCTTTGAGTGATGCTGTCAATTCAGGAGAATGTGGTAGGGGGGTGAAAAGAATCTAATTCTTGGTGTCAAGAAAAAAAACCCTAATTTCTCCCTGAAAATTTGAAAGACGAGCTGAAACTTTCTCCAGTTAGTAGAAAGGACCTTATTTCCATGAATGTGCATTTTGTTATTAGCTAACTTCACCTCATTTGCATGCAGTTTGTGATATATCCACGCACGGCTGACAAAGTAGATGGCACCATTCCCTGACACGAAGGTCTGAGAGGTTCGCTGGTGGAAGCAGCTTGCTGGTGCTTCTTCATGCCTCCCTGTTCACCTCCTTTCATCAACATTTGATGGAATGCTCCATAGGCAGTGACCACCACAAGCCTTCATGTAAGCTGGCATGAGCAAAACACCAGCCTCATTAGAGCATCATGGCTGATCTCAGACTAACTCAGAAGACACCACAGGACTTCAGTGCAGCGTTTTGGAGTTCAGCAACACCTTACATTGCAATGCCAGATAACTCTGTGCACAGGATCACACCTCTACCTCACGCATCAGAACAAAATGTACCTTCTGGCTCTGCGCTCACTTATTTAGTGCTCACTTGGCACTTTCTTGGACGTGTACAGGATCTCAGCCTTGTCTTGCCTTTTTCACAATTCTGTTGGCATAATGCTAGATAGCTTGTCATGTGTTGCCAGCACTGAACAGCCAAGTGGGTGAACGTGTTACTGTATGGCACTGAGATACATCAATATCATACCTGGAGCATGTGCCTGAAGCTCACCGAGTAAACACAGTGCAATTCCTTCAACTATGCTTACGTGGTGCCACTATTTAAGAAAGGTGGTAAAGACAAGCCAGGGAACTAAAGTCCAGTGAGCCAGACCTCGGTGGTGGGCAAGTTATTGAAGGGAATCCTGACGGACAGGATGTACATGTATTTGGAAAGGCAAGGACTGATTAGGGATAGTCAACATGGCTTTGTGTGTGGGAAATCATGTCTCTCAAACTTGATTGAGTTTTTTGAAGAAGTAACAAAGAGGATTGATGAGGGCAGAGCAGTAGATGTGATCTATATGGACTTCAATAAGGTGTTTGACAAGGTTCCCCATGGGAGACTAGTTAGCAAGGTTAGATCTCATGGAATGCAGGGAGAACTAGCCATTTGGATACAGAACTGGCTCAAAGGTAGAAGACAGAGGGTGGTGGTGGAGGGTTGCTTTTCAGATTGGAGGTCTGTGACCAGTGGAGTACCACAAGGATCGGTGCTGGGTCCACTACTTTTTGTCATTTATATAAATGATTTGGATGTGACCATAAGAGATATAGTTAGTAAGTTTGCAGATGACACTAAAATGGGAGGTGTAGTGGTCAGCGAAGAAGGTTACCTCAGATTACAACAGGATCTTGATCAGATGAGCCACTGGGCTGAGGTGTGGCAGATGGAGTTTAATTTAGATAAATGGAAGGTGCTGCATTTTGGGAACGCAAACCTTAGCAGGACTTATACACTTAATGGTAAGGTCCTAGGGAGTGTTGCTGAACAGCGACCTTGGAGTGCAGGTTCATAGCTCCTTGACAGTGGAGTCACAGGTAGATAGGATGGCGAAGAAGGCATTTGGTATGCTTTCCTTTATTGGTCAGAGGATTGAGTACAGGAGTTGGGAGGTCATGTTGCGGTTGTACAGGACATTGGTTAGGCCACTGTTGGAATATTGCATGCAATTCTGTTTCTTTCCTATTGGAAAGATGTTGTGGAACTTGAAAGGGTTTAGAAAAGATTTACAAGGATGATGCCAGGGTTGGAGGATTTGAGCCATAGGGAGAGGTTGAATAGGCTGGGGGTGTTTTCCCTGGAGCTTCGAAGGCTGAGGGGTGACGTTATGGAGGTTTATAAAATCATGAGGGGCATGGATAAGGTAAATAGACAAGATCTTTTTCCTGGGGTGAGTGAGTCCAGAACTAGAGGGCATAGGTTTAGTGTGAGAAGGGAAAAATATAAAAGAGACCTAAGGGGCAACCTTTTCACACAGAGAGTGGTACGTGTATGAAATGAGCTGCCAGAGGAAGTGGTGGAGGCTGGTACAATTGCAACATTTAAAAGGCATCTAGATGGGTATATGAATAGAAAGGGTTTGGAGGGATATGGGCCAGGTGCTGGCAGGTGGGACTAGATTGGGTTGGGATATCTGGTCGGCATGGACGAGTGGGACCGAAGGGTCTGTTTCCATGCTGTACATCTCTATGACTCTAAATGACCGTTTCTGAAAGTCTCGTTGAGGCAGAGAGTCTATGATCAACTGGTGGACACACTCAGTCAAGACCATCATATGATCTAAGTTCAGGGGGTTGGCCACTGTCATTGGACACTTGGTGTGCTTGGCATCTGGAGATCCATGCCATTCCACTCTGAGCATTGGGCCACGCTCAGTCCAGCAGGTCAAATCCAACCAGTCCACTGAGTCCAGGTAAATAGGTCAGAGAGCAGTTCGGACATCAGTCAGGGGCTTGGGCCATGCAAAGCAAGTGCTGGCCTCACATGTCAGTCCAGGAGGTTTCCCTTATCAGTTCTGGGATTTTGGGTAGAAAATGGGTTTATCAGGTGTAGTTTGTGGCATGTTGGAGAAAGTGGAATATGCAGGCTTTGGAATTTGAGCCATTATGCTGTGTTGTACAGGAGACAATAACTGTGAGGTGGGTGGTAGGGGTTGAACTCCACAATAAAGGTGAGATCTGATATAGCACCGGAGAGCTCAGGGTAATGAGGGAAAATCTCCAGCACCTTGGCTATCACACTTTAGAGGTCAGCCATTAGATAGCTGTCAAATTCCTGCTTCATTCTAAGGGCTGAATGTTATACAGATGGCCACTCAGAGACATTCTCTCCAACCATGGTTGGCAATTACTTCATAGAATCCACTGACTGAGATCAGTGCATCCTAATTTTCCACCAGGGCCAATGGGAGCCAGTCATAGGACTCTGAAATAATGTTCACTTCTTGGTTTGCTCTGGAGGGGCCTTGCAGTACGCTGTACTGAGATTGTGCTGCATAATCCTGGCAACTGTAACAGGGATAAATAGTATGTTAAAGTCATAGAGTCATAGATATAGATGCTGAGGAGCTGGAACAGCAATCTTCCAAGGAGTAGATGAGGATATTTAACTGGGAGGAACATTACTTTCAGCATGATCGTGCAATGTCTCATCAGGCGCAATTCATTGTTCAAAGAAGAATCCAAAGAAGGGTCATAATGGACTCAAAAAGCTAACTTTGTTTCTCATTCCGCAGATGCTGCTGGACCTTCTGAGTGTTTACAGGCCTTTCTGCTTTTATTCACATCTGCAGCAACTGCAGCAGTTTGCTTTGATAGCTGTGTCTGAGTGCTGCCATGGCCGTTATCAGTTTGAGAAGTATTCCGACACAGTTCCAGCAGTGTTCAGTTTTCTGTGAATTTGCATTACACTGCTAACTGAGCATACTTCAGTCCAATGTCCAAAGTGACAGATGCTGCTCTTAAGACATCTTTTCTTACCACAGCAAAATGCTATGAAACAGACTTTGGATGTTAATGAGACACTGGCCATCATACATCCTTAAAAATGCAATGTTCCAATGTCCGACACATAACCAGAATGAATATTTGACCCTAAGGGAGTGAGTACTCATGACTAAGAATATAGTCACAAAGCAAAGTGGCTCTGTATGTAGAAAATGTGTTTACATTACATTGACCTCTGTGGTCTATTCACTAAAGTGCTAAGTCTCAGCTCACTCATGAACATGAGGATCTAAGAATGTTTGAAATCAGTTGCTATCCAGGATACTTCTCAGAGTTGTGCATTGCCTCATTTCTGTAGCTTCTATCCTCCTTGGGAGATTGAAGAGGTTGCTGAACTCAGTCGCGACAGCCTTGCAACTAAAACTGCAGTCAGTCCCACATGGAATGACATGAAGTACAGATACATTTACAGATATGAGTGTGTATTTACAATGAACTATCACCTCTGCCATCTACACCCCCCCCCCCCCCCCCCACCGCCACCCCGTACTTTCAGGGGTTTTATAAAATTCCTTGACTTCCCACTATATGTAGTTGCATCCCAGAGTTCAGAGAACCTGCTCTCTGGTGGACTGTGTAGGCCTGGCTGATTTTGATGATGACCCTGGGGGCATCAGTGACTGTAAGAACCAAACCTGCTCTGAGAGTGGCCTGCCCAAATGTAGGCTCAATCTCCTTGGCTGAAGCTTCCACAGCATTGGGGATCGGAGGCAGGCAGGAGGGAGGTGGATGCCCCTATCACCTCAAGTCTCCTGAGAAGAGACCTGGGTGAGCTTGGAGGCAGAGGTGGTGGGAGGGGATCGGCAGCTAAAGTGATAGAGTGTGGGTTAGTATCCATACCTGCCATTGAGAGTCCTGCTGGAACCTGTTCTCTGTCAACCTATCTAAAGAAGGATTACACTCAACACACTGACATCTGCACCTCCTGATGCTGCCTGGTTTGCTGTGTTCTTGTGAGTTTTGAGAAGATTTGTAGCTCAGGTTGAGGTTCTCGCTGAGCTGGAAGGTTGGTTTTCAGACGTTTCATCACCATATTAGATAACATCATCAGTGAGCCTCTGAATGAAGCACTGGTTGCATGACCTGCTTTCTGTTTATGTGTTTAGGTTTCCTTTCCTGCTTTAGTTCATTATCTCAAATACACTGCAGCACAGAGGAACTATGCAGAGCAAAGGAAAATCACCTATACAGCGTATTTGAAAAGAACAGGTACCGAATGAATACAGCCTGCAGATTTCTCAGCAACAAGCAACACATCCAGAAACCCTAGCCACTCTCCCCTACATCAAAGACATCTCGGAAATGACTACCAGACTACTCAGACCTCTTGGCATCATGATAACCCAAAAACCCATGAACACACTAAAACAGCAGCTAATGAACTTGAAAGACCCTATACAGACAATAAGCAAAACAAATGTTATTTACAAAATACCATGCAAGAACTGTAACAAACACTACTTTGGACAAACAGGCAGAAAACTAGCCACCAGGATATATGAACATCAACTAGCCACAAAAAGACATGACCCACTCTCACTAGTATCCTTATATACAGATGAGGAAGGACACCACTTCGCCTGGGACAAAACATTCACCCTAGGACAAGTCAAACAGAGACAAGCACGAGAATTCCTTGAAGCATGACATTCCAACCGGAACTCGATCAACAAATACATTGATTGGATCCCATTTGCCACCCCCTGAGAAAAAGAACAGGAAATGACATCACCAACCCAAGGAAACCTAAACACATAAATAGAAAGCGGGCTATGCCACTGCTTCATCTGGAGGCTCACTGTTGATATTACCTAGTATAGTAACAAATGTCTGAAAACGAACCTTCCAGCTTGCTCTGTTCTTCTAGACTCCTGCCAACCTATCCCGGATACAGCTAAACAATGCATACCAGAGCCAGCACTCTACCAGTAACACTGGTGAACTCCAAACTCCAGTCCAGTTTATGGGACAGACCCTGCCTGCAGTTTCTATGTCTGTGTGCACTTGCACAAAGCCATTAAGGACTAACACCATCGAATCCTGTCCTGCTCTGGCAGTACTCTGGGGGTGGCTCAGAGGTTACCACGACTGTTGCACAGTGCCAGGGACCCAGGTTTTATTCCAACCTTGGGTGACTATCTGTGTGGAGTTTGCACATTCTCCCACATCGGCATGAGTTTCCTCCAAGTGCTCCAGTTCCCTCCCGCAATCCAAAGATCTGCAGATTAGGTGAATTGGCCATTAGTGCTAAATTGCCCATAGTGTTCAGGATTGCACAGATTAGATGCATTAGTCAAGGTAAATGTAGAGTAATAGGATAAGGGAATGGGTTTGGGTGGGTTATTCTTTCGAGAGTCGGTATGGACTTGTTGGGCCAAATGGTCTGTTTCCCCACTGTCGGGATTCCACGAATTTATGATACTTTCAGTGCCAGTGATCTCGGGCATTTCACTCTTGACCAGCTGCAAATGTGCCATGGTTGTACTTATCCGAATCTGCTCTCAAATCTTATATGGAAAAAGAAGCAACCAAGGTAAGAGTCTCTGAGCTAGTGGAGGGTACAGGAGACAGCCTTGTTGTGTATCCTCTTCACCTGACAAAGGACCAGTGCTCCAGAAGCTTGTGATTTCAAATATACCTGTTGGACTATAACCTGGTATTGTGTGACTTCTAACTTTGTTCACTCCAGGCCAACACTGGCACCAATCCTCTGAGGGATGTGATTTCTTCCTCAAAAATGAAGGAGGAGTTAATATGGTGAAGGGCGAGCCTCCTTGTTGTGACTATTCAATGTGGAAGCAGGCCATTCAACCTATCAAGCTCACACTGACCTTCGTAGAGCATCCCAACCCTCATCCTATCCCTGTAACCCTGCATTTCCCATGGTCAATCCACCTAGCACACACATCTTTGGGTATTATGGGCAATTTAGCATGGTCAGTCCAGCTAACCTGCACATCTTAGAACTGTGGGAGGAAACCTGAGCACCTGGAGGAAATTCATGTAGTCATGGGAGAATGTGCAAACTCCACACAGATCATCACCTGAGGTGGAATCGAACCCATCTCCCTGACGCTGTGAGGCAGCAGTGCTAACCACTGAGCCACCATGCCACACCAGAATGTTGAGTGGGTGCCAATTGTGTTTGTGCAAAAGAGACCATTCGTTGTGCAATAAAGGTAGATGTTTGAGCATGCTCATGATGGAGGTAATGAGAGAGTAGTACAGCACTATGAAGATTACTGGGTTGTCATGACCTGAAGATCTCAGCACCTCAACAATGAGACAAATTCAAGATGGAGCATTGTAATCATAAGTCTCTTTTCTGACCTGTTTCAAAAATATTCTTCAAGAATCTTCTCCTTGTGTGTGGTGAAGATACAAACAGTGGCATCCCACCACCCACCTTTGCCCTGTGTTGTGCAACATTTCTCTGTGATGAGACAAAAGGAGTGAGGTGAAAGTGGCTGGAAGAGCTGCTTGAGGCAATGCAGGGGAAGGAGAGGGTTTGAGACTGCTGCAGTAATTGAGCGGGAAGCACAGAGGACAGGAAGGGTTAATAATTTGGGATGATGAGGATGGTGAGAACCATTGAGCAGAGATTGTACATAGAGTCATAGACATGTACAGCATGGAAACAGATCCTTCGGTCCAACCTGTCCATGTCGACCAGATATCCCAACCCAATCTAGTTCCACCTGCCAGCACCTGGCCCATATCCCTCCAAACCCTTCCTATTCATATACCCATCCAAATGCCTCTTAAATGTTGCAAATATACCAGCCTTCACCACTTCCTCTGGCAGCTCATTCCACTCTGTACCACTCTGTACCACATGTACCACTCTGTGTGAAAAAGTTGCCCCTTAGGTCTCTTTTATATCTTTCCCCTCTCACCTAAATCTATGCCCTCTAGTTCAGGACTCCCCCACCCCATGGAAAAGACTTTGCTTATTTTCCCTATCCATGCCCCTCATAATTTTGTAAACCTCTATAAGGTCACTCCTCAGCCTTCGACGCTCCAGGGAAAACAGCCCCAGCCTGTTAAGTTTCTTAGCTCAAATCCTCCAACCCTGGCAACATCCTTGTAAATCCTTTCTGAACCCTTTCCAATTTCACAGCATCCTCCCGATAGGAAGGAGACCAGAACTGCACGCAGTATTCCAACAGTGGCCTAACCAATGTCCTGTACAGATGCAACATGACCTCCCAACCCCTGTACTCAGTACTCTCACCAATAAAGGAAAGCATACCAAATGCCTTCTTCACTATCCTATCTACCTGTGATTCTACTTTCAAGGAGCTATAACCTGCACTCCAAGGTCTCTTTGTTCAGCAACTCTCTCTTGGACCTTACCATATAGTGTATATGTCCTGCTAAGATTTGCTTTCCCAAAATGCAGCACCTCGCATTTATCTGAATTAAACTCCATCTGCCACTTCTCAGCCCATTGGCCCATCTGATCAAGATCCTGTTGTAATCTGAGGTAACCCTCTTCTGCTGTCCACTACACCTCCAATGTTGGTGTCATCTGCAAACTTACTAACTGTACCTCTTTTGCTGGAGCAAGATTGGTAGACCTGGAGCTGCATTGCTGCCACTGGAACCATGTTACCATTCTTCAGCGCCATCTTGACTCCATTGTCATAATCATCACACAAGATGGTCACTGAACTGTGTCTCCTCCCTCAACCCAACCTTCAGCAAGATACTAGGGTGAAGACGGTGCTTCCAGTGGCTGAAGGACCACTGTGCTCTAAATTTCTACACTGGACCCTTGCAGACTGGCTGCCAATCATTGTATCAATGAAATGATAGAGGGGTTGTCCAGAGCTAAAAGAAATTGCATCATCAAACAAGCCAGAGCGAAGCAGCAGGACAGAGCAAGTGGCACAGGGCTCTGTGGCAAACTGGCACAGTGGTAATGTCCCCACCTCTAAAGCAGGAGGCCCAGGTCCAAATCCCACCTGGTCCAGAAGTGTGGTTTAACATCTTTGTGCAGGTTGTTTAGAAAATATCTACCATTGACATTCTCCTATCTGCTGTCTGATCAATGTTTATGGAGTTCCTTACAGCAGAAGTAGTCTACTACCTTACCCACTGGTAAGTTGGTGCATTCTGTCTGGCATGGCTTCATGCCATGTATGCCCAGTGACTCAGCATTTACGGATCTTATGTTATGGTGCATCTTAATATACCTGCAGTTCCACTATCTGAACTGGCAGCTGAAAGAGTCAGTTGAAATGAAAACAAAAACAGAAATTTGGTAATATAAACAGTAATGTGGTGTATGAAAAGGGGCAGAAGGCCCACATGCCCTCCATTTTGAATGTTCTTGGCAAAGCTGTGTGCGACATCCACAGGCCCAGCCAGCTTAGTGATGTGGCACATCTTCTACACTGCAAGTCTCCATCAATAAAGACATGTTTAGCTTCTGTGGTTCTTGGTTGTTCACTACAGTTATGGACTGCCTTGTCCTGCAAGAGAACAGGGAGAATGGCAGTGAATTTGCTGTGATGTATTTGAGTGTTGTCTCTGCCTTGGCTGATTTGCTGGATGTATATTGAAGCAATAAGATTTCGGAGTGAGGCTTTTTGCATTGATCAGAATGCGAGGATGAGATGGATTCTTACAGTGTTAGGCATTATTGCTTATTGTTGAATAGTGAGTGATGGGGAAGTGACATACTAAATAGGGTGCAAGAGGCTGGTGCTGCAGTGCATAGACATCATTTGGAAGCGTATTAATGTTGAACTTCCTTGTCATGCCACTGAATATTTATGTAGCGCGACATCCAGATTGTTGGAGGGCAAGTATCCAAATTCACATTTAGGATATTCTTCAGAGGGTCGATGCAGACTCAATGGGCCACATGACCTCCTTCTGTACTACTCAGCTCATCCTGTTTGGTTCTCAGGATGTGCTCTGAGGATTGTCTGGTTCCCTGAGAAAACATGGCATTTTTTTTTCATGTCCATCACAAAGCCTGGAATACCATGCCAAAAACCTGGAATCGTTTCTGGTTTGCTGTTTGCCGTCCTCTATCATCCATTCAGACTTCCTGGAGAGTGTTGAAGCAGCTGCAGTATTCTGGGTGCACCTCCCTGGCAGATGTCCAGTATGGCTGACCACATGCTGCTGGGCCCTTTGTTGAGCATTGCATTTCCTACTTGGTTGAACAATAAAGTTCATGTGTTAATGAACACACTAGGTTTGTGTGCTGCCTGCTTCAATGAGAATTGGCATGATATAACCATGCATTGAGATCTACACATTGAAAAATATCCTTATCAATGTTTTCCTCACTATCTTTTGCTAGAGTCATGTATTCTAAGCTTGGTTGAGGTTGCATGCATGCTTTATGTCATTCCAGGCCTTGCCTGTGAAATGATCAGTCTTACCTCCAATTGTTCATCTTTTTTTTCAAATTTTACTTTTCTTGAACATAAGAGACATAAAAATTATCTTTGATAGGTATAGTCTTTGATATATACTCTGTGGATTTATACGTCTCCTGTTTTGTGTCATGCATGACCAAATGTGAACAGAACTGTGGGATTGTGTTTAGTGTTCAAAATAAACATTTACAACTACATGAGTGTTTCTTCTAATAACAAACTGAGAACATTACCAAAATGAAGCTTTGTGGACTTTTGAGTAGGGGTGATCACAT
Source organism: Chiloscyllium punctatum (assembly GCF_047496795.1). Lineage (NCBI taxonomy): Eukaryota > Metazoa > Chordata > Chondrichthyes > Orectolobiformes > Hemiscylliidae > Chiloscyllium > Chiloscyllium punctatum. Next base: position 74,961,921 of record NC_092746.1, read on the forward strand.
TTGTACAGGCAAATCATAAAATGCTGTGGATGTAAGATTATCTTGATTGTACATGACAATTGTATTTACCTGGGAAAGTAATCGAGATTGTGTCTGCAATGAGTTAATTTAATTTCCTATACCTCTTGAGATTTCATGTTACTACCAGGTTTCATTTAATTGCTTTACGTGATGAGAAAAGTATTCCAAGAATTTACTGTTGAAAATCATATACTGTGATACATTTTCTAAAGGATTAAAACTTTGGAGTTCATTTTAGGCTCATTTACATATCCAATGTAACTTCAGTCGTTCAAGCTAGGACATAGGGTTGCTTTCAGAAACTTGAAAGAAATACCTTGAAAGAACAGAATTTGTAAAATGGCTTCAATGCCAACAGCATTTCATAAACTCATGTTGTCTTTCTTTATTCCTTCTGTCCTTCAGTTGTTCAATCACTTGCTCTTGAGGAGCCACAATAGCCAATGGAAACACTGGGAAGAATCTCCCTGAAGTTGTCTCATTCTAATTCTTTTCATTGCCCTTTTATTTTCACAAATGTGCCAATACCTATTGGCATTTAGCTTCACTTAAGAGGTCTCATTCCTCTTCTTGATCATTTTGTTCAAAAAGAAATTCAATTGAGGCACTAAATGAAATTTCCCATTTTGTATGTATGACTTTTCCAGTAAATTTATTGACAGGAGTAATTTTACTCCATAAATGTTCAAAGAAAATTCCCTATTTTTGGAATTAGTTAGGTATCAGACCAGAGCAACATCAATCCCAGTAAATCTGGCTTCTTTCCCTTCAGAGGCATTTAGTTGTGGCTGCAGCAAATAGATAAACCATCAATCTTACCTCTCTAACAAACACATCTTCCTGGAGAAAGGCTAGACATTTAACATCCTGCCAAATTGACTATTACATTTTATAATCTTTCCTATCTCACAGCTGACTGTTTCTCAAGAAAGAATGACCTTATCTCCGGACAGTTATATAATAGGTGGAATTCTGTGCCGCTCAAACACGCTCATGCTATGATAGGAAGAACCTACACGATGTTTCTGGAGTACAAAACCCCCAGTGAAGGAACTGAAATGAATCTTGAGTCTGGTGCAAATTGTTTGCTGACAGAACAGAGCTGCTGATCTCCCTCTCAAATGGGGAAACCTAAACTCTGCATCCTTCTTGTTATCTCCATTACATTCTTATTAACAAATATTCCTACCGATTCTCCTCATTGCTCACAGTGAGTCTCGAAAGACAGGAGAACCTTCCATGGCATTGCTTGCACGTTGTCAATAGCTGAATCATCTGTTCAAATTCTTTTCCCTGAAATTGATCTGAATGGTAAATCAGGATGAAATCACTAGGCATATATTTTAATTTTATGACTTAGTGTAAAACAGATGACAGTGATCCCAGAAACTAGTTTTACATCTCTGCTGATTCTTATTGCTACTGTAGAAGGAATAAGGAAAGATGTAAAATAGACCACTAATTCGCTATCACTCTTTTCATACTACCATACAAAGTCTAACCTACTCCTTTGTTTAAGAGCAGATTTTGACTGGGCCTGTGGAAGAGAATGCATGCAGTTGACTTTGTCTTTACCGATTGACCTGTAATTAGGGGCAGGGGGAGTATTACAGAAAATGCCAAATTTATGGGGTGATACTACAACTAAGTGGTTAGCACTATTGCCTCACAGGGACCTGGGTTTGATTCCAGACTTAGGTGACTGCCTGTTTTGAGTTTCCACAGTCTTCCTATGTCCATGCGGTTTTCTTCTGGGTGCTCTGTTTTCCTCCCACGGTCCGAAAATGTGCACATTCGGTGGTTGGGCTATGCTAAGTTGCCCATAGTTTTCAGGCGAAGTGGATTAGCCATGGGGAATGCAGAGTTGAATTATAGGGATAGTGTAGGGAATGGGTCTGGGGAGAATGTGCTTTAATGGGCTGAATGGCCTGCTTTCATATTGTAGGGATTATACAATTTACATTTGTTGCTTTCAGTGGAGTTTTTTCTTTAATTCAGAATGGCCATTTGTGCTTCACCAGCTGGACCAATATTTCTTACCCATCCATAGCTGCCTTTGGTAGTGAGCTTTTACCTTGAATGGAGATATATTTCCAAGTCAGAATGGTGAGGTGGCTTGAAACACAGAATCTAGAAGCTGGAGTAGGTCATTTGGCCCTTTGATTCTGCACCACCATTCAATATGATCATGGCTGAGCCTCTTTCTCAGTGCCATACTTCTACTATCTCTCCATATCCTTGATGGATTTAAAATCTTTAAAAAATGCAATTTCTTTTTGAATATATTCAGTGAGTCTGCCTTCTGTAATAGAGAATTCCACAGGTTCATTATACTTTATCTGAAGAAATATTTCCTCATCTCAGACATAAGTGGCCCAATTGTAGACTTCGCAACCTGCGTCTAGTCTGTCCAGTCCTGTTAGAATTTTATATGTTTCAATTAGATGCTCTCATATCCATCAACATCTAATAAGTAGCAAGCACACTCGGCCCAATTAAACTTCACTGCCTCCCCTGTACACCACTATATCCTTTCTTAGATAGGAAATACTCCAGATGTGGCTTTATGAATGACCCGTGGAACTGTAGTAAAATATCCCTGTTTCCCTACTTCCAGAACCTCAGATGGAATCTTGCTATTTTTCTTTTCCCATGTATATGCTCCTCTAATCCTTCTATTGGTTGTGGATTTAGAAGCTGTTGTCTAAGGATCTTTGGTGAATTTCTGCAGTGCAATTTTTGTAAATGGTACACACTGCTGTTACGATGGTGGAGTGAGTGAATGTTAGTGAATGTCGTGCCAATCAAATGGGCTGCTTTGTCCTGGATTGTATCAAGCTTCTTGAGTGTTGTTGGCACTGCACTCATCCAGGCAAGTGGGGAGTATTCCATCACACTCTTGACATGTACTTCGTATAAGGTGGATGGGCTTTTGGGAAGAAAGGATGTCAGTTCTTCATTGCAGGACTCCGTGCCTTTGACTACTTTTGGAGCCAGAGCCATCTCAAGATGGCTAGTCCAGTGCAGTTTCTAGTCTATGGTTCACAGTGGAGGGTTCTATGCCGGTCATGCCATTGAATACCAAAGAGCATTTTTGGAGATGATCATTACCTGGCACTAGTGTGGCATGAATGTTACTTGACATTTGCCAGTCCAAACCTGAATATTTTTCAGATCTTGGTGTATTTGATCACAGACTGTTTCAGTATCTGAGGTGCTGAGCATTGTGCAATCATTGGTGACCATCCCCATTTCTCACCTTATGATGAGGCAGCTGAAGATGATTGGGCCAAGGATACTCCCTTGAAGAACTCCTCCAGAAGCTGAGATTTTTGGGTAGATGTAGAGTCATACAGATTTACAGTACAGAAACAGACCCTTCTGTCCAAATCATCGATGCCGACCAGATATCCCAACCCAATCTAGTTCCATTTGCCAGCACTTGGCCAATCTCCCTGTAAACCCATCCCATTCAAATACTTATCCAGGTGCTTTTTAAATGCTGTAATTGTACCAGCCTCTACCACTTCCTCCGACAGTTCATTCTATTCACACAACACCTCTGTGTGAAAACAAATGACCCTTAGGCCCCTTTTATATCTTTGCACTCTCACCCTAAACCTTTGCACTCTCACTCTCACTCCCCTACCCCAGGGAAAAGACCTTGTCTATTTATCCTATCCGTTCCCCTCATGATTTTATAAACCTCTATAAGGTCACCCCTCAGTCTCTGATTCTTCAGGGAAAACAGTGCCAGCATATTCAGCCTCTCCTTACAGCTCAAATCCCCCAATCCTGGCAACATCCTTGTAAATCTTTCCTGAACCCTTTCCAGTTTCACAACATCCTTCCGAAAGGAAGGAGACCAGAATTGCAAGCAATACTCCAACAGTGGCCTAACCAATGTCCTGTACAGCCATAACATGACCTCCCAACTCCTGTACTCAATGCTCTGACCAATAAAGGAAAGCATACCAAACGCCTTCTTCACTATCCCATCTACCTGCGACTCCACTTTCAAGAAGCTATGAACCTTCACTCCAAGGTCTCTTTGTTCAGCAACACTCCCTAGGACCTTACCATTAAGTGTTTAAGTCCTGCTAAGATTTGCTTTCCCAAAATGCAGCACTTCGCATTTATCTGAATTAACCTCCATCTGCCATCAGTCAGCCCATAGGCCCATCTGATCGAGTATCCTGTTGTAATCTGAGGTAACCTTTTTCACTGTCCAGTACACCTCCAAATTTGGTGTCATCTGCAAACTTACTAACTATACTCTTATGTTCACATCCAAATCATTTATATAAATGACAAAAAGCAGTGGACCCAGCACCGATCCTTGTGGCACTCCACTGGGCACAGGCCTCCAGTCTGAAAAACAACCCTCCACCACCACCCTCTGTCTTCTACCTTTGAGCCAGTTCTGTATCCAAATGGCTCGTTCTCCTTGTATTCCATGTGATCTATCCTTGCTAACCAATCTCCCATGAGGAACCTTGTTGAATGCCTTCCTGAAGTCCATATAAATCACGTCTACCACTCTGCCCTCATCAATCCTCTTTGTTACTTGTTCAAAAAAGTCAATAAAGTTTGTGAGACATGATTTCCCATGCACAAAGCCATTCCCAGTCAGTCCATGTCTTTCCAAATCCATGTAAATCCTGTCCTTCAGGATTCTCTCCAACAACTTGCCCACCACCAATGTCAGGCTCACCAGTCTATACTTCTCTGGCCTTTCCTTCTCGCCTTTTTTAAATGTACTAGAAACACTTTCTTAAGGGCACAGTAGGGTTGCCTCCAGCCATTTCCTGATATCATGTGGAATTAATCAAATGGGCTGAAGACTGTGCTTCTGAGACCTCCAGAGAAGGCTGGGATAAATCATTCACTCCGCACTTCTGGTGGAAAATCATTGCAAATCCTTCTGTATTATGTTTTGTTCTGGTCTCCTTCTATCATTGAACATATGGAATGTTTGAAAAGTGAAGCCAATTATCAGCCCAAAGTTACACAAACTGTTGCATAAGACCATAAGAAATAGGAAGATGAGTAGGTTGTTCAGCCTCTTGAGTCTGCTTCACCATTCAATGGGGTTATAGCTGTTCTAACATGCCTCACGTCCACCTTCCTGTCCTTTCCCCACAACCCTTGATTCCCCTACTGATCAAGAATCTATCTATCTCAGCCTTCAATGTACTGAAGGACGGTGCCCCACAACTCGCTGTGGCAAGAAGTTCCAAGGACTTGCAACCCTCTGACAATAGAACTTCCTGCACATCTAAATTTTAAATTGACACCCCTTTGTTCTGAGACTGTGCTCTCTGGTCCTAGATTCTCATGAGGGGAAATATCCTCTCTGAATTTACCCTGTCAAGCCCTTTAAGACTCCAATGTGTTTCAATGACATGGCCTCTCATTCTTCTGACCTCCAGTGAGAAGAGTTTTAATCTTTGCTCCTTAGACAGCCCCTTCATACCAGGGGTGATACCTTATCTGTTCTGAAGAAGGGTCACTGGTTAATTCTACTTTCTCTTCAATGATGCTGCCAATGATGAGTTTTTTCAGCAATTTCTGTTGTTGCCCTTCCATACCAGGAGTCATCCAAATGAACCTTCTCTGAACTGCTTGCAATGAAATGATATATTTCCTTTAATAAGGGGACCAAAATTGCTCACAGTACTTCACATTTGGCCTCACCAGCACCTTTAGATTTTAGATTAGATTAGATTACTTACAGTGTGGAAACAGGCTCTTCAGCCCAACAAGTCCACACCACCCCGCCGAAGCGCAACCCACCCATACCCCTACATCTACCCCTTACCTAACACTACGGGCAATTTAGCATGGCCAATTCACCTGACCTGCACATCTTTGGAGTGTGGGAGGAAACCGGAGCACCCGGAGGAAACCCACGCAGACACGGGGAGAATGTGCAAACTCCACACAGAGAGTCACCTGAGGCAGGAATTGAACCTGGGTCTCTGTCGCTGTGAGGCAGCAGTGCTAACCACTGTGCCACCGTGCCGCCCACTACCTTGTACAGTTGCAGTAAGACTTCCCCACTGTTATACTCTAACCCGCTTGAAATAGAGGCCACCATTCCATCAGTCTGCCTGATTACCTGCTGCACCTGTGTGCCAGCATTCTGTGTTTCATGTACAAGTAACCCCCAAGTCCCTTTGTGTTGCAGCTTTCTGCAGTTCTTCTCCATTTAAATAGTACTCTCCATTCCAAAATGAACAATTTCACATTTTCCCACCACATCATGTTCAAATTTGCTCCCTCCACCTCCACTACCCATTATCACATGATGTTTTGAGACTACCAGGCAGAGTTTTGTTTTTCTAACCAAAGCTTTCGGGCGTGGCAATCATGCCAATGTTCAAAGCTGTGGCATAGGGATTGCCATGTGCACTCCAGCAGGTATACTGTGCTCCTGGGAGGCATATCCCTTCACATCTCCACCTCAATTTCAGAAAAAGAATTAAATGTACCTTTCTGACTGGCTGCTAGCTGGATTGTAACGATGAGTAGAAAACCAATGGCTGCTCCAGCAAGAGACTTGAGGAACACTCCTCCCTGTTTTAAATCTGGAAAATGATTCATCCAGATTTCAGCTCAGGTCCCATTCAGGAGTCCTTGGGCATGAAATGGGTGCAATGAGATCCACATTTTACCTGTTAGAGTTTTTTGTTAATGGTACATACTTGACAATTGCCTACATCTTAAATTGGCAATTTTTAGCATAAGGTTCCTTACTAGTTTATTCAAATATGATACTGTGCCTGATCAAGGCAAGAGGTGGCTTTGGCTGAGAAAATTAATGTGAATTCAATGAGACTTTTTAAGTATATTAAAGGAAAAAGAATAAATTGAGAGAGAATAGGACTCCTCAAGGACCAAAGTAGATATGCATATGTGAAACTGCATGAGATGGCGAGGTCCTCAATGAATATTTCTCCTCTTTATTTACGGTGGAGAAAGACGTAAAAACTTGGGAACTTGGGGGAGTTAGTGGTGATACAATTTCACAGTAGAGGAGGTGTTGGATGTTTTGGATTGTATGAAGGTGGATAAACCTCCTGGTCTTGACCAGATATATCCAAGAACCCTGCAAACGGCTAGAGAAGAAATTGCGGATCCCTGGCTGACATTTTTGCATCAGCATTAGCCATGGGTGAGGTCCTGGAAGACTGGAGGGTAGCGAATGTCCTACCCTTATTCAAGAAAGGCTGCAAAGAAAAACCTGGAAATTATAAACCAGTAACGCTAACATCTGTGGTAGGTAAATTGCTTGAGAAGATTCTGAGGATACGATATACATGCATTTGGAAAGACTGGGTTTGATTAGGAGTAGTCAGCAGGCTTTGTGCGTGGGAGATCATCTCTCACAAATGTTTTAGACTTTTTTGATGAAGTGACCAGGAAGGTTGATGAGGGCATGGCGGTAGACGTATTTTACATGGATTTCAGTATGGTCTTTGGTAAAGTTCCACAGGGTAGGCTGCTCTGGAAGGTTAGATCACATGGAATCCAGGGAAAACTGGCAAATTGGATACACAGTTGGCTTGATGGTAGGAAGCAGAAGGTAGTAGTGGAAGGATGCCTGTCGGACTGGAGGCCTGTGACCCCGTAATGGAGTGCCTCAGGGGTTGGTGCTGGGCCAATGCTCTTTGTTATCTATTACAATGATTTGGATGAGAATACACAAGGAATGATTAGTAACTTCGCAAATGACAGCAAAATGGGTGGTATTGTGGACAGTGAGGAAATTTATCAGAAATTGCAGCAAGATCTTGATCAGCTAGGGAACTGGGCAAAGAATTGGCAAATGGAGATAAATATAGATAAGTATGAGATATTGCATTTTGGAAATCAGATCAAAGTGGCAGTTTCACAGTGAATGCTCGGACATTAAGGAGTGGAGTGGAACAGAGGGACCTTGCAGTTCAAGTGCAAGTTCTCTGAAAGTCGAGTCACTTTCAGAGACAGGACAGTAAAACAGTTTTTGGCACACTGGCCTTCATCAGTCAGGGCATTCAGTATAGAAGTTGGGAAGTTATGTTGCAGTTATACAGGATGTTGGTGAGGCCGCACTTGGAGTATTGTGTTCATTTATGGTCACCTTGCTATAGGAAGGATGTTATTTAACTGGAAAGTATGCAGAATACATTTATAAGAATGTTGCCAGGACTGAAGGGACTGAGTTGTAGGGAGAGGTTGGACAAGGTAGGACATTTTTCTTTAGAGCACAGGAGACTGAGGGGGATCTTATAGAAGTGTGAAAGATCATGAGAGACATGGATAGGGTGAGTGTGCTCAGTCATTTCCCCAGGGTTGGAGAATTGAGGACTAGAGGGCATCAGTTTATGGTTACAGGGGAAAGAATAAAAAGAGAACTTGTGAGGCAACTGTTTTACACAGAGGGAGGTACACATATGAAATGAGCTGCCAGCAGAAGTGGTTGAGGCATCTCCATTAACAACATTTAAAAGGCATTTTGCCAAATACATGGATAGGAAAGGTTTAGAATGATATGGGCCAAGATCAAGGAAATGGGGTTCGCATGGGAGGACATTTTGGTCGGCATGGACCAGTTTGGGCCAAAGGACCTGTCTCTGTGCTGTAGGAATCTATGACTCTAAGTTTAGAATTGCTGATTGGATTGTAAGGGATCTTGAATGGCAATAAATATAACAAGTATAATAAATGTGATGATGTAAAAGTGAAAATCAAAACTAAAAGCAATCAGAGAATTCCATAAGCACGACTAATGGTATGTATAAGGTAAAAATAATTACGACCACTGTAGCACCTGGAACATACTAAGTCTTTCCTCATAATTGCCAAGGGAACTAGCAGCCTTTTTTTCTAAGCAGCGGACTTCTACATTCAGTCTAATGCTATTTAAGAGAAATCTAGACAAACATTTGTTGCAGATAAAGATGCAGGATTATGGGAAGAAAGCAAAGCAATGGGATTAATTTTGAGAGGCTTCATCAAAGAATTGGCAGAGAAATAGTGTGCAGACTGCCCTTCTGCATTGTCAGGGTCAATGGTGCTGTTCTCTTACAACTATACTAGCTGGATCAATTATTTCACAGACTGCTGAGCCTGGCCAGTATGCCTCAGGTACTCAGTGAATACGCTGCCTGTACTTAGCCAGCAGAAAGATCCATTCCTTAATCTATATTTAATAAATCCATATTTACAATACAGAATATCCAGTGGGATACTATGACCAAAACTTATTCCCCTCCCTTCCCTTGTCAACATTCAACAGGGATCATTCCCTGGGGACACCCTGGTCCACTCCTCCTCCACTCCCAGCACCTCCCCACACTCCACAGTATCTTCCTATGCAATCACAGAAGGTGTAACACATACTCATTTACTTCCTGCCTACTCATTATCCAAGGTCCCAGATACACCTTTCTGGTGAAGTATCCGTTTACCTGCATTTCATTCAATTTAGATTGCTGTATTCACTGCTCACAATATTGTCTCATCTACATTGGAGAAATGAAATGCATACTGGGTGACTGCTTTCCAGAACACTATACTCGATCCTTAATAATGACCCAGAGCTTCCAATTGGCTGACACATCAACACAGTGTGTTCCCATGCCAACATGTCTATCACAGGCCTGATACAATGGTTCAGCGAAGTTCAACACAAGCTTGAAACAACACCTCATCTTCTGTTTAAGCATGTTAAAACCTTCAGAACGCTATACCAAGTTTAACAATATTGGTTTGATAGTAAAGGGAGCTGCAAAGATGATCTTGGAGACCGAGGACCATCCAGATAAACTGAAGAGTGATGTCTGCTCACCAGGTGGGACCACTGTCCAGGTCCTTTATGAGCTGGAGAAAGGGAACTTATGCTGCACTGTCATGAATGTGGTGGAAGCTGCAACAAAACGGGCTCGTGAGCTGGGTAAAAACTGATTCCAGCAAAGGAGGAAGCACAATGGGAGTAGGGCATGCTCCCAGAACCACTCTGTTTACGGTGTTTGCCATCAGTGTCTGGGGCTCAAGAGGGACTAAAGATAGAGACTAATTTATCTTTGGTGGGTGGGGCATGGTTTCAAGGGTTATCTGAAATCCAGCATTAAAATAGAGCAATTTCAAATTGGACATATTAGGTACTAAAACAGAAGTTGCTGGAGAAACTCAGCAGGCCTGATAGCATCTGAAGAAAGAGAGCAGAGTCACTGTTTTGGGTTCAATAACCCTTCAAGCCAAACTGCATTTGTTAAACTTCACCTGTATTTTTCTGCTTCCATACAAGTTGTTGAACAGGTTTACTGAGTTAAAGTGAAATTTAAATAATCCTATTGCTTTGGGCAAACAGTATCATGGACCATGCAAACCTGAATCACCACCCGCTAGCCACAGAATAGAACGTGTGATCTATTTTAGAGGAGTTACTGAAGCTAATCTTCCAACCAAATGCACAGGGTTTTCTTTGCTTACATTTCTACATTTATAACATTCTCCACCCAACCATCTTTGGCTACTTCATCAGTGAAGATCACTGGGGAGTGGTGGTCACATAGTGGTAACATCACAGGACCAGTAATCCAGAATTCCAGTCTAATATTCTGGTGACAGGAGTGACCGTGTAACCCTGGTCAACTGTTGTAAACACCTACTCGATTGTGAGTATCCATTTAGGAAGGAAATCTTCCATCCTTGCCAATCTGGCCAACATGTGACTCCAAACCCACAGCAGCGTGGCTGACTCTAAAGTGCCTCTGGATAATTAGGGATGGGTAATAAATGCTAGCCTAGCCAGCATGGAATGCCCACAAGTAAAAAAGTGGGGATGTTGGCTAATGATTGCTCACCATTAATGATTCATGACCCCTCAGAATAAGCCCACATTCAAACACAGAAATACCTGGAAAATCTCCACACTTGGGCTGATAAGTGGTACGCAATGCTTGTGTGAAGCAATGATCATTTCTGACAGTGACAATCACCCACTAATGTTCAACTGTACTGCCAGCACTGAATCTGCAGCATCAACATCATGGGGGTTGTCATCAACTGAAAAGTTAACTGAATTGACCATTGACTGAATTAGCTATAAGGGTTGGTCAGAGGCTGGAAATTTTGCAATGAATTGCTCCCCAAATATGTGCCAAACCTATTTGCCAGCTGCGTGGCAGAAGTCAGAAGTATGATGAGAAATATCAGTGGGGAGATGGTTCGACTTGTTTCTATTGTATAATGGGATATGGGGGTGGGGGGGGGGGAGCAGGTGTCATTGGATGGAACAGCAGTTATTCTCCATCCAGAATTGCCCTTGGGATAGTGGTGGTAAGCTGTCTTTGTAAGCCCCTGAAGTCCATGTGGTGTAGATAGACCTACAATATCATTAGAGAAGGGGTTTCAGGATTTTGACCCAATGACCCTGAAGGAACCCAAACCAGGGCCTTCTGGGGCAAGGTGGAACAAAAAATATATTTGATCGGGTTAGTGAATGTCCAGTGAATTCAGTACAATAGGTTGAGACAGATATAAAGATAGCAAAGAGACAATATGAGAATACAATGGGAGTGACCATAAGGAAAGTAGGAAGTCATTTCCCAGCTTGTAAAGTGTAAGTGGTTGGGTGAGACCTATTGAAGGCATACTAGGTGTATAAGTTTAGAGGGGCAGAGCAACATTGGAATATTTAGAGTTTATCAATTTGTTTTACAGAACTTGAAAATTGAGACATTATTTCAAGGTAGCAGAATATATGGATCTTGGGCTTTAGGTATTAATGGGTGGCATGCTGGTTCAGTGGTTAGCACTGCTATCTCACAGTGCCAGGGACCTGGGTTTGATTCCACCCTCCGGCAGCTGTCTGTATGGAGTTTGCCCATTCTCTTAGTGTCTGAGTGGGTTTCCTCCAGGTGCTCCAGTTTATTCCCACATTCCAAAAGATGTGCAGGTCAGGTGAATTGGCCGAACTAAATTGCCCATAGTGTTAGGTACATTAGTCAGAGGTAAATGTAGGGAAATAGATCTGGGTGGATTCCTCTTAGGAGGGTTGGTATGAACCTGTTGGGCCGAAGGGCCTGTTTCCACACTGTAGGGAATCTAATCTAATCTAATGTTAAAGTGTGAACACTCCTTTCTATCACCCACCTCCCACAACCCAGGTCCTGTCACAAAATGGACACCTCATAGTCCCCATCATCATCTATCTAGCTTCTCTTCTTCCCTGGTTTACCATCAGCAATCCTTTTGTTCGCCTACTCTTCTTTTTCTCCGCCCACTCCTCTACCTCTCCCACCCCTATCATCATCATCATCATGAATGCCACCTTTTCCTAGCTGCTTCTAGTTCTGAAGAAGGGTCACAGAATTCTAAATGTTAACTTTTTCTTCCTCCACAGATGCTGCCATACCTGCTGAATTTCCCCAGCAATTTCAGTTTTTGTTTCAGATTTCCATCGAATGCAGTTCTTTATTTTATTTTATCATACAGTATAGGCACATGCGTAACTCTTTCCCAGACCAAAGTTCTTCAAATTCATTTATCCAAATCTCACTCTTTTCAGCAGTGCAATTTACATCACACATCATGGCTTTTTTCTCCCCCTCTCATCAGGTTGCATTTGATGTTTTTGGCATTTATAGTAAATCTGTATCCATTGGTTACCATCCCTTCTGCTAATGAAAGTAGTTTCTCCTTATTTACTTCAATAAAAAAAAGGCTCCCAATATGAACAACTCTATCAAATGCCTGTTTAACCATCTCTACTCTCACAACAACCACAGTTTCTCCAGTCTTTCAACTTAATTGAAGTCCTGCACGCCAGATCTATTTTTGTAAATTTCTTTCACTTCCCATTTGTCTGCTGTGCTACAATTGCTAGTTCCTTTGAAAGTCTGTCACTATCCCTCCTCAATGTTTATAATATTTCTGAGTCTAATCAAGTGGCTGTTAAACTGAATGGATAACTAAGTTGATATAGTTTGGTTTGTAGTACATGGTTAAAATAACAGCTACAATGAAAAATAAAATTAATTCTATAGACTGCAAAATTAAACATGATTATTTTAAAGTGCATGATAATTCACCTCAGTGGCTCAATGGTTAGCACTGCTGCCTCACAGTGCCAGAGACTCGGGTTCAATTCCTACCTCAGGCAACTATCTGTGTGGAGTTTACACATTCTCCCCGTGTCTGCATGGGCTTCCTCCGGTTACTCTGGTTTCCTCCCACAGTCGAAAAATGTGCAGGTTAGGTGAATTGGCCATGCTAAATTGCCTGTAGTGTTAGGTGAATGGGTACAGTGTGGACTTGTTGGGCCGAAGGGCCTGTTTCCACACTGTAGGGAATCTAAAATCAACATTGTCATGTAATCTAAAAATTGTAATTGAAAATTAATGGATTGAAAGGCATTAAATTGCTGATCAGACCCAACCTTACCAAAATGGTTTTTATTTGTTTATGGCATATGAATGTTGCTGGCTGACAAGCATTTATTGTCCATCCCTAGCTGCCCTTGAGGAGGTGCTGGCGAATTGCTTTCTTGAACCCTTGAAGTCTATTTACTTTAGGTAAATCCCAATGGTGTTTGGGGTAAAATTCCAGGATTTTGACCCAGCGACACTGAAGGAACATTCAAGTCAGGATGGTAAATGGCAAGTGGTACTACAAATTTGCAGGTGGTACTGCGCCCCTATATCTGCTGCCCTTGTCTTTCTAGATGAAGTGGTCATTGGTTTAAAAGATGCTGTCGAAGGAGTCTTGCTGAATTTCTGCAGTGCATGGTACACACTACTGCTACTAACCATTGGTGGTGAAAGGAGTGGTGCTCGTGAATGCAGTGCTAATCAAGTGGGCTTCTTTGACCTGGATGGTGTCAAGATTCTTGAGTGTTATTGGAGCTGCACTCATCCAAGCAAGTGGGGAGTAATCCATCACACTCCTGACTTGTATTTTCTACATAGTAGACAGATTTGGAAGTTAGGATGTCAGTTACTCACTGCAAAGTTCTAGTCTCTGATCTGCTGTTGTAGCCAGAGTAATTAAGTTCAGTTCTGTTTTTGGTGTTTGGTAAGCTTCAGCATGCAGGTACAGGCAATGAAGAAAGCTAATAGCATGCTGGCCTTCATAACAAGAGGAATTGAGTACAGAAGCAAAGAGGTTCTTCTGCAGCTGTACAGGGCCCTGGTGAGACCGCACCTGGAATATTGTATGGAGTTTTGGAATCTAAATTTGAGGAAAGACATTCTGGCTATTGAGGGATTGCGGCGTAGGTTCACGAGGTCAATTCCTGGAATGGCGGGACTATCTTACGCTGAAAGATTGGAGCGACTGGGCTTGTATACGCTTGAGTTTAGAAGGCTGAGAGGGGATCTGATTATGACGTATAAGATTATTAAAGGATTGGGCACTCTGGAGGCAGGAAGCATGTTTCCACTGATGGGTGAGTCCTGAACCAGAGGACACCTGTTTAAAAATAGGGGGTAGACCACTTAGAACAGAGTTGAGGAGAAACTTCTTCACCCAGAGAGTGGTGGGTGTATGGAATGCTCTGCCCCAGAAGGCTGTGGAGGCCAAGTCTCTGGATACTTTCAAGAAAGAGTTGGATAGAGCTCCTAAGGATAGTGGAATCAAGGGTTATGGGGGTCCAGCTCTTTCTGCAACATGACATGAAGTTCTTCTTGAGGAGTCATGAATGGTATTGAACATTGTGCAACTATCAACAAATATTCCCACTTCTGACCTCATGATGGAGGGAAGGTCATTGATGAAGCATTCAAAAATGGTTGGGCAACTGGATTGAAGAGTGATTGAAGGAAACTATTAGGTCACAATTTATATATTTTGTGTGATCATCTCTAGTCCATTCACATAAAATAAATTGTCTTTACAATAGCTGTCTTCATTAATAACCTTCATGGTTATCCTGGTTACGTAATAATTATATCATTGAATTTCAAGGAATTAAGCAGAAAAGTTAACCTTTGAGATAACTATTGTTAATGGTAGTTAGCTTTTTCAATAGTTTCAAAATCATTGTGTACCATCATATTCAATAAGCCAAATTATAAAAATTGATGCTTTGCTGTACAATGTCCCTGATGTGCATTTATTATTTGGTATGCGCATTGATTAGATGATAAAATGAAAGATGCAGTTGGGAAATATAAGAATTAATTACTGGCAAAAATCTGAAACCGCCTCGGGTTAAGTATTGATCACCATATTTACCCATAGAGGCACTTTGTCCTTTAACTATTTTCAAGATGCTTCATTCACATTTTTCACTATGTGATTGCTGATGTCAGGTGGCATCGGTACATTAGGAGCCATTTCAAATGACTGGTGCATTCGATGTATAAGGGGTAATTATATGCTCTGCTCCTTCTTTAAACATGTTGTCTTATGCGCTGTCATCATCAGACCCCAGGCAAGGTTCCACAATTGCTTACAGATCTGTATGGGATATCCCAAATTATTCAGCTCCTGGGTGAGGGGGAATTAATTGATTTCTCTTCAGTATTCACCTAACTTGTAGTATGGGCACAATAAAATGAATTTAAAAAAGATCCAACCCTCATGAATATCTGTCTTCCAACTGAATTTATGTTTTAAAAGCAGCTATCTTGAGTTTACGAAAACATTTATTGGTCATTCTGATATAATAATTGTTTTGTTAACATAAATTCATTGTAACACAATTGATGAATTGGGGGCACTGTTTCTAAAGTGCAAACATTTAAAAGATGTGATGGCTGTAATGTGTTTACATCACCAACACTTTAAGCACTGTTTCTAAAGCATAATTTTTCTATAATGCAGGGTTGCATTAATCATTATATACAAGAAGAATTAATAACACAACACACAAAGATTAGACATGAGTGAGTCCAAACTGAAGCAAGTTTACAAAAAGAAAGAAGAGTTGGTCTCTAAGTTGTTTGTAAAGAGCAGATAGTTGAAGTTTGCAGCCATTACAGTGAAATGTGTAAGTAGTGATGATATTGGTAATTGAACAGAAAGCTTAGTTTTGCAGGTTGGTTCAGATTCTGGAGTTCTGATTTCTTTTGACTATGATGGAATTCCAACACTCAGGTTGAGAAAGAGTCCTTTGTGGTCCAGTTGCCCTATGTCTGGTTTGCACAACTAAGATAAAGAGAGAATCTTTACCTGCAAAACAGGGGTGGCTAGGGGTTAATTCTTCAGCTATGAAATTCTTGGCATTCTAACATTTCAACACAGACTGGTGCATGAGAGCATTCAGTCCCATTAGCAAATTCCAGTGGAGTTGAAACTGTTATTTTTTAACCTCAGTCCTTGCATATTCTTTAAAGTGGAAAACACAAAATCTGACTGGTTGCAAAGATGACATCCAGTCTGTTCTGACTTGCATTTTGCCCCCTTTGAAGGGTTGCTGTTTGATCTGTAGATGAGATATTCTGTGCGCTTCTCTCTCCAGAAAGCCACTTAATTTATCACCATTTTTGATCTATCAGCCCTTTCTTGAATTACAAGTTTAAAATGTCCGCAGTGTTTTGAGGTTTTGACCTGTGGTTGTGACATGCGTTCACCAGCTTTTGTTCAGTAGATGAGTGTGCAGCTTTGTAAAAATAGCTTTATAATTTTGATTTGAAAGAAAAAAGTGATGAATAAAAAGCAGTTAGAGGCTGGACCATACCAGAGCAAATACAGAATCTCCATATACTAACCTTCCCAGTGAAGATTCACACCATCTTAATCAGCAGGTCATTCCTTTTATACATTAAGAACTCCACCAATCAAATCCTTTAAATAATATTAAGTCCTGAATATTGCATTTCAATCACAATTTGAAAAACAAATGCAATAAAACTTGTATATGTGATCTGAATCAATTAAAAATGTAGTTGATCAGGAATCCTCAACTGATGGTGACATGAATAAAGCAACAGAAATTTTTCTGTTAACTATGATGTTGTGTATATTCTGTATATTAAACATTTTTTTTTGCAAAATTAGATTGCCCGAAACTATTAAGTAATTCCATTGACAATAGTGCTGCTGAAAATATTCAATAATTTCCATTTAGATATAGATTTAAATTTCCAAGCATTTCCGCCATGATCTCATTGAATTGTAGAGCAAACTTGATGGACCTAATAGCTTATTCCTACTTCTACGTCTTCTGGTCATATTTAAATGAATGAGTTGCATAAAGGGGGTATTATGGTACAGTAGTACAGTCCTTGCCTCTTCTCTAGAAGTACTGGCTTCAGTCCCACTTCAGTACTGAATGAGCAAGAAAAATGCAGCAAAACAGGTTGATTATCAACTTGCCAACCCTTTGAACAATGGAACTCTGACTGGACATCCAGACCTGGTTTGCTTGAGTTCAACATCAGAGTGATAAGGAAGAGCCATACTATACTCAAAAAGCCAACTCTGTTTCTCTGTCCACAGAAGCTGCCAAACCTGCTGAGATTCTCCAATATTTTCTCCTTTTATTTCAGATTTCCAACAACCACAGTATTTTGATTTTGTATAAGAGTTTTTTATATTGGATATTTGACGTTTCTTTCCCCTCCAAAGATGCTGCTAGACCTATTCATAAATTCTTGTTGTGATGATCATACTCAGTCTCACTTGTCGGCTTGAATAAGATCAATGTCTTTTTATTGCTCCTCATGTCTCTTTTGCATACTGACAATAGAGCATCTCAGTTGATCCATTTTTCTGATGACTGTGACTACTGATATCCTGACATTAACCAAACGTTCTGCCCTGCCATTTGGATTAACAGAGCATCCACCTTGTGTCAAGAATTGTGCTACCTCTGCCATTTATTGCTGTAGCTTTTCTCAGCCTGTTTTACCTACTGACGGATTGCTTTGGCTTGAGGTTGTGTTCTGCAAGTCTGAGGCATCCATTTTCCTCATTAACAATTCTGCTACTGAATATCTTCATTGAATGGTGTTGCTCTGCCACGGAGTGGAGATAATTCCCAGGCTGAATTCTTAGGGCATGAATGATTTCACATTCTTGACTGAGAATAGAGTAAAGTTGTCACTTGGTTGATGAGTCCTGCATACAAAATGAACATCTTGAAATTGATGTTCATGAATCGAGGTGCATTGCCTGCTACTATTTTTTTCTGGAAAGCCATGCATCACAGAAATCTTTTGCAGTGCTCTGAAAACTGAGTCTGATGTGGTTGAATTACGACTTCAATCCATACTGAATAATAGTCGACCATGACTAGGTAAATCATCCCTTTAAAATCAAATGAATATGTTGCTGGATTTTCCCATGCCCTTTCCTGAAATTACAATGAAAATGTTAGCTCAGACATCAGGTGATTGTGTATGGCACATGTTTGACATGATGAAGTGTAATCCAACATGGCTTTCAAATTGCCTGGCATCCACATTGATTACTTTCCTCTCAGCCTGCACCTTGTGTTGCCAAGATATCCCATGTGGAGTTTTGACAGGTTTTCTTTTCACATTGACTTTGTAACATAAGCATCCAACGGTTGTTCACCATTGACCTTTTACTATTGCAAAATGTTGTTTCTCTTCTTGGTACCTTTTCTGAGCTTGGTCTGCTGGACTATTTTAACCGCCCTGCAGGTAAAGTTGTCTAATCATCATGCATTCCTTCTCAGATTTTTGAGCTGCATGAATTTAAGTTTGCCACCAGTTGCCAGTAAAGTGTCACTTATTGCCATAGAATAAGATTCTACTTTGTCGACAGGAATAAGATCTGCTTTCTGTGCTTCTATCACTGCTGGTCTCCACAGCATAGTAGTCATTACTTACAACTTAACTGGAACATAAACTAGTTCTAAATGTATAGACATTGTCATACATTATCATCTTAAGCATGAATCTAAAGACATTTTTACAATTTTTTTTCAATTCCATTAACGCTACAGAGGACCTATGGTCTAACTCAACCTGGAATTCCAGTCACATGATGTAAGTGCTACCATTTCCTTCTCTATGGTTGCATATTTCTATTCCCTCTCCAAAGATCATGAAGTAAAATAGACTGATTTTTACATGTCATTAGTTTGCACTTGAATAAGAATGACTCCCAGTGTAGTGGAGGATGCATCCACAGCTGTTCTGGAGACTATGCCTGATTTGTGCTAAAATATCAATAAAACCAACTTCTCTTTAATCTTTTCAAAAGCTGCAGTCTATTCCTGACTCCAATACCATTTTTTTTTAAAGCTCCCTTTGAGTAAACTGGCTACATTGAGGGGTAAACTTTCCTAATAGATTCACCAAGCCTTTGACAGGAGCACCACATATTCTCTTCCCTTCTTTGGATTTATCATTATACTTTACCCTTGGGCAATGTGTCCTAAAAGCAGAATCATCATTCTAGAGAAATGGCATTCCTCATTTATTGTAAGGTCAGTACCTTATAGTTCCTGACCCTCTGACTGGGTTTCTACTTAATTTTACCATGCCCTAGATTGTTACTCAAAGGGTGAATGGCCCCTCATGTCCCTTCCAGGATTCTGAGCATTGCTCTTTAGAAAATCTCTGGTGCGGAGAAGATCCCAAATGATAGATAGATGAGGCAGCTCCATGCAATGGTATAATAACCCTGGTCAGTACTCTTCACTCATGGTCTAAGGGAACTCCCAAACCCACTCGGCATCTAGTTTTGTAAGTAGCTTGCTTGATGCCAATCTTGCCCAGCTGTTGGCAATATAGAAATTAGGATGGATTGCCCTCCTAACTCCTTTGTTTAACCAAATGAGATCCACAGAGATTTTTTGTTCCTCAAATGCCTTGGACACATTTTCTTGCCCTTTAGCACCATTCTGTTGAATCTACCATTGATGACGTAACCCCTCTACCATCATGTTGTCTAAAGGAGATTTTACTTTTACCACCCACGGACGAGGAATTTTCCTCGAAGGAAGCCAACAGATAGGTTTAGCATATTCTTGCTTCAATTTGTCTAAACAGTTGAATAGCTTTGAAAACTCTTTCTGAAATTGTCTCGCTTCTTCATTCTGAAATGCCACATATTGCATCATTCTCTCTCTCTCTAAGAGACTTGGGTGAATCCATGCATGTCTTCTCTGCAACAAGTATTCTGATTTGTTCAGTCATGCATACTGTTTGACTAACATTTCATCCACTGTGACTAAGCTTGTGGTATGTTTTCTACCTTGGAATTTTATATTCACTTTCTGTGTTGAGTTAAAATCTGTTTCAAACCCCTTTAATCTTCAAATTGGCAATATGGAATCTGTTTTGAACACTCTTAACCGTACCTAGGAATATTGTCTTCACCTCTTCACCTTTTGTTTTGCATCTTTAGCTTATTGAATTTTGTTGTCATTGCATGATTTCTATTCTTCTGGAAATGTTCTTTTGCAGGACCTTTTCTTTGTATTTGAGGTGACAAAGGCACAGTTCATTTACAATATTTTCTGGAGTGTCCTGCATTGACATTTATAGCACTCGGCTCCCCCTGCTGGAGATTAATTTAGTTGATGACTCTGCTGCCAACTTTTTTGTCATTTTTCTGAGTTTTAGGGAGGGGAACGATACCATCTTGGAGCCTTCTCACCTGACCATTTAAGGAGAATCTCTGGTTTCACATAATACTGACAGATTGAATACTCTGATTTCTGCCTGTGTAGTGAATTGAATTGACTGTTCAAATATTAAATCCTCCTTGAATGAAGAAAATCAGTTAACTTCTCATCCCTCACACCAGCTACTATGTGGTCTTGATTTTAATTCATCAGACAAACTCTCAACCTGCAACATCCTTCTGAGCAACCTAAATCCATCATAAAGGCTTCTGTTGATTCTCTGAAGTGTGAAATCATTGACTAAAGCTCACCTGTTCTATCATAATTTTTTTGGGGGGGACAAAGTGTCTATATAAAGCTTTAACCAATGCATCATGTTCAATAGTACCACCTTCCATGCTTTGTCTTAGCAAAATATTGTCTGCTTTTGGATACACAGAATATAAAACTGTGGTGATTGGATGACACTGCTCCTTTCTGTGTGAAACTGTTGCTTCCAGAACTCCCAAGTCTGGTCCATTGCAGGTCATCCACATTATCACATGGTTCAGGTTGTGGTAAGCACTCCACTGGAGCTGCCTTCCCTATGGACTATTGTACTTGACTTATCTGGGTGAGTACTTGGCCTTTTCTGTCTTACTGTCAGAGTGTTTCAATTCTCATATGTGTCCATAGTATTGTCAGTTTGAGGCTACACATCAAAGTCCTCTGAGTTATTTTTCCCACCAGTCAGAGTCTTCTTACTCTGTGGCCCTTTAATCAAAGGTTCTGACATCCATCTCTTACTTTTGTATTCACTGGCTAGACCAGTATTTATTGCCCATCCCAAATCACCCAGAGGATAGTTAAGGGTCAACTATTATTATTGCTATGGGACTGGAGTCACATGTAGGCCAGAACAGGTAAGGTTGGCAGTTTCCTTCCTTAATGGACATTGGTGAACCAGATAGGGTTTTCCAACAATTGGCAACAATTTCATGGTCATCATTACTCTTCTAATTCCAGATATTTGTGAATGCAAATTCCACCATTTGCCATGGTAGGATTCGTACCCAGGTCCCCAGAACATTGCTTAGGTGTCTGGATTAATAGTTCAGCAATAATATACATCCAAAAGTCCAGTTCACGTACGTTAGTTGCATTTTCTGCTGGATAGCCTATTTCATGGTTCAGTAGATACTTCCATTGATCAGTCAACTTCCTCAATGTGTGTCTGCAGTTCCCTTCCTAACCAATTGCAGTTGACAATACGCATAGTAAATTGTTTTTATAGTAAATTGCCTTAAGAATGAGTAACATTCAATATGGTATATGGGGGATGACAAGAAGAAATCCGAAATAACAGGAAGGCATTGAGTGAATCAGTCATGGATATTGGGATTTTATTCCAACTCGAGAGATTTTCCAACTTTGCGTGCTGGCAGGAATCTAACTCACAAATCTCAGTGCACAGTTTTCCAACCACTTTGAGGCACTGTAAAAGTTTGAAGGTATTTCAACAGCTTTGAAGGTTTGTATGTTGATCTGTACTTTGGACAATACAGGCTGCTTCTTGTTCCATGCATTAAAATATCACTGCAAAGGCCTACACCATCATGTCAGTCATGAATTAAAAAAAAGGTTTCAATAAAAGTAAAGTACTGTAGAAGTTGGAAATCTGAACAAAACACAGAAATTAATGGAGAAACTCAGCAGATCTGGCAGCATCTGTGGAGATGGAAACCAATGTAATGTTTTGTGTCTATTATGACTTTCAGATTTAGAGTCACCGT
The DNA here is from genome assembly GCF_047496795.1 of Chiloscyllium punctatum. NCBI lineage: Eukaryota > Metazoa > Chordata > Chondrichthyes > Orectolobiformes > Hemiscylliidae > Chiloscyllium > Chiloscyllium punctatum. The sequence continues at coordinate 74,984,250 of NC_092746.1, forward strand.
GTCATTGAGATGTACAGCATGGAAACAGACACTTTGGTCCAACTCGTCCATACTGACCAGATGTCCTAACCTAATCCAGGGAATGGACACACTTGAAATGTGGAGCTTATTCAAGGAACAGCTACTGTGGGTCCTTAATGAGTATATCCGTATCAGGCAGGGAGGTAGTTGTCAAGAGAGGGAGCCATGGTTTACTAAAGAAGTTGAAGCTCTTGTCAAGAGGGAGAAGAAGGCTTATGTGAGGGTGAGGCATGAAGGCTCAGTTAAGGGGTTGAGAGTGATAAGTTAGCCAGAAAAGATCGAAAGAGAGGGTTAAGAATAACCAGGAGGGAACATGAGAAGTTGTTGACGGATAGAATCAAGGAAAACCCTAAAGCCTTCTATAGGTATATGAGGAATAAAAGAATGACTAAACTAAGTTTAGGGCCAGTTAAAGATAGTAGTTGGGAAGTTGTGTGTGGAATCTGAGGACATGGGGAAGAGCTTAATGAATACTTTTCATCAATATTCGCATTGGAAAAGGGCAATGTTAATGAAAATATGGAGATACAGGCTACTAGATTAGATGGGATTGCAGTTGACAAAGAGGAGGTTTTAACAATTTTGGAAGATCTGAAAATAGATAAGCCTCCTGGACTGGATAGGATTTATCCTTCAGATTCTCTGGGAAACCAGGGAGGAGATTGCAGAGCCTTTGGCTTTGATCTTTATGTCATCATTGTCAACAGGAGCACTGCCAGAAGACTGAAGGATAGAAAATGTTGTTCCCTTTTTTAAGAAGGGGAGTCGGGACAACCCTGGGAATTATAGACCAGTCAGCCTTACTTCGGTTGTGGGTAAGGTGTTGAAAAGGTTATAAGAGAGAGAATTTATAATCATCTGAAAAGGAATAATTTGATTAGGGATAGTCAACACAGTTTTGTGAAGGGTAGGTCATGCCTCATTAACCTTATTGAGTTCTTTGAGATAGTGACAAAGCAGATGGATGAAGGTAAAGCAGTTGATGTGGTGTACATTGACTTCGGTAAGGCGTTTGATAAGGTTACACATAGTAGGCCAATGCACAAAATACAGAGTTTCAGGATTGAAGGTGATTTAGCGGTTTGGATCAGAAATTGGTTAGCTGAAAGAGGACAGAGGGTGGTGGTTGATGGAAAATGTTCACCCTGGAGCTCAGTTACCAGTGGCATGTCCCAAGGATCTGTTTTGGAGCCACTGCTGTTTGTCATTAAGTAAATGATCTGGATGTGGGCGTAGAAGGATGGATTAGTAAATTTGTGGATGACACGAAGATGGGTAGAGTTGTGGATAGTGCCGAAGAATGTTATGGGTTACAGAGGTACATAGATAAGATGCAGAGCTGGGCTGAGAAGTGGCAAATGGAGTTTAATGGGAAAAGTGTGAGATAGTTCACTTCGGAAGAAGTAACAGGAATGCAGAGTACTGGGCTAATGGTAAAATTCTTGGCAGTGTAGATGAACAGAGAGGTCTCGGTGTCCTGGTGCATAAATCCCAGAAAATTGCCACCCAGGTTGACAAGCTTGTTAAGAAGTTATATGGTCTGTTGGTGTTTATTGACAGTGGGATTGTGCTATGGAGCCACGAGGTTATACTTCAGCTGTACAAGACACTGGTAAGACCACACTTGGAGTATTGCATGCAGTTCTGGTCACCGCATTGTAGGAAGGATATGGAAACTTTGGAAAGGGTTCAGAGGAGATTTACGAGGATGTTGCCTGGTATGGAAGGAAGGCCTTACGAGGAAAGGCTGAGGGAACTGAGGCTGTTTTCATTGGAGAGAAAAAGGTTGAAAGGTGACTTCATCAAGGCATATGAAGGTAATCAGAGGGTTAGATAGGGTGGACAATGAGAGCCTTTTTTTCTCAGACGGTGAAGGCTATCATGAGGGGACATAGATTTAGGACAGACATCGGGGTAATTCCTTTACTCAGAGAGTCATAAGGGTATGAACGGCCTGCCTGCAACAGTAGTAGACGCGCCAACGTTAAGGGCATTTAAATGGGCATTGGACATACATATGAACAATAATGGAGCAGTGTAGGTTAGGTGGGCATCAGATTAATTTCACAGGTTAGCGCAACATCGAGGGGCGAAGGGCCTGTACTGCGCTGTAATATTCTGTATTTGAAATTAGTCCCATTTGTCAGCACTTGGCCCATATCTCTCTAAACCCTTCCTATTCATATACCCATCCAGATGCATTTTAAATGTTGTAATTGTAACAGCCTCCTCCATTTCCTCTGGTAGCTCATTCCATACACACACCACCCTCCGTGTGAAAAAGTTGCCCCTTAGGTCTTTGTTAAGTTTTTCGCCTCTCACCCTAAACCTATGCCCTCTATTTCTGGATCCCCCTACCCCAGGGAAAAGACTTTGTCTATTTACTCTGTCCACGCCCCTCATGATTTTATAAATCTCCATAAGGTCTCCGACCATCCAGAGAAAATAGCCCCACATTTCAGCCTCTCCCTATAGCTCAAATCTTCTAATACTGGCAACATCCTTGGAAATCTTTTCTGAACCCTTTCAAATTTTGCAACATCATTCCGATAGGAGGCAAACCAGAATTGCACACAATATTCCAAAAGTGGCCTAACCAATGTCCTGTACAGCTGCAACATGACCCCCAACTCCTGTACTCAATGCACTGACCAATGAAGTCTTGTCTACCAAGCATCTTCTTCATTATCCTGCCTAGCTGTGACCCACTTTCATGAAGCTATGAACTTGCACTCCAAGGTCTCTTTGTTCAGCATTAAGTGTATAAGTCCGGCTCTGTTTTGCCTTTCCAAAGTGCAGCACCTCACATTTATCTAAGTTAAACTCCATCTGTCACTCCTCAACCTATTGGCCCATCTGATCAAGATCTCGCTGTAATCTGAGGTAACCTTCTTTGCTGTCCACTACACCTCCAATTTTAGTGTCATCTGTAAACTGACTGACTGTACCTCCCATGTTCACATCCAAATCATTTATATAAATGACGAAAAGCAGTCGATCCATCCTGATCCTTGTTGCGTACCACTGATCTTCTACCTTCTTCTTCTACCTTCGAGCCAGTTCTGTATCCAAATAACTGAATGTCCTCCATTTAGGAAATGGTGTCTCCCACCTGCTCCTGAGGTGTGTCATAACAACTCTCAACGGGTTGAGCAGAAAATATTTAAAAATACAGAGGTCTTATTATTCTATCCAAGGCACTGATCAGACCACAGCCGGACTACTATGAGCAGTTCTGGTTCCCCTTACCTGAGGAAAGATGTACAGTACTGGTATTGGACGCAGTCCAGAGAAGGTTCACCAAGTCAATCCAAGGTATAGACGGATTTCTTATAAGGAGAGGTTGAGTTGGTTGCGCCTGTACTCATTGGAGTTTAGGACAATGAGAGGAGATCTTATTGAAACATAAGGGGCCTTGACAGTTTCCCCTTCGAGGACAACCTAAAGCCAGAGCACAATATCCCAGCCTAATGGGGACACGCATGAGATGAGAAGGATCTTTATTTCTCAGAGGATAATGACTTCTAGACTGAAAGAGGCTACTGAGGCAGTCATTAAGTATATTCAAGGCTGAGAGTGGCAGAGTTTTAATCAGTAGGAGAATGATAAGTTGTGGGGATAAGGCAGGAACGTGGAGTTGAGGTTTACCAGATTAACCATGATCTCACCAAATTAGTCAACATGGCTTTGTGGGGGAAATCATGTCTCACAAACTTGATTGAGTTTTTTGAAGAAGTAACAAAGAGGATTGATGAGGGCAGAGCAGTGGATGTGATCTATATGGGCTTCAGTAAGGCGTTCGACAAGGTTCCCCATGGGAGACTGATTAGCAAGGTTAGATCTCATGGAATACAGGGAGAACGAGCCATTTGGATACAGAACTGGCTCAAAGATAGAAGACAGAGGGCGGTGGTGGAGGGTTGCTTTTCAGACTGGAGACCTGTGACCAGTGGAGTGCCACAAGGATCGGTGCTGGGTCCCTTACTTTTTGTCATAAATGATTTGGATGCGAGCATAAGAGGTACAGTTAGTAAGTTTGCAGATGATACCAAAATTGGAGGTGTAATGGACAGCGAAGAGGGTTACCTCAGATTACAACAGGATCTTGACCAGATAGGCCAATGGGCTGAGAAGTGGCAGATGGAGTTTAATTTAGAAAAATGCGAGGTGCTGCATTTTGGTAAAGCAAATCTTAGCAGGACTTATACACTCAATGGTAAGGTCCGAGGGAGTGTTGCTGAACAAAGAGACCTTGGAGTGCAGGTTCATAACTCCTTGAAAGTGGAGTCGCAGGTAGATAGGATAGTGAAGAAGGCGTTTGGTATGCTTTCCTTTATTGGTCAGAGTATTGAGTACAGGAGTTGGGAGGTCATGTTGCGGCTGTACAGGACATTGGTTAGGCCACTGTTGGAATATTGTGTGCAATTCTGGTCTCCTTCCTATCGGAAAGATGTTGTGAAACTTGTAAGGCTTCAGAAAAGATTTCCAAGGATGTTGCCAGGGTTGGAGGATTTGAGCTATAGGGAGAGGTTGAACAGGCTGGGGCTGTTTTCCCTGGAGCATCGGAGGCTGAGGGGTGACCTTATAGTGGTTTACAAAATTATGAGGGGCATGGATAGGGTAAATAGGCAAGTCTTTTCCCTGGGGTTGGGGAATCCAGAACTGGAGTCAGGTTTAGGGTGAGAGGGAAAAGTTATAAAAGAGACCCATGGGGCAACTTTTTCACGCAGAAGGTGGTATGTGTATGGAATAAGCTGCCAGAGGAAGTGGTGGAGGCTGGTACAATTGCAACATTTGAGAGCCATTTGGATGGGTATATGAATAGGAAGGGTTTGGAGGGATATGGGCCAGGTGCTGGCAGGTGGGACTAGATTGTTTTGGGAGATCTGGTCGGCATTGGTGGGTTGGACCAAAGAGTCTGTTTCCATGCTGTATATCTCTATGACTCTATGACCCTATGACAGATTTGACTTAATGGGCTGAATGGTTTACTTCTCTATGGGCATGAAAACAAACCTTTGCATCTGGCACAGACATCTCGAGATGGAAGCTACAATGAGGAGTATCAGTGCAGAAAATAAAAAGAAATGGAAAGTAAAAAGAAGAATAGAGATGGCAAAAGAGATTTAAAGTAGAAGACAAATGCAGGCTCACAGCTCTGCATTTTAAATGTGTAAGAAAGCATAGGTTTGGGTGTAAGTGAGAAGGATTAAAACTGGAAAACTGATTAGGAAACCAGCTTGCAACTGCCAGCCTCTGCACTTAATTGCCTTCGGCTGTATGTGAGCAAGCCCCTCAGGAAAGATAGTTTGCCAATTTCAATATGTTAATCTGTCAATTACAATGAGATTAACATGGTTTTTGCATTTTGACTGTGGGTCTATGTGTTGTCAGAGTTCTGGGAATGTAGCAGTGAAAACAGGATGAGAGTACATATCTAAGAAAGGTGTCGAAGAAATAATAAGGAAAATAAGTCCAATAGGTGCTGAAGCCTTATAGTTTTTTTGTTTGCCTCTTTTGTTAAGGAATTTTTTTCCCCACTGTACTTGTGCTGCTTGAGTGATCTTGATGGAAGATAAATGTTATTCAAGACAACAGGGGGAATTTTCCTGGGGTCAGGAAATAGTGGCATTTAGGATCTTTTACAGCATGTGGGAGAGTGGGCCCTCGTTTTAATATTGCACCTAAAAAGAGTAGGTTTGAGAAGGTAGACTGAAGGGGTGTTAATGTTTAGTACATCAGGATGTGGGTGAATATGCAAGTGTACTCACCTGTACTGTCCTGCTTGGGATATTAGGAGAAAGTGAGGACTGCAGATGCTGGAGATCAGAGTCAAGAGTGTAGTGCTGGAAAAGCACAACAGCTCAGGCACCATCAAGGAGCAGGAGAATTGACATCTTGGGCATAATTCCTGATGAAGAGCTTTTGCCCGTAACGCCGATTCTCCTGCTCCTTGGATGCTGCCTGACTGGCTGTCCTTTTCCAGCACCATACTGCTTGGGATATTAAGCATTGAATCCAAAAGCATGACACAATAAATTCACTGTTGACCCCATCAGCAACTTCTAATTGTGCCTACTTTGTTTCATTGGCAGGCTTCTTCCCCAACAGTTTAAAAATATCTTCCTATAGGCCCATCGAGTTGCCAGCATCACATCTTGGAAAACAATTGCAAAAATAAAATGGCGCTGTTGAATGATTGAACTATTTGCCACAAATTCCTTCAGCTCTTCTCTCAACAGCAAAATCTATTGAATTTAATCTAATTTTTATTGAAAAGTAACTTTAATGACTGGAGTGGTTTGAAAGGCATGATGCCATCATTTCTAGATTTCCTACATGCTACTTTTCTTCTTCCCCATTCCGTGTGCACTAGGAACTTTAGTTAAACCTACTTTGCAGGAGGAGAAACAAGGAGAAAGTGAGTTCAGAGTTGAGAAGGTTGCTGGAAAGGCGATAGGGAGATGGTAATAGTTCGGAGTGGAAGATGGACTGTTCCATGTATCTGACGAAGAGACAGGCATAGCTAGGGCTCACGTGCGTGCTCATGGCTACCCCTTTTGTTTAAAGGAAGTGAGAGGATTCAAAGAAGAGGCTGTTGAGGGTGAGGACCAGTTCAGCCAATGGAATGATTGTGTCAGTGGAGGGGGAACTGGTCGGTGGCAGGAGCAGAAGAAATGGAATGCTTGGAAGAGAGACAAGAACAGAAGCAATGCTACAGAAAGTTAGTTTTCTCATACAGTATCCTAAAAGATCTTCTGTGAGTTGGGGAACAGTTTGCTCTTTTGGCTGAGCAATGGGTGAAAGATGCGAACAGTGTGGGTTCAATTCCCACACCCACTGAGGTTATTATGATGGATTCTCCTTTTCAACCTCTCCCTTTGCCTGAGGGTTAGAGCTGACCATCAGGTGAAACCATCAAGGTTATCTGTCTCTAAAGAAATAACAGCTCTGTAGTCTGGAAGGGGTATGATAGCTTTACCTTTACAGATCTAATGTGATGTGTGATACTGGTGGGTGGGTTACCCATCAGGCAAGTAATAAAGCACAATATGATTTATGCAACAGTCCACACGAGAGAGCAATGCACACGCTGTGAGACCAAGCAATTGGGCAAAGTGAAGCAGGACACAAAGTCAAAAGTTCAAACAGCACTGAGTTCAGAATTGCAACCACAAAGAACCACCTCCCCTGTAAAAATGCTATTCCTTACTCCGAATTTCTTCTAAAAAGTCAAAGGTAATAGAAAATCAGTGAGTGTGATTAGATATTTCACAATTTGAAAACAATGGCAGAGAACAGGATGCAGGAGCTATCTTGTTAATTAGGCTACAAGCAGATCAAGAGTTGCCTGATAAATTTAATGATTACTGCATCAGAAGTATTAACCATTTCAACTCAAATCATTATCTGATAAGTAGCTTGTTGCCTGGGAGAGGTTTGCATTCCCCAGTGAATCGTTGTATGATCCATCATTCTCACTGTCTTTGTCACCACTGTCATGGACCAGTAACTTATTGATATCTGAGAAGCAAAGGTTTTCAAAGGAATGAGCCCATGTCTTTTGCCTTTCAATTGACAGTTCAATGTGATGCTATTTGTCTCATTGTTCTGCTGTTGAGAGGCGGGCACTAGGGTGTTATACAGGTAAAACATAAGCATTGTCACAAAACCATGCTTATTTTAGGATGTCTTAACCGTATTCACAACTTTTCAGGGATCAGTCAAGTACTAAATTATAGGTATATAAGTCACACCTCAACACCCTTGCAAAGGTACAAATTATGCATCTGATATCCTGCAATTGCTTCAATTTAACTTTTGCAACTTGAGAAATATATTTATCTATATTTCTGTTGGAATTCAATATTAATTCACGAGTGAATGCTTGTACTGTTTAGTGCCTTAACACATCTTTGGAAAATGTATCGAAGTGCTTCTAAACTAAACCTAAAGTTATTTTTGAAATGCAGCCAGCCATGTACCATTTTGCAGCAGCTAGGTTATACATTATTAGAGTTCACAAATTGCATGTGATCAGTTAACTTTTTTCTGGTTGCGTTGCTTAGGTTTCAAATATTGATGATGGGATCCTGGTAGAACTCCTTGATGTCCTTTGAATTGTTTGAGGATCTGTAAAATTCACCCGAGTAGAAAGATCCTCAGTTTAACAGTTTATTTGAATGAACAACAATCCAACATCTCCTCAGTATTGGGCTGGAGTGTCAATGCAGATTAATCGCTGCAAATCTGACATGACCCTAAAGTGACAACTGTCTGAGTCACAGTCGGAAAGGCCATTAACTGAGCCTATCTGACAAATACAAAAGGCAGTAAGTGACATTATAGACCTTTTTACTTCATGATGATTTACGACTGATTCTGCAAAGAAGCACCGGCATCGTATCAATAATTTACTCAGATAGACCTAGAAAGGCAGAGGTACAAATCCAAACACTGAATTAATTTCTACAGAGCTTTGACACATTGCTGTCTGATTCCAAGCAGTTTTTCATTATTCCATTACCTGTGTTTTGCTCAAAAGCTGTTAGCAATTCTATTGCAATAACTTCTATTCCTTCTTGAGAATGCAGACAAAGACTGGAGGAAGGCTCATGTTGTGCCAATGACCTTTGGCTACTCAGCTAGGAACTACTGCTTGGCGAGTGGTTGGAAGTTAGAACATTATTCAAAAATCTGTAAATGTGAACTGTGCAAATCACAGAATTACTTTAACAATGTTAAAGGAGTAAATAGCTCCTTCCATTGGCAGAAGTAGAAGAAATAAATAACAGCACATATTGGGATTAACTATAAAATAATGATGCCAAGAGCAATTGTGAGGATTTATTATTTTCTCTTCATGAAGTTAGTATATTACAATAACTATTGCAATCCCTATACTTAGTTTATTTACTTTTCTGTCTAATATTTAATAATTTCAACAATAGTTGAAACAAGACTTAAAATTGTGCTTGCCGCTGTCTGAAGCTGTCTTAAGATACAGGGTAGATCCAGTCACCAAACAGAAGTTGAAATTAAAGGTTTCCCCTTCCAAAGAAAGTAATATCAAGTTGCTGATGAGGAAGCAGCTTGAAATTCATTTCTTCAAATGAAAGGTCAAATGTCGAGGCTCAACAGGCAGTTAATGGGGCCCAAGCTCTAATTTCAAATCAGAAATACCTCTCCTCAACCGCCGCAGTGCTGACCTGTACATTTTGACCAACGTCTGAGAGCACAGGGTGACGTGAATGGATAAGAGTGTCTGTATATGGTTTATGTGAAGGGCAAACTCCATAGAATGAGCAGGTTCTGAGTTTGAAATCCTCTGTAATTTTGTTGCCATCCCAGCTAAACTTAATTCGTGTAGCAGAAAACAGTGATGGTGTCTGTAAATTTCTTTTGGATTTTTGAAAATCTCAGTTGCACAATGGGCAACTTTGCTATTGTGGATACCAGAACTAAGGAAGAGAGGGTTTTTGGGAAGGAAAATCTCCGCCTCCCACCACCACTACCCACACACCCACCCCACTCCCTGCCCCAACAATCATAGCATACCCACAGCCATTAAATACTCTGAGGAGAGTTAGTCGGCTGGAGGCAGGAGTTCTGGAACTCATTTGAGTACAAGTCCCACCTCAGAGAACTGACAACCAGCCTGCTCCATCAAATATACTGTTGTTCCAGCTATATCAGCAGCAGCACTGGACCGGGACTCGGAGTAAAAACTGTCAGCAGGGTTTGAAGGCCTTGAGTCTAGGACCAGGACTTTGTGGGGTTCTTATTGCAGGGAAGAGAGCTGAGGCCTGAGGTGCAGGTTGGGGATTGAAGGCAAGTGATGGTCTTATTGGAGAGGCTGAGGAGAAGGGCACCATAGTTATGGTGAGTGTTGGAGGGAAAAGTGGATGTAAGTGTTGGGGGGTTGAGGGTGTGGCTGGAGTAGACCTGGCACAAGAGGAAAGCGAGTGCATCTTCCTCTTGTACCTAAATTCTTCCTGCCAGCCTCAAAATTGAGGCCAGATGTGATGAAGCCACTTAAGGACCTCAATTGGGTAAAGAGGGATGTCTCTTCCCAACCTGCACATATAAATTACAGCTGGGATGGGGGTGGGGGGACAGTTGTTGGGAGGATGGGACTCTGGCAGAAAAATTACTTGGGGAGTTTTACAGCCTTTCTCACTCATAAACCCACCACTGGAGCATTTAATATTCTACTTATTTTTGTACCTTTAAAGCCTTGCTTCGATTAACTGAATATTTTACTATATACTTAATTTGGCAAAACGTTTTCTAAACTAAGTAACCCTATCAATGCTCGTAAACATTTATTGCCATTTGAAGAATTGTTCTTTGTTGCAACATCAGTAATCCTACCCCTCATGCTAGATTTTAAAGTACAATCTTATCAACAATTATGTCTTGCAAATTGCAGTTGCTTTTACTTTTCTTTCCAAGCATCCTGATTAGCAATTTATGAATAAATATTACTGTGGGTCAAATGGGAGTCAAGTTTATGGTGTGGCATGTGGGAGAATGTTTGCCATGTTATCCTAGAAGCAGTGCATAATTCACAGGAGTTTTTTGACTGTCTTCAGGTATTCCATGAAATATGAATGATTCAGTTTTCCTGCTCATTTACTGCAGGAGTAGAATTTTTTTTTGGTTCCTTGCAGGTGGTCAGGGTTGAACAACTTGCAATTAGCTGTGTAAGCATGTCTGTTTTGTATGTGGAAAATCTGAGTCAACTAATAGTACAGACTACACAGGCATATCATACCACAGATCCACAGAAACGTTACAGTGCAAACAGGGGTCATGCAGCCCATCATGTCTGCGCAAGCTCTCCAGATGAGTGTTTACCTTTTGCCATTTCCCTGCCTTCTTCCCAAACTCCTGTTCTCTTATAAGTAGCTAACTTAACCACCCACTGCTTGGAAAACTGTTTTTATCACACCACTTCACCTTCTTTGATTAATTATTTTAAATCTGAGCCTTTTCATTCTCAACCCTTTAATAAATGGGAACATTTTGTTTCTCCATATTTGCTTGCATATTTGCACTTCCGAGTAAGTGGGTAACTTTGCAATTTTCCAGTCCTCTGGTGCCAGCTCTGAGTTTAAGCATGACTAAAAGGTGCTAGTGCCCCTGTGATTTCCATTCTCCCTTTCCTCTGTGTACATGGATAAATTTCATCTAGACTTGGTGCCCTGACGCTTTGGTACAGACAGCCTGACCAATACCACCACCTTGTCAGTTTTAAACCTGACTGAGGTTTTTTTCCCTCTCACAACAGTCTGGTTAACACCTTTCATCTTGATAAAGGCACATGCAAGGTGTTTATTTAATGCCCTCTGTTTTCATTTGTGCCCTCTGTTTTCATTTGTAAAACCTATTTCTGGTCCCTTTCCTCCTTTTTAACCTCCCCCCTCCCACCTACCCTACTCACTCCCCTCGCCTGCCCCAAAACCACCATTAATTATGTCTTAGAAGATTTGCAATTCCTTTTTATGTTAGCAGCCAGTCTCTTCTTAGATCTACCCTTTGCTTCTTCATGACTCCTTTGAACTTTTAATATTTGGCAAGGTTCTCATTTGTACTATGATCTGATATCTATCACACGCGCATTGTTTCTTTATCTTAATTCACAGCTCTTTTCTCACTCATTAGCCCTACTGTTTCCTTCTAAGGAAACATACCTTGACTGTGCTAGAGCCATCAAATTGAAGGTATTGTTTTAGGTACTATTCAGGTATTATTCTTGATTCAAGAAGTGTGGTGCTGGAAAAACACAGTAGGTCAGGCAGCATCTAAGGAGTGGGAGGCTGGATGTTTCGGGCATAAGCCCTTCATCAGGAATGAGGCATAAGCCCTTCAGAACTTTCTCCTTATTCCTGATTGCCAACCTTTGACTCCAGTTTATTTGACACAAATCTACTATTATCCCATTGAAATTGACTTTACCTCAGTTAATTATTCTTACTCTGGATTGTTTTATGCTCTTCAACAGTCAACTTAAACGTTATGATACAGTAAACATTATCCCCAAAAAGTTCTCTCAATGATACTTGATCTAGTTGGCTTATTATAATTTCCAAGAACCAAGTCTAGCAGTATAGAACAACCTCGCTTATCCGAACATCAATTATCTGCCACGGGAATCCTGTTCCTGTTATTGCTGTCACCACGGGACCCTGGTCTTGCTATTGTCGCCACCGCCATGGGACCCCTGTTCATCCTATTACTGTCACCACGGGACCCCTGTCCCTGCTATTGCCACCACCTTGGGACCCCTGTTCATCCTATTGCTGTCACCACGGGAACCCTGTTCCTGCTATTGCCACCGCCATGGGACCCTGATCAGTTATCCGAACAATTAGTTACCCGAACAAAATACTCCCTGCCCATCTCATTTGGATAATCAAGGTTGTCCTGTATTACTTTCTTGGTAAATTGAAGATGTACTGCTGTAAACGATTCCAACATGCTACAATCAGCACAGTGGAGGCCCTTTGTACAATCCATTTGTGCTTTGCTTTATTGTTTAATTTTGTAAAGTTTCTCAAACCACCTAAAATCCTGTTAATTTAGTTAAAAGTAAAAATAGTACGAGTATAGTGTTGAAGCTAACATTCAAAAATTTGTTGGAATTAATATTAGCCTTGAGGTTAATTCTCTTATGAGGCAGTGAAACCATTAAGAAAAATTTTTGTTAAATGTCCTGTAGAATTTGTCAGGAGCTTCTTTATTTTTTTTCAGTTTGTAGTGTTTCCTACCTAGAAGAAATGTACAGGCTAAGGGCTCCCTGACGAATATCTACAGTTCGCAAAGCCGAAGCCTATGACAACAGAGAGAAATGGCAGGGGGTCTGGATCACTGAGGGCTGTTGATACAAAGATAGTCTGAGAGTGTCAATTGTGGGAGTGAAGCAAAGGAGCTGACTGAAAGAAATGTACAATGGTCCTCACACAGCCTCGAGACAGAAAGTAATCAGCAGAGGAAACTTGAGCCACTAAGGGAAGGCAGTGATATCTGTTGGCAAACTGAACTAGGACCTGAGCTATTCCCAATCATGAGGTTAATAAAGAAAAACTGGATAACTATGTACCCAAATGCTAATGGAAGGACACCTATAGAATCTTAGGAGAAAGTGAGGACTGCAGATGCTGGAGATCAGAATTGAAGAGTGTGGTGCTGGAAAAGCGCAGCCAGTCAGGCAGCATCTGAGGAGCAAGAAAGTTGACATTTCAAGCATAAGCTCTTCATCAGGAATGATGAAAAGTTTAAGTTCGAAATGTCAATCCTGATGAAGAGCTTATGCTTGAAAAGTCGATTCTCCTGCTCCTTGGATGCTGCCTGACTGGCTGCACTTTTCCAGCTCCACAGTCTTCAACTTATGGAATCTTACCCCGATGGAAGGATTGAATTACTAAGGAGAATCATCTCCCATTTCACCCCTTCACAATTACTATCCCCTCTGGGACATACAGCATGGGAACGGACCTTCTATACACTAGTCCATGCCAACCATAATCCCAAACTGAACTACCATATATACTTAAGTAATAGACGATCTCATGTAAAAGCTGACCCCCTATTTTTGGCCAAATAACCTGGAATTTTCCATATATCTGGTGTAAAAGTCAGCCCTAGTTCTTCAAAGATAACAGGTCAACATTTTTGAGTCAGTGTGTCGGCAGTCACATCCCGCTCCAGTTTTCCAGTCTGCCGGTTGTTCCGTTCCGCTCCCAGTCTTCCAGTCCACTGGCTGTTTGTTCTGCTCCAGGTTTTCAGAATTACTGTAATTCATTGTTTATTTTTCTTTATTCATTTAGAGATCATTTGGACTTCTGCTAATGATACAGTATGAATGTATGAATTTCAGCCCCTCAAAAGTAGTATCCATGTAACAGTCGACCCCATAAATTTAACCTTAAAATGTAGTCAAAAGAATTTGACTGTCATTCAAGTATATATGGTAGCCCCACCTGCCTGCTCCTGGCCGTTATGCCTCGAAATATTTCTTATTCATGTACTTATCCAAATGTCTTTTAAACATTGTAACTGTAGCTACATTGACCACTTCTTCTGGAAGTTCATTTCACACACAAACCATTCTGTGTAAAAAAAAATTACCACTCATGTCTTTTTAAATCTTTTTCCTCTCACCTTAAAAATATACCCCTGAGCCTTGAAATTGCCCCACCCTAGGTAAAAGATACCTGCTATTCACCTTATATAAACCCCTTATGATTTTATAAACTGCTATAAGGTCACCTCTTAATCTTTTATGCTCCAATGAAAAAGCCCCAGCCTATCTAGCTTCTCCTTATAAACTAAACCTCCATTCCCAGCAATGTCCTGGTAAACCTGTTCTAAATCCTCCCCAGCTAATAATATCCTTCCTATGACAGGGTGACCAGAACTGGATACAGTACTCCAGAAGAGGCCACACTGGTATCTTATACAACCTCAACGTGACATCCAAACTCCTATACTCAAAAGTCTGAGCTATAAACTGTGCTAAACAGCTTATTAATTACCCTATCCATATCCAAAGAATTATGTAGCTGAACCCCAAGGTCTCTCTGTTTTATAACACTACCCAAGGTCCTACTTTTAATTGTATTAGTCCTGCACTTGTTTGTTTTACCAAAATGCAACAACTCGCATTTATCTAAATTAAACCCCATCTGCCACTCTTCAGTCTATTGATGCTGCCTCCCAAAGCCCACAATTGACTTTTCCAAATTGTCCATAACAGCAGTGGCCCTGATGATTGATTTTCAGTGAATAGACTATTTGTACTTACCATGGAGCAACCCTCTGATTGACTTGGAGAGACAGCTCCAACTAATGTATTATTGGCTCCTGGATTGATCTCCATGTAGCTCACCAACTGACTTACCGCTAAACCCAGCTTTGTTGCATTGGATCTTCAGCAACAAGCATGGACCACTCCCAGGACTATCATGAAACAAAGTCTGAACCTCAAGCAACAATGTACAGTGTCCAACTAACTGGATACTGTCCTTGACTAACTGCGTCCCTTCCCTTGACTGACAACAGTCCCCCTTGTCTTGACTTGAATGAGGGCAATTTCCCTCAATATGTCCACTTCTTGACTGACTATTGCTGATAAACATGACAAGCTTTTTGACATTAATTTGGCACTAAAAGGCAAAAGGCATTAAAAAGACAGAAATACTGTGCGCCAGTAAGTTCTGAATGAGGCAGCAAAGCAAAGCTTTTGTACACAGGTGTTTCTACCGGAGTATAAGAGGCTATCAATGAAGAAGATCAGACAAACCGCACCCTCCTGACCAGCATCCAGAAAAATTCTTTGGTAAGGTACAATGCGAATGACCTCTGCATTATCAGAACGTTGTGGGAAATGTGAATAAAAATAAAAGATTCAAGGCCATTGGGAAACACAGCACTCTAGGAAACAACACAGAATCGGACCATAAGACCTAGGAGCAGAATTAAGCTATCGAGTCTGCTCCACCATTCAATCTTGGCTGACATGTTTCTCAATCACAATCTCCTGCCTTCTCCCCATAACCCTTGATTCCCACACCAATCAAGAACCTGTCTAATTCTGTCTTAAATACATTCAACAACCTGGCCTCTGCAGCCTTCTGCCCCAATGTGTTCCACAGATTCACCACCTGAAAAGATTCCTTCTCATCTCAGTTCTCAAGTGCCATCCCTTCACTCTGAGGCTATGCCTTTGTGTCCTATTCTCTCCTACTAATGGAAACATTTTCTCCATGGCCTTTCTATCCAGTCCTCACAGTATTTTGTAAGTTTCAATGAGCTTCCACGTCATCCTTCTAAAGTCCATTCAGTACAGAGATGCTTCTCAAATGACAAGCTCTTCATCTCTGGGATCATTCTTGTAAATCTCTTCTGGACTGTCTTCAAGGCCAGCATATCTTTCCATACTCATGGTGGCTAAAACTGCTCACAATATTCCAAATGTGGTCCAGAACCTTAAACAGCCTCAGCAGTACATCTCTGCCCTTATATTTTAGCTGTCTAGAAATTAAGGCAAACGTTGCACCTGCCTTTTTAGGAGCCAACCGAACCTACATATTAACCTTAAGAAAATTCTGAATAGCACTCCCAAGTCCCTTTGTGTTTCAGATTTTCTCAGCCTTCTCCTGTTTATACAATAGTCTATGCCTTTATTCTTCTCACCAAAATACACAACCTCTCACTTTCCCACATTGTATTTCATCTGCCACTTCTTTACCCATTGTCCCAGCCAATCCAAGTCCTTCTGCAGCCGCCCTACTTTGTCAGCATACCCTGTCCCTTCTCCTATCTTTGTGTGATCTGCAAATCTTGCAACAATGCCCTCCAGTTTCTTCATCCACATTGTTAATGTACACTGTAAATAGCTGTGGTCCAACATGGACTACTGCAGAACTCTGGTAGTCACCAGCTTGCATCCTGAAAAAGACCCCTCTATCCCAACTCTGTTCTTTTTGCCAGTCAGCCAATCCTCTATCCATACCAGCGTCGTGCCCCAACACCACTGCATAGCTTTGACCTGATAATTTAGTTCTGTCTATAGTATGATACTTCCACCATTAATCGTGAACTCAGAGTCACTCCCTTTGCTTGATGATCGTGGTCTTATGAGGGATATGCTGGACCATAAGGTTGGAGATTATGTCATTGAGGTAACAGAAGTGATTTGTGGTCAATCAAAGCAATGCACTTCCCATAGTGCACATAGTAAAAAGTTTGATTACCAAAGCCTTTCACAAAGCAATTCTATTTTGAAAGTTAGGATTTTTTTACTGTTTAAAAGTGACTTCATTTTTGTTTTTAATGAATAGATTTTCGCTTTACAGAACTATGTATGCAGTGAGCTGAAATCAATATCATGACTCCCTATAATACCATAAATACTGATGAAAACTTGTGCATTAGTCAGAGAAATGAATCCCACAACATTCACTTACTCATAGTTGACAGCACCTTAAATGATCAAGAATTCAGAAAGTAATATATTTATCTTTTTTTTGCTTTTTACAATCAACAATTCTGCATTTGAACGTGTATGGGGTGAGCAGCAGAAGATGCCGCAATACATTTGAATAGTAAGTAGTGTAAAACTGAATAAATTCATAGCATCGATATTTCATTTTTACAAGATAAAACACAGAGTTATACCCTCATAAATTCACATTCTAACATGTTGACATTTAATTCTCCAACTATACATGTATGGAATGATGAAATCACACCAACAAATCCTTGACATGAGGTAGACAAATGCATTGTACAGAACCTCAGAATTTACAGTATCTTGTCTAAACATGAAGAACCTATTGGTTAATTTAAAAGCAACACTGAATTTTGATGGTGATAGTAAATATCATTCATACAAGTCTTGACATTTATGCAAATACCCAAAATAAAAAAAAGTTAATTTCATCAAAAATATTTTTTATCATTGATAGAAATAAGGCATTGAGTCATCCAATTGTAATATTTAGCTAGTATAATCCAGTGTTGTTCACATCTATCTGTTATATCAATGTTAACAATTAGACAACCATATTACTCTGTTCTAGATATTTGCAGAGCCCTGGCCTAATACGTAGACATTTAAAAATGGTGGATGAGACCCAAAATGATCCCCATTTTCAACAGATACAACTTTTACTGATAGGACAAAGGGGCAGGCATGATGCACACAGAACCATTTCAACTTACTGCTGTGGTCAGGAAAAAAAATTATTTTGATTGTGTAAGGGTCTCAAGCCACAGTATAGGAGTAACAAATTCACTTGATTAGAGGTAAAATACTTGAGGAATGGATAAGGTCTGTTTCAATAGCATCTTTGTTTTATTAAAACATTTTGAAATTTTTTTGAAAATTGTTACCTTGTTCTTTAAATATTGAATAAAAGATGATGCTGTCACTGAATGATAATTAAAAGCACTGTAGGATTGCTATTGTTGTAGGCTAGAAAAAAATGTTTATGGAGATTCAGTAGAGTTCTTTGCTGATATTTCTCTATGGTGATTATTATGTAATAACAAACACTTGGCTGAGTTTCAACAGGGGGTTGGTATTGCTTTGGTTTAGTGGATATGATGCATGGGCAGGAGTTCAAGGAGTGCTGATGGATAAAAGGCCCAACAGCTTGAAAAACAAATGGGAAAATGTTCCAGAGAACCAGAACAGACCTTCTAACTAGCCTTCCCTGGCATACATCCATCTGCATTCCCATTGGGCGATGCTTTGCCTCTAAGGTTGGTAGGCTACACTCTCCTCTGCGTCTGCCATCTCTGCAGCTTAAGATTGTGTGTCCTTGCTTACCTCAGTGTGTTTGACGATTTGAGAAATCTGTTGTCTGTATTGATTATGAATCTCAGCCCCCTCAATCGCTATCTTATATCTAACCCGGTATATATATAGTTGAGCATAGAATATGCATTATCGATTATGCTAATAATAGTTTGTAGATGAATATTAAATCCCAAATTGAACCATTTTCATTTTACTTCGCATATCTAGTGCCATCTTGATCATAAGTTTATATATACTGACCCACTGACATCTCAACCAAAAGCTCACACTTGGTTTTTAAGACTCACATATCAAGCCTTAAACATTTAGGTGACATGGTGGCTCACAGTGCCAGGGACTTGGGTTCAATTCCACCCTTGGGCAACTATCTGTGTGGAGTTTGTAGGTTTTCCCTGTGATTCTGCATGGGCTTCATCTAGGTGCTCTGGTTTCCTCCCACAGTCCAAAGATATGCAGGTTTGGTGGATTGGTCATGCTAAAGATTGTCTATAGTGTTCAGGGGTGTGTAGGTTAGGTGGGATAGCCATGGGAAATGCAGGGTTACAGAGGTCGAGAGAGTGGGTTGGGCGGGATGCTTTTCTGTGGATCATTAAAGTTACGGATCTGTTTCATGTAGATTTCAGTATCAAGTTTTACTGAGATATGTTAACACAGGCTTCGTCTGTCATCATGCACTTGCCTTCCCAACAGGATCACAGGTTAGCGATTACAAATGTGCGCCTTCATTCAGTTTGCCCTCCTTTTATTTGGACAACTGAGGCCACTATTGCCTGAATTTATCATTTGCCATGGATTGAATCTCGGACCCTCACAGTTTAAAGAGATCTTTTTAATTTCAATATTTCTTTGCATAGATTGAGCCATTCACTCCCAACGATAACAACCCTAACATTAGACTTCAGGAGCAATGGTATTTTCAGCATATGCATTATGGGAAAATCAGTAATCACTGCCTGCAGCTTTTGCTGCATTCTTAACAATTAAACATACTTGTTTATCATGTTTAAAACATTGGCTGATTCAGAACCCAAAGGTGTTTCTGAAAGGTTCTATTTCAGATCAGGAAAGCTTTAATAATCAGATAAACAGAAGTATTCCTTCCTGAAAGTGTGAAAGCAAAGGAAGTAACTCCTCAGTAAGAAAGGTGGTCTTCTACAAAAGAGTGAAAATTCTCAAATGTTGTAGCTCCAGGAGTTTGGGTTGCATCACATAGTGAATTCTGACAACCATGATCAATTTAGCCCGTAGCTTGAAGGATTGCTACAACCTATTCAACAAATGTAAAGATGATTTGGAAGTGCTGGTGTTGGACTGGGGTGTACATAGTTAAAAATCACACAACTCCAGATTATACTCCAGCAGGTTTATTTGGTCGCACTAGCTTTCGGAGCACTGCTCTTTCATCAGGTGGTTGTGGAGTATAAAATCGTAAGACACAGAATTTATAGCAAAAGTTTTTTAGCATGATGCAACTGAAGTTATATATTGAAGAACACCTGAATTGTTGTTAAGTCTCTCATCTTTTAGAATAACCATGTTGGTTTCAGTTCTTTCATATGTAAATCCCAGAACTTTTTTTAAAAGTTACATTCTCAAGTGAACTTTAATAATAGGTGCCACGTCGTCTCAAATAACACACTGAAGATGTGAGGTGCCTGTGTGAGACTG
This sequence comes from Chiloscyllium punctatum, assembly GCF_047496795.1. Classification (NCBI taxonomy): domain Eukaryota; kingdom Metazoa; phylum Chordata; class Chondrichthyes; order Orectolobiformes; family Hemiscylliidae; genus Chiloscyllium; species Chiloscyllium punctatum. The sequence continues at coordinate 75,004,270 of NC_092746.1, forward strand.
TCTATGCCCCAAAGTTCAGACTGATTTTATTTCTAAAAATGGGATTTACAGAATCTTACATGGATTCATGCAATTTTTGAGCAAAATAAAATATAATTCTGCAAGTACAAACTCACCCCACAAACTTGTATGTATGTTTGTGTGCATGTGGGTGCGTGTGTGGTTGGGAGTATGACTTCTGTGAGAGAGTGTGTATGTGTATGTGTGTGAGTGTAAAAGGGTATAAGTCTGTGAGAGAGTGCATGTGTGGGTGTGAGTCTGGGAGTGTATGTGTGAGCATATGAGAGAGAGCTTGTGTATAAGAGAGGGTCTGTGTAAGTGTAGTGGGGTGAATGACCCTGCTAATCAACATGGCCAAGTATCCAGAACATCTGAAATTGCTGGTTAATCATCTGCCCAGCACCTCATCTCTGTTTCTCATAAGACCATTCCAAATGGCACTATTTTCATTCTGTCTGACAAAAGAAAATGAAGCCGAGCATAAAGCTGCTAAATTTGTTGTAACATCAAAAGAAGTCAAAGATGTGATATTACGGGAGACTCCAGCACAAAAATAATCATAATAACCAGGGAAAAATATCCACAGTTAATGTAAGTAGAAAGCTCAATTTGAGCACTACTCAGTAAATTTAGGGAGGCAAGGCTATCAGTTCAGTACCTCATTTGACAAGAGCACAGATTGGAAAATCATCACAAAATCAAGAGTGTCATCAATTTGGTGACTTGACTTGTATCTCTGCAGCAGAATCTCATGAAATTTACCGTTAAATCCAGAACATCCTTACAAGCCAGAATTACTGAAAGCACACTATCCTGTAGTTCTAAATTTTCCATGTTATTTTCTTCCACTGAACAACAATGTCATTTATTTAAGAGACAATGCTATCTGACATGAGAAGGAAATCAGTTTGACAATAACAAAGCTAGGAACAATGAGCAATACTTTCCAGCCCCTGACTGACATAGGTAATGGTGACTCAGTTGGGAAAATATGGGGAATTCAAAGAAACGAGAATCTCAATGTCTGAAAAAGAAGTCCAAATCTGCAAACTAAGCTCTGAACAGCAAATCAAGGAAGTTGCTAGTGAGCAACAAGAGGCATATTTGCAAGGATTTGCATGCCGTGAGTACCTAATCTCATCTCAGTGATCTAAACTTTTCAGTTTCCTCATACAGCAGCTAGAAACTAGACCCAAACAATTCCTGACATGAAAATTAAGATTAACTTTCTCAATCTGGAGTGATCAATGTGAGGCGATAGTCAGTTAGGTCTGCAGTTCAAGCAGAGAAAGTACTAACTTCATCACTTGTAGAGTACAGGTAAGGCTTTAACTGAGCTGTATTTTGAGAGGGAAAACCAAGTGGGACATTTCCTCTTGCAGCTGGTGCAAGTACAAAGGGACTTGGGACACCTACTTCAGCTTTCCCTAAAGATTAATATGCAGATTCAGTTGGTAGTAAGGAAGGCAAATGCAATGCTAACATTCATTTCAAGAGGGCTATAAGAGCAGAGATATACTGCTCGGGCTGTATAAGGCTCTGGTTAGACCACATTTGGAACATTTGAGCAGTTTTGGGCCCCGTATCTAAGGAAGGAAGTGCTGGCCTTGGAGCTGTCCAAAGGAGGTTAACAAGGATGATCCCAGGAATGAAGACCTTGTCATATGAGGAGCAGTTGAGAATTGTGGGTTTGTACTCTATGGAGTTTAGATGGATGAGGGGGAATCTCATTGAAACTTACAGAATACTGAGAGGCCTGAATAGAGTGGATGTGGAGAAAATGTTTCCACTAGTAAGAGAGACTAGACCCAAGGGCACTGGCTCAGAGTGAAGGCACAAAACTTTAGAACTGAGATGAAGAGGACTTTCTTCGGCCAGAGGGTGGTAAGTCTGTGGAACTCATTGTCGCTGTGGAAGCCAAGTCATTAAGTGTACTTAAGACAGAGATAGATAGGTTCTTGATCGGTAGGGGGATCAAGAGTTATGAAGAGAAGGCAGGAGAATGGGGTTGAGAAACATATCAGCCAAGATTAAGTGCTGGAGCAGACTTTATCCACGAATGGCCTAATTCTGCTCCAATATCTGATGGTCTTATGATCCTGCCATACCCAGTCATAAAGGATAGTGAACAATTAAACAGCTACTGACAACAGGATATTCCATGAACATGCCAATTTTCAATGATGGTGAGGCTGACTATGTGAGTGCAAAGGATAAGGTTAAAATATTTACAAGCATAAGATGTAGGATTTTTAATAGACCATCCAGTCAACCACTCAATGAAATCATGGCTGATTTAATAATCCTCAACTCGAAATTTCTTCACTTTTCTCCATAACCTTTGATTCCCTCACTGATTAAAACACCGTCTCAGACTTGAATATACTTATTTACACAACCTCTTATAGCCTTCTATGATAAAGGATTCCATATTTTCACTACCCTCTGAAAGAAATCCGAACTCAGTGACCCCCTTACCTTGAGATTATGCTCTCCAGTCCTGGACCCTCCCATTAGGGGAAACAAGCTATCCGCATCTATCCTATCCAGCATGCTAAGAATCCTTTATGTTTCACTAAGGGTACCTCTGATTCTTCTAAACTCCAATGAATACAGGCTAAACCTGCTCAACCTTTCCACAGAAGACAATCTCTTCATTCCTGGGATCAGTCTAAGGAACCTTCCTTGGCCTGCTTCCGATGTTATTATATCATTCCTTAGATAGGGGATCAAAATTGTTCACAGTATTCCAGCTGTGATCTTTTAGTACCTTGTATAGTTTTAGCAAAACTACCCCATTTTTATACCTCATTCTCTTTAAACTAAGAGCTTCCCTAATATCTGCTGAACTTGGATGCATTTTTAGGCAGAAGTGCTAAGTGCTCAGCCTTCTTCAGATGTCCCCATCCTCATGTGCCAATAATCAGGTAAAAACAAGGACTGCAGATGCTGGAAACCAGAGTCGAGATTAGAGTGGTGCTGGCAAAGCACAGCAGTTCAGGCAGCATCCGAGGAGCAGAAAAATCAACATTTCGGGCAAAAGCCCTTCCTTTCGGTCAATAGCTCTATTCCTGATGAAGGGCTTTTGCCCGAAACGTCGATTTTCCTGCTCCTCGGATTCTGCCTGAACTGCTGTGCTTTTCCAGCACCACTCTAATCTAGAATCATGTGCCAATAATCAGCCAATTCAAGTCATTTCATGTGAGATTGAGAAATGAGTGGGTGTTTTGGTTAAAGCAGAGGCAATGGACTCCTTGACAGCTTCCCGGATTTGATACTGAAAACATGTGCTCCAGAACTATTCACACTTCAACCCAAACTGTTCCAATACAGCGACAACACTAACATCTTTGAAACAAAATGAAGATGTCTTATTTACAGTATCAAGGCTAATCAAATCCAGCCCATTATTGCCACAATCTATCCCCCAGTTATCAGCAAAGTGATGGAAGTTGTTTTTGAAGAGTGTTTACTAACAATTCACTTCCTTTAGTACCGATGCACTTGGTGCACACTGCAGTCATCTACAGGATGCATTACAGTAATGTGCCAAGTTTCTTTTGGCTGCACTTTCCCATGATCTTTATTACATAGAAGGACAAAGACAGGAGAGGCCTTTGAAACATCACCGTGTACAAGTTCCCCTCCATATAATCCAGCATGCCGACTTGGAACTATATTGTCATAGTTATTAGCAGCAATCGTTCAAGGAGTAGACATGTTGCTGTATGGCCCAGTGCTATGTCAATTACATATACTCTTCATATGCCAGCCACATTGGATGTACTTCAATTAAATGGCCAAGTATCAAAGTTGAAGGGGAGTAGTCCTCAGTCAAGTGAAGGGAGACATCATTCAAACAGGAGTTTCCAGGACAGTAAGCCAATAGCTTTGTCCGAAATCAGTCCAGAGGCTTGAGCAAGTTCAGTCAGCCACTTGCAGTGGTCATGGTCAGGATCTGCCCCTCTGAGGGGCAAATGTCAGCAACATAACACCTGGCTTGGCTCGTTCTGCCCTATCGTGGGTCTTTTTCTCCTGGAATGAGATAAAAGAGGGACTGTGTGACATGCACGTGGTTGGCACATATATTAGTGTTAATGCAGCTGGGGGGAAAGGTGGTGAGATGCCCGGGGTGGGGAACGGTGAGGCTAGTAGTCTGGTGGGATTGGGTAAATGAGAGTGAGCAAGGGAAGACATTGCATGTGATAGTGAGACCATTGGTGGCAACAGGGTGCAGTATCACAGATGGTGTGAGGTAGCAGAGAGAAGATGGTTGGTACTTACCCTGATGGATTCAAGAAGTCATTGGCCTCTTACAACTACTGAACATTCTTGCCAGTGGGTGAAACTGGATGGCATCCATGGATGAGGCTGGCAGGGATCTAGTGGCCTAGCCTCCTGTGTTAGTCCTTTGGGAAGAGTTAGGCCCTCCTCTGCACCATCTTGTCCATCAGGGCCTCCAGGTCACTGTCTGCATAGCAGGGTGCAATTGCCCCTTATCTGCCATGTCTGGGCCAAATGTAACGAACCATGCAGGGTAGTTCTCACCTCAAAATGCTTGATGCAGTGCACATTGGCCATATAAATATGGCACTGGTGCTAGGGATCCTGGGATATCCCAACAGCAGTGAATACCTCCAGCCATGGCAAAGGAGAGATTAAGGCTGGCATCAGATAAGTAGAGCACCATAGGCTTGATATACCAGTGTGTTTCAGATGAATTAGTAAATTTGCAGAATACGCCAAAATAGGAGGTATCATGGTCAGTGAGGAAGATTATCAAAAATTGCAGCAGGACCTTGATCAGCTGTGGAAGTGGGCCAGGAAGTGGCAAATGGAGTTCAGTATAGATGAGTGTGAGGTCTTGCATTTTGGAAAGTCAAATCAAGGTAGGAGTTTCACGGTCCTTAAGGAGTATAGTGGAACAGAGGGACCTTGGAGTTCAGGTGCTAGGTTCTCTAAAAGTGGAGTCATGGATAGACAGGGCAATGAAGATGGCTTTTGGAGTACTGATCTTCATCAATCAGGACACTGAGTATAGAAGTTGGGAAGTTATGCTGCAGTTACACAGGATGTTGGTGAGGCCATACTTGGAGTATTGTGTTCAGTTTTGGTCACCTTGCTAGAGGAAGGATGTTATTAAACTGGAAAGAGTGCAGCAGAAATTTACAAGCATATTGCCAGAACTCAAGAGCCTGAGTTATAGGGAAAGGTTGGATAAACTAGGACTTTTTTCTTTGGAGCGTAGGAGACTGCGGGTGGTTTGGGTGGTGGGGGGGTGGGGGGCTCCTGTATAAGATCATGAGAGGCATGGATAAGGGTGAATGCACCGTCTTTTTCCCAGGTTTGGGGAATCAAGGACTAGAGGGCATCAGTTTAAGGTTACAGGGGAAAGAATAAAAGGGAACCTGAGAGGGGACTTTTTTTATACAGAATAGTATGCATGTGGAATGAGCTGCCAGTGGAGGTGGTTGAGGCAGGTACATAACAACATTTAAAAGGCATTTGGACAAATGCATGGATGGGAAAGAATTAGAAAGATATGGGCCCAGTGCAGAGAAATGGGGTTAACATTAATGGAAGATTTGGTCAGCACAAACCACTTTGAGCCGAAGGGGCTGTCTCCATGCTGGAGGACTCTCTGACTCTATGAAAATGTGACAAAACTCACTTGCCCTCAAGGAGAGAAACCATCCGTGAAACCTGGTGAAAACACAGCCAATTTCTGGTAAGCCCAAATAGTTCAAAGGAAAAAGGTTGACGAGAATATGGGGAAGCCAACTGCCTGTAAGGGTTGGAGAGGCAGAAACTCTCACAACATTTAAGAAATATTTAGATGTGGGCCAATTGCTGGAAAATAGGATTAGAATAGTTAGGTGTCTGTTTATGAACAGGCTGAAGGGCCTTTTTCTGCACTGTAGGCCTCTATGACTCAAAACTGATTGGCTTGACAGGGTCTACATTGCAGCAAACATTGTTTTGGGGAGGCATCTAGAATAATAGGTAGAGCCTGCAGGGACAGGAGAACACCACAGGTTCTCCTCCAAGCAACTCATCACCCTGACTTGGAAATGTATCAACATTCTTTCAATGTCACTGGGCACAAATCCTGGAACTCCCTCCCTTACAGTGTTTTGGGTCCACCTACAGCTAAGAAATGTACTCAGTGGTGATAAAGGTGGTAAAGTCATTGGCATAACTTAGATAACAGAAAAGCTGGCCTAAGTAGGTAGGAAACTGAAAGGGCAAGAAGATTTAATAATTGAGATGGAGAGGGGAAATGGAGTAGATGAGAGACATTGAGAGAAGATCCTGCATGTGATCATGAGAATTGCAGTCTCTTGAGTCTTGGTGTGTGCAGTGGCAGAGTCAGAGAGTGTAAGATAGTAGAGAATAATGATGGTACTTACCCTTGCAGAACACAGATGATGATTGATCTCACAGCATTGCTGCATGCTCTTCCAGAATGTGTAAATGGCACTAACCTGCGTGGCAACGCCAGTCCAGGCTGGCACTGTCTGGCGCTGTGCTGTCCTCCGGCAGTCTTTGAAAGATAAAAGGCCTCATTCCAACCACTGAAGCCCCATCAGCAAAGCTTAGTGCCAATTTATAATTCTCAGACATGGTAATGAGGAGGCACGCACTATCAAGGAGAGTTTCTGGCCTGCAGAATTTGAAATGGTGCACAGCTGGAATTCAGATATGACTTCTGGGACAAGACTTGCGTGACAGATCTGTGACTCTATGACTCTAGCACAACAAGATCCCAGAATCAGCAAGCACATTACCATTGCTGAATGCAAATTAGCATAAGAGTGGTACTGTGGAGACGCGGTGCATACTTAATAAAGTGAGCAGTGAAGAATTGGATTAGAAAAGTCACCAGCGCTTACAAAGGGAAAATGTCCATGAAACTTCCCAGAAATTGACTCCTGCCTAAAATATGAGAAAGTTCTGGCCAAAGATTTGAAAATTAGTGCACAATCTGTAGATCCTGATCCTCTGGTGGTTGTTCAACCTGGAGTCTCGAACTGTTCACTTCTAGATCTTGTTCAAAACAAGTAGGTTCATTAGTCACACTAATTAACAAATTGTCATTACTTTGGTCATGACTGTTTCAGAAATAATCATTTTATTGCAACACTTAATACATATTCATTTTTGTCATCACTTGCTGAGAAATGGATGCAGTCTAGACTTGTCAGTGTGAACATTTTCCAAAAATAGATGTTAGGTTTCAAACAAAGTGAATCATAAATAGTTTAATATTGTTATCAATGGATTAAGGTAGTTATATACAAGTTTACGAGATGATATAATGTAGAACTTGGCTCAACTATGGTGTTTCATTTATACGCCAGAAGAGTCCACATGCTATTTAGAGAAATATCAGGATCTAGATCATACTGTTTCATAATTGAAAGACTATTCCATGCACTCCACTGCCTAATACTGTTTGGTCTACTTCACATTCATCTCTGCAAATGTTTCTAGCTTCTGTTTTTTATTAACTCTGCCCACACTGTCCTACTTATGCCCAGTGAGGAACAGTTCTGTGACATCATTGCAGGGTTTTTCCATGGCCTGAAAGCATTTCAACAATCCCGCTTTTAACATGGAAAAGTACAGAATTTATTATACTGTGAATTCATTTTATTGCACTGTTAAGTCAAAAACAAGCAAGTTCTAGCATTTAGTCACACCAAATCAAGCTGTCTACCTCATGACATATCAAGGATAGTTTCACAAACCTTTGCACCCACCTGAGAACCATTTTATATCTGCTGTGAAGCAGAGATACTTTCATGACACCATAGGACATATTATTTGATCTATGCTCCCACATGCAAAGTGCATCATAGAACTTGTATTGCCAACACAATAAGCTGTTACTCTTGGTTCCATTAAGTCTTGAATTCACTTCATATAAGAAAGTTGGGATTGCTGTGACCAGAGACATGCAATAGTTGTGAAATATACCAGGAATCAGATATTAACTGGTTTATTCTACTTTACATATCTAACACTGACTGTGTTCATGGATTTGAATTCAGTTAATTAAACAAATCTAGAATAAAACATAATAGTGACCATGAAGCTGGTCATAGCCTCCAACGGTCCACTAATGAAGAGAAAACCTGCCACCTTTACTTGGTCCGATCTATACTTGACTCCAGCAGAATTTTAATGAGGCCTGGAAGGTAAAAATAGACTGGGATTGTCTTCTGATGCAGTTGGACTATTTCCAATTCACCTCACTACTCACCAACCTGAAGGTGGACAATCATGTATGTATTTCTATTTCTATTTCTCTCTGTTATGCCCTTATCAGGTTATTTACTTCAAAGGATAATGTGGAATTTCATGCACTTTAATAAAAATAAGGGACAGTAAAAAAATTAATTCTCCACTAATTAACACCAGAGACAGTTTCAATGACACTGTGGTGATAGAACTTACCTTGCATGCTGAATGAGGAGTATTGTACAAATATACACCAAAATGCCGAGAGATGCTGATTATAATCAAAGCATCTCTACTAATGTGAAAATAGGTCATTGCAACTCATTAAAAATATTTGATCTCATTGAGAAGAACACTGAGCGGCTGTTGTCTTTGTCATTATATTTGTGTTATATGAGTGTCATTTTGGGATCGGTGTTAGCTTGTTGTAATGGAATATTTAATGATGAAGAGGAAATGCATTGGAACGTAGTGAACAAAAGGATTTAAAGCCAAACCCACAGAAGTACATAAGGGGAATCTTAGATGATCATTATAAACAGGATCAACCACTGGGAGCAAATAGTTTTCCTATGGAAATTGTTCTGACCCATTAAACAATCTCATAACAGTTTCTAAAATCACTTAGCAGTGAAAAAGACTGAGTGTAAGATTATTAATACAGATTAGCGAAGAATTTATGATTGAGCCTGTTTCCTTCTGGTGCTAGTTCCAACATATCAAAAACTGACTGTATTAAGTGAATTGAAAACATTTAACTTATGGATTACACTATCAAACACCTACTGATTGCTAATTTTTTATTTAATAAAATAGCAGATTTGAGATATGGAATTTATTTTCAGTATCATGATTGAGTTTTTTTTCTGATTAGTAATAAGTTCAGTAGGGGTATACGACATTATGCAGAACATTTGCTTATTAATATTATAGTAATAGTGCCTTCAGAAACCAACTTGCTGCTGAAGCCTAACTGTCAGCCTCAAAAATAAGATATTAGGATTAATTCAAGCATTCCAAATTGGTGCCAAAATAAACAAGATTCAATTTTATGTTCACATCACAGTTGACATCAATTCACGTTCATTCCAGTCGACTGGCTCTAGTCCATGGGGACTAATTTTCATCTACCAACTGCCTTATTTACACTGCAAAAATCAGGAGGAAGCAAATGAAAATGTCAAGAAAATGATGTCCTATCCGTTGGCCACTGTGTATAGCCAACACACTAAATATTCAGGTACCCATTGAAATGGTCAAGAATCTGGCTCATGACATTTGAAAGTTATATTTAAAGCAGTTTCCTATAATTGTAGAACAACCGAACATCATTTTCATATACGATTGAGTTCCATTCTCACCCTGTCCATTGTTTTCTGGTATGGAACAGTTGAGGTAACAGCTCTGAAATGACCAACGTGGGATACTCCAAAACTGATCAATAAAGTATTAATTTTCATGGCCTCACTTCAGTACACTAACATCCACTCTTTCGTTCACCCAACAAGAAGGATCCCCATTTATCTTTGCAGGTCCATGCAGAGGGAATTGCTTTGCATTAGGGTGCCAACAACCTGCCCACTGTGGGCTAATGAAGGTTCGCCACTAAGGTCATTCGAGCCCTCACTATTCTATTTCAGCAGAGGTGCTGTTCCAGTAACCGCAGTTTACCAGCAATTAAACTGGATCAGCCCCGATATTTCTTATTTCACATGCAAAGTTTCCTTCCAGTGCTGTAATTGACCTGTTGTGGATTGAAACAACTGAAAATTACAAGAAAACAATCTTTGCCTGTGAATGCATCATGATGAGACAGCTCGCTTCGATAAAAGAATCATCACTTAAACGGGCATCACAAATCAAGTAATGCCGTCACATTATTCACTTAATTATTAGCCCTTTGGGCCCTTTGAATTCATATAATTCTGCACTAAAATGCAAAACAGGATATGTCCTTAAGCATTTTACTCTGCTTGAAATGTGGAATGTTGAAGAGGTTGTGTCAAATGGTCTTTTAATTAATTTACTGTTAAAATACTTTCATCTTTTCTGATTCTACTCCATTGGTGCAATTTCAAAGTAAAATATTCTAAGTACTAACAGTGATTTCATACATATTCTAATTATTTCCTTTTTTGCATATGCAATGATAACATATATCAGCAACTAGATGCAGATTCATGTGTTGCTATGGTAAGTCAGTCTGTATGCTGCTCTATAACGGCAGGGACATTATGCCATTTAATCCACAATGTATTGTTTTGATGTTACCAAGTCTAATTGTTGTTAAGTAAACATTGTAAAATCCACTCAGTTTAATGACAATTCAAGCTGTAGGTCAAAATCCTAGTTTTGTTGATCAAATTCACATTAAAATCAGTGGAAATGAAGAAACAGCGGTTTCCAATTCTAGTTTAGTGTCTGGGTGTTCAGCCAAAATCTACCCCTCTGACTTTGTTGTAGTTTTTTATATTATTTTATCTTTTCTATATTAAAAAAAGAATGTGAAGCTTGAAGTGCATTGAACTGAACATTGAGAAATGTACAAAGTTAAAAATCACACAACACCAGGTCAGAGTCCAACAGGTTTAATTGGAAGCACACTAGCTTTCGGAGCGATGCTCCTTCATCAGGTGATAGTGGGAGGGCTTAATCTTAACACACAGAATTTATAACAAAAGTTTACAGTGTGATGTAACTGATTTATAATTGAAAAATTGATTGTTTGTTGAGTCTTTCATCTGTTTGCATACCATGATAGTTTCACTTCTTTCATGTGTAAAATCACAAAACCCTTTTTTTAAAAAGTTGCATTCTCGGGTTAGCTGTTAACAATGCGTGATAGCTAGACAATATGTTGAAAGTGTTAGCCCCCGGATTCTCTGTCTATGCCACGGTGTTTTGATTGATTCTAATCTAAAAAGTGAGATAACAGAGTTTTACATAAATTCATGCAGTTTTTGAGCTCAGAGTTCTACATGAATGTATGCAGTTTTTGAGCAAAGTACAATGTAACTCTGCAAGTACAAATTAACCACACAAAATATACGTGTGCATGTGGGTCTTTGTCTGTCTGTCTGTGTGTCTGTCTGCCTGGGTTGGGGATTGTGAGTGTGAGAAAGTGTATGTGTGTGTGTGTAATGAGTGTAGAGTATCTTAAGTCTGAGGGGGTGCATGTGTGAGTGTGGGAGTGTGTGTGCCTGTAAGGGTGTGTGTGGGTGTCTGTGTGCGCATCTGTGTATATGTGTGTCCATGTGTATATGTGTGTGTGTGTGTGTGAGAGAGAGAGTGAGAGTGTGTAGGAGTATCTGTGTGTGTGTATAAGTGCACTGGTGGTCACCTGTAATGTGACATGAACCCAAGGTCCCAGTTGAGGCCCTTCCTATGGGTACCAAACTTAGCTATCAGCCTCTGCTTAGCCGCTTTTTGCTGCTGCCTGTCCCGAAGTCCGTGTTGGAGGATGGTCACCCGAAGGTCCGAGGTCGAATGTCCTGGACCACTGAAGTGTTCCCCAACTGGGAGGGAACACTCCTGTCTGTTGATTGTTGTGCCGTGCCCATTCATCTGTTGTCGTAGCCTTTGCTTGGTTTCCCCAATGTACCATGCCTCAGGGCACCCTTGCCTGCAACGTATAAGATAGATTGCGCCCTCCACTATCACCTGATGAAGGAGCATCGCTCCAAAAGCTAGTGTGCTTCCAATTAAACCTGTTGGACTATAACCTGGTGTTGTGTGATTTTTAACTTTGTACACCCCAGTCCAACACTGGCATCTCCAAATCCTGATTAGGCCAGGTTAACAGTACCAATTAGGGATTTCTTGGTGACAGATAGAAACAGGAGTTCAGCTCACTCTGGGAGCTCGCCGAGTCAGTGTCATGTACTATGCACATGTAAATAAAGGGTGACTCGGTGACGGGATACTGACCTCTGGAGTTATTTCAGCACCGGCACCTGGCATTGCATTGCTATTGCCAGGACATTTTCCACACCAGGGACAGGAATCCATGTCATGGATTAGACCAAGCTGCATACCAGTGTCTTCACTTGTTCTCTTAGAGCTTACTCATCTTGTGCTTACTAAATGCTCACTGTATCACTGTACAGCCTTTTAGTTCAGAACGAAACCAGAAAGCTTGATGTGGTTATCAGCAGTGATTGGTCAAGTGAACAAACGTGATGCTACAGGGCACCGTGCCACTCAATCTTACACCTGCACCATGTACCAGCCACATTTGTGCCAAAAACACACTACAAGAGCATCAATCAACTGGCAATGTTTCAAATTCTAAGGGGAGTAGTCATCAGTCAAGTTAAGGGAGACAATCTTTAGCAGGGTTTCTTGGTAGAGTCAGTCCAGAGTGCAGGGCCTGGGCATGGTTAGTTAGCTGTTTGGGATAGTCAGGATCAGAGGGTTCATAACTGTAGCTTCAAGGAGTGGGGCCTCAGCCAATTCTGTAGTTCATTACAACCAATCCAGGGAGTCGTGGGAAACCAGTGTGGGAGCTGTCAAGGGAGGTTGGGTTATCAGAATCGACTGTATGTGATGGGATCTGCGGGAATCAATTGTGGGGATTGCAGTCAGAATGCTGGGATGCTGAAGAGTTAACAATTGTAAAGGGTGGCAACTGAAAACATAAGGGTATAGGTAGGAGAGATAATAGGGCCCAAAAAGGGGAAATAACTGCACAGAGGCTGGTATCCCATCACCAAGTCACCCTTTATTTACTAGTACACTGGCTGTAACCAGCCAGCTCAGAGTAAGTCTCCAACCAAGGAAATTCTCATTTCCTGGTTATTTTTTATTTTATTAACCAGTACGAATTACAAACCAACAATTAACAATGAACAGCAATTTACATGAAACAGCAATTTACAGGGGAAAGGGGTGGCAAAGCTAGACCCCCAAACCCCAGTGTAGAACCAGTTCACAGGGAAAAGAGGACGAACCTCAAATCCCCCCTTATCATATCAAAAAGGAAACAGTAAATACAATCACATACAAACAGTCCAATAAACTGAACAATAAAACAGTGCATATATCATAGACACCCCTGGCAACCCAGCCAACCACCCATCCCTCCCACCTTCCAGCCACTCAAAGGCAGGCCACCCCTACCCTCCTTCTGGATCTTGGTCTGCCCTGACATGCCTTCTGGTTACCCCTAGGACAGCCTGTTTTTGTCCCCCCCCCCAGGACAACAGCAGTCAGGATGGCCTACCCACCTTCTGGCTTCCCTAACCACCCTCTTGTACCTTCCAGCCACCCTTAGGATAGCCCGCCCTGGTACCTGCCTGGGGTGATAGCACTGAGAGCAGTCTACCTGTCGTTTGGCTCTCGGTCTGCCCCTATGTGCCCCTTGTCCACCCTGACATGCCATCTGGCCTTTGGATGCCCCTTATACACCTTCTGGCTACCTCTAGGACAGCCTGTCCCCTTTCCTGGGACAACGGCACACAGGGCAGCCCACAAACCTTCCAGAACTTAGCCTGCCTCTATCTGCCTTCTGGGTCTCAGCCGCTTCAACTCACCTTTTGGCCAACTGCAAGACAGCCCATCTTGATTTCCCCTTTTTGGGATGACAGCACTCAGAACAGCCTACCCACCTTCCAGCTTTTGGGGCGACAGGCACAGAGTCAGTCCTCAACTGAGGAGAAATCTCATTTCCTGGTTATAATGGTCTGCCAAGGCTTTCCTGATTGGTCCAGGTTAACAACCCCAATCATGAACCCCATAGTCAATGAGGTCCACATGGTTCCAACCACTACAAAGGGAAAGAGGTGATGTCAGAGGGTGTTGTTATTAACAGTCAGAAACCCAATAATATCTTGTTATTATTTCATCACCTTGAAAAATAATACTAAAATGTGACCTTAAACAACTGTAGAAATACAGTTTAAAACCAGGACAGTGCTTAGAATAAGCAGTTGAACAGTAAATCCTTAGAATCATTGAGATGCTGTTTCTAACTTGAGACCATGGTTGTTTCATTGATGCCTTGTATCCTCAGCAGTAATGAAGTTTGTAGGTATCCTTGCATTCTCAGTCACTGCATGCTTCTCCAATTTACTTGGGTGCTGTTTTAGAGGCTAAGAGAAACAGGGAGATCGAGAGCAAGGTTTCCAATTCTTCTATTATAAATCAATTTGTTTCACTCTCTGCCTAAAAGCTGTTGCCTGAAATAGAGTTTACTTATGTATTCCCACGTCTGATTTATTGTGTATTCAAGCTGGATAATCTGCAGCCAACCTTTATCTTTATATGTGAATTTTCCAATAAAATGTGAATCAGTCAGGAAATACAGGTCTGGTTTTCAATGTATTTTGTAAATGTTGGCTCAGATTGATTCTTACTTATAGCTACATAAACCTGTCAGGTGACCACACTGACCATCTTAAGTCAATGATTTGTTTTTTACATTTTTTAGTCTATTTAGTCCCAGGTATTAAAGTCAGCTGATGAAAGTTGACAATTGATAGTCCATGCTTGCCGATATTGTAATACCGCCTCAGCATGAGAAACAAACATGAACGATATTCTGGTGAGTATTCCTTCACAAAGTCAGCATGGAATAACTATGCAAAGATATAATGGCAACACACAAATTTTGCATTCAGCCTCTTCATCCTAATCTGGATTTAAAACCTGCTTTGGGAACAGCAGTTGTTGTTGTTCCCTGAGCTGTATTACATTCCTGAGCCTGACTGAGTTCCATGATCCATGTACCACATTCAGGCATCTTTACAAATTTGGAGGTCGTAATCTAACACTTGTCTCTTATCGGGTCTCTGCATCTCTGTCTCATTGAACTGTGTATCAACCTGATTGGACATTTTGAGATTGACTTTGTTCTTCTTCCTTTGATCTCCCAGTGGTACCTCACTGATTTTACCTCACTGGCAAGTCTCTGGGTTTTGCTGAAGGCTAGTTCCCTTCCATTTGCATTTAATTTTCGGATGAAGTGTTTTGCTAACCTGCTCCATTTTCCCATGAATAATGCTGCCATTGGATGTCCATCCTCTCCTATTCTCCCTGTGGCTATTCTTCAATGTGAGGCTTCAACTTCACTCTATCATGACTTGTCTGAGAATGTCTATAGTTCTGCATTAATTTGAATATAAACATATCTGTTGACCAGATCTCTGGCTGTGCCATGTCATCTTATGTCACCTTCCGTGGTTCTCCCTTGCTTCCTTTAATGACTCATTGTTAACTCAGATACCTTTAATTCCTTCAGGTTGTGCCCTGACCCTTTTGATGTTGCTGGCTTGTATTTCACCCTGTCTAGTTAAATTCACCCTTCCCTAAGTCGCATTGGTTTACTGCTCCATGTAGGATTTCTGAACCTCTCACAGTTCCTGACCTCTGACTGTTTCCTTAATTCAAGCTACCCTTTCTGATCTGGTTCAAACCTTACAAATTTTGTTCCCATGAGAAGCTCCTGGATGTCCTTAAGTTCCCAGCCTATCTGCGACTTGCTGATAGTTTTTTGCAGCTTTTCTATTCCCTCTGGACTGTCCTTTTCTACTTGAGGGAGATATCTTGCTGTTAGTTAAATCATTCGTCAATAAAATATATATCCCACTGTTAGAAGGCTCAGTAATAGTAAACTTTAATGAAAGCCACCTTTATTCTCTTTCTGGTGAGCCCTTTTATCTGCACAGTGAAATTCAATTTGCTTAAAAACTTTGCATTTTTCTATAGTGAAGTCTGTTAGCACCCAGACTCTTAAAGAATGCTAATTTATTCTAGTAAAATTTTAAAGTAGTCAATGGTCACTGTTGCTTTAAGCATGACCTGTTCTGGCCTGAGCAAGCACTGACCGTGTTTAATGACACTGTCTGCAGCCTGAGCTTTTGTGGGACAGCCATAGTGAAAGTACTTATCTCACATGCCTCCCATCTGGGTCCCTTCTTTTAGTGACTGGGGGTAGTTCTACTGTTTCTATCTGGCTTTCCTTTCCTCTCCAGCTTGTTTCAGGGGTATTTACTTTGTCCTTAACTCTTTCTGGTCTGTGGAAGTTCCCAGCCTACCCGAGATTATGAACCTCTGTGTTTACTCATAGCTCTCAGTCAGAATGGCTGTCTGTCTGGTCCTGCTACTGCCTGTTTCTCCACGTGGGTATAGATTGGAAACTTATTGATTTTGCAAACTCCAAGGCCTTTACTTTAAGCGTCCTAACTGCTGGTGTGAAGTAAACTGCTTAAATCATTCAAGTTCCAGATGGGTCTGATCAGATCATTTCCTGAGGGTAGAGTTTCTTTTGCTAGATTCCCTCTGGTACAAACTGGTACGCCTTTCTTCAGTCTCGTATTCATTGGTCTTCTCCTCTGGCAAAGGACAGTAAACTTTGAGCGTTCCTTGTTAGCCCGCTCTACAGTGACATTGTCCATGTTTAACTGAACAATTTAGCTGCTGTGCTATCAATTTGAAAAAGTTGAAAAAGGCATCCTCCTTTCCCTTATTAAAGCTATGATCAAATGGGTGAACTCAAATACAGCAGTCATTAAGTCTGAGATTGGTGTGATTTCTTTACCGGGGTGCGTTCAATGGAGTTATCACTACTCACTTGAGTTGTCTCAATTAAAGCTCCCTTTCTCCATGGAATTCTCTCACTTCTTTCCTTTCTAGCCCCTCTCTCTAGCCTTGAATTCTCTTTCTTTATTTTCTGTTAAAATTCCAGTTCTAATCTCATCTAATTCCAATCGTGGTTTAACTGTTTCCACCTCCAGATATTTTGCTATTGTTGAACAGAACTTCACAACTAAGTTTCCACTTAACCTATTTTAGTTTTTCCAAGGACAATGCCTTTAAGTTGATGGAAGTACTCTCACACTTTGTGAAAGTATTCTCATGAAATGGTAACAGTATTATTACAGCTCCAAGAGAGTCCAGCATTTAAAAAAAGAAACTCTTTTGAAGGATCATCTTGTTTTTCTGCCTGTGGGAACATAAAGCAAGTTTGTTGTAACCAGGTGAGAAGTGGTGAATCAGATCATTTCTTCCTAATCTCTTGCACTGGTTGTAACATCGATATTTCATTCTTTTCAGCATGCAGCGATATCACTTCAATTAAAACGTAGTACTGGTCAAAGTTAAGGAGCCAGTTATAAAGTTGGATTAAGTGGAAGAAAGTAGAAGTTAATGACGTAACCTGAAGAAAATGAAAGGTGATATCTAAAATGCACAACCACAAGTTTAGTTTAAAAAGAGGGAAGTGTTGAGTACCAGAAGAAAGATCACAAATAGGCAGTTTATAAAGTAAGTCCTTGAGGTGTTAGGTTTTAATGTGAGACTAAGGTCGTTTAATTGATGACTTGTATCCTCTGCAGTTGAATTTGTAGATTTCCTATATTTTCAGTTTTTTCAATCAGCTTTTTAACCAGGTGCTACTATTCAAGAGGCTGAGAGAATCAGAGAAGGAAAGCAAGCTTTCCAATTCCTTTGTTACAAACTCATTTTCTTCTCTCTCTGCCCAAAAGCTGTTGCTTGAACTATAGTTTACTACAGCAGAATAGAATATCCTTTATTGTTACGTGTTTTCAAATACAGCAGTACAGTGAAAAGTTTACAATGTCACCCCTCATGGCACCCTCTTACATATAAAGTACCGAGGTACAAATTTTTGACACAAAAAGAAAGATAAAAAAGAAGTGCATTACCTTACAGTGATTCATAATATAAGTAGAAGGATGACATAGTTAAAAGGATAAACATTACAGTCAGATAAACAAATTACAGACAAACATTACATTGTAGTAGCTCAGTGCAGGGGCTTCCACATTTGATCTGACCGGCCTTGCAAGCCACTGACCACCTGCACCAGACCCCAGTCCAACAACTGTCCCCAATCCGCTCCATGCTTCCAGCCTACTCTGCTCTGGCACTTAGCTGCTCTGCACCACTCCAGGCCTCCAGCCCTCTCCGCTCCTGCTTCTGGCCGTTCTGCACCAGTCCAAACCTGCAGCCCGTTCTCCTCTGGCTCAAAGTCATTCCAGGCCTCCAGTCCACTCCACTCTGGCTCCTAGCCATTCTGCATCATTCCAGGCCTCCAGTTTGCTCCAGTCCGGCTCCCAGCCGTTCTGCACCACTCCAGCCCTCCAGCTCGCTCCACCCTAGCTCTCAGCCATTTTACACCATTACAGGCCTCCAGCCTGCATCACTGCCGCTCTCAGCCAGAGTGCACTTCCATGTTTGCTTCATTTGGGGCAACTTTCATCCCAATATGTGAAAGGTCTAGAACCTTCTCAATCAACCAGGAGATACAGACCTGTGTTTCAATGCATTTTTAAGTAATGTTAATTTTGCCTCAGATGGATTCTTGTTTCATGATGGTTTTATGACCCTAGCTTGACCTGTAACCATCTTAAAAATTTGTTTTACAAAATCCATTTTAGCCCATGAAAAGCTCTAGCTTTTAAAATTAAATGATCGAAATTGGAACACAACAGTCCATTATTACTGCAAGTATAAGAACGTCAAGTTGATGAAGAAAGTGCAGCCAACAATAGCCCCAGCAAGGGCAAGGTGGTGGTAGTGGAAGTTTGACAAACTGAAAACAAATTCTCCTGAAATATGTCGCAAAGAAAGGGCTGCCCGTGTATGGAGAGAGAAATGTCATGTTATTGTTATTTTACTACAATAACGTATCGTTAAAATGGAACGTGCAAGGATCAAAGAGAGTCAGTTGAATGATTACTGCGAAAAGCCCAAAAGGCTTAAAGCCTCATCCTTTACATTCTCCTTGTTCGCAGGGATGTGCAGCAAAGGAGAGAATCAACAATGTTTTCAGTTTTAGACAATACGGTATCAGTTCTGTGCCCTTTAACTCCCTCTACATTTGTGTTGAAGAGGATGACTGTTTTCGATTAGATTTCTGGAAATGCAGTTAATGGACGAGTGACCAAATGTTTTCCAATCTGGCTGGCTATTATGTTTCAATACTAAAAACACAAGTGTATCATAATGCCATTTTAAATTAAATAGATAAAAGCAAGAGGTTTAGTGAGCAGTAGAAACTGATAAGGCATAGTCAGTCCCCCAGGCTATCACTGCACACACTACATCTAACCCAATTTGGCTTTATCTCTCACTATTGTTATTCTGTCAATAAGGATGTTGTGTTTCGACTGTAATTTTCAGTCAGCACAGATAAGAACGGCTATCAGTTCTAGTATTTCTGCGTTCTGGCAGGATCTCTAGCTCCATTCTTCTCTGCCTCGCTCTGAAAATATTTATTTTTGGGACTAGATTTTCCTTTGGCTGAGACTTTATACTGGGTTAGGGCCCCTGGCCCCACTCTTGGCTTAAATGTAGGGGAAAATCCAAATCTCAACTCATTCTGCAATCATTTAACAGGAGCCGTCTCCAATAATAGTCCCATGCCCATCATCAGCTTAAGGTGTGAAGCTGCTTCATACTCAGCGCCATCTTCTGTCCATCCCAGGTTAAATCACAATGCCATGACCTGGACACTTAAGGATCTCATATGATCAAGGGATGGACCAGACTTCTGATACCCCTGTACTGTAAGCCAAATTAAAATTGCATAAATAAAAACTGAAAGAACTGCGGATGCTGTTAATCAGAAACACAAAGATTGTTGGAAAAGCTCAGCATCTGTAGTGAGAAATCAGAGTTAACGGTTCAGGTTCTGAGGAAAGGTTACTCAACCTAAAATGTTAACTCTGATTTCTCTCCACAGATGCTGCCAGACAAATTAAAATTGCAGTTGGGGCAGATGGTTTGACACTGGGAACAGTGCTAGTCACATTGAGTCCCGTTTTACCGACCCTCAATCTGTCTGACAACTACACCAGAGAGGTAAAAACAATGACTGCAGATGCTGGAAACCAGATTCTGGATTAGTGGTGCTGGAAGAGCACAGCAGTTCAGGCAGCATCCAAGGAGCTTGCTCCCAGTCCTGTCAAATATTCTTACTACCTTTCCTACCCCATCCCTTGGGGTGTATAAGATTCAGCTCTTTGAGACAGTTTTGCTTGAAAAAGGTATGGTCAAGTTAAAACTGACTTCAGTTAGAAATCATCTCAAAATAAAAATGCTATCAAAGAATGACTGATATTTAATGATATTACTATTGCTGAATGCTCCATTACCATCATGAAGATGTAGACTAGCAACTGAACTGGACTAGCCATACAAATACAGCAGCCATAAAACCAGTTCAGAGGCTACGAATTCTGCAGCAAGTACTCCACCTCCTGAGTCCTAAAGCGTGTCCACTATCGACAAGATATAAGTCAAGAGTTTGATGCAATACTTCCCTTGTACCTAGATGTGTGCAGGTCCAACAACACTCAAGAAGCTAGACACCATAATAGACAAAACAGCCTGCTTGTTTGGTACCTTATCCACCACCTTCAACATTCACTCTTGAGTTATTGTAACAAAGTCAGCCAGGTGGACCTCATGGAATATGAGTTCTCGATTGGGGCTGTTAAGCAGGTTCAATCAGGGAGCTCTGACTGACATATAAAAAGGGTGAGTGTCAGAGATACTGACACCTGACTCTGAATGAGCCTGTACTAAAGTCAAGGAGTGATCACGTGTAAATGAAGGGTAACTTGGTTATGAATACCAACTTCTGTGGAGTTATTTCAACTCCCTCCACCATCATGTACATGGCATAGTGTCTAGCATCTTTAGGATGCACTGCAGCAACTCACCAAGGCTCCTTTCTAACAGCACTCTGGACACACCTTGGGACTATATAGTCGATCAAGAAGGCAGCTCACCATCACCTTCATGAGGGCAATTAAGGATGGACTATAATGGTGTCTGAGCCAGTAACATCCGCGTCCCATGAGTGAATAAGAAAAAGGACTCCATGATCATGTGTTCCAACAGCAAGTATGGAATCACCGCAGCTAGCCAATTAAAACAAAAGTAGGTTTATTGTGCCGTGTACTCAAGTACAGATGTACAGGAGTACAATGAAAAGTGTACAAAGTTGCCATCTTAGGTACAAGGGTATCTTTGTCCAAAATCTTGGTACAAAATATAAAATTAAGAAATAAGTTAAAAGTTCAATATTGCAGCTCTTAGTATAAGTATAAATCCTCAGAACTGTCATATGTTTTATTTTTAAAAGTTATTATTGCCAATTCTGAACAAATATTTGTAGAAACTAGCAATTTGACTCAGAGGTTTTATGCCAGTTTTAATGCTGCACACAAGCCTCCTCCCACTCCTCTTTCTCCAAGCCATTCAGTATATTCAAACTATTCCTATCTCCCTCCTTTGATCTAATTTTCTTAATTTTCACTTAAACACATTGGCTGCAAAACGGAATGTTGTGGTCAAGTGCAGGGATGGTTGTATTCAGTGGCAACGGAGTCAGTCTCCCCACCAGCAGGAAAGTTTACTGAATCAAACTCCAATTAGCTTGCTGAGTGCAGATTGACAAGGTTTATGGCAAATCGCTCATCCTATCGTTGAAGTCACACCTTCCTAAAAGCTGCTGGTCAATCGGATGATTAGAAGATCACTTTTAAAGGGCTTGTCTGGAGATTCACTGGTGAGAAATTAATCTTTTTCCTTTGGGTCTTATGCTGCTTGTCTAGTGAGAAGAGGGCTGTCAGGAGGGTCAGAGGCAAGTGCTAGAGGTTGGCATTCAGCGACGACCTCCCTTCCTCCATCCCTACACCTGGCTGGCCTCCGTTTTGGACAGAATTGGGCCAGTGGCAAGTTGAGGCCCTTGGGTGGCCATTAATTGACCACATGTTGGCCTTAATGGCTGATGGGTTGAGAAGGAAGATAGTCAAGTATGTGGTGCTGGAAAGGCATAGCAGGTCAGGCAACATCCAAGAAGCAGGAGAATTGACATTTTGGGCATAAGCCCTTCATCAGAAATCTTTCAGGGCAGAGGAAATGACCTGGGAGGTGCAGTGGGAGAGGGACTCACTAAGATCCTTGTGGAGAAAGGTGGAGAACTTCTTCAAGATATGGAGATGCCGGTGTTGGACTGGGGTGTACAAAGTTAAAAACACACAACACCAGGTTATTATAGTCCAACAGGTTTAATTGGAAGCACACTAGCTAGCTAGGGGAGAGTGGATGGTGGTGGTGGTGCAGTGAGAGAGAGACTCACTAACGTCCTCGCAGAGAGAGATCTCTTGCATCTGCAGTCCTCACTTTTGGCTGAGAAGGAAGGTAGTAGGATATTTTTGGCAGAACAGACTTGATGAGCTGAAGGGCTTTTAATACTGTTTGATTCTATGAAGATGCCAATTACGAGCCATTATTTAATTGTTTAATTAAATTATTTAATTTAATTATTTAATGGCTACATGGGAAGAGTATCTCTTCAGCAGCACCAGGCCCAATCTCGACCTTTCTTCTGCATTCCACACCACCTCTGATAGGTGGCTGATAATTCCATCAATCAACACTATTTGCCTCAGCTACAATGGGCTCCAAATCCCAATTACTCTGTAAGGAAGTAATTTTTTTCTGGTTATTTTATTTATTCCTTCATTAAATGTGTCTGTCTCAAGGTCAACCCAGGGATGAGAAATAAATGCGGGCTTTGCCAGCAACACAGCACAAAAGAGTATTGTACCTACATGTTGTTTGACATATTTTATTGTGGGGTGTGAGCTGCTGAAGCTAATATTTATTTTTAATTCTTAATTACCTTTGAAAAAGTGGTGGTGAGCCATTTCTTCAATCTTACGGTCAATCTGGGAAATTTGCAGTGCTGTTAGGAAGGAAATACCAGGATTTTGACTTAACAACAGTAAAGAAGTAGTGATAAAGCTGCAATTGAATATGGAATGTAGCTTGAAGGGAAATTTGCATGTTATCTGTCACCCATTTACAATTTTACCTATTTTAAAAGAGACATATTTAAGTATACTGTATATGGACATCCATGCAAACATACAATTTAGGGGCAAGAGTAGACCACTCAGCCCCATAAGCCCACTCCACTATTTAGTGGCCAATTTGTTTATTCATTTGTGGGATGTGAGTGTCACTGATTGGCCAGCGTTTATTTCCCATTCCTAATTGCTCTTGAGAAAGTGGTGGCAGGATGCTTTCTTCAACCATTGCAATTTACCTGCTGTGAGTTGACTCACAATGCCATTAGGAAGGGAATTCGAGGATTTTGACCTTGCGATAGTGAAAGAACAGTGATATCCTCTGCATTCCAGCTTAACACCAATACTCTTAAATCCTGTTGCTTAGCAAGAACTTTTTTACCACTGACTTAAAAATATTGAGGGAATGCAGGCCCAGTTAGCCCAATCTCACTTCATAGGACAGTTGTGCAATCCTTTTGGGGTGTCACAGTAGCTCAGTGGTTAGCACTGCTGTTTCATAGCGCCAGGGACCCAGGTTCAATTCCCACCTCGGGCAACTGTCTGTGTGGAATTTACATATTCTCTCCAAGTCTGTGTGGGTTTTCTCTGGGTGCACTGGTTTCCTCCCACAATCCAAAGATGTGCTGGCCAAGTGAATTGGTCATGCTAAATTACCCATAGTGCTAGGTACATTAGTCAAGGGTAAATATAGGGTAGAGGAATGGGTTTGGGTGGGTTATCCTTTGGAGGGATGGTGTGGACCTGTTGGGCCTGTTTCCATACTATAAGGAATCTAATCTAATCCTTCAAACTTGAGTTTCACCAAGTTGCACTCAAAACAATAAGAATGCAGCAAATGTCCTTATTCTGTGAAAGATGGATCTTTATTCCATAAATCTTCTGAGACTGTGGTAATGGGTATATCAAGTAATGAGCTAACGTATTTTGATGCTCAGCAGCAGGACTTGTAAAAACACTCGACCTGTTCATTATTTCTTCATGTACCTGAGTACATTTTTCATGTGCTCATGGCTTTTTAGCAAACTATACATAATTTGCTTAGAACCATAGCTCAGTGGATTACTCACATTTCTGTGTCAAACTCAGGTTGCCATGTACTCCTGAGTGTCCTGAGCACATTTCCTTTTATCGTAATTAATGATGTGAGCTTTGTTGTAAATTTCTACTCAGAAGTTAATGATTGTAATTGACTCCTCAGGAACTATGTATGCTCATCTGCCTATTGGAATTATTAATATTCCCAAAACATAGACAAGGATTAAAAAAAAACTGACTGGATTTCAAAGAACTGTTTCTTAATTCTCAAAAGATAGTAAATCAAATTATTTTATCTTCATCCTGTTCCCTACCTTGAAGTGCAGCTTTGTTCTCATCTTCCATTGTTGTAAGGTCCACGAACATATAAGGGTCAGTCAGTCTCTTGAAACATTTCTAACTGCACATTTTTATGCTTATAGCTTTCTTTACATACAGGGAGATAATTTACTAAAATAATGTCATACATAAGAATTTGTTTCTGACAGCATTAAATGTGAGGATTTCAGAAGAATTACTACTCCACCCTCTAAATATATCAAAACAGAAAGATTTAGCAAAACACTAGATCTTATTGAAGAGATTAAAAAGGTTGTGAAATAACAGAAATAAAAAAAAATCTATGAATGCTGGAGATCTGAAAACCTTGGGCCACTGGCCTGGAAATGTTAACTCTGTTTTTCTCTTCACAATGGCTGCCAGACTTCCTGAGGTTCTCCAGCACTTTCTGTTTTTGTTTGTGAAACAACTGATGTGTGCTAACAATGCTAATTGTTTAGCATAGTGCAGTATTTTGTTATTTAAATTGCATAACACTCAGAATAAGTAAAACCTTGTTTATGACCCTGTGCAAAATGCTATGAGTACAGAAATAAATATTGGAGTTCCAGATGTAGTTTTGGTAATGTAGCAACTGTCTTTTGGATAACGTGGGTTCTGCTTTGCTTTGCTGGCAGATGTGCAAACTTCTGGTGCTAGCCAGATGGATGCCATTTTTATGAGTGCACATGCAGCGAATGCCTCTGAAGTAAGCAAAACAGATAGATCATGGTGTTCATTCACATGGTACTTTGATTTGATACAATGGCCCGTTTTGGAATACAGCACTCCAGCTAATTCCCTCTCCAGCTAATCCCCCTCAGACCTCCCAACGATTACCACAGAGATGGATCATCACCTACATCAATATATATATTAAAGAGTAAGTCTGCAGGCAGCAAGGATAGCTGCCTTTTCCTTTGGGTAGTGTTAACGTTTGCATCTGACTTTGACCTGGGCCTCATATACCCAAGGCAACCTAGTCACATTGACCTATTCAGAATTTAACACCATTACTGATTCCAGGGAATTCTGTTTTAACTTAAAAGAGATGTCTTAAAAAAAACATATGAAGTCTAGCATCATAGCAGTTGTGTGTGACAATGAGACAGGGTTGGTTCCCTATCATTGTTGGTAATGATTCAGTGAGAGATATGCCAGGCCAGGAGTTTGCAGATTGTGATGGGATACCACTCTGTTGCTGCCGTGGTGCTCAGATTTGAGCTGCAAGCTTTGATCTGAATCTATCCCCTTTAACATGGCAGTAATGCCATAGAATATAGTAGAGGAAGTCCTTCAGTGAGAAGCTGGCCTTTGTGTCAATGAAGACTGTGTGGTGATCCCTGATCAATTCTGGTTCGTTGCACAATACCAGATCCAGAATTGCCTTCTCCCTGGTAGGCTCAAGCACCAGCTGATCGAAGAATCCATCTCAGATGCACTCCACAAAGTCTCTTTCTTGAGGTCCAATACCATCCTGATTCTCCCAGTCTACCTGCATGTTGAAATCCCCCATAACAACTGTAGTAACATCTTTGTGACAGGCCAATTTCTGCTCCTGATTCAACTTACATCCGACATCCAGACTACTGTTTGGGGGCCTGTAGATAACTCCCAAGAGGGTCTTTTTACCCTTAGAATTTCTCAGCTTTATCCACACTGACTCTACATCCCCTGATTTTAGGTCCCACCGCACAAGGGACTGAATATCATCCCTTACCAACATGGCCACCCCACCCCCTCTGCCTGTCAGTCTGTCCTTACGATAGCACGTGTAGCCTTGTATATTCATTTCCCAGGCCCTGTCCACTTGAAGCCACGTCTCAGTTATCCCCACAATATCGTATCTGCCAATTTCCAAAAGAGCCTCAAGCTCATCCATCTTATTTCTAATGCTTTGTGCATTCATGTATAGTATTTTTAATTTGTTACTGCCCTCACCCTTCCCATCAACTCCTATTTCACTCAATCTTACAGCATGATCCCTTTTTGAGTTGTCTGCCTCATTGATGGAGTTGTCTTTCTTGACTTCCCTTGTTCTAACTTTCCCTTCAATTTCCTTCTTAAACATCCAGTTTGTCCACCCCCTCCCCCGCTACTTAGTTTAAACATAGCTGTGTTGCAGTAACAAACCTGCCTGCCAGAATGCTGGTCCCTAACCTATTAAGGTGCAAACCATCTCTCTTGTATAATTTATGCTTACCACAAAACATACCCCAGTGATCCAAGAATTTAAATCCTTGCTTCCTGCACCAGTTCCCCAGCCACACGTTCAAGTCCATTATCCCTGGGTGGCACGGTGGCACAGTGGTTAGCACTGCTGCCTCACAACGCCAGAGACCCGGGTTCATTTCCCGCCTCAGGCGACTGACTGTGTGGAGTTTGCACATTCTCCCCGTGTCTGCGTGGGTTTCCTCCGGGTGCTCCGGTTTCCTCCCACACTCCAAAGATGTGCAGGTCAGGTGAATTGGCCATGCTAAATTGCCTGTAGTGTTAGGTAAGGGGTAAATGTAGGGGTATGGGTGGGTTACGCTTCGGCGGGTCGGTGTGGACTTGTTGGGCCGAAGGGCCTGTTTCCACACTGTAATCTAATCTAATCTAATCTAATCTCCCTGTTCCTGGCCTTTCCAGCCCAAGGAACTGGAAGCAAACCGGAGATAACCACCTTGGACGTCCTGCTTTTCAGCCTTCTTCCTAGTTCTCTGAAGTCCCGCTGTATGTTCCGCCTCTTCTTCCCGACATCATTTGTGCCGACATGTACCACCACCTCTGGTTCTTCACCTTTGTTCTTGAGGATTTCCTGCACTCTGTGATGTATTTAACCCTGGCACCAGGAAGGCAACACACATCCTTAAGTCCTGCCTGCTGCCACAAAAACCCCGGTCAGTTCCTCTCACTATGGAGTCCCCTATTACCACGGCTCTGTGCGATGTCTGACTCTTCCGCTCTGTCTCCATGCCAACTTTTGATTGACAGACCTGGCCGCCTCGTGTACTGGCAGTGTCATCTATCTCTACTTTTTCCAAAATTTTCAACATGTTCCTGACAGGTACTTCCCCCGGGGTCTCTTGCACCTGTCTCCTCTCTGCCTTCCTCATCGTCTGCACTCTTCTGCTCTCTTCTGGTCGATGTAATAACCTCGCTGAAGGTCTTGTCCAGAAAGATCTCGTTCTCTCAGATGAGCCTAAGGTCCTCGAGTTCTTTCATCAGTGCTGCAATATGCTCTGTCAGTAGCTGAACGTGCACACACTTTCCACACTTATACGAGCCAGACGCACCAGAGTCGTTGACCTCCCACATCAAATACGTAGCACACTGAACCAGCTGGGCAGTCGTGTCTTCACCCTCTACAACTGTGGCATAATCACTTCACTCAACCTCCTTGTCAAAGACTCCTGAGCTAAAGCCTCACTCTTCAATCCACAGGAACTTCCTTGGACCCTCTTTTTGGGGCAGGTCTGTGGACTTTTAATTTAGGTTAGAGGAGGCCCTACTTTGTAGGGCCTGGGGTCAAATACCCACTCAAATAACAATCACTTACCTTCCCGAATGGCTTTGCGCTCTGACTTCAATTCCGTCCAGCTGCCGCCGCTCTCTGCTGCAAAAAGCAAGAAAGGCATTATTACATAACTGTGGGAACTTCAATTTACAGGTGAACTGGGAAAATCAGGTTGGTGGCAAATTCCAAGAAGAGGAATTTGTGGAATGTCTGCAAGATGGCTTTTTCGAACAGCTTGTGGTAGAGCCCACTAGGGAACATGCAGTTCTGGATTTGGTGACGTGTAATGAGGCAGAGTTGATTCGGGAGGTTAAGGTGAAGAAACCTCTTGACGGCAGTGACCTGAACATGATATAATTTCCCCTGCAATGGGGAGGAAGAAGCTGAAATCAGATATGATGGTATTGCTACTGAGTAAAGGTAATTCCAAAGACGCGAGGGAAGGACTGACCAGAGTTGATTGGAAGGTGAGCCCAGCAGGGAGGACGACAAAACAGCAGTGGCAGGATTTTCTGGGTGTATTTCTATGACTTTTTTTTAGATCCCCTACAGTGTGGAATCAGGCCATTTGGCCCAACAAGTCCACACCAACCCTCCGAAGAGTAACCGACCCAAACCTGGTTCCCTCTGACTCATGCACCTAACACTACGGGCAATTTAGCATGGCCAATTCACCTGACCTGCACATCTTTGGACTGTGGGAAGAAACCAGAGCACCCGGAGGAAACCCACGCAGAATCGGAGAGGATGTGCAAACTCCATACAGTCACCCTAGGCTGGAATTGAACCCACTGTGAGGCAACACTCAGCCACCGTGACACCCATTCATTGCCAGGAAGTAGAAAAATACTAAGGGGAGAACGAGGCAACCATGGCTGACAAGGGATGTCAGGGATAGTATGAAAGCAAAAGATAAAGCAACTGTTGGTGAAGATATTTGGGATGCCAAAAGATTGGGAAGCCTTTGAAAATCAATAAAGGACAACTGAAAAAACAATAAGAGGATAGAAATATGAGTGGAAGCTAGCTAGTGATAAAAGAAGATTGCAAGAGTTTCTTTTAGGTATATCAATAATAAGACAGAGGCAAGAGTAGGTATTGGACTGCTTGAAAATAAGGCTGGAGAAGTAATAATGGTGAGAAAAGAAATGACAGAGGAACTTATTAGATACTTTACATCGTTTTACCAGTGGAAGACACCAGCAGCATACCAGAACTTTAAGAGAGTCAGGGGACAGAGGTGACTATAGTAACCATCACTAAGGAGAAGGTGCTGGAAAAGCTGAAGGGTCTGAAGTGGATAAATCACCTGGATCAGGTGGACTACACCCCAGACTTCTGAAGGAGATAGTTGAGGAGATTACAGAGGCATTGGTGGTGATCGTTCAGGAATCATTGTAGTCAGGGAGGGTCCCAGAGGACTGGAAAAAGGCTAATGTAACAGGCTTATTTAAAAAGGGAGGGGTGGGGATGCAGAAGACAGGAAACTATAGGCTGATTAACCTGACCTTGATTGTTGGTAAGATTTTAGAATCCAGTATTAAGGATGAGATAACAGAGTACATGAAAGTGCATGGTAAAGTAGGACTGAGTCACCACAGCTTTGTCAAGGGAAGATCATGCTTGGTAAATCTGTTAGAATTTTGAGGAATAATGAGCA
The DNA here is from genome assembly GCF_047496795.1 of Chiloscyllium punctatum. NCBI lineage: Eukaryota > Metazoa > Chordata > Chondrichthyes > Orectolobiformes > Hemiscylliidae > Chiloscyllium > Chiloscyllium punctatum. The sequence continues at coordinate 75,033,872 of NC_092746.1, forward strand.
GATTAGACAAAGGAGAGTCCGTGGACATGATCTATTTGGATTCCCACAATGTGGCAGGAGGTTGCTAAATAAGATAAGAGCCAATGGTGTTAGATACTGGCATGATAGAGAACGGGCTGGTTGGAAGAAGGCAGGGAGTGGGGATAAAGAGGGTCATTTTCAGGATGGCAGCCACTGACTAGTGAAGTTCTGCAGGGGTCTGTGTTGAGACTACAATTATTCATGTCATACATTAACCATCTGGATTAAGGAACCTAGGGCATTGTTGAAAAGTCTGCAGATGACACAATAATAGGTGGAGGGACAGGTCGTGTTGAGAACTTGAACAAGCTAGAAGAATGGGTGAAGAAGTAGCAGATGATGTACAGTGTGGGAAAGGGTGAGGTTATGCACTTTGGTGGGAGGAATAGAGACATAGACTATTTTATAAATGGGAAAGGCTCCAGAAATCTGAATCACAAAGGGACTTAGGAGTCCTCGTTCAGGATTTACGATTAACATTTCGCTTCAGTGAGGGAGGTGTAGTGATTGGAACCAGGTGGACGGACGGACGGAAACACACACACACACACACATACACACACACACACACACACACAACACACACACACACACACACACACAACATGGGTGAAAAAAAAATAACCAGGAGAGTAAAATGCAGGTACAAGATCACTTATCTGAAACACTTGGGACCAGCTGTTTATCGGAATTTGGAATGTTTTGGTTTTCAGAATGTGATAGTTTAATGGTGAAATTTTTAAAACTCTTACTGCAGAAACAGACTTCGAACTAAGAATGTGCTTGGCCATGCCACCCCCCCTCCCCCCAATGTTGCATCTGAGTGACACGCAACTGGTGGATGTAGACTTGGGAGTGTTCACAGAGAAACCCCAGGCCTGTCAGTACTTGGCTGTACCCCCCACCCCTCCCCATGCCACATCTGAATGACACACCGAGTGGGTGTCAACTTGGGTTGACTGTTTGCTCGCCAAACAACCTTGTTAATGAGATAAAAATTACACAAACAAACCTTAAGATTTTGGAGCTTTTCAGTTTTTGGATGTTCAGATAAAGGATTTTGTACCTGGATAAGCAATACCACTGTTAAGTGGTAGTGTGAAGGGGGGAAAAAAAAGAAAAGAAGATTTAGAGTCTCTGCAGTTTTGGGGACTGACTCTGTGCTGGCTGGGTGATGGTCAATGTGTGACTGCTGCTGTTGGTTTCTGCTTTTTTGGGGGAAACCTGCTTCCTGAACTATTTAGCCAGTTTCTTACCTGTATTCCTTTTTATTGAGGACTAATTTTTAAACTGTCTGATCTGCACAGTTATTGTGTTTCAGGTGTAACTCAGTTCTCATTGGGGAACTATTGTTTCACTGACTGGTTATCACCTGTGTGTTACTCTTTTCTCTTTTACTTTGAGAAAAGGGCTATGTTGATTTTGTGGCAGGGCTAAGCCTTTGCCCTTTTTTTTAGTGTGTGTTCACTTTTTTGGCGTTTGGATTGAGCTATTGTGAGAAAATAGGTCTTTCCAGTTGAGCTGGCCCTGTATGGGTAGGCCTGGCCCTTTGTGGGTGACGAAGCCTCTGTAAAGACTGGACAGCTGTGTGCATGCTGGAAGGTGTGCAATTGCTACATCCTGGAGTGAGTTGTGCATTGGGGAACGGACTCTGCATCCTGGAGTGGACCTGTGAGTCAACTGCACCTTTACAATGTACTGTGTTCCTGTGAGTGGGCCTGGTCCTTTGGATTAACCAGGCTCCAGTGAAGACTGAACACCTGCGTGTGGCATTGACTCTGCCTTCGGGAGTGGACTCTGCCTTTGGGACTGGACCAAATCCCTGTGAGAGTTAACTGCAGCTTCACAATGTACTGTGTTCCTGAGAGTGGGTCTGGTTCTTACTAGAAGGGCCAGGCCTCTATGGAGACTGAACACCTGCGTGTGTGTTGGGAGGTGAAGATTTGCTACATCCTGGAGTTTGGGCATGGACTCTGCTTTCATACTGAAAACTGTATTGAGGATTTTGTGAATTCTGTTACTGTATGTGGGTTTTGAAAATAATTGTGTTTGAGTGCGGGCCAGAGTGGGCTAGTCAGTACGTGGGGTGGCTGGGAGCTGAAGGGTCAATGACCAACCTCGGAGAAAGAGGGCTGGGAGGTGTGGTCTGTTAGTATGCAGGGTGGCTGTGGGCTAGGCAGCCAACAGTGTGCTCTTAGGAAAGCAGGTCAAGGGAGGGGCAGCCAGTACGTGGGCTGGCTGGGTGCCGGAGGGTTGATGACTGGCCTGGAGGAAAGCGGGCTGGGAGGGACCTGTCAGTACACTGGGTGGACAGGGCCAGGTAACTGATAGCATCCTCGCAGGAAAGCTGGTATAGGGCAGGCCAGTCAGTACACGGGGAGGCTGAGCAAGGGGGCCGACGGCAGCCCATAGGAAGGCCAACCAGGGGAGGACCAGTCAGCACGCAGGGATGCCGGGAGCTGGACAACCGATGGCCAGTCCGTAGGAACACTGGCCAGGAGAAAGGGTCAGCCAGTTCACAGGGTGGCCGGGTGCTGGAAGGCCGACTGTAGGAAAGCAGGTCGGGGATGGTTTGGTGAGTACGCGGGGTGACTGGGAACCAGTGGTTGATGTCTGTCCCGGAGGAAAGTGGGGAGGGTCAGTCAGTACGCAGGGCAGCCGGAGATCAGAAGGCCAACAACCAGCTTGTAGGAAAGCTGCCTGGGATAGTCTAATCAGTACGCGGGGCGACTGGGAGCTGGGTGGTCGATGACCAGCCTGCAGGAAAGCAGGCCTGGGGAGGGTTGGTCAGTACGCAGGGTGGCCAGAGACTGGAAGGCCGATGACTGTCCTGCAGGAAGGCTAGTCAAGGACTGTCTGATCAGTATGTGGTGTGGGCTGGTGTCAGGTGTCTTTTGATAGTGCATAGAACACACATTCAATATAGCTGTTTCCAATTTGATTGCACTATCTTGTTTGTGTCTGTGTCTGTTACTGTTATCTTTGTGATGGATGGAAGTGGGATTTGAGGTTTGTCCCCCTCTCCCTGAAAACTGGTTGAATGGTGGGGCTTGGAGTTTGGCTTTGCTGCCCTTTCCTCTGAATATAGTGGCTTTTTGTGAACTGCTGCTTTCTGTTTATTCATAATTGTATTTTGTACTCTTTAATAAAATAAAAAAAAGAGGAGACAACACGTCCAGGCAGTGGGCCATGGAAGGGGGTCATTATGGCTGATTGCCTGCCTATCTTCCATGGTTACATTTGAGCCTGGGTGTCTCTGGAGAAGGAGCATGCTGTGTCTACCAACACCCTTGAGCTGTTCATGGAGAGGTGGGCACCATGGGGAGTGGAGTGTTTTATTTCCTCCTCCAACTCTATTTTGATTTAATCCCTGCCCTCCCCTTCACTTTTTTGATCACACAGCATTGCCCTTTGATGTGAAGGGCACTGCTTGTTACTGGCCACACTGGTATTTCCTTTCTTCCTGGTGGTAGAAAATGATTAAAGATTTACACACTTGTTCTTCACTGTGGCCTACACCTGCACACACACGACATGGATGCTGGGAAAAAATAAACACTACCACAGTTAGGCAGTAGTTTGGGGGAAAAGGAAAATAAAAAAATATATATATCCAGGAAATTTAGAGTCTACTCAGTTTAGGGGATTGACTCTGTGCTGGCTGTGTTACTGCTGTTGTTGGTTTCTGCTTTTTTGGGGAGACCTTATCTTAAACTGGCTGGTTTATCAATTTCTTTTTTTGTATTTAACCCCCACACTACCGCCTAACTGCGGTAGTGCTCATTTTTTCCCCAGCACCCATGGTGTGTGTGTGCAGGTGTGAGACACAGTGAAAGACACAAGGTGCACGAATCTTTATTCAATTTCCACCACCAGGGAGATATGAAAAACACCCGAGTGGCCAGTGACAAGAATGCCCTTCACAGACACTCCTCTTTGTTTTTGTTTTTTTTCTTTCTTTTTTTTCTTTTTTTCTGCGGTAGTGCTTATTTTTTTCCCCAGCACCCATGGTGTGTGTGTGTGTGTGTGTGTGTAGATGTGAGACACAGTGAAAGACACAAAGTGCACGGATCTTTATTCAATTTCCACCACCAGGAAGATATGAAAAACACCCGAGTGGCCAGTGCCAAGCACTGCCCTTCAAACCACAGGGCAATGCTGTGTGATCAAAACAGTGAAGGGGAGGGTAGGGACTAAATCAAAATAGAGTTGGAGGGAGAAATAATGCACTCCACTCCCTGCGGCGCCCACCTCTCCCTGAACGACTCCAGGGTGTTGGTGGACACCGCGTGCTCCTTCTCCAAGGACACCCGGGCTCTAACGTAACCCCGGAAGAGGGGCAGGCAGTCGGCCCTAACGACCCCCTCCACGGCCCGCTGCCTGGACCTGTTGATGGCCAGTTTGGCCAGGCCCAGGAACTGGCTGGTTTATAATGCCAGTTTTGTTAATTGGTATTCCTTTTTTATTGAGGACTGATTTCTAAACTACCTGATTTACATAGTCAATGTGTTTCAGGTATAACTCCGTTCTCATTAGGGAACTGTTGTTTCACTGGCTGGTTACAGCCTGTGTGTCATTCTTTTACTTTGAGAAAAGGTCAATATTGATTTTGTGGCAGGGCTTAACCCTTGCACTCTGGTTTTCTTTCTTTTTTAATGTGTTTTCACTTTTGTTTTGGTGTGGGCTGAGCCCTTGTAAGAAAATGCATCTTTCCAGATGAGCTGTTTTTGTGGGTAGACCTGGCCCTTTGTCTTGTATAATTTTAATAAAGGGTGACTTTGTGATGTATACGGACCTCTGTGTAGTTATTTCAGAAGGCAAATGCAATGTCAGCATTAATTTTGAAAGGGCTAGAATACATGAGCAAGGATGTACTGCTGAGCTTGGTATAAGACTCTGGTCAGACTGCATTTGGAACATTGTGAGCAGTTTTGGGCCCTGTATCTCAGGAAGGATGTGCTGACTTTTTGGAGGAGGTCCAAAGAAAGTTTACAAGAATGATCCTGGGGATGAAGAGCAATTGAGGACTCTAGGTTTGTACTCTATCGAATTTCGAAGGATGAGTGGAGGTCTGATTGAAATTTACAGAATACTGAAAGACCTAGATAGAGTGGTTGTGGAAGATGTTTCCAGTAGAAGGAAACATTTAAGACCTGAGGGCGGAGCCTTAGAGTGAAGGGATGACCATTTAGATATAAGATGAGGAGGAATTTCTTCAGCCAGAGAGCGGTGCATCTATGAAACCAATTGCTTTAGAATGCTGTGGAAGCCAAATCTCTTGAGTGTATTTAAGACAGGGAAAGGATCTTGATTAGTAATAGAATCAGAATAAAAGAAGAACACAGGAGAATGGGGTTGGGAAACATATCAACCATGATTGAATGGTGGAGCAGACTCAGTGGGCTAAATGGTATGCCTCTGCTGTTATATCTTATGGTCCCATGGTCTTATAGACTCTCAGAGCTTGTAATTCATTTGTCCAATATCTTTGCTCATTGACCTTGCTTGTTATCTACTTACAGAGTGTGCTTAATAAAAATAAATGACTTGTTCTCTTTCAGAACACATTCACCTAAACTTGAATCTAGCTATAAAGGAACTTTTAATCTCCATATCACTTTCTTATTACAGTGTTCCTATCATTAAGTTAAGTGACATTTAATTGAAAATTACTTGAAACTTGGCATTCGAAATTAGGACAGTTACTTAACTACATGAAAAATGTTTTTTTGTAAACAACAGCTATTGATATTGAAAGAGTATGGATTAAATCCTAATCAGCTGGATTCTGAGGTAACTAAGCACAATAGAGAGTAAAATTGTTTCTTATTGCACCAATTTTCCAGATTCAAAACAGACATAAAGCATTTCTGATTGTGGACAGCCTTCCACATGAAAACAGCTTTGGAAACAAATCCATTTTGATTCGGGCAGTTTAGGTGCATCACTGGCAGCTGTTGGAAGTTGGCGTTATTCCCACTGTGCTTATAAGATGCCTGATACTTACTTGAAGATTCGCATTTGCCCCTACTGTATTCAGAGGTATATGGTGTGTATGCAGTCCAACCAGCAAATATTAAAATTACCTTTTCATTAGCAAAAAGGTACAGTTTAAAAATGCTATATATATTCGTGTATAGGTCGATCTCATGTATAATTAGACTCCTTACTTTTGGCCAAAAAATCTTGTATTTTCAATATATCTTACGTATAAGCCAACCCTACTTAACAGTTACAGATCAACATTTATGAGTCAGAGTGCCTATCTGTTGCTGTCTGCTCTGGCTTCCCAATCTGCTGGCCGGATCACTCCGTTCTGGGTATTCCGGTCTGCCAGCCATCGCGGTCTGCTCTAAGTTTTCAGAATTACTGTAATGGTAGGACAGTACAGGGAGACCTCCGTATCTATGGAGTCAGTTTTCGCGGTTTCAGATACGCACGATTTACCGCGGCCCGAACATATTACAGGGAACGTTACAGAACCAGGGACTAGGGGACTGCCTGGAAGGTAAATTTCCCATTTAAATGACCATATGGATATTGACTTTATTTGCGATTGTCTTTCTCTTGCTGGTACTTAAAAACTTACTTCCTACTTGAAGAAGAAATGCAAATGACAATCAAGACTTGAGTACAAACTGTTTTCTTCACCATGTGTCCTACCCCATGATCTATTGCCTTCCTGACACAACTAAAGCGACTGGCCGATATTAACCCAGGGAAGCAGGTAGTGAAATTTGCTGTGGTAATATAGTCAGCACTATCAAATGTGTGAAGCATGGTGATGATATCCTAATGTGACACATTATCATTTCCAAGGTAATATGTAGTATTTATGCTGCCATGATACAAAGAACACTTTTTTAAAAAGGTTAAAACTCGCACAACACCAGGTTATAGTCCAACATGTTTATCTGGAGACACTAGCTTTCAAAGTGCTACTGCTTCAGATAGTTGTGGAGCAGAATCATACGACACTGAATTTATAGCAACAGGATTGCAGTGTCATGGTGTAATTTTAAAAGATGTAGTTTTAAAAGCAGTAATTTTGGCCTAAAGCAGTTCAAAAGTGTTTCATGGAACTTTTTCTAAAGTGTAAAGACAATTAGAATGTCAAAAAACAGAAATCAATTTGTGTAAAGCAAGATTCTAGAAACAGCAATGAGATATATGTCCTGATAATCTGTTTATTGTAATTTGATTGCCAGTAACTATTATTCAGTGGAAACAGAAACCTCTTCTGCTCTTTGAATAATCCCACAAACCTTTCATGTCCACCTGAGGGAAGCTATGGCCTTATTTTAATTTTTCAATTGAAAAGGATTTCAGTTTTGCTTAATTGGCTGCTCCTCAATTCTTGAATAGGATTTGACCTTTTGACTCAAAAGGGAGAATATCAGAAATATGGAACCAAAAGTTAGGCAACCTTAAGTTTCATAAAATTCCACTGCTGTGAAGGTTCATAGTGTGTTAGACATTGTAGAGACAAAACATTATGTTGCAAAAGAGGAAAATAATTAATAATTCACCCAGAGTAAACATATAACTTATAAATTTGAGGATGATAAACTGCTTTGTAACAACATGTTTGTATAAATGGCTGTTATAAACAATGGCCTTTATTTAAATTAGAGAGTAACATTTTATTGGATGCAAATAAACATGTTTATATATTTAAATGGCAACAACCAGCTGCCAAATCTTTTATTCTTCATCATAAAGAGGTTTAGCTCATGTTTTTATTGAAAGCTTTAATGGTACTTGGTGTGCTAAGTTTCACAGCAACATCATAAATCTTTATTCATTACCGTCCTTATTTAAATGTGGTGCCTGATTTGATTATTATACTCATATGGGTTATGACTAATTTATGTTACAGATAGAACTGGACAGTGAATCAAAACATTTTTTTTGTCCATTTGTGGATGCAGCATGGATGGAGAAGCAAGTAATACATCAGTGGAACCAGATGAAAAGGCTCTTCTATAAGGTTAACTTCCAACAGCACTGTAACTAGACTGTTATTAATACTTATCAATGCTAACATTGATGGATATGGGCGTTGGATAGTCCCAATAAATCACAATGACTTAACTTACAATCAGATGCAATGGCCTCAAAATTCAATCATCCAATTTTTGGGCGCAAGGACTGAAATTCACAACATGCCTGCACTCTTTCAGATTGCAGCGAGTAAAACATAAAATTGGTCTCCCCATTTCAGCCACATGATTTCAAAGCAAAGCTGTGTACCTGCAGTTCTACTCTGCTCTTTCCAAAGCTGTAGACATAGTCTGTCTGCAGCAAGTGACACTTGCAGTGCTCTATTGCTGATCATGGGATACAGGCAGCCTGTTTCTCCTTTCCCACATAACAGGAAAGTTGGAACCCATGGCCTAAAGGGATATTTGCAACATGGATATGAAATTAGACAAGTGACAGAAACCGAATAAAGGTGAATGCTTGCTTTTTGAAGGAGGACAATGGGGTCTGACAGGTGTCAGTGGTCAGACCGTTGCTTTCCTGGATCTATAAGCTTCAAGAAGACATAAACAGGCTAATGGTATGGCTGGACATGAGGCAGGTAAAATTTACATCCAAAAAGTATGAAGTGAGTTAGCCAGAAGAATGAGAAAGGTAATGTAGAGGAAAGAGGAGATTTGATAGAGATGTTCAAAATCCTAACAAGTCTGGACAGAATAGTCGGGAGACATTGCACCATTGGTGAAAGGTTAGACAACCAGGGGATGCCAAATTAAAATGATTGGTTAAAAACTGCAAAGCCAGCATGAGGAAGACAAAAATAGAAATTGCTGGAAAAGCTTAACAGGGCCTGGTAGCATCTGTGGAGAGAAATCAGTTAACATTTCAGGTCTAGTGACACTTCCTCAGAATCGGCATTGGCATGAGGAAGTATTTTTATGCAGTATTTGATACAATACAGAAAGGGTGCAGAAGCAGAAGGGTGTGGGGTCATGTGTATATAAATATATCATGTTGGAGGACAGTTTGCAATGTGATTTAAAAAGTATATGTGATCCTGGGATTTATGAAAGAAGTGTAGAATACAAAATGGTGGAAATTGTAGACAGTCTTTATAAGCACTGGTTTGACTTCACCTGGAATATGGGGTCTGATTCTAGTTACCGCATTACCACATTGTGGGCAGCACAGTGGTGGGCACTGCTGCCTCTCAGCGCCAGAGACCCAGGGTCAATTCCTGCCTCAGGCGACTGACTGTGTGGAAGTTGCACATTCTCCCCTTGTCTGCGTGGGTTTCCTCTGGGTGCTACGGTCCAAAAATGTGCAGGTTAGGTGAATTGGCCATGCTAAACTGCCCGTAGTGTTAGGGGCAGGGGTAAATGTAGGGGAATGGGTCTGGGTGGGTTGCGCTTCGGAGGGTCAGTGTGGACTTGTTGGGCCGAAGGGCCTGTTTCCACACTGTAAGTAATCTAATCTAATCTTAAAAAAAGAGATACCATAATAAAGATAGAAAGGAAGGTGCGGGGAGGATGCAGAAAAGATTTGTGAGAATGATCTCAAGATGAGCGACACCAGTTTCCAGATTAAATTGAATAAACTGTGGTGAAGCTCCATCGAAAAGAGAAGGTTCTAAGGAGATTTGATTGAGATATTCATAATGGGTCTGGACAGAGTAGATATGGAGGAGTTGTACCTATGTATGGATGTTTAGAGAACCAGAGGATTTCAAATTAAAATGTTTGGTACAAATTGAGGAAGCATGAGGATTTTTAATTTTGCGGTGATTGATTAAGATCTAAAATGTATTTCCTTGAGTATGAAGGAAGCAGACTTAATTGCAACTTTCACAAGAGATTGGGATAATTATCTGAAAAGAAAAGATTTTCAGGGCTGGGAGTAAAGTACAGGAGAGTGGGATTAGTTCGTAGTTAGCACAGAAAGCTGGTACAAATATGATGGGCCAAATGGTCTCTTTATCCATGCATAAGCAAGCTGCGGGTAAAGGATGTTTCTTTTGCCAGGTCACAGAATAATGTGCAGCTGACTCAGATGAAAACTTAAATGTGATGGCAGACAAGAATTCCCTGATAGGCACGTGTACTGGAATAATGGTTGCATATGCTGGCCTGCCAGAGGTGCACAGAAGAGTCCAGATCCAAGATGCCAGAGGCAATGGTTCAGCGATTGCCTATCCATAACCTCTGCTCCCTCTCCCTTTCACATCACAAGTATAGAAACCCAGCCACTGCTTTCCTTTCAATTGTTGCAACCTCTTCCATTCCTTTGAGAATGTGACAACATTCTCTGGCAACTGTATCAAAACCCCTCCAAAAGCACTCGTGTAATTTCAGGCACTTTATAGGAAACCTTTTCCAATGCATTTTACTTACTTGTAATGAAGGTGTCAGTTGCCATGAGTAACCCTACTACAAATCTTCAACATGCTTCTTTCCAACAAGAATGGACAACACAAATGTTGCCGGGATTTGCTCACCCACTTTTGGTGTCCTGCCATCACTGTGTGATGTCAATTTGGCATTGCTTCAATATGTTTGCACACATAATAAAGTGAGAACTGGGAGCAGGATCAGCATACAGTGTACAGCATTTCGGACTCCATATCGAGTTCAACAATTATAGGAGTTGAGGCATTTTCTTCCATGTCCTTACCCCAAACCCTACACGCCGGGCCTTATTATCACATGGTCTGCTTTATGCACAACCCATTGTTAGCCACTAATTGTTTCCATTAGTAGTTATTCATTCTCCCAGGCTGATTGTTATCCACTCCTTTGTCTAGATTAGAGTGGTGCTGGAAAAGCACAGCCAGTCAGGCAACATCTGAGGAGCAGGAAAATCGATGTTTCGGGCAAAAGCCCTTCATCAGTCCATCTCAGGCTTGAATAGACTCAACAATGCAGCAAATTCTGGAGTACAGAATTGCAAAGGTCCTCAACCCTCTGGGTGCAGAACTATCTCCTCATCTCAGTCTTAATTAATCAGTCCCTTACACTAAGGCTACGTCCCCTGTCCTAAATTCTCCAACTTGGCGGTGGGGGGGGCAGGGGTAGAAAACAAACTCCTTCAGAATCCTGAATGTTCAATCAGCTCACCTTTCATGCTTCTAAGCCCAAGGCTACATAGGCCCAAATTTCTCTTCCCGGGAACCAACCTAACAAGAAAACCAAAAAAAAAATCTACAGAAGCTGGAAATCTGAAACAAAAACAGAAATTGCTCGAGACACTCAGCAGGTCTGGCAGCAGCTGTGGAGAGGAGACAGTGTTAACATTTCAAGTCTACTAACCCTTCTCCAGAACTGATAGCATCTGGGGAAAAAGCTGTATTTACCTTGATGACAATGGATTGGGAGTGTGGGGTGAGGAGTGAAGGCTTAAGCACTGTTAGGTCTAATTAGGTCTGTTCAAGTAATTTGTTGCTGGTATTTTGGAGGTAAGAGTCAGGGGAATAAAATGAGGAAAATCTGTGAAGTTGCTTTGCTGTTAAAACTGCTAATGTAGCATGTCACAGGAGAGCGCTATGGGGTGATGAGCTATTGACTATGAAATTCCTTACATCTTTAACAGGGGTTTTGCTGTACATTCTGTGAACTGATGCTGAGAAAGCAGGAGCAATTCTGGGCAATTTCTCAGTTATGAATTCTTCCCAGTAATTCACCACTTGTACTTGGTCCAACAAAGTATGTTACTCAAACAGAAGTAAAGCTGTTACTGGTCAGAATGAAAACCAATGAAGTGCCTGAGATTGACCATTGGAAAAGTCAAGGTGTCCTCTAACATGGCCATTATGATGAGTTCCTTCCATCGCAATTGATTTGCTGAACATTTCTTTGCTTCCGACTTATATCTGTTACAACGTTAGACAGGACAAATGTCGCATATGGTAGATTGTGATTGTGGGATGTCAATTACATCTGTTGTTCACTCTAGCCCCCAGATATCCAACTGCTTCTCAAACAATCTTACAAGTTAATTATTTTGTGGTTTGACTCCTATTAAATACCTGCCAATGTGATTGTAATACTTTGAAAGTGAAGTGATGTAGTTGGATGAACAAGGCTTTGGGCGATGGTTGCTCGTGAAGCAAATGCAAGAATGAATGGAGGATTTTCAGAACTGCAAATATTAAATATTTTTGCACCAAGCGGAAATTGAATGATTAAATAGCAGAGGACACGCCATTAGCTTGAGAGGAAGGAAAGGAGGGACCAGCGATGGGTGGGAGGTTTTATGGGGCAAGGAGACTCTTTCCGAGTTTTTCTGGGAGTGAAGAGGGATAGGTTTCTGAGTGGCATGTGGCTTCCCTTTTAAGCACAGAGTTCCACTGAGTAGAGCATGAGAAGCAATGGTTACACCCAACCAAAGTATTTCGATCCCAAATAACATGCAGGGTAGCACTTTGCATCTTAACTCTGGCACTGGTAGTTTTGCAATTTTTATTTTTTAATTACTCATTGGAAGAAACTGAAATGGTTTTAGATTCTATCATTTGATTTTAAAATCTTTATGTATTTTGCTGATAATTCTTGCCTCATGCAAGAATTTTGCTGTTAATTTGCTTCTGTGCATTTATTTGTAATGGCGGCAAAGGGTTGTGGAGCAGGGGTTCAGATGAGGTCAGCCAGGATCATATTTAATGGTGGAGCAGGATCAAGGGGCTGTGTTGCCTATTCCTGCTCTCGAGTCCATATGTTCTGGATTGGCTCCCCATCACCACCACCTTCATCACACCTTTCACCACCAATGCACAGTGACAGTCGCGTGCATTATCCACAAGATGCAGTGCAGTAACTCGCTGAGGCTCATCCATCAGTACCTTTGTCAAATCCATAAATGTTGTCACCCAGAAGAACAAGAGCATTAGCATTGGGACACCACCACTTGTAAGCTGCCATCTAAGCCACACACAATTCTGGCTTGAAATTATATGGCTGTTCTTTCACTGCAGCTGGGTGGCACAGTGGGGGCGGCACGGTGGCACAGTGGTTAGCACTGCTGCCTCACAGCGCCGGAGACCTGGGTTCAATTCCCACCTCAGGCGACTGACTGTGTAGAGTTTGCACGTTCTCCCCGTGTCTGCGTGGGTTTCCTCCGGGTGCTCCGGTTTCCTCCCACAGTCCAAAGATGTGCAGGTCAGGTGAATTGGCCATGCTAAATTGCCCGTAGTGTTAGGTAAGGGGTAGATGTAGGGGTATGGGTGGGTTACGCTTCGGCGGGGCGGTGTGGACTTGTTGGGCCGAAGGGCCTGTTTCCACACTGTAAGTAATCTAATCTAATCTAATCTAAATCATGGGACTCCCTCGTGACACCTTGACTCACTAAAACCTTCTCAAGGGCAATTAGAGATGGGCAATAAATGCTGGACTGGTCAGTGATACCCACATTCTGTGAATGAAATAAAAAAAGGAAACTAATCTGAATGATGAGAGCTATGAAAATGCCAACATAATGAATGTTTTTTTTATTTTCTCCCGTCAATATTAGATGTATATGAAAAATCTGGCATACTGATTATAATTGTTGTTGAATATGCTTGCAGACGCCATGCCATGTCATTACTTTATGATGTTGCACTGGTCAGTGGTTTAAAACCTAATCTGGTTCTGGAGACCATCATACTCATTCTTGCCAGAGCCTCTGCTATTGCCATCCATCTCCCAGCTGTCGACAGTTTACAAAATGCATCACAAACAAGTAGTGCTTGGCAACAGAGGGTAAGGATGTACGTACTCTCCTGCTCATGTTCAAATTGGAATAATGGTAAAAAGAGGTTTCCTAATATTTGTTCTCAGGACAAAATTACTTTGCCTGAGGATATTGTGTTTGGATTATGCCCCACCCATTCCAATGGCTGACTAAAGAGGATTTTGACAAATGTCTAGGTTCAGGCAGACTGCTGCCCATTTGCCAATATTCAGCTAAATTAAACTAATACAGAATCTGATCAAAGGACATCAACGTTGAATATTGGCTGGATTTTTCTGATGATGGAATATTTTCAGGCACTGGGATCCTGATGGACTGCAGGCAGGCCACTTTGATGGAGCTTTTGGCTTCAGATTTTGATGGGGGCTGCTCCATCATCAGCAAGGTCCTGAAAGGCTCCTCACTCCTTTCCACATTGGAAATATAATGGGCCGGAGGTGACTAGAGGGCATAGGTTTAGGGTGAGAGGGGAAAGATATAAAAGAGACCTACGGGGCAACCTTTTCACACAGAGGGTGGTACGTGTATGAAATGAGCTGCCAGAGGATGTGGTGGAGGCTGGTACAACTGCAACATTTAAGAGGCATTTGGATGGGTATATGAATAGGAAGGGTTTGGAGGGATATGGGCCAGGTGCTGGTAGGTGGGACTAGATTGAGTTGGAATATCTGGTCGGCATGGACAGGTTGGACAGAAGGGTCTGTTTCCATGCTGTACATCTCTATGACTCTATGACTACCTGCCATTGCCAGGTGGAGAGTGGCTGCTGCTATTTGCCTATGTTGGCAAGATTGTCAGAGTTGGGAACATGTTGGCGATCAACACGATGATCTACTATCCTGAATTTGCTCATAATCCTGTCTTCAAACTGAAATCTGTGGGTCTGGGAAGATACCACCCTGAGTTAACTCTGTTTCCCTTTCCACAGATGCAACCTTTCCAGCTCAGGTATTTCCAGCATTTTCTGTTTGCGTGTATGATCTACAGCAGCTGAAGTAAGTCTCTTGAGCAGAAGTCCACTTGTTGGCAATGGGTGCATCATGGTTAACTATTGGATTGTCAAAAACCCAATAACAAATTCTTTCTGGGTTTGCTGAATGGTCTGGGTATTCCAGGTATTCGTAACATAACAACCCTACATCAAGAAGAAGGCAATTGATACATTTAGTTAACTTTATTTAATGAAAAGAAATTCTAAAATAAATATTTCTATGTGACAGTTAAATTCAAGGCAAGGTAATTTTTTTCTTTCAAAAGATGGTGACAATCATCTGAACTCGGGTGGAGAATGATTAGCTCAACCTTTTGAATTTTTTTTGGAGTACAGATTAACAAGTTGCTGAGGGAATGCATTGCAAGGAAATTGTCACCAGTGATTTATCCTGCAGTCATGGATCACACTTAATGATCTGACACAATTGGACATGTGCCAGTGGTGCACAGTGCTAATGTTAATGCAGTCTGGTTCATGCCACCAGACTCCTGCTGATGTGCTCTAGGCATACCCTAATAGAGGCATACTTATCTGAAATTACTAAGTCCAGGGAAGAGGAATGGATAGGACATGCTAATGATAAGAATGATTTCTGTATTGTAACACAGGAGGTATAATATAGGGATGGTTTAGTGTTCCGCATACGCTGCCTGTGTATATTTATGGTTTTGCTTTGAATTCAGAGCTGAGCAAACTGCTCCTACATGCCTACATCAAGAGATAAACTCTTAGATATAATGTAACAAGCTGCAGGAATTGTAAAGCACCAAGATACAAGACCGTGAGAGAACTAGAGGGTTGATTTTAAGACTTCACTAGATTGGGGCAAGTGGAGTGGGGGTGGTGGGTGCAGTGAGGATGGTGGAGGTTCAATGTGAAATATGCTTGCAGCTCTAAGTTTAAGATGTGAAGGAATGGGAGAATTCTGAGACAGAAACAAAAAAATCTGTGTTCAAGTGTTATACAATAAAGTGGAAATCATTGTGTTCATAAATGTATACAGCACAAGCAGCTCATAGATTATTCAGTTTGTGCTGTGGAGTGCAATCTGGTTTGAAAGAGTTCAACAGTGACTGGAAATGATCTTAACATAGTCCATGGGGTTGGAGATGAAAGAGTTCCACTTGGTTACCTACTTCACACCCCATCCCATTTTACTGTTTTTGATTTCAATGAATGCCATTTAAAGTAGGTGCCTGACTGCAGTTCCCCGGTCTCCTACCAAGTTGTGATTATCCCTGATATTTCAGGGCTTTACAAAAATATCTAAAGAATTAAAAGCACAGATGTGGCTATCGATTTGTTAGATGTGGTGTGGAGTTTGAATAATTGTTAAAAACAGAATACAAGAAATATCTATCGAAGGACTCTTACTGACCAAACAATTGTAATTCTCAACTGGAAACCCATTGCTGAACTGAGTTAAAGCAATTGCAAAATATGGAGTAAATGTACAATTATATTGTCCCTTACAGAAAGCAAGCATGAAGCTGTTGATTTTAGAAAACACACTTCTTTTGATATATAGTAGCTGATGAAAGAAAAATCAGAATGTTTCAGTTTTTTACAAGACAATGGAAAATTATACATGTAGGAATAAGGCAGTCAATTCCGAAATCAAGGCACTGATGAACTGATTGATCGTTGAAGAATATTGCAGGTTCTTGTCATTTTGGCTGTTTGGAAAAAGACACTGATTCATGACTGAATTGTGTTTGGAACCATGAGGCAGAAAAAGATGACTGAGGGAGCCAAGTAACAATCTTAAAGAAGTCAATAATAGAAAAGCAGTTGAAGTCACACAGATCAGTTAAACGATTTTTATACAGAGTTCAAGAATATTAGGAGCAAAACTGGGACATGCAACTCCTCGAGACTGATTCACCATTCAATTAAATTATGGTTTTCTGTACTTCAATCCATTTGCTCCATATCCCAAGATACCATTATCTCACAAAAATATAGTGAACTCCGACTTGATGATTTCACTTTGACACAGAAAGAGATCTTATAGGTGAAACAGGAGATGATGGAACAGCAAATAATCCTGATAGGGGCCAGGGTGGGCACACTCAGTACTGGGCATTGAATGGGTTACATCCTCTGATTTCTGAGAGTTTAAAATAATCACGTTTTTAAAATTAAAATGCTGGAATTTATCTGTAGTATTTCTTGCGGTACTCCATAGACAGACTCTTTATAGGGGTCTAAATGGTTTGGACTATGACAAAAAATGTTGCAGGATTGCTCGAGGTTCAGCGAGATCTATCATAATGGCAGGAGCAACTCACTCCATCTTATAACTAGATTCCTTATGGGAAGGCGAGATTCGTGCTTGGCAGCAGGAAGTTATCTAATAAGGGGATTATTTCTTGCTAACGAGCTTATTAACTGCACATCCTGTCTGATTAAATGTAGCTTCCTATCCTCCCACCTTCTGTGAGCAAACTAATTGGGGAGAATTCTCAACACAGAGGTCAGAGTAGGCATTTGGTGACTACAGCTCTCTGTTTACCATGACAAGCCTCCATATTACCCACCATGCAACAGTTTCTCCGGGCACGACCCATTGGACACCAGCCACATGCACATCTTGACCATGTACATTGGCGTCTAATAATTATCCCCAGGATCTTCATGGTGTCTTTCTGATCTGTGTGCACGTCAGTTACACAAATAGACCCACGTTCTACAGTGCACTAGCAAATTGCATTGAAAGACTGCTGAAAGGATGCTCTTCACACAGGGACAGGCACCTCAACCATGACTGAAGCAGGCTGCAACTAAGGGCTGTTTGCTTGCTCTCTTTGCAGTCATTCACTTAGCATCTACCTGCACTTGTACATGAAACACAGAAAGCTAGCACACTGGTGCAGCAGGTAATCAGGAAGGCTAATGGAATATTGGCCCTTATTTCAAGGGGGTTGAAGTATAAGAGTTGAGAGGTGCTGGATGACGAAAGAAATTGATTAGATTACTTAGTGTGGAAACAGGCCCTTTAGCCCAAGTCCATGCCAAAGCGCAACCCACCCAGACCCATTCCCCTGCGTCTACTCCTTCTAACACTACGGACAATTTAGCATGGCCAATTTGCCTAACCTGCACATTTTTGGTCTGTGGGAGGAAACTGGAGCAAACCCACGCAGACACTGGGAGAATGTGCAAACTCCACACAGTCAGTCGCCTGAGGCGGGAATTGAACCCGGGTCTCTGGCGCTGAGAGACAGCAGTGCTAACCACTGTGCCACCGTGCTGCCCAAATTGAGGGCTTGGTTAAGAAAAAGAAGGAAGCATATGTCAGGTATAGACAGGATAGATCAAGTGAATCCTTAGAGTATAAAGGCAGGAGGAGTATACTTAAGAGAGAAATCAGGAGAACAAAAATGGGACATGAGATAACTTTGGCAAATAGAATTAAGGAGAATCCAAAGGGTTTTTATAAATACATTAAGGGCAAAAGGGTAACTAGGAAGAGAATAGGGCCCCTCAAAGATCAGTAAGGCGGCCTTTGTGTGGAGCCGCAGGAGATGTGAATGATACTAGACGAATATTTTGCATCAGTGTTTACTGTGGAAAAAGACATAGAAAATATGGAATGTAGGGAAATAGACGCTGACATCTTGTAAAACGTTCATATTAAAGAGGAGGAAGTGCTGTTGTCTTGAAATGCATAAAAGTGGGTAAATCTTCAGGACCTGATCAGGTGTACCCTAGAACTCTGTGGGAAGCTGGGGAAGTGATTGCTGGGCCTCTTGCTGAGATATTATCATCATTGATAATCACAGAAGACTGGAGTTTGGCTAACGTGGTGTCACTGTTTAAGGGTGGTAAGGGCAGGCTAGGGAACTATAGACCAGTGAGCCTGACGTCAGTGGTGGGCAAGTTGTTGGAGGGAATCCTGAGGGACAGGATATATGGAAAGGCAAGGACAGATTAGTGATGGACAACATGACTTTGTGCGTGGGAAATCATGTCTCACAAACTTGATTTGAGTTTTTTTGAAGAATTAACAAAGGAACTTCAGTAAGGCGTTCGACAAGGTACCCCATGGGAGACTGGTTAGCAAGGTTAGATCTCATGGAATACAGGGAGAATTAGCCATTTGGATACAGAACTGGCTCACAGGTAGAAGACAGGGTGGTGATGGAGGATTGTAACCAGTGGAGTGCCACAAGGATCATTGCTGGGTCCACTACTTTTCGTCATTTATATAATGATTTGGATGTGAGCAGAAGAGGTATAGTTAGTAAGTTGCAGATGACACCAAAATTGGAAGTGTAGTGGACAGTGAAGAATGTTACCTCAGATTACAACAGATCTTGACCTAATGGGCCAATGGGCTGAGAAGTGGCAGATAGAGTTTAATTCAGATAAATGCGAGGTGCTGCATTTTGGGAAAGCAAATCTTAGCAGGACTTAAGGTCCTAGAGAGTGTTGCTGAACAAAGAGACCTTGGAGTGCAGTTTCACAGTTCCTTGAAAGTGGAGTCGCAGGTAGATAGGATAGTGAAGAAGGTGTTTGATATGCTTTCCTTTATTGCTCAGACTATTGAGTACAGGAGTTGGGAGGTCATGTTGTGGCTGTACAGGACATTGGTTAGGCTACTAGCCAATTGGAATATTGCGTGCAGTTCTGGTCTCCTTCCAATCGGAAAGCTGTTGTGCAACTTTAAAAGATTCAGAAAAGACTTACAAGGATGTTGCCAGGATTGGAGGATTTGAGCTAAAGGGAGAGGTTGACTAGGCTGGGGTTGTTTTCCCTGGAGCATCAGAGGATGAAGGGTGACCTTATGGAGGTTTATAAAATCATGAGCGGCATGGATAGGACAAATAGACAAAGTCTTTTCCCTGGTGTGGGGGAGTCCAGAACTAGATGGCATAGATTTAGGGTGAGAGGGGAAAAATATAAGAGACCTAAGGGAGCAACTGTTTCACACAAAGGGTGGTACATGTGTGGAATGAGCTGCCAGAGGAAGTGGGTGGGGGCTAGTACAATTGTAACATTTAAGAGGCATCTGGATGGGTATATGGATAGGAGGGGTTTGCAGGGATATGGGCCAGGTGCTAGCAGGTGGGACTAGATTGGGTTGAAATATCTGGTCGGCATGGACAGGTTGGACAGAAGGGTCTGTTTCCATGCTGCACATCTGACTGTAAGTGTTATTGCAACTGCCGGTTACAGAATCGCATCTGGAGTATTGTGTGCTCTTATTTAAGGAACAATATCACTTCAATGGAGGCAGTTCAGAGAAGGTTCATGAGGATCTTATCTGGTAGGGTCTTCTGAGCAATGGTTAATCAAGTTGGGACTCTACCCGTAGGGGTTGAAAAGAATGAGAGGTCATTTTATTGCGCCATATAAGGTTCTTAAGGGGCTTGACAAGATAAATGCTGATGTGATGATTCTTGTCATGGGAGAGTCTAGGAATAGACAATGTAGTCTCAGTATAAAAGGACATCAATTTAAGGCAGACAAGGAGAAATTTCTTTTCTCAGGGGGTTATGAGTCCTTTGCTGTGGGGCAGAGTCCTTGTGCATTTTTAAGGCTGAAATAGATTCTTGATCAGTAAAGGAATCAAGGGTTACAGGGAAAGGGTATGAAAGTGGATGTGACAATCATTGGATCAGCCAGGATCCAATTGAATGGTAGAGCTGGCTGTAGGAACTGAAAGGCCTACTCCTGCTCTTATTTCTTATGGTCTTATGTTTGCTCACAGCATCCATAATTTTTGTTGTTGTATTCTGCCTAATTGCAGTATCTAAAGACTATAAGTACTGCCATATTAACATGCTGTATTGTGCAGGTACTCAGACAGGCACTTGTTATATTTATCAGTAAGGATATGTGCTGGGTTGATAGGTTGGGGTGAGAAATCTTGCTGTGCAGCACACTGAGACATCAGTCTAACAACTACAGCATGTGGCAGTTGCCTGCATAGCAAACACACTGAAATTTTATTCAACCAAATGCCCATGTCAGGAAGTTAATGAGAGCTAGTCTGCAATCCATTCACAGGGTTGCTGAGTGTGTGGTGTGGGCGCTGTTGGTCAGGGGTTCCCAGTAGCATCAAAGCTGACTTTGGGATGGAAGGGCATTGATGAAGCAGTGAATATGGTGGTGATCTCGACTGGAGACATTTGGCCTCCAACAAATGCAACCATCTTCCTTTCTGCTCAGCAAGACTCTAACCAATGGAAAGTTTCTACTCTGATTCTCACTGATTTCAGTCGGATATCCGAACTCCTTGATACCATACTTAATAAAATGCTGCAGCAGTGTGGCTGTTTTTTGAACTAATATCGAAGCTATTGGTGATGCCAGCCTAGCCAGTGACACCCATATTCCATAAATGATTGAAAGGAAATTCTCATCTTTTCTCCTCACTTAACCATGTTTAGATTAGATTACTTACAGTGTGGAAACAGGCCCTTCGGCCCAACAAGTCCACACTGACCCGCCGAAGCGCACCCACCCAGACCCATTCCCCTACACCTAACACTACAGGCAATTTAGCGTGGCCAATTCACCAAACCATAGTTTGGACTAAGGTTGTAATTAGATCTGGAGTTGATTGCTCCTGGCAGAAACGAAACTAAATGTTGGTAAGCAGGTTATTGTTGAGCTGAAGCACTTCGTTCTCTCAGTGGTATATTCCACCTCTTTGCTGATGACTGAGAGGAGAATCATCTATCGGTAATTGAACTGGATCAACTTATCCTGCTTTTTGTAGGAAATTGTCCATGCCATCAGCCAGATGTCAGTGTCATAGCTATGCTGGAATAGTTTGGCAAGAAGCATTGCTGATGCAGGAGCACAAATCTTTAGCATAAATCTTTAGTCAGAAGCTTGTCATGGCTCATTGGCTTTGTTATATTGTTCATCTCCATTTCCTATTGTGATGAAAGATGTGTGGATTGTCTAAATTTTAATACCACTTTTTAGTGGTTGGATTTCAAACTAATGGCATATGGATGTTGGAATATATTTATAAAGGGGCTTAAAACTTAATCAGGCCAGTCAATTCACAGCCTTGATTTTTAACTAATATGTGATACATGGAATGTTAATGGAAGCTTGTCTATATTGTGGAGGCTTACAGCTTTTCAGTTTAGAATAATTGAAGATTGATTTCAGCTTCGAAAAAGAAGAGATTGGAAAGCTTTTGGACAGCTCAAAGGAGAATTGACTGAGGCAGGTCTTGACTCTCCGAGAAAAAGATGGTTGTTCAGAACACTTCAGGAACCACATTCTCTCGCTCTCGCTCTTGCTGTCTCTCTGAAGGAGTTTTGTTTGTAAACATCCCAGACCAGCAGTATTTCATTGAAGCACATAATTAGAAGAGTGAGCAAGTCTAAGATTTCAGTTATGTGAGTGATCAAGGTAAAATGAGTCTCAGCTCAGTACCAGATCTGAAAAAGAGTGGCTATGTCAAAGTTTAACATTGATATGGAAGGAATTTCTCTGGATTTTGTAAGTAACTATAATATGATGGGTACTGGGGGGTTTGGTAGGATTTTTTGTGTGTCTTGAAAGCTTCAAATTTCGTTAGATGTAGGTGGCTTGGTTTGTTTTGTTTTGCTTTTATTTCTTTCACGTAATGAATTTCTGTTTCTTTTTTGCTAAAACCAAATTTGTAGTCTTGTGTTTATGTTTCAGTGAAAGACTGCCACATTAAATTTAAAGGTTAAGCAACAAGGTGTGTCCAGCCAGATTTCATTTTGGTTCCTAACTTGTTTAGCTGAGACATCGGCTGGGGTGGGGGCGGGGGGGGGGGGGCGGGGGGCGCACGGTGTCAAAGCAGTGGATTGACTTAAATTGGCTGAGGAGTGCCTCCTGTGATGTTAGGCAATCTCAGGAGGATGCCAAGACGAATCATCCACATAACTCCCCCTGCTGAAGATGGCTGCAAATGCTCCAACCTTGTCTTTTGCACTGACGTTCTGGAATCTGTCATTATTGAGGAGAGGGATGTGATTGGAGCCTTGTCCTCTGCTTAGCTGTTTATTTTGTTTTTTCTTTCCATTTTTCCCCCCACACTACTGCCTTACAGCAGTATTGCTTATATTTTCCCCTGCATCGATCTTGTGTGTGTGCAGGTGTAGCTGTTTATTTTGTAGAACATAATTTACAATTAGATAGGACATGACTGCAGACCTTTAATCTGATTTGTTGACTTTGGCACTGCTTAACTTCTGTCCATGGTTTATTGCTTTCATTGTTTAACATTCAGTCCTGTGTTATAACTTCACCAAGTTGGCATCTCATTTTGAAATGTGCCTGGTGCAGCTTCTGTCAACCATTCTTACATTCTGTTCACTGGACCTCACTCTGATATCCACTCGAGTGTGGGCGAGATCTTCAGGGTGACTTTTCGGCTGAAAGTCAGTACTTAGAGCTGTACAGCATTGGAATAGACCCTTTGGTCCAACTCATCCATGCTGACCGGATATTCCATATAAATGTAGTCCCATTTGCCAGCACTTGGCCCATATCCCTCTGAACCTATCCTATTCATATACCCATCCAGAAGCCTTTTAAATGTTGCAATTGTACCAGCCTCCACCACTTCCTCTGGCAGCTCATTCCACGCACCACCCACTGCATGGAAATGTTGTCCCTTGGGCCCCTTCTAAACCTGTCCCCTCTCACCTTAAAACTACGCCATCTAAATCTGAACTCCCCCACCCCGGGGAAAAGACCTTGTCTATTTATCGTATCCATGCCTTTCATGACTTTATAAAACTTCAATAAAATCACCCCTCGACCCCTTCTGCTCCAGGAAGACAGCCCCTGTTCAGCCTCTTCCTATAGCTCAAATCTTCCAACCCTGGGAACATCTTTGTAAATCTTTTCTGAACCCTTTCAAGTTTCACAACATCCTTCTGAAAGGAGGGGGACCAGAATTGCAAAGCACATTCCAAAAGTGGCCCGACCAATGTCCCATGCAGCAGTGTAACACTCCCTCAACAATGTATTCATGTATGAACCCGGCTTATGTGCTAAAGCACATAGATTTGAGCTCAAGATGTTTTAATTTTGGTGAGTGAGCTGGCACTGAACCAAGGCTAAGAACGAAGTTCAGCTCAAGAGGAAATGCTAACAATAAATCAACCAGTAGGTAACCAAATTACAGAAACTCTGGCTACTTAGAGGCGAATTGATTACCGGTCAATTTTATTGAAAAGAAAAATACTAGGGATAAGAATCCGTGTTCAACATTCAGCCTGATGTGGAGCAAGGTATTTCCAAATTAATTTGCTGCCAGATGTAAACCAGTAGAGAAACTGACACAACTGCAGAGCCAGATGAACATAGAGCATACACACACACACACACACACACACTTACTTTCTGTTGCTCTCAGTGTATCTCGATGCAGTTTTGTTTAGAACAGGGAGTTCCAGAATTAATATAACATTCATAAATCGGATCAGAAGTGGCTCAGCAAACAAACAACAACTACTCAATTTTGGGACCATGCATATTTGTGTTTTGGTGTTGTTTGAGTTCCAGGCAAGTGATTAGCACTTCACTGGATGATTGGTGGTAAGTTGCTTGCCACACCAGCTGGCATCAGGTCCTTGCACATTTGGAACACAGATACTGTACTCAAAAACACAACTAATGTCAGTAAGTTGTGCAGGAGACCAGAGAACATTGTTTCTTCAATAGGGCTCTTTCTCAGCAGTGAGCTGCCAAACAAAAACATCCCAAGCTAAAATTAACACCAGTGTGAATGTTATAAGTATATGCAGCATACGCAGAGTGAGATTGTGGAGAGCATAATGTTAAAAATCACAACACCAGGTTATAGTCCAACAGGTTTAATTGGAAGCACACTCGCTTTCAGAGCGATGCTCCTTCATCAGGTGGTAGTGGAATCACCTGATGAATCATCCACTATCGCCTGATGAAGGAACGTCGCTCCGAAAGCTAGTGTGCTTCCAATTAAACCTGTTGGACTGTAACCTGGTGTTGTGTGATTTTTAACTTTGTACACCCCAGTCCAACACCGGTATCTCCAAATCAGGAGAGGATAATGGCAGCGTTGGGTCAGCCAAGTCAGCAGGACTTTGTCAACATCTTTAAATACAGTGTCATAAGCATGTATGGAATTTACATAAATCTTAACACTGGAATGAAAATTTTCACCATTCACAGTTACAAATAATACCCTGTCAGAGCTCCAACCTTGAGAGGAGTTGAAGAGTCGATTACTCCTAAAAAAGACTGGGGTATAGTTGGGAAAGCAGGATTTGAAACATTGGGACTTGCTGCAATTGCATTGGATTATCAGCAGCTAGTTTGCTGGCTGAGAACAGCTGTAGCTGTGTGCCAAATAGTGAAATGTGTTCGCCTGCAGGTCACATTCTGATTGTCTGTCTGGTTTCCCAGCAAGAAAAAGCAATTGATTAACCTTTCAAGCCCTAATAAAGAAAGCAAGGCGCTAGGTGGAGTGTATGTGGCTGTTCTCTGAGATGGTGAGGGAATCTGACTTGGCAACGTAAGTGGTGGAGGGTACACAATGAACTGGTGAAGTTGTAGCTTGTGGAATTTCAGGGTCAATCATTCTGTAATTTCATTTTCTGAATGTCAGCAACTGCTGCATTGTGTCATATGAATACTGTTGAGACATTTGAACTGCAATTTTACAAGAAAATGATTTGTGTGTGTGTGTGATGATTAGTTTGAAAACATAGATAGCCATGAGGAATATACAATATTGAAATAGACAGACGTTTGGAAGTAGATTAGTGTATTGTTTGTATGAAATTACTGATGCATTAGAGAAGTCTTTTAGGACATTGTTGTCTAATGTAATAGTTGCTTCAAGTAGCTAGAATAAGGTTAGGGGAATCTCAAGGTATAAAGTCCTGTTACTAGAAATATCTGATTTCTTAATTCACAACAAGTGAAGTCCTCAGACAGTTATACAGCATGGAATCAGACCCTCCGGTCCAACACATCCATGCAGACCAGATTTCCCAAACTAAACTCGTCCCACTTGCCTATGTTTAGCTTTTATCCCTCTAAACCTTTCCTTTTCATGTACCTGTCCAAATGTCTTTTAAATGCTGTAACTATACCTGCCTCTAAAACTTACTCTGGCAATTTATTCCGCAGACAACCCACCCTCTGTGTGAAGAAGGTGCCCCTCAGATCCTTTTCCCCGTCACCTTAAATCTCTGCCGTCTAGTTTTGAACTCCCCCACCATTGGAAAAGGACCTTTGCTCTTCACCTTATCTATGCCTCTCGTGACTTTATAAAACTATTTAAGGTCACCCCCCCCCCAACCTCCTGAAGAAGGTACAAAAGACTTAGTTTTTATGATTCAAATAGAATTGATTAAGCAGGATTTTATAAGTACTTCACAAAAAAAAACAATTAAGATGATGTATCGGCTTCTCACCGCTCAGGGCCCAGATTCCTTGAATGTTGCTGGCCTAGGCCATCATTTTCTTCTTCTGTCTCTGAAGTGACATTAGATTGAACTGTGTTTCAGAAAGAATTACACCTCTGAAACCACGGAAAACTGTGCCAACAATGACTCCGGTTTTTGTATTCTTATCGTTAATTGAGTCATAATGTTTCCTCATTCCTTACTAGAAGATAGCCGTAATTAGCTTTGCTCACTGTCTAAGGGTCGTTAGTGTCACCCCAACTATAGTCACATAGGGCATGACAAATATCCATCTCTATTTCCTTGGGCCGCAGGAGTTACATTCTATTGTGAACAAGCAACAAATCCACGTAGGCACAGATTGCAGTTAACCAACAATATTACATCCTCTTACCAATAATAAAAGCTATTGTAAATATTCACATGACCTATGTTAATTCATTCCCACAAATACTCAAGCTATTAAGAACTAATGCCTCTTGCAGAATATCAGGAAATAATTTTTTAAATGGTTTGTAGCCACTGAACACCTACATTTAATAGGTCGAGGCAGTTCTTAAACCAAATCCTGTTTACAATCCATGGCTCTTGTTTAAGATAAGATGTCATACTATGTTCAAGCCAACCAAGGTCTCAAGTTGTGATGACCTTAAAAAGCAAAGAAATGCTGCAGCTTCTTAGCTAGCAGTTACCAAGCCCTTATCAGTGTGTCACAAAACTGAAGCAAATGTAGCTGTTTTGAAGCAGCCAAACTGATACTGAGACAGTTCCCGTGACTGTTGTCAACCTGCTTTTAAGATCTCAATCGTAGAAATGAAAAATAAACTATTTAAAAGAATGACAAAGGCAAAATCTTAAAATATTACAAAAAACCAACACCAAGAAGTAACATTACCAAAATCTTACACTAATCAAAACATGGGGAATCATATATTTAATTAGAAACTAGAAACTAGCAACAGTTGCAGTTCATATGTATATGTTCTTGAACTGCGCATTTGTTTGTAAAATGGTACAATGAAAAACTATCTTTTTTTTATCATTTCCTTTTTCATTTTTGGGTTTTTGGATATTTGCTAAATTAATATGAAAATATAATGAAACCACTTATTAATTGGAAGAAGGAACATGTGGTCTAATGGTGACCATGTAACCATTGTTGTTTTTCATAATAACCAACTTAGTTCATCAATGTCCATAAAGGAGGGAAATCTATCATTCTTAACTGGTCTGGTCTATACGTGATTCCAGACTCTCGGCAAAGTGGTTAACTATTATCTGCCCTTGGGCAATCAAGGATAGGCAATAAATGCTGGCCTAGCCAGAAGCACCCTTGCCACATAAAAGAAAATTAAAAATGATATGGAGAGAGTATTGTCATTGCCCTTAGCCAGAGTTTTCTTCATGAATATGATGTGAATTTACTGCCACCACTAATCTCACTGCTTTCAATGGGCATCTGCTTTAAATTACAAAACCACCTGTTAGGTTTCACAAGTGTACTCTAAAGGTGAAGCACAATCGAAGGTAAGAGGATGAAAGTTTAAGATTTACGTTTAGAGAATAATCTTTACCGAGCAGAAAG
Organism: Chiloscyllium punctatum; assembly: GCF_047496795.1. Classification (NCBI taxonomy): domain Eukaryota; kingdom Metazoa; phylum Chordata; class Chondrichthyes; order Orectolobiformes; family Hemiscylliidae; genus Chiloscyllium; species Chiloscyllium punctatum. Next base: position 75,061,581 of record NC_092746.1, read on the forward strand.
TGCAAAAATAAGAAACAGCTATGTATATTGCAACTTTTCTGCACTCTCTACTTTGCCAAAGGTTTTCTAGAAATTCCTTAAATATAAGAGAATGTCTTTGAGTTCAAGAACATGAAAACCAGTTCATGTTCTGGATGGAATTTTCATATTTTCTGTTTAAGGGGTTTTGTCGAGTGAAATTTATGGTGCCTGCCTGGGTTCTAAAGAGATTTTTCTCTCTCAATCTTCCACTCGTCCATTCTTTACTTTCTGGCCTCTCATGTCTCTGGCACTGTTTTTAAAGCCTAGCTGCGCACAGCACTTCAGATGCTGCAAACCAGGCACTGGCCCTCAGACAGTGGAGTTCAAGTCCCAGCGTTCAAAACGTGTACAAAAAAATGGGAAGCATACTCCGTGCTTCACTGGGAGGGCCCTTGAGGTTTTTGGTGGATGGTGTGGTGGACTGGACAAAGGTTTCAGCCTGGCTCACTGCTGTGCTCTGTGTAAACCAGAGCAGTGCTGGAAGAAGTTCAGTGATTTTCTGTGCTAATCATAGATAAGTGCCACCATCTTCTATTTCTTATCTCACATGCACAGAGCCACCATACACGCCAACTCTCCCCTGGTACATGCTCATGGACCACAATTCTCAAAATGCGTCATGTCTACCTCGTGTTTCTTATCCACCTTAGCTCTGAAATGACTAGCCCATCCTGCTCTCTGCACTATTCACTCACTATCTCTTCTGCATCCACTTCCATAATATTCAGTCGTTCCCTTTGTCTCATTCAAGGCAATACTAGATCAACGCCGTAATGATGCCTCCACAACATCCTGCCTGATGGACTTATAATCCAACACAGGAGGTAAAAATATTGATTGCAGATGCTGGAAACCAGATTCTGGATTAGTGGTGCTGGAAGAGCACAGCAGTTCAGGCAGCATCCAAGTAGCTTCGAAATCGACGTTTCGGGCAAAAGCCCTTCATCAGGAATAAAGGCAGTGAGCCTGAAGCGTGGAGAGATAAGCTAGAGGAGGGTGGGGGTGGGGAGAGAGTAGCATAGAGTACAATGGGTGAGTGGGGGAGGGGATGAAGGTGATAGGTCAAGGAGGAGAGGGTGGAGTGGATAGGTGGAAAAGAAGATAGGCAGGTAGGACAAGTCCGGACTAGTCATGGGGACAGTTTCTGAGCTGGAAGTTTAGAACTAGGGTGAGGTGGGGGAAGGGGAAATGAGGAAACTGTTGAAGTCCACATTGATACCCTGGGGTTGAAGTGTTCCAAGGCGGAAGATGAGGCGTTCTTCCTCCAGGCGTCTGGTGGTGAGGGAGTGGCGGTGAAGGAGGCCCAGGACCTCCATGTCCTCGGCAGAGTGGGAGGGGGAGTTGAAATGTTGGGCCAAGGGGCGGTGTGGTTGATTGGTGCGGGTGTCCCAGAGATGTTCCCTAAAGCGCTCTGCTAGGAGGCACCCAGTCTCCCCAATATAGAGGAGACCGCATCGGGAGCAACGGATACAATAAATGATATTGGTGGATGTGCAAGTAAAACATTGATGGATGTGGAAGGCTCCTTTAGGGCCTTTGATAGAGGTGAGGGAGGAGGTGTGGGCGCAGGTTTTACAGTTCTTGCGGTGGCAGGGGAAAGTGCCAGGATTGGAGGGTGGGTTATTTGGGGGCGTGGACCTGACCAGGTAGTCGCGGAGGGAACGGTCTTTGCGGAAGGCGGAAAGGGGTGGGGAGGGAAATATATCCCTGGTAGTGGGGTCTGTTTGGAGGTGGCGGAAATGTCGGCGGATGATTTGGTTTATGCGAAGGTTGGTAGGGTAGAAGGTGAGCACCAGAGGCGTTCTGTCCTTGTTACAGTTGGAGGGGTGGGGTCTGAGGGCGGAGGTGCGGGATGTAGACGAGATGCGTTGGAGGGCATCTTTAACCACGTGGTAAGGGAAATTGCGGTCTCTAAAGAATGAGGCCATCTGGTGTGTTCTGTGGTGAAACTGGTCCTCCTGGGAGCAGATCCGGCAGAGACAGAGGAATTGGGAATACGGGATGGCATTTTTGCAAGAGGTAGGGTGGGAAGAGGTGTAATCCAGGTAGCTGTGGGAGTCAGTGGGTTTGTAAAAAATGTCAGTGTCAAGTCAGTCGTCATTAATGGAGATGGAGAGGTCAAGGAAGGGGAGGGAGGTATCAGAGATGGTCCAGGTAAATTTAAGGTCAGGGTGGAATGTGTTGGTGAAGTTGATGAATTGCTCAAACTCCTCGCAGGAGCACAAGGTGGCGCCAATGCAGTCATCAATGTAGCGGAGGAAGAGGTGGGGAGTGGTGCCGGTGTAATTACGGAATATCAACTGCTCTACGTAGCCAACAAAGAGACAGGCATGGCTGGGGCCCATATGTGTTCCCATGGCTACCCCTTTGGTCTGGAGGAAGTGGGAGGATTCAAAGGAGAAATTGTTAAGGGTGAGGACCAGTTCGGCCAAACGAATGAGAGTGTTGGTGGAAGGGCACTGTTGGGGACGTCTGGAGAGGAAAAAATGGAGGGCTTGGAGGCCCTGGTCATGGGGGATGGAGGTGTAGAGGGATTGGATATCCATGGTGAAGATGAGGCGTTGGGGGTCAGGGAAACGCAAGACTTGGAGGAGGTGGAGGGCGTGGGTGGGGTCTCGAACATATGTGGGGAGTTCCTGGACTAGGGGGGATAGGACAGTGTCAAGGTAGGTAGAGATGACTTCAGTGGGGCAGGAGCATGCTCAGACAATGAGTCAGCCAGGGTGGTCAGGCTTGTGGATCTCGGGAAGGAGGTAGAACCTGGCAGTGCGGGGTTCCCGGACTATGAGGTTGGAAGCTGTGAGTGGGAGATCTCCTGAGGTGACGAGGTTCTGTACGGTCTGGGAAATGATGGTTTGGTGATGGGGGGTGGGGTCATGGTCGAGGGAGCAGTAGGAAGAGGTGTCCTCGAGTTGACATTTGGCTTCAGCATTGTAGAGGTCAGTGCGCCAGACTACCACTGCGCCCCCTTTATCCGCTGGCTTGATGGTGAGATTGGGATTGGTGCCGAGGGATTGGAGGGCTGCGCGTTGTGAGGGTGAGAGGTTGATGTGGGGGAGGGGGGACGACAGGTTGAGGCGGTTAATGTCCCGGCGGAAGTTGGAAATGAAGAGGTCGAGGGCAGGTAATAGGCCAGCGCGGGGTGTCCAGGTGGATGCAGTGTGTTGGAGGTGGGCGAAGGGGTCCTTGGAAGGTGGGCGGGAGTCCTGATTGTGAAAGTAAGCTCGGAGGCGGAGGCGACGGAAGAATTGTTCGACATCACGGCGTGTATTAAATTCATTGATGCGTGGACGGAGGGGGATGAAGGTGAGTCCTTTGCTGAGGACTGATTGTTCGTCCTCAGTGAGGGGGAGGTCTGGGGGGATGGTGAAAATTCGGCAGGGCTGGGAGCTGGGATCTGGTGTGCGTGTAGAGCTGGGAGTGGGGGTGGAACCTGTAACTGGAGTGGGTGTGATAGTGGGGAGAATGGAGGTGGAGTCATGAGCAGGGGTAGTGTTCCCCTTGGCGTTCTGGGGGGTGGGGATAGTGACAGTGGGGTCTGTGGGGGGCATGTCAGCAGAATGCAGGTGAGTGACGCTGGTGGGGGTGGAAGTGGTGGTGACCACGGCAGTAGGGGTGGCGGGAGTCACTGAGCATGTGGCATCAGCAATGATGTGAAGGGCGGAAGTGATGTCAGGTGTGATGCATGAGGAATTGTGAGGGGTGGAAGTGGTTGTGGGAGTGGCCATGATGGGGGCGGAAGTGACATCATCAATCAGCGTGGGGGTGGCAGCTGCATCAGCCGCATGGCTAATGGTGGAATAGGTTCCGAGGCCAGGCGAATCTTCTGGAATGTTTGAGGAGCGCTGGTTATGGAGGTGGGTAGATAAACGTTTGTTGTACTTACAGTTTTTGATGTTTGGGATGGAGTTGAAATACTGTTTGTTGAGAGTATGAATTCTCCTGAGGATGTAGTACAGAGTGGGTCCTTTGCAATTCTGAGAGAGTGTGGCCCTCAGCTGAGGCAGGGCTGACTGTAGAGAGGTTAGGTGCCGGCGCATTGCTGCAAGCGTGGAGCAGAGGATCTTGAAGGAGAACTGTTGCTGGTGTTTTTGAATCTGTAGTCTGTACTGTTTGTCCTGTTTGGGTCCGAACTCTGCTGGTTTAAAGGTGGTCCGGAGTCCGTGTGGGATGAGTTGGTTCCGGAGGCAGGCACTGAGGAAGCGAATGTGGCTGTGGTAGCGAGTTTATTTCATGACATGGTTGAAGAGCTTCAGGGCAGAGGAACTGACCTGGGAGTTGTACAGCTTGCTTTTGAACAACCAGACTGACTGCTCCAATCTTTGAACTGCAAGGAGACAGAACATTGGCAAGACCAAATACCTCACTGAATATAGCCAAACCTCTAATGGAAAAGGACAAGACTTTTGACTGTGGCAGTACCCTTAAGTGATGAATCCCCCTTCACTTTACTAAGGACCGTATTCACACTTACACTCATGGCTCTTTGCTTGAAGAACGTGCAGTATTTTTGCCTGTGTGAGGTGTTAGCAGATGCTGCAAGGCTGACATTAACATAGCATGGTGCCACACAACATATCAACGTCACGTCTGACTGATAGATTGATGTTTCAGTGCTTCCAATAACAAGCATTGCCTGCCTGTCCCTCAGCACTAAAAAGTAATGCAAGGCATAGAGACTAGCAACCTCTCCCAGAGAATTTAAGACCCTGCGCATTAAGACAGCAATGTGAGTAATGGAGTTTGATATCCTATGAGTCAATGCTGAAGCTGGTGAATATGCACGAAGAAAGCAATGTAAAGTATACAGAACACAGTAAAATGAGTAAGAGTCTTAAACAGATGCCACAGATGTGGACCACAATATGAGTGAGAGGACCTTGGAATAGCATACAGATCATAAGTCTCCCTGAGTTCCAAAGCAAGGTGTATAAAGTACTGAGTGGTGTCGGAATTGTTCAGGGGACAACCTTTTTTTTATTTCAAAAATATACCTTATTCATAAAATGATTTGATGGTCTGTACATTTGGTCATGCCATACATATGTCAACATTTACAAACACAGATCAGAATTTATCATTGCTTTTTACAGGTCTGTGCATTTCTCAATCTTATGCATATATTTGGCTGAGGCATCAGCAGAGCCCAAAAAAAACGTCCGCATGGGCCCCCTGTTCTTCTTTAGGCAGGCCGATGTTACACGGCAGTCTTTCCCCACCGTGCCTTGGCGGCAGCTGCCCCAAGCTTCAGCGCGCCCCTCAACACGTAGTCTTGGACCTTGGAATGTGCCAGTCTGCAACACTCAGTTGGGGTCAACTCCTTCAGCTGGAAGATCAACAGGTTTCGGACCGCCCAGAGAGCGTCCTTCACCGAGTTGATGATCCTCCAGGCACAGTTAATGTTCGTCTCGGTGTGAGTCCCGGGGAACAGGCCGTAGAGCACGGAGTCCCGCGTCACGGCGCTGCTCAGGACGAACCTCGACAAGCACCACTGCATTCCTCTCCAGACTTCCTCTGCATAGGCACATTCCAGAAGGAGGTGTGTGACAGTCTCGTCCCCCCCGCAGCCGCTTCGAGGGCAGCGTGCGGTGCGGCAGAGAGTCCGGGCGTGCATGAAGGATCTCACAGGCAGAGCCCTTCTCACCACCAGCCAAGCCGTGTTCAGGGGACAACCGCCATGAAGCTGGTGGTTTTCCAATCCCAATTATTATGGACCAAGGGTAGAGGAAGATGGTGACCATGGAGCAGGCAGGCACCTTCTACTGCAGATGGCTGGGATAAGCATGCAGCAGGTGCAGCCACTGGGTACTTGAATTGGGAGTGTTACGAATTTGCACCCTCTCTAGTTTCTCAAAGGGGTGGTGAATTAGGGGTAGCATATAAATGAGGCAAATTGGCGTTTCAATATTAAAGATGCAAATAAATGGAAATAAAGTAGTTGTCACTCAATGGTGAGATTCTGAAGTTTTCCATTTATTTCTTGAGAAGAACAACTGAAAGGACTTCCAAGACATGATAAATCGGACTTTTCATTCTCTCTATATTTTCCAATATTTTCCCCCATCACTCGCAGTAAGCTATCAGTGAGAGTCAACTGCTGTTCAGTTAAGGACCTGAGTGGCAGGCCTTCCCTTTAAAGAGATGTTGAATGTTGAAAGGCTCTTGTCCAGTATCCAGCCAGTAAAAGGACCCTTAACTAACTCCACACCAATTGTTTCTTTCTCCATTTAACACAGTTAATGTTTTGAGCCCAATTTGACTCTTCTTTAGAACTGTGGACCTCATTACTGCAGAGGGCTGTAGAGAATCGATCATTAAGAGTATTCAAGACTGAAGTAGATAGGCATTTAATCAGGAAGGGAATCAAGAGTTCTGGTGAAAAGGCAGGAAAGTGAGGTTGAACATTATCAGAACACATGATCTTATTGAATGACAAATTGCAACATTTAAAAGGCACCTGGATGGGCATATGAATAGGAAGGGTTTGGAGGGATATGGGCCGGGTACTGGCAGATAGGAATGGATTGGGTTGGGATATCTGGTCGGCATGGATGAGTTGAACCGAAGGGTCTGTTTCTGTGCTGTATATCTCTGACTCTATGACAGAGAGACTCGAGGGGCTGAATGACCTACTTCTGCTCCCACTTATAATCTCTTATGGTCTTATCTCTTACAAATCTTTTAATATTACAAATAACCCTTTCAGAGTTCTCCAACTTTTATTTTAATGTAAGAACTATACGTAAATGGTTTTGGCATGTGGTGATTTCACTTTTATTCTGTGACAAAGGGTAGATCCAGACTCTGAGTTCTCTTGACTTTGTTATCAATGAGACCCACTATGACTGTCAAAGCTGACTGTTTTAATCTAATTACTGTTTATTTTGAAGGTGGGTTTCTTTAAGCAGTACTTCAATTCTAATTAGGACCACAGCCTGTCAGGGGTAACATGTGACATGTGGTCTGTGATTTGCAGTCGGTATTACAAATAACACATGCAGAGATAGCGCTTCTGATTTCAACATTGACTCCAACTAAGATATAAACACTTGTAGCTTAGTGCAGATATGTTTCAATCCAAATATGCGATGTTGCATTTTGGTAAGATGAACAAGGGAAGAACTTATACAGATCATGGGAGAGCCCTGGGGAATGTTGTCAAACAGAAAGACCTAATGGGTACAGGTACATAGTTCTTTTAAAATTGGGTCACAGATCCACAGGGTGGTCAAGAAGGTTCTTAGTATGCTTGTTTCATTGCTCAGACCATTGAGTGTAGGATTTGGGATGTCCTGTTGAGGTTAAACAGGATGTTGGCAAGGCTACTTTTGGAGTATTGCATAAGTTCTGATTGCCCTGCATATAGGAAGGATATTATTAAATTGGAGAGGGTGCAGAAAAGATTTGAGGGACTGGAGGGCTTGAGTTTTGAAGAGAGAGTGGATCATTTTTCATTGGAGCATAGGAGGTTGAGGGGTGACTGTATAGAGTTTTATAAAATCATGAGGGACATAGAGGGTAGTTCTATGGCAGCTAAATGTGCTGATGAAACTAAAATAGATAAGAAAGTAAGTTGTCAAGAAAAGGTGATTCTCCGAGGGACATAGGTAGGTTAAGTGGGCAAAAGATTGGCAGATTAAGTAGGATGTTGCTAAATGTGAACTTATCCTCTTTGGCAGGAAGAAATGCAGCACAATATTTTTAATAGGGAGTGATTGCACAACTCATTAGTACAGAGCAATCTGTGTATTCTGGTACACAAACTACAACAAATTGGTGTGTAAGTACAGAAAGTAATTCAAAATACAAATGGAGTGTTGTTAATCAGAAGGGGAATTAATGTTGGGAAATTTTACTGCAGCTATTGTGAGACCACATCTGTGCAGTTTCAAACTCCTTATGTTGAAAACAAAATCATTAGTTACAGAGAAGGTTCACTTCACTCAAAAGGGACCATTTCAAGAAGAAGGGTTAAGCAGTATTGATGGATATGGGGAGTGTGTAGAATTGGAGTTGAAACTGCAAACTGATCAGCCACGATCATATCAAAAGATGGTGCGGTTTAAAGAGCAGAATGGCTTACAACTGCTCTTAGGTCTGATGTTTCTTTGATTGAATCTGAGGCTGTTGCTTTCTAACAGCAGCATGAAGATTATGACTATGACAGTTCTTGATTCTAGTGAAGATCTCTGTAGTAGCAGTTGACTTTCTTCTTCCATATCCATGTATAGGGAGATCTCTCCAGGAGGCATTCTACCTTCCTACCTTGGAGATACAGGAGAATCAGCTTTGATGCACTTCTTGCTGATATTTTGCATACTGATAAACTTGCTAGACAGATAAAGTCAAAGAAAGACAGTGAGCAAACCTAAGGTAGAGTCTATTGATAAAGAAATCAATCTTGTTGGGTATCTTTGCACCCAAGTACAGAAATTAGCTGAATTACAGCTAAAGTTAACCTTCAAACTCTTTACGTCATTCAGCTTGGATACATAATGTAGGAGCAAATTGTTGCAGATGCTGGAATCTGCATTGAAAACAATAAATGCTGGAGACCACAGCAGTCAGACAGCATCCATGGAAAAAGATCAAGTTAACTTTTCAAGTGTAGATGACTCTTCGGCAGAGGTCTGTGATGAAGAGACATCTAGACTTGAAACATTAGCTTGCTCTCTGTCCATGGATGCTGTCTGACCTGCTGTGATCTCCAGCATATGTTGTTTTCAGCTTGGATACATAGACAAAAAAAAGAGAGAATTTCCCCTAGAGATTATAAACCAAATCATTTTCAAAACAAATTATTTAAGGGATAAATTTTGGTTTAAAAAAAACAGTCACCATCTACAGTCATTGAGTTATACAGCCTGGAAACAGACCGTCCAGTCCAACCATCCATGCCAACCAAGTTTTCCAAACTAAATAATTCCTTTTGCCTATGTTTGGCCCATATCCTTCTAATACTTCCCTTTTTGTGTACCTATCCAAATATCTTCTAAATGTTGTAACTGTCCTGCATCTACCACTTCCAGTGGCAGTTCATTCCACACATGAACCACACTCTGTAGGAAAGAAGTGCACCTCAGGTCCCTTTTAAAGCTTTCTCCTCTTACCTTAAAAAGGTGTCCTCCCCCCTGTTTTGAACTCCTCTATCCTGGGGAAAAGACCTTTGCTATTCACCTTTATAATTGTATAAAGTTCTATAAGGTCACTATTCAGCCTCCTACAATCCAGCAAAAAATGTTCCAGCCTATCCAGTCTCTCCTTATAAATCAAACTCATTTAAAACACTAGTCTTTGACCTGCATATCTCACCATAAAACTGAAGCTGAAATTCTAACATGTTATCATTGATGTCACCTAAAGGCTCTTTTCCCATGAGGTTATGGATTAATTATGTCTCATTGCATATTGCCAAATCTATATTACTCACTTTAGCACATACAACTGTAAATAATTGTCTTGAACAAACTTAATTAGCTGGTTTTCTAGGTCACTTTGCCAATCTGATTCACCCATTCTACACGCAGATCAAAGTTTCCCATGATTTTTGTCGTAACTGTCTTGTAAACTTTGGATCAGTTGTATTTGGTTCTGTTTCTTTGCTGTCTATTAGAGTCAATCAGTAAAGTGCCTGAAGCAAGACTTGAGGCCCACAGCTTTGCAGCACCCTGTCAATTAATAAGGAACTGAGTTGGGATTGATATGAATGCCCTCTGCAGCCTCATTTAAATTGCCTTTAGCATAGGTTTGTCAAGTGCATAAGTATTCTTCCTACTTTCCATGTTTTCCTTTTTTGAATTGCATGAGGTAATGATATTGAACAGCAGACAGGAGATCTATCTGTTCTTTGACAATCATGTACCACATTGCAATTAATACGTTAGCTCTCGTAGTGATTAAATGCAAACCGATTTGAACAATTTCAGTCAACGATTTGGCCTTGGGTGCTGCTGAGTTTCTCACTGAAGAGGAATACGAAGAGGCTCGTGAGAAATCTGATTGCTTTTTGGAGGGAATAACAAAGTGTAATTTTTGCGCCAGTAGAAACTGGCAGTGTTGAAAATGTTTATCACATCTGCCAGCAAATGTGCAGGGAGAAACAGTGTGCAGGGAGAAGCAGTGGTCAGTGACCCTCCCATTGTCGGAGTGAGGATTGTGAAACTAAAATGTTAACTCTGTTTGTTCTCCCCAAAGTGCTGCTGATTATTTCCAGCTCCTTATGTTTCAGATTTCCATCATTGACAGTACTTTGATCTATTACCTGCTTCATGCTGAGCATTTTTTTTAAAGTGTGGTTAGTTTCAATTTTAAAATGTGAAGTATTTATCTCCATACAAGCTTAATTTTTCTGTTGACAAATCTCTCTTGTCATGCATAGAATTAGTACAATATTGCATAAATTGGTGGTTGCAAATTTACTGGAAGATTTTATCTTTTTTATACTTGAAAGTGAAAGCATCCGTAACATTTTAAGAACACAGGAACAGGAGAAAGCCGCTTATTCTGCTCAGCCTGCTCTGACATTTACTTTGGATCATGGCTGATAGTATATCTGAATACCACTTTCCTGCACAATCTCCCCATCCCTTAATGACATTAGTTTCCAGAAGTCTGTTGATTTCAGATTTTAACCTGCTCAACAAATGAGCTTCTACCACCCTCGAGGCAGAGAATTCCAACAATTCACCACCTTTGACTGAACCGGTGGGAGGTCAAAGGGCCCAGAAACAGGAGAGCAACTGCCATGATTTCTTTCACCTGCATTGAGTAAACACCTGGCAACACGCTAACACTGAACTCACACTGTATTACTCATCTGTGTGGTAGGTGGAATGTCCATTTGGCTTGACAGCAGCATCCTGTTTGAGGAGAATGCCACTTCTGTGTTTACTACAAATCAGTAGTGTGTTACAGCGAGCTTCACCTGTTGCTCAAATTTGTCAGACATCTTCCCCTGCCACAAAAGTCTTAGGTAGACTGAGCACCTTTTTAGTACTTTACTCAACTAGCCCATGCTTGTAAAATTCAAACCATGGTGTCCAACATTGTATGTGGTTTAATTGTGCAGCAATTACAAAATAATTAAATAAAAAAGTACTGCAGATACTGTAAACTGGAAATAAAAACCAAGTTCTGGAGAAACTCAATGTTCCACAGCACACATACAGTTCAGAAGAAGTCACATCTGATTCAAAACATTAACTATGTTTCTCTCTTCACAGCTGCTGCCAGATCTGCTGAGTTTCTTCAATACTTCCTGTTTTATTTCATTAAATAATATTGACTGAACTAAGAATTACATGGAAACTAATTTAAGATTATTTTTAAGATGTGATGTGTGATTTATTTGTGTGTATTCAGACACACAGCATCCTGGTCTTTGTAGGCAATGGGACTTTGTCCACACCTTGCAACTTTTTCACTGAGTAAAGAACTGTGGAGACAGCATTGCTGCATCTCAATGTCAGTGCCTTACCAATCAAAATTGACCTGCCTGTTTGAATTTGACCTGCAAAATGCTGTTAAAACCTGCTAATCTGGGGATGGCACAGTGGCTCAATTATCACTGCTGCCTCACAGCACCAGGGACCTGGGTTTGACTTTACCTCAGGCAACTGTCTGTGTGGAGTATGCAAACTCTCCCTGTGTCTGCATGCATATCCTCTGGGTGCTCTGGTTTCCTCGCATAGTGTAAAGGTGTACAGGTTAGGTGGATTGGCCATGCTAAATTGCCCATAGTGTCCAAGGATGTGCAGGACAGATGGGTTAGCCATGGGTAATGCAGGACTACAGGGATAGGGTTGGGGTGGGGGGGGCAGGTGGTCAGTCTGGGTGGGATACTCTTCAGAGGGTTGGTGTGGACCCGATGGGCTGATATGAAATGTGAAAGGGGGCCAATGTTAACTAAAGCAGTTAGCTGTTCCTTCTGCATTTCCATGCAATCCATAATCTAACCAATAGGATCTTTTTCTCTTGCTGCATAAATTGGTGCTTCCTAGTCTCTCACTGTTTTGAAAAAAAAAAGAAGAAAAAAATAAATTGGTGCTTCCTTTCCAAATATGGTTTTCTTGCATATCGGTCCTCACAAGTGCAAGATGAAAAGCCCTGATTTTATATCTCTCATAATTTTTAATTCCTGTATTACTAAGGAATCATTAATTAGAAATGTGTTGTTTAAAAGGCATTTGGATAGGTATATGAATAGGGAGGGTTTGGAGGGATATGGGCTGGGTGCCGGCAGGTGGGACTAGATTGGATTGGGATATCTGGTCGGCATGGACAAGTTGGACCGAAGGGTCTGTTTCCGTGCTGTACACCTCTATGACTGTAAGCTGGATGACTTGTTCAATCAATGTTCTATTTCTAAGAGGTGATTTTATACAAAACTGTAAATTCTGATCCTTTAAAACCTATCAATTTTATAACATAGTGAAAAGGGCTGGAAATACACAGTGGGGCATTCTGTGAAGAAAACAAACTGGTTAATGTTTTGCATTCAACCCATCATCAGAACATAAAATACTTTTAATGAATTGTCCAATAAAGTACAGGGGGAAGAAAAAGAGACAGAGACTGAACAACAGAAACATTTGGCAGATTGAGACATGAGCAGAAACCTCAAACTGTGGAAGTGAATGCTGCTTACGTGTCCAAAAATTTACATTTTGGTTCATGACCACCTATTAATTGTAAGATGGAGAGATAGGTGCTACTGGACCTGCTGTGCATTTCGAACGTCTGTTTTTGTATTGAGCGTGTTTAGAATTTTTTCTTTGTTTTGTTATTATTTCTGTTTTTATTGTGGAGTGGATTCACAGTGCTGGAGTAACTGGTGTGCATTCAAGTGAGCTTGTGCAGCAGTCTTAAACTGAGAAGTGCTTTTTTATTTTCTATTCTTGAGTTCCTTCAATTAGTGAGAAGGCATGTAACAAGCCCCCAGAAGTGGAAAATGTTGAAATTAGCTGGCTTTTGTGGACCAACTGAGGGCTCAACCCATCTCAGGCAGAAAGACTAATACCAGATGAGGATAATATCTATGCCACCACCTACTTGCTACCTGTGGATGGGGTTCTCAGTGAGCGTACACTTGGAAGGTTAACCACATTGGCAGGTACACTCCAACTGATATTCCTAAGTGTGAGAGTGGGTATGCTCAGTGGTTACTGGATGGATGCCCTCATCACTGAGAGAACTCGTCAGATCAAGGCTTAATCAGGTTATGAGGGGATTGGTAAGTTATTTGGACAATCGCAAACCTTGAGAGTGGGATCTTGCCTTGGCAGAAGTTATTGTGCAGAAACCTCTGAGTCCTAAAACCAGATGGCCGAGGCCTCATTTTCACCAAATTTGCTGATGAGAAGGTAACTTTTTTTTTACCTTTTGTGAGGCCGGTTGGAGGTCAGGAGGGGTTAGAATTAGGTCTTTTGTCATGTGTACTCAAATACAGGGATACAGGAGTACAGTGAGCAGTTCATAATATTGCCATTCATGGCACTAAGGTAGAAGTAGCCGAGATACAAAATCTTTGGTAAAAAGTGGAAAAGTAAAGAAGTTAAAAGTTCAACATTACAGTTGCTCTTGTTATGAAGTAGTAAATATGAAATAAAGTGAAAAGTTCAATATTAAAGCCCTTCTTTAGCCTTGGGCCCGCAGTTGCTCCACGCTGGGCTTTCCCCACAAAGGCCCGATCTGTTTCCCACACTCTGCTTGATCCCCTTGCCTCCACACTACCTGCTAACTGCTGACTCACTGCCTGCCTTAATAAGTGTGGTTGGTCCTCAACTGAGGCCCTTACGTGGTCAATTATTAGTCCTTTCACAGGGTCATCGAATTGTTGCGGCACAGAAGGACCATTCAGTCCATTGTGCCTGTACCAGTTTACTACTTAGTGCCAATCGTCTGCATTCTCCCCATATTCCTGTAAACCACTTCCATCCAAGTAATCATCCAATATCCTCTTGAATGCCTCAATTAAATCTGCCTCCACCAGATTTCCAGGCCATGCATTCCATACCCTAGTAGGCTACTATGGGGAAAAAAAAATCTCACGTCATCATTGTTTCATTGGCAGAGCAGTTTAGAGATCACTTCGTGCCAACATTTGAGGCTGTGGAGGAGTTCAGGGACAGGTGGGAAGTTACTCTACTCAAGCCTCATGCAAATAGAGCAGGATGCCTCATTAAAGGGCCCCATGCTCTTCTAGGACCCCCATTCCCCCAGACCTCCGCATCAAGATGGCCAGCTCCTCTACCCATACCCCCACCGACCTCCCCTCCCCTTGCCTGCTCGACTGAGTGAGGGCTTTGTTTTAATAGCTGGCAAGAGCTGTTGACTTTGTTTGATTAATATTGTTATTCTGTGTGCTCTTTTGTCATTGTTCCAATGTTTGTTTGCTCAAGATTAAGAGCTGTAAAGTTTTTGAAGCCTCCATTATTGATCCTTTAATGGTCTGTTTGATGTAGCATTGTAGAAACATCAGTTTTTCCTTTCAAAAGAAGATTTATGAATTGATGCTTTGTAACCATTGCACACAAATCATTAACACTATCGTGTTTATTGTGGATGCAGCTGCTACCCTTCCTCCCTCAAGTCTCCCTCACCAGCCTGCACTTGCCTTAACCATGTGTTGGAGGATGTTTGAGCCTTGTAGCAGGAACTGTGTCTGGGCACAATACTACCTTCTTCCTGAAAAGACAGCGGGTGCATGGTCTTTGAATATTTCTTCAGGCAGAGATGATTGGATTCTTGGTAAGCAACAAGGTGAAAGTTTATGGGGGATGACAGCCATGTGGATTCATGGTCACAATCAGATCAGACATGATCTTGTTAAATGGCGAATCAGGTCTGGGGGACTGGGTGGTCTGTTCCTGCTCCTTGTTCATATGTTTGTATATTCATGTAAGGCATGCATCTTTTAGAACCTAATCTAGTGCGAACGCAGAATGCTGGAGAAATTCCAACAGGTCTAGCAGAATCTGTGGAGAGAGAAACAGAGTTAACATTTCAAGTGCAGTGTGACGTTTTTAGAAGCGGTTCATGCTGCTTGACCTCTGACAATTGTCAATGTTAGATCAGTGGGCATGGGGGGGTGGGAGAGGGTGGCAGGGCCCAAGGGGGCTGAGAGATAAATAGGAGGGGGTGGGGCTGGGGGGGGAAAGGTAGCTGGGAATGTGATAGATAGATGAAGGTGGGACTGTGATAGGACAGGGTGGAGCGGATAGGTGGGAAGGAAGGCCAGGACTTGCCCGTTTTTGGCAGAGTGGGAGGCTGAGTTGAAGCGTTCAGCCACAGGTTGATTGGTGCGTGTGTCCTGGAGATGCTCACTGAAACGTTCTGCAAGTTGACGTCCTGTCTCCCCAATATAGAGGAGACTTGAGAGCAACAGACATATAAATGAGGTGTTTGGATGTGAAGGAAAACCTCTGCTGGATGTGGAAGGATCCTTTGGGGCCTTGGACAGAGGTGAGTGTGGAGGTGTGGGCGCAGGTTTTACACCTTTTGTTGTGGTATGGGAAGGTGCTGGGAGTAGAGGGTGGACCTGACAAGGGAGTTGTGGAGCAATGGTCTCTGTGGAATGCTGTTAATGTTGGGGAGGGAAATATATCTCTGTTGGTGAGGTGTGACGAGAGATGGCAGAAATGGTGGAGGATGATGTATTGTATCTGAAGGTTGGTGGGGTGGAAAGTGAGGATTAGGGGGGTATGTCTTACAATCTTATACTCCACAACCACCTGATGAAGAAGCAGCACTCCGAAAGCTAATGTTTCCAAATAAAGTTGTTGGACTATAACCTGGTGTTGTGTGATTTTTAACTTTGTACGCCTCAGTCCAACATTGGCACCTGCAAATCATGTCTGTTTCCATTTCACTAACAAACCATCTCAATATTGTCACTTCTTCACAATGAACTTTCATTTTCTGCAATAACCTTTGAAGTAGCACATTATCATATGCCTTCTTGTCACTTAAATACAATATATCTGCTGGTTCATCATTACCCACAGGATGTTATTTTCAAAAAGAACTAGAGTAAATTTGGTTAAACATGAGTTGCCCTCCACCAAACAATGTTGACTTTGTCTGATTACTTTAAACTTTTCAAAGTGCCCTGTTATAAAATAATTAACAATAACTTGCAACATTTTTCCCTTTGATAGGTCTTAAGCTAAGACTGGTAGGTATAGGGAATGCTGGATGACTAAAGAAATTGAGTGTTTGGTTAAGAAAAAGAAGGTAGCATATGTAAGGTATAGACAGGATAGATCGAGTGAATCCTTGGAGTATAAAGGAAATAGGAGTATACTTAAGAGGGAAATCAGGAGGGCAAAACGGGGACATGAGATAGCTTTGGCAAATAGAGTTAAGGGGAATCCAAAGGGTTTTTACAAATACATTAAGGACAAAAGGGTAACTAGGGACAGAATAGGGCCCCTCAAAGATCAGCAAGGCAGCCTTTGTGTGGAGCCGCAGAAAATGGGGGAGATACTAAATGAATATTTTGCGTCAGTATTTACTGTGCAGAAGGATATGGAAGGTATAGAATGTAGGGAAATAGATGGTGACACCTTACAAAATGTCCAGATTACAGAGGAGGAAGTGCTGGATGTCTTGAAATGCATAAAGGTGGATAAATCCCCAGGACTTGATCAGGTGTACTCCATAACTCTGTGGGAAGCTGCAGAAGTGATTGTTGGGCCTCTGGCTGAGATATTTGTATCATCAATAGTCACAGGTGAGGTGCCGCAAGACTGGAGGTTGGCTAACGTGGTGCCACTGTTTAAGAAGGGTGGTAAGGACAAGCCAGGGAACTACAGACCAGTGAGCCTGATGTCAGTGGTGGGCAAGTTGTTGGAGGGAATTTGGAAAGGCAAGGACTGATTAGAGATAGTCATCATGGCTTTGTGCATGGGAAATCATGTCTCACAAACTTGATTGAGTTTTTTGAAGAGGTAACAAAAAGGATTAATGAGGGCAGAGCAGTAGCTATGATCTATATGGACTTCAGTAAGGTGTTCGACAAGGTTCCCCATGGGAGATTGATTAGCAAGGTTAGACCTCATGGGATACAGGGAGAACTAGCTATTTGGATACAGAACTGGCTCAAAGGTAGAAGACAGAGGGTGGTGGTGGAGGGTTGTTTTTCAGACTGGAGGCCTGTGACCAGTGGACTGCCACAAGGATCGGCACTGGGTCCACTACTTTTTGTCATTTTGGATGTGAGCATAAGAGGTACAGTTATTAAGTTTGAAGATGACACCAAAATTGGAGGTGCAGTGGACAGCGAAGAAGGTTACCTCAGATTACCACAGAATCTTGACCTGATGGGCCAATGGGCTGAGAAGTGGCAGATGGAATTTAATTCCGATAAATGCGAGGTGCTGCATTTTGGGAAAGCAAATCTTAGCAAGACTTATACACTAAATGATAAGGTCCGAGGGAGTGTTGCTGAACAAAGAGACCTTGGAGTGCTCCTTGAAAATGGAGTTGCAGGGAGATTGGAGAGTGAAGACGGCGTTTGGTATACTTTCTTTTATTGGTCAGATATTGAGCACAGGAGTTGGGAGATCATGTTGCGGTGTACAGGACATTGGTTAGGCCACTGTTGGAATATTGCATGCAATTCTGGTCTCCTTCCTATCAGAAGGATGTTGTGAAACTTGAAAGGGTTCAGAAAAGGTTTACAAGGATGTTGCCAGGGTTGGAGGATTTAAGCTATAGGGAGAGGCTGATCAGGCTGGGGCTGTTTTCTCTGGAGCGTAGGAGGTTGAGGGGTGACCTTATAGAGGTTTACAAAATCATGAGGGGCATGGATAGGGTAAATAGGCAAAGTCTTTTCCCTGGGGTGGGGGAGTCCAAAACTAGAGAGCATAGGTTTAGGGTGAGAGGGGAAAAATATAAAAGAGACCTAAGGGGCAACTGTTTCATACAGAGGGTGGTACATGTATGGAATGAACTGCCAGAGGAAGCTAATACAATTGCAACATTTAAGAGGCATTTGGAGAGGTATATGAAATATTAGATTACTCACAGTGGGGAAACAGCCCTTCGGTCCAACAAGTCCACACCAACCCGCCGAAGTGCAACCCACCCAGACCCATTCCCCTACATTTACCCCTTCACCTAACACTACAGGCAATTTAGCAAGGCCAATTCACCTAACCTGCACATTTTTGGACTGTGGGAGGAAACTGGAGCACCCGGAGGAAACCCATGCAGACACAGGGAGAATGTGCAAACTTCACACAGTCAGTCGTCTGAGGCGGGAATTGAACCTGGGTCTCTGGTGCTGTGAGGCAGCAATGCTAACCACTGTACCGCCCACAGATAGGAGGGGTTTGGAGGAATATGGGCCGGGTGCTGGCAGGTGGGACTAGATTGGGATGGGATGTCTAGTCGGTATGGATGAGTTGGACCGAAAGGTCTATTTCCATGCTGTACATCTCTATGGCTCTATGACCTATTTTTTTTCCCACTTTCTATGACCTATTTTTGTCTCTTTTTAAGTGAAGGAATTGCAATCATTATTTTGCAATCTAATAGAACACTTTCTTCAAATAGAACATTAAAATATCAATTATCTCTCTGCTAATTTCTGTTGAGATTCCGGGATTAAGTCATCAGGATCTGAAAAGTTGACAGCCCATAACTCCAAGAATTTGCTCGTATTGTTTCTCTGGCAGTTATGGTTTTCTTGAATTCTTCCCACTCCATCATTTCCTGATCTTCAGCAATCTCTGGGATATTATTTGTATCCTGTGTACTGACGACCAAAACAATATACCTGTTCAATTCATCTGCTTTCTTCTTATTTCCTATTAGTAATTCATAAGAACATCAAAAGAAGCCATTTTGCTCATGACTCAGGTGATAATGCAAAGGCTATGACCATTGAGGCGCTTTGTTTAAATTTAGCTCCTAGCTGCTCATGTGTTCTCAGCAGCCCCTTTTTACAAGTAATTTCTGTGTCATTGGTGACAACTACTGACGGAATCAGTACTCCTTCATGTTGAACAACACTTGGAGGAAGCACTGAGAGTGGCCAAGAGTGCAAAATATACTCTGGGTGAGGGACTTCAATGTCCACCAGGAGTGGCTCGGCAGCAGCACTACTAGTCGAGTTGGTCAGGTCCTAAAGGACATAGCTGCCAAACTGGTTCTGTGACAGGTAGTGAGAGAACCAACAAGAGGGAAAAACATACTTCACCAATCTGTTAGTGCAAGTGCATCTATCAATTACAGTATCAGTAAGATGACCACTGCGCCGTCCTTGTGGAGATGGAATCCTGCCTTCACTTTGAGAATATTCTGCATTGTGTTGTTCGGTTATATCTCCATGCTAAATGGGACAGACTTTGAACACATCTAGCAACTCAAGGTTGGGCATCGTGGGTCATCAACAGCAGTAGCATTGTACTCCAGTACAATCTGTAACCTCATGGCGCAGCATATTCCCCGCTCAATCTTTATCATCAAGCCATTGGATCAATCTTGTTTCAAGGGAGAGGTCAGGAGGGCGTGGCAGGAGCAGTACCAGGTATACTTACACATGAGGAGTCAACCTGGTGAAGCTACCAAACAGAACTACTTGAGTGCCAAGCTGCATAGGCAGCAAGTGATGGATAGAACTAAATGATCCTGCAACCAATGGATCAGGTCATAAGCTCTGTAGTCCTGCCACATCCAGTTGTGAATGGTGATGGACAATTCAGCAACTCATTGGAGAAGGAGGCACAACAAATATCCCGATTCTCAATGATGGAAGAGCCCATACATCAGTGCAAAAGATAAGGCTGAAGCATTGGCAGCAATCTTCAGCCCGAAGTGTCAAGTGGATGATCTATCTCGGCCTCCTATAGTGGATCACAGCATCACCCATACCAGTCTTCAGCCAATTCGATTGACATTGTGATGACGCTGCCACTTTAAAAAGGTTACTTTGTCCTTTTTTTTTGAAAAGACATCATAAAGGCAGAGGTACCAAAGAGTCGAGGGTGTAACAGATAAACATTAGAAGGGGAGTGGCCAGTCCTCCCAGTTCAGGTTTTTTCTATTTATTTTTAGCAGTAGTAGTCACAAGATGTTGGAGTCCAGGAGATTCACAAGCTTCAGTAAAGGTTTCCTCTGACAGTCTCTGGATGCTGCTCCTTCCTGCCTGTAAGAATCTGTGTTTTAATTTAGCTTTTTGGCAAGGTGTGTGTTTATAGGATGTTACTGTTTTAGAATAGTTAATTGGGCATGGTTACTGTCGGTTAAGATTTTCAGTTGTCATTCTAAATTCTGCTTTCTTTCATGTTTCAACTGTAGTTTTAGATTAGATTTCCTGCAGTGTGGAAACAGGCCCTTCGGCCCACTAAGTCCACACCGACCCTCCAAACAGTAACCCAACCAGACCCATTCCTCTGACTAATGCACCTAGCACTACGGGCAATTTAGCATGGTTAATTGACCTAACCTACACATCTTTGGACTGTGGGAGGAAACTGGAGCACACCCATGGAGACACTGGGAGAATGTGCAAACTCCATACAGACTAGAATCGAACCTGGGACCCTGGTGCTGTGAGGCAGCAGTGCTAACCACTGAGCCACCCCTTAAAATAAATTGTTAAAATGCAGTGTTTAAATAAATTTTTGTTTTGCTTAAAGTGGAGTGGTTTGACCAGTTGCAAGATATCTGGAATATCCACAAGATATCTGCCTTTAAAATAAGAAAAGGTTAGGGTCTAGGTGACCTTCTCAAAATATTTTGAGGAGATCTGGCCTGGCCCATAGCAATATCAAGAAATGATTGAAGGTACTGTATATTGCAAAGGTATTGGCCCAGATAATATTCCAGGTTGGCAATGGCCTTATGGTATTAATCATTGGACAGGTAATCTGGGAGCCTGAGTAATGTTCTGGGAATCTGGGTTTGAATCCTGCCATGGCAGCTGGTGGAATTTGATGCAAATAAAAATCTGGAATTAGGAGTCTCATGATGACCATGAATCCTTTGTCGATTGTTGGGAAAACCCATCTGGTTCATTAATGTCCTTGAGGGAAGGAAACTACCATCTTCAATTTAGTCTCCAGACTCTGAGCAATATGGTTCACTCTTAGCCCTCTGAGATGTTCAATAAATGCTGGCCTAGCAAGTGACTCCCTCATTTTGTGAATGAATAATGAAAATAAAAGTATTGAAGACTTATGCTCCATAATTTGCTGCTCTGCTAGCAAAGCTCTTCCAGTACAGCTGCAACACTGACATCTACCTGACAATGTGAAAAATTGCCCTGTTATGGCATGTACGCATAAACCAGAACAAATCCAATCTCACCATTACTGCCTCATCAGTCTACTCTCAGTTATCAGAAAAATGGTGGCAAGTGTCATCAGAAGTGCTGTCAAGTAGCTCCTACTCAGCAATAAGCTGCTTAATGACAGCAGTTTGAGTTTCACTAGGACCAGTCAGCTCCTGACTTCTTTACAGCCGTGGTTTAAACATGGATAAAAGCACTGAATTCCAGAGGTGACAAGAGAGTGATAACTCTTGACATCAAGGTCACAGTTGACCAAGTGTGGCATCAAGGAGCCCTAGCAAACCTGGAATCAGTGTGGATTGGGCAAACTCTGCAGTGGTTGGAATTATATCTGGCTTATAGGAAGATGGTTGTGGTTGTTGGAGGTCAGTCATCTCCGCTCCAGGGCATCTCTGCCAGAGTTCCTCAGGGTAGTGTCCTAGGCCCAACCATCTTCAGGTACTTCATCAATACCATAGGAGTTACGGATGTTGTTTAACATTCATCATCATCGTTGAACATGCGCATTCTGAGCTTAGGAAGGAGGGAGGGTCATTGATGAAGTACCTGAAGATAGTTAGGCCTAGAACACTACCCTGAGAAACTCCTACAGAGATGTTCTGAATCTAGAATGACTGACCTTCAACAACTGCAGCCATCTTCCTTTGTGACAGGTATGATTCTAACCACTGGAGATGTTTACTCCTTATTCATATTGACTCAAGTTTCTTGATGCCACACTCAGTCAAATGCGGCCCTGTGCCAAGTGCGGTCACTCTCCCCCTCACCTCTGGAATTCAGCTTATTTACTCATCTTTGATCTAAGGCTGTAATCTTGTCGAGCTGAGTGGTCTTGGTGGAGTTGAAACTGAACATTAGTGAGCATATTATTACTAAGTAAGTGCTTTGTCAGTACATTTCTGCTGTTCCTGATGTCTCACAGCACTTTATGAATGTCCAGTCTTGAATTGCTAAGCCTGTTCTAAGTCTATCCCATTTATCAAACTGGTCATGCCACCCAACACCTGTACTTTCCTTTACTAAGAGACATCTATGTTCTTTTCTCTGTACTGGAACTAAGTCGCAAGTCTCAGAGGCTGATTTATTTGGTGGCCTTTCTTAAGCTGTTGGATTATTTCATTCAGCTGGATCATCCAAAAGCAATGTTTGTACCTAGTCAGAATGCTGAAAAGGCAGTACCATGCATATACATTTGACATATACAAACACTGCTTTTTAATGTTTCGGAGTAACTGTTTTTATACAAGTTGATGGCCCATTACCTTGGTAAATAAAATCAATATTTAAAAAATGGTGTAATAAAACCTTTTTCACCGGCATGTACGTGTCATTAGAATGAATTATTTATATAAGATTGTGCCTGTTAAAACTCCATTTCATTTGCCTGTAATGAATAATTGTCTGAGGCTGTATGGCTGTTAATTCTTGGCATCTTCATTGACAGGTCATGGGTATTTTACAATTTAACTTTGATTTCAAATACCTTGAAGACATACTACAGAAAGTGATCAATTCCATTTCTTCACTTAAAAATGAAGTCATCTCAGTAAAGTGTGAAATTAAATTTGGTGACTTGCATTGGGCTGATTTCAAGTGCTTATAATTTAATTTCAAGTTTACATAGAACACATTAGTTTGTAGCCCTTGTCAAATTTTGTGATCATTTATTGCTGTTGTCATCTGTTATGCAGGCTAATTGTTTTACAGCTATGGATCAAAAAATGCTATCAGTGACCAAAATGGCAAAACTTTATACACAAAGTTATTGCTGTGAAATGAACTTTGATTTGCTTATTTTGTAACTGAGGAGCCAGTTTGCTCAGTTGGCTAAGGGAATAGTGTGTGGTTCCATGTATCACCAACAATGTGGAATAGTTCCAGCTGACAGAGACTTGATATAAGCTGAAGTTTGACAATCCTTGAATAATTGAGGGTCACTGAACCACATCTCAGGATTTTTGTAATTTTGAAAAATCTAATCGGGGCTCTTGTTGAATTATTTAGTTGCAAGCTTTCTGGGAGCTTGAGCTGCACATGACATGATAAATTCAGCAACATTCTATTCAGTTTTTACAGTAACTTCAAACTGCAAAGTATTGTACAATTTGAAAGATTTAAGAGCAAGAAAGGTTAATTAAAACACTTAAATTGCCATGACAAAAATCACAACGTTGATACTTTCCAGTGATAATGCCTGTGTCATCACATTGCTAATGCATTTAGTTTAACCTCTTTTGAACTTGAATGTTAATATATACATATTAGTGCATTAATAATATGATCTATTAAGTGAGGAATGCACCAGTACCTGGCAAAGAGATGTTGGTTGTGAAAGGCCATTAAAACATTTTGTTTTATGCTGCATTCTATCCATCTTACATATCAGAAGCTTCTTTTGGTCATCTTGAATAATATTTGCTTTATATTCCTTCTCCTTTCCCAGTAATTCATAAAACCTCTGTGAACTGGCGCTGAGATGAGCACTCTTATTTTGAAGAGTATAATTTCCTGATGCTGAAGAAAATGACAATCCACTTTATCAAATCTCTCAACTTTCAACGTTTCAATATCTGAGAGGCCAGGCAAGCTATCTGCTTCTTGAAGAGCATGCCATCCAATATTTCTTCAGCTCAATTGAAAATAATAAGGTTTGTACTCAGCAACTCCATCTGATTGTAACTTAATGGGCAGTTAAAATGGAATGAATGACTTATCCACTGTCCCCGAACCTGCCAACTGCACTTTAAATTGCAGGAACAAAGGAGACATGCCTCAAGCTGGTAGGGTCTTTGTATTTCGGCCTCAATTACATAACTGATCATGATCTGAACATTTAAATAATCTAAAGACATACCTGTATGAAAAAAACTGATGCCTCCCAATTGCTGGGTTAAATCTTTAGGGAAAAGGGTCCAAGACCAGAAGAGGTCCAGCAGATAAGTAACATAGAATGAAAGGAATGGGAATAATCTATTAGAACATATCAGAAGCTTAGATGGTTCCTATCTTGGACTCCTTTTATTAGACGATACCCCAGTCTCAAGACCATGTGGTCACTCTCTGCTGGTGGCCTCTTGCCACTCAAATTGCCACTCACATTTTCTAGTCACATAGTTTATCTGATTTAAATAACGGCCACTTTCTTATTTTCCATTGTTAGTTCTCCCATTTCACTTTCCATAGGACCAATATTTGCTTTATCAACCCAATCTTCCTTCATTTTTTAAGGAACTTGGTTTTTATATTTCTGGTTAGCTTCCTCTCATACCCATATATTATTTTCCTCTTTATCAAATTTTGGTCACTCTTTGCTTTTTAAAAAAATATCTTTTCGCCAACCACCGGTCTTTGTACAGTCGTATAAAAGCAAACTACTGTGAATGCTGGAAATCTGAACCAGACACAAAAATACTGGAAAATCTCAACAGATCTGGCAGCATCTGTGGACAGAGAAAAAGAGTAATATCTTGAGTACAGAATGACTGTTCTTCTTAAAAGAGTTATACTGGACTCAAAACATTAACTCTGTTTCTCTTTGCGAAGTTACATGTATTTTTTTCTTACAGTTTAAAACTATATTTAGTATTTCCAGTTAACCATAGATTGTTGATTCACCTCTTGTAATTTTTCTTACTCATCTGAATATGTCTATTCTGTAATTTCTGAAATGTCCCTTCAATGTCTACCACCACATCTCTCTTGATTTATCCTGAAACCTAATTTTCCAAATATAGTTGCTTTTTTTTTTAAAAGTGAAAGAATGTCTTAGACCTATCCCTCTCTCCCTCAAGCTAAATGTGACATTCAACCATATTATATTTGCAGCTACCTTTGGGCATCTTTCTGTAATGTCTTTAAATAATCTTACCTTATTGCAAAATACCAGGTCCAATATAAAAGAAAAAACTGCAGATGCTGAGGATCTGAAACAAAGCTTAGTCTGAATCAAAAGGTTGAGAATGACCATCTCTCTGGTTCCAGAGCATGCTGTTCTAATCTCCTAAACAAAAAACGTTCTATTTACCCTTCATTTAGACTATATTTTGCCAATCTGACTTTTTCTGTCTATATATAGAATACAATATCCCATGACTAATGTTGTGTCTTTCTGACAATTAACCATTATGCCTTCTTTTATGTTCCACTCTACCATGAGGTTAATTTAGTGGTCTGTACAAAACTCACAAATGACTTGTTGCCTTTATCGTTTGACATCTCTACCTGAACTTTCCCCACAACTTGGTTTTCTGACTTTGTTCATCCCTTTATTTTGGAGCAGTCCCATCATTAACTCATGAACTAAATAAGAAAAATCAGTAAAACTGGTAAATATGACAGTCTACGTAGATAAGTTAAATAAGTTGGCAAAGATTTGGCGAATGGTATATAGTGTGGAAAGATCTGAAATTGGCCATTTTGGCAAGAAGACGCATGCTATCTAAATGGTAAGAGGTTGCAGAGCTCTGAGATGCAGATCTGGATGTCCTACTGTATAGAACATAGAACAATACAGCACAGTACAGGCCCTTCGGCCCTTGATGTTGCGCCGACCTGTGAACTATTCTTAGCTCGTCCCACTACACTATCCCAAGATCATCCATGTGCTTATCTAAGGATTGTTTAAATCTCCCTAATGTGGCTGAGTTGACTACATTAGCAGGTAGTGCATTCCACACCCTTACCACTGTCTGCATAAAGAACCTGCCTCTGACATCTGTCTTAAATCTATCACCCCTCAATTTGTAGTTATGCCCCCCTCGTACAAGCAGATGTCATCAGCCTAGGAAAATGACTTTCATTGACTACCCTATCTAATCCTCTGATCATCTTGTATGTCTCTATCAAATCCCCTCTTGGCCTTCTTCTTGCCAATGAGAACAGGTTCAACTCTCTCAGCCTTTCCTCATAAGACCTTCTCTTCAGACCAGGCAACATCCTGGTAAATCTCTTCTGCACCTTTTCCAATGCTTCCACATCCTTCCCGAAATATGGCGACCAGAACTGGACACAATATTCCAAGTGTGGCCGCACCAGCATTTTGTGTAGTTGCAGCATGATATTGCAGCTCCGGAACTCAATCTCTCTACCAATGAAAACTAACACACCGTATGCCTTCTTAACAGCATTCTTAACCTGGGTGGCAACTTTCAGGGATCTATGTACATGGATTCCAAGACCTCTCTACACATCCACACTACCAAGGATCTTTCCATTGACCCAGTACTCTGCCTTCCTGTTATTCTTCCCAAAGTGCATCACCTCACATTTAGGTGCATTGAACTCTATTTGCCACCTCTCAGCCCAATTCTGCAGTTTGTCCAAGTCCCCCTGCAACCTGTAACATTCTTCCAACTGTCCACTACTCCACCGACTTTAGTGTCATCTGCAAATTTACTAATCCATCCACCTATACCTGTGTCGAAGTCATTTATGACCATAAGACCATAAGACATAGGAGTGGAAGTAAGGCCATTCGGCCCATCGAGTCCACTCCGCCATTCAATCATGGCTGATGGGTATTTCAACTCCACTTACCCGCATTCTCCCCAGAGCCCTTAATTCCTTGTGACATCAAGAATTTATCAATCTCTGCCTTGAAGACATTTAGCGTCCCGGCCTCCACTGCACTCTGCGACAATGAATTCCACAGGCCCACCACTCTCTGGCTGAAGAAATGTCTCCTCATTTCTGTTCTGAATTTACCCCCTCTAATTCTAAGGCTGTGTCCACGGGTCCTAGTCTCCTCGCCTAACGGAAACAATTTCCTAGCATCCACCCTTTCCAAGCCATGTATTATCTTGTAAATTGATATTAGATCACCCTTTAATCTTCTAAACTCCAATGAATACAATCCCAGGATCCTCAGCTGTTCCTCGTATGTAAGACCTACCATTCTAGGGATCATCCGTGTGAATCTCAGCTGGACACGCTCCAGTGCCAGTATGTCCTTCCTGAGGACACAGTACTCCAAATGGGGCCTAACTAGAGCTTTATAAAGTCTCAGTAGCACAACAGTGCTTTTATATTCCAACCCTCTTGAGATAAGTGACAACATTGCATTTAATCACGGACTCAACCTGCATGTTTACCTTTAGAGAATCCTCGAATAGCACTCCCAGATCCCTTTGTACTTTGGCTTTATGAATTTTCTCACCGTTTAGAAAGTAGTCCATGCTTGTATTCTTTTTTCTAAAGTGCAAGACCTTGCATTTGCTCACATTGAATTCCATCAGCCATTTCCTGGACCACTCTCCCAAACTGTCTAGATCCTTCTGCAGCCTCCCCACTTCCTCAGTACTACCTGCCAGTCCACCTAACTTCGTATCATCGGCAAACTTCACGAGAATGCCCCCAGTCCCTTCATCCAGATCATTAATATATAACGTGAACAGCTGCGGCCCCAACACCAAACCCTGCGGGACACTGCTTGTCACTGGTTGCCATTCCGAAAAAGAACTTCTATCCCAACTCTCTGCCTTCTGTCAGACAGCCAATCCTCAATCCATACCAGTAGCTCACCTCGAACACCATGGGCCCTCACCTTGCTCAGCAGCCTCCCGTGTGGCACCTTATCAAAGGCCTTTTGGAAGTCTAGATAGACCACATCCACTGGGTTTCCCTGGTCTAACCTCCTTGTCACCTCTTCAAAGAATTCCAACAGGTTTGTCAGGCACAACCTCTCCTTACTAAATCCATGTTGACTTGTTCTAATCCGACCCTGCTCTTCCAAGAATTTAGAAACCTCATCCTTAATGATGGATTCTAGAATTTTACCAACAACCGAGGGTAGGCTAATTGGCCTATTTTTTTCCATCTTTTGTCTTGATCCTTTCTTGAACAAGGGGGTTAGAACAGCGATTTTCCAATCATCCGGGACTTTCCATGACTCCAGTGACTTTTGAAAGATATCAACCAACGCCTCCACTATTTCCTCAGCCACCTCCCTCAGAACTCTAGGATGTAGTCCATCAGGGCCAGGAGATTTATCAATTTGAAGACCTTTTAGCTTTTCTATTACTTTCTCTTTTGTAATGGCAACCATACTCAACTCCGCCCCCCGACTCCCTTTAATTGTTGGGATATTACTCATGTCTTCCACTGTGAAGACTGACGCAAAGTACTTAAGTTCTCCAGCTATTTCCTTATCTCCCATCACTAGGCTTCCAGCATCAGTTTGAAGTAGCCCAATGTCTACTTTTGCCTGTCGTTTGTTTCTTATGTTTTGAAAGAAACTTTTACTATCATTTCTAATATTACTGGCTAGCCTACCTTCATATTTGATCCTCTCCTTCCTTAGTTCTCTCTTTGTTATCCTCTGTTTGTTTTTGTAGCCTTCACAATCTTCTGATTTCCCACTGCTCTTGGCCACTTTATAGGATCTCTCTTTATCTTTAATACATTTCCTGACTTCCTTTGTCAGCCATGGCTGTCTAATCCCTCCCCGGATAATCTTTCTTTTCTTGGGGATGAACCTCTGTACAGTGTCCTCAATAATACCCACAAACTCCTGCCATTTTTGCTCTACTGTCTTCCCCGCTAGGCTCTGCTTCCATTCTATTTTCGTCAGTTCCTCTCTCATGCCCTATAAAAATGACAAACAGCGGTGGTCCCAAAACAGATCTTTGTGGCACACCACTAATAACCTGACTCCAGGCTGAATATTTTCCATCAACCACCCACTCACTGCCTTCTTTCAAGAAAGACAGTTTCTAATCCAAACTGCTAAATCACCCTCAATTCCGTGCCTCTGCATTTTCTCCAACAACCTACCATGTGGAACCTTATCAAAGGCTTTACTGAAGTTCATGTATACCACGTCAACTCATCTACATGTTTGGTCACCTTCTCAAAAAACTCAATGAGGTTTGTGAGACATGGCCTGCCCTTGACACAACCATGTTGACTATCTGAAATCAAATTGTTGCTTGCTGGATGATTATAAATGGGAAAAGGCTAGCATGTTGATACAACAAGCAATTAGGAAGTCTAGTAGAACAGTATTATTTACCAAAAGGGAATGGAATTCAGAAGTTGAGAAGTTATGCCTCAGTAATGCCCTAATGAGATCCCGTTGCCAGTACTGTATAGAATATTGGTAACCTTGTCTAAGGTAGGATGCAAATGCATTGGTAG
The DNA here is from genome assembly GCF_047496795.1 of Chiloscyllium punctatum. Lineage (NCBI taxonomy): Eukaryota > Metazoa > Chordata > Chondrichthyes > Orectolobiformes > Hemiscylliidae > Chiloscyllium > Chiloscyllium punctatum. Next base: position 75,091,033 of record NC_092746.1, read on the forward strand.
TAGCTCAGAGAAAGGTTATCAGACTAATGCTTGGAATGATTGGGTGGTCTTACAAGAAAAGGTTGAACAGGCTAGGCTTGTATCTACTGGAGTTTAGAATAAGAGATGACTTGATTGAATCTTGTAAAATCCTGAGGAGCCTTGACCGGGTTATCATGGAGAGAATGTTTCCCCTCATAGAAGAATCTAGATCTAGGTGTCACTGTTCAAAATCAGGTGCTCCGTTAGAACCGTGATCAAGCAATGTTTTTTCTCTCTTAACTCTCTTCCTGAAAGCTGCCGAAAGCAGGGTGTTTGAATATATTTAGGGCAGAGTTCAATAAATTCTTGTTAAGCAAGATGGGGGATTTCAAATAAGTTTTTTTATTTAGTGTCTTAGAACATATTATTCTGGAGGTGCTGCTCAGATCCAAATTGGTGGTTCTGACCTGCCCCATTGTCACAGTGTTTATTAGACTAATCCAGATAAGTTTCTGAACAATGGAAATCCCAGCATGTCGATTAATGGAGAACTTAGCGATCATAATGCAGTGAAATACCAAAGCCACATCCCTCTTTTTAGAGATGACTATTGCCTGGCATTTATGTAGCATTTACCGTTTTCAGTCCAATTCTAAACACTGTCAAAGTCTTTCTTTTATGGATAGCCTCTGCTGCCAATAATTGAGTGGTGCAGAGTATTAAGCAATCATCAGTGAATATCCCCTTTTCTGACCTTCTGGTGAGAGAAGTGAACAAAGTTTAATAACGGACAATTACCTGAAAAACTTCTGGACCCTAGCAGGCTTCTGGTAACATCAACATTTAGCGAATGATAACAAAGTGGCTACGTAATCCAGAGGGATTAGACTGATCATCTATGGAAATGAGTTCAAAGACCACTATAGTGACTGTCCATATTCAATTCAGTTAAATAATTAAATAGAGTCAAAGAGATGTACAACATGGAAACAGATACTTTGGTTCAACTCAGCAATGCCAACCAGATATTCTAAACTAATCTCATCCAATTTGCCAGCACTTGGCCCATATCCCTCTAAACCCTTCCTATTCATATACCTTTTAAATGCTGTACATATACCAGCCTCCACCATTTCTTCTGGCACCTCATTCCATATGCGCACCGCCCTCTGCATGAAAAAGTTGCCCCTTAGGTCCCTTTTATATCTTTCTCCTCTCACCCTCAACCTATGCCCTCCAGTTCTAGACTCCCTCACCCCAGGGAAAAGACCTTGTCAGTTTACCCTATCCATGCCTCTCATTATTTTATAAACCTGTATAAGGTCACCCTCAGCCTTTAATTAATTAAATAAATAATGTATTTAAAGAAAATCACCCAGAGCAAACGTGTGCCAAATAACAGCATGTTTTAAAATAATTTTCTGTATTAATGAGCAAGTAATCTATATTGACACCTGATGTGTTTAATCTTTACTGTCTGTAGATCTAGCCTTTCATAACAACATTATCTAGGTGAACACAAATAGAAACTGGATAGAGGAATCACAACCTCCAAACTCAGGCAACAAGGGTCACCTGTATAGTCTAAGGGAATACAGTAATGCCAAAGGTTAAAGTTCATATTACATTGGTTCCGACCAGTCTACCAATATTACACACAGTCTGTGGATAAAGATGAGGAGTTGTCCTCTAGCTTTTAGAGAGAACAGAAATAACTGTACAAACTCTCTAAGGTCTTACTAATTGTGCATGACTAAATGTGGTTTTATTTATTGCTATCGTGCAATAAACTTTACCATTAACTAAAGACAGTGCCTCTTACATAGGTACTGCGCAGTCATAGAATCAGAGTCATACAGCGTGGATTAATTAACCTTTGGTCCAACTTATCCATGTCAACCAATTTTCCCAAACTAAACTAGTCCCACCTGCCTGCATTTAGCCCATGTCCCTCTAAACCTTTCTTATTCACATACCTGTGTCTTCCACTTCCTCTGGCAGTTCAATCCTCATATGAGCCACCTTCTGTGTGAAAACATTGCTCCTCAGGCCCCTTTTAGATCTTTCTCCTCTCACCTTAAAAGTATGCCCCCTAGTTTTGAACTCCCCTACCCTAGGGAAAGGATCTTTGCTATTCACCTTACTATACCCCTCATTATGTGAAAAGCCTCTATATCCTATACTCCAGTGAAAAAAAGTCTCAGTTTATCCTGTCTCACCTTTATAACTCAAACTCTATGTTGTACTCCTAGTCATTAGGAAGACCCCAAGACAAAGCAAAAACAGACAAAGGAGGTTATTTGGCAGAGAATTAACTCAAACAACTCTTACCCAGTATCTCATACCAACAGAGTTGACAAATACCATAAAGAAGAGTAGTTATATTGGAAAATATCATCACTCCAACAACACTGGGGGAGTAGACCATCCTACTCACTGCATGATGCAGAATTTATAGTCACAATCAAAATCACTTTAAACAGTTGGAGCTTTCAATGTAAGTAAAAACCATGGCCCTTGAATTCCACAAGATGCATTTCCTGATGGTTTTGCAGGCATCACATCCACTATATGTTTTGGCACTGGAAAGGGAGGATACCTAATTTTAAATGGAGAGATGGCCACAAACAAACCATGCACATGTATGCTGGAAGTTGCAGTCCTTGTTTGTCCCCCAGTAGCTATGGTCTTCAGGAACCCTGGTTGCTTCCTGAGCCTATAACCCATGATTTCCACCCATTTCAAGCTACTGTGCAAGAATTTGAAAAGTATTGTGGCTTCCAAAGATATGTTAGGTTTGAACAGACCTAGCCCATCAGAGACTTTTCCCCAGATCTATCCCCCAACAACGCTTACCTTGCAAAAGTCACACAGAGGTTTCTCCAGTACACAGCACACTGGAAACTTGTGGGAAAAACAAAGGTTGGATTTCAGCATTTTCCAGGGAGTTCCATTTGTTTCTCTCACTTTTCCAGTTCTTGAAGAAAATGTAGTGGTTGACCTAAAAGTTAAGTTGTCTGCTGCAAAGTAACATAAAAAGGTTAACAAAAATAGAAATTACTGGAAAAGCTCAGCGGGTCCAGCAGCATCTGTGGACAGAAATCAAAGTTAATGTTTCAGGTTGATTGACCTCCGAACTGATGGTACCTGGGAACTTGTCGGTTTACAGGCAGAAGATAGGGCAGGGAAAGGGGGTAAGGAGTATAGGTGGAGATACAGCCCAAAGAGAGAGATAAGCAGTTAGACAGACAAAGGAGTGGATAACAATTTGGCTAACATAAAAAGGTTTTTCCTCAGCAGACAACAAACTGAATGCTATCAGTGACTAATAGGAAATAAGCACTGGTGATCATAATTGATTTTTCGTCCTTTTGTTTCCTTGTTTCATACAAGAACTTTTCTATCTGCCTAACAGGCTTGTCTTCTCAAATGAAGATTTATTTCTAGAACTTTTCATTCATTGGATCTTCATATGAGGTAGCTATTACTTGTAATCTAAAGTTGTCAGCATGGAAAATTGTATTTTTAATCATGCACATCACTTTGGTAATAAGGGCAAATATATCAGAGACTCTTGCAATTATTTATGCATCGATGTGGATCTTAAACAGGGCAGCTGAATTTCTTCCATTTAGTTATTCATTTTTGAGGGTGTTACTCACCAATGGAGATAAGTCGGGGTCTGAAGCATCTTTGCCCCAACGGATTTTTCTTTAACCATGACTGGGGTGGACATCTCCCCCTGTCTTTGCATCCTCCTGTCACCAGGAGTGGAGATGTATTACCTGCATTTACACCTTCATCTTCCTATGGATGGATAGATATCTCCTGCCTGGTACCCGCTTCTCAGTGTCAATGGTGAGGCCATGATGCTGTGCCATGTTTCCTTTTTTAACTACCTTGTAGCTGCAAGAGACTGGGAATATTTCAGGGAATGGAGTTTGTAGACTCTATTAATGACTACACTTTACTGTACAATTGTGGTTACCACACTATAGGAAGGATGTGAATGCATTGGAGAGACTGTAGAAGTGATTCACAAGAAATGATTAAAGGTAATGTGCAAAAGAAGCAAGCGTGATTGAGAAAAAAGCTATTCCTCTCAGTAAGTAGTTAGGGTGTGGAATGCACTGCCTGTAGGTCTGGTGGAGACATGTTCAGTTGAGGCACTTGAGAGGGCATTGGGTGATTATATAAGTAGAAACAATGTTTAAAGGCATTGGGTAAGAACAGAAGATTGGCATTGGGTAATGGTGCTTATTTGAAGACCTATGCAGGCACAATGGGCCAAATGGACTCCTTCTGTGCCCTGAGAAATTCTATGTTTCTGTGATTTGATGGATAGAAAAGGAAGTATTTCAACATTTTTAGCTAAAATTTAATTTGGTTTTGTATGCTTTAATTTTCTTGAGCTTTTTACAAATAGTTTTGAGAATTCAACATGCATAGACTATTTTGAGTTGATTAAAGTTATAAACAGCAGTTTTTAATTTGAATCTTAGCCTCGGAAATCAGATTGCTCCTCTGATTTGAGAGGAATAGAGAAGGATCCAGAAAGCCCATTCCACTTGGGCATAAAAGATGGATCCTCTTTTGTCAGATTACAGGTAATAATTTATCAACAGCAGAGACTATAAATTTTTGATTTTGTCACTACATTGTTACAATCAGTAGGATTAAGAAAAGTTGCCATACATTCCAGCAATAAGTCCACGAATGTAGAATGTTATTCCCAAAGTCACTAAATTAAATGCTCAATTTCTTTCCAGTTGCACAGGTTCTGTTCAGAATGTAAAATTCTTGCTTTCATCTGTGTTCGTTTATTACTAGGAAGAATATACAAAACTATATGGATTGTTTTGGAGCCTATCCACCATTCTGCTGGAGCTAAGTCATCATGCTGAGTTTTTTAGTCAGGTGACAAATTTGGACCAATATTAACCTACTCTAGTGGGATTGGATCTGCAGTCCATTTTAAACCCAAGTCATTTTTACTTTCCATTGACTTATTAACTGGCATTAAAAACTTTTGTAACTATCATCTTCCTGTGAAAATATAGGAAGATTTGTTTGTGTACTTTCTCGACAGACTTCAGATTTGGCCAGTTAACACTGTTGAATCATTTTGACTGCAGTTTTGGCTGTGTGTAAATAATTTATACTTGTCTTCTATTCAGTAGAATTACATTTCCTGTATTCATTTTCTTTAACATTGAGAGTATATACTCATTTGGGAACCAAGCATCTGCACTTGAAAAACACATTTCAAAGGAAAAATAAATGTCACTCATCTTCAGGGATCAAATTATTGAAAAAGCAGTTGTCTAGCAATGCAAAATTACAATGCCACACATCTGCCATGGTTAGTGTCATAGAGTCATAGAGATGTGCAGCATGTAAACAGACCCTTCGGTCCAACTCGTCCATGCCGACCAGATATTCCAACCCAATCTAGTCCCATCTGCCTGCACATGGCCCATATCCTTCTAAACCTTTTCCTATTCAGATACCCATCCAGATGCCTTTTAAATGTTGCAATTGTACCAGCCTCCACCACTTCCTCTGGCAGCTCATTCCATACACGCACCATCCTCTGCATGAAAATGTTGCCCCTTAGATCCTTTTTATATCTTTCCCCTCTCACCCTAAACCTATGCCCCCTAGTTCTGGTCTCCGCCATCCCAGGGAAAAGACTCTGTCTATTTATCCTATCCATGCCCCTCATTATTTTATATACCTCTATGAGGTCAGTCCTCCGCCTCCGTCATTCCAGGGAAAACAATCCCAGTCTGTTCAGCCTCTCCCTATAGCTCAAATCCTCCAACCCTGGCAACATCCTTGTAAATCTTTTCTGAATCCTTTCAAGTTTCACAACATCCTTCTGATAGGAGGGAGACCAGAATTGCACGCAATATTCCAAAAGTAGCCTGACCAATGTCCTGTACAGCCACAACATGACCTCCCAACTCCTGTACTCAATACTCTGACCAATAAAGGAGAGCGTACCAAACGCTTTCTTCACTATCCTATCTACCTGCGACTCCACTTTCAAGGAGCTATGAACCTGCATTCCAAGGTCTCTTTGTTCAACAACAAACCCTAGGACCTTACCATGAAGTGTATAAGTCCTGCTCTGACTTGCTTTTCCAAAATGCAGCGCTTCACATTTATCTGAATGAGATTAAATTCCCTACAGTGTGGAAACAGGCCATTTGGCCCAACAAGTCCACACCGACCCTCCGAAGAGTAACCCACCCAGACCCATTCCTTTACTTAACACACCTAACATACCTAACACTAGAGGCAATTTAGCACCTTCCACCCTACCAACCTTCGCATAAACCAAATCATCCGCCACCTCCAAACGGACCCCACCAGCAGGGATATACCCCTTTTCCGCCTTCCGCAAAGACCGTTCCCTCCATGACTACCTGGTCAGGTCCATGCACCACCCCCCCACCCCCCCCACCTCCCCACAACCCATCCTCCCATCCTGGCACCTTCCCCTGCCACCGCAGGAATTGCAAAACCTGCGCCCACACCTCCTCCCTCACCTCCATCCAAGGCCCTAAAGGAGCCTTCCACATCCATCAAAGTTTTACCTGCACATCCACCAATATCATTTACTGTATCCATTGCTCCCGATGCGGTCTCCTTTACATTGAGGAGACTGGGCGCCTCCTAGCAGAGCGCTTTAGGGAACATCTCTGGTACACCTGCAACAATCAACCACACCGCCAGGTGGCCCAACATTTCAACTCCCCCTCCCACTCTGCTGAGGACATGGAGGTCCTGGGCCTCCTTCACCGCCGCTCCCTCACCACCAGACGCCTGGAGGAAGAAGGCCTCATCTTCCACCTCGGAAAACTTCAACCCCAGGGCCTCAATGTGGACTTCAACAGTTTCCTCATTTCCCCTTCCCCCACCTCACCCCAGTTCCAGACTTGCAGCTAAGCACTGTCCCCATGACTTGTCCTAGCTGCCTACCTTCTTTTCCGCCTATCTTCTTTTCCACCTATCCACTCCACCCTCCCCTCCCCCCCGACTTATCACCTTCATCCCCTTCCCCACTCACCTATTGTACTCTATGCTACTTCCTCCCACCCCCACCCCCACCCCCACCCCCACCCTCCTCTCACTTATCTCTTCACCCTTCAGGCTCTCTGCCTGTATTCCTGATGAAGGGCTTTTGCCCGAAACATCAATTTTACTGCTCCTTGGATGCTGCCTGAACTGCTGTGCTTTTCCAGCACCACCCTAATCTAGACTCTGGTTTCCAGCATCTGCAGTCATTGTTTTTACCCGCAACTTAGCATGGCCAATTACCTGACCTGCGCATCTTTTGGATTGTGGGAGGAAACTGGAGCACCTGGAGGAAATCTACACAGAAATGGGGAGAATGTGCAAACTCCACACAGAGAGTCGCCCAAGGCTGGAATTGAACCTGGGTCCTGGTGCTGTGAGGCTGGAATGCTAACGACGAGCCACCGTGCCAGCAATTCCATCCAAACTAAACTCCTCAGCCCATTGGCCCATCTGATCAAGATCCCCTCGTAACCTGAGGTAACCTTCTTCGCAGTCAGAGGAAACTCACTTTTCATGGTTGCTGTTCAAAAAGAATTTTTGATAGGTGATGACTTCAGTCGCGGTGAACACAATAACTTGATAAAGCCCTGGTTAGGCTACAGTTGAACTTTTGCATCTAGATATGGTCACCACATTTTAGGAAGGAGGTGAGATTCCTTGCAAGGATGCAGAGGAAATTTACCAGAAGAGTTTAGAGATTATGAACTCTAGCAACAAAGTTAGGTTGGAGATATTGAGGTTAATCTACTCGGATCAAAGGAGATTGAGAGGAGATTATGTACAGATATACAAGATTAATACAGTTCTAGATAAGGCAAAATAATAAAGACTGTTCCCATTAGCTGATGATGTAAGGACTCGGGGTAGAGGTTTCAGGTTTTAGGAAAGAAATAGAAAGGTGCTCACCCACACTTGCATTATCACCAACGTCTGTATGAAACCTGTGGCTGAAGGATCATCAATGCAGTAGAGCCAAAGAATGGTAGTTATCACTGCACTGACATGTGTGCAGCAGCTTAGATTTTAGATTCATCGATGCTTACAGCATCACACAGAAGAAGATCTTTCAACTCATTGTGTCTGTGCTGCTCATCAAAGATCTTTTTTAGTTAATTCATTCATAGGACATAGGTGTGTGTGTGTGTATGCATGTATGTGTGTGTGTACGTGTCTGTGTGTGCATGCATGTGTGTATGTCAAACATATTATTTGAAATTTGTAACTCAGCCAAATGTCACCTATCAATGATACTGCAAAACCAGGTTATTTTCTTTCAAATTACATTTATTTGTAGCTCATGTATTCAACACTGGTGAAATAAGAGACAGTGAGTCTGTATTGCATTTCTCAGATTAGCTTCAAACACCAAAGAATAGTGAAATAATCAGGAAATATTATCATCTTGTTGTTAGTCCTACTTGGTATAAAATTACACCATGGAATAGTTTTTTTGAATATTTAATACTTATTCACTACAACATGGTAGTAGTCTTGTGGATAAAGAGTTTAACCTTTAATGAAGTATGTGTCAGAACTGCTCATTGAGTAGTGCTGTCACCTCTGAGATTTTTAGCTGAAGTCCCACTTCAGGACAAAAATGAAAACTCATGCTCCACTGCAGCATTGAGTGAGGGCTGCATTGTCAGAGAGGTTTGTTTAATGGCGAAGATATTTCACTATGTGTGCTTTCTGCCTGCTCAATTAGATATAACCACAACACTTTTTGGAAATAAAGCAGAGGAGTAATCTCTAGCGCCCTGTCCAATATCCAAAAAATACAGATTACCTAGTCATTATCACATTATTGTTTGTGGGAGCTTGCTGTGTGTGTGTATTTCTTACTGTATTAGCTGAACAATTCAAAAATGTTAAGCATAATAAAAACACAAGTCTTTCTTTTTGTCAAGTTATGACATTAAGATTGAACCATCTGACTGAAAGATAGTCCAAATGTTAATACTAGCCAGCGTGATATTTTTCATGTGCCAGGTCTTCAGTTGCATTCTGATGGGGTGTCTGAGCAAATGGGGTTCTGTCCCACAGGTAAAGATTGAAAATTGAAATGTCACCATCTCAGAAATGTCTGAGTAGTTGATTTAAAAGTAACATAGATATGGATGATAAGTGGATTGTCCATGACTTGAGGATGGTGTGGCTGGAGGAGTGTTCATGGTGCAAAAGAAATCACTTTAGAATCACTTTGTTAAGATACAGAAATTATAAGAACATACTAAGAAGATAAAGGACACCACGTTGCAGATTTATCACAATCATGTGGTAAATGTGATTCGAATTGATGTTCATTCCCTATGTGAACAAGTAATGTAGACTCTTTGATTCTGTAACTTACACTTTTATCCATGTGTTTCCTGATAGTTTCCTTCACAATTAGTTGGTTGGAATGAGCTTAAACTCAGCCACTCAGTAAACTGATACCTTCAAATTTTTATTTAATTCCTTTCTATTTCTTAGAATCGAAACAACCCATTTGAATACTAATACAAGAGCTGTATTACAATAGGGCCCTTCAGGCATAATCCCACCATGGGCTTGGAACCCTTACCTGTTAGCATTTTGGTCCTTCCACAGCTTTGGGGAAAAGCCTTGCTGCTGCCCATGTAAAGCTGTGATTAACCTGGAAAGGGACCAAACCCATGGCCTTACATATCTTGGCATGATGGGGAAAAGGTTCTGAATAGCTACAAATCATGGTTACACTTGGAGGCATGCGCTCCACTCTGATTTTTAGCAACTCTAGGTTTCAACACATTTAAAATAAAACTCTATTAAGTGGTAAGCTTAAAGCACAGTAGGATCCTTCATCAGTTTTTGCTCATCAAATCAGTGTGTGTCACTGATGACAAATGTCTTGGAGTACATAATTTAGAGTTGTGCGTAGCAAGTATAGCATTTGAGGTCAGGGTGGAAAAATTTATATGATAATACACTTCTGTTATCAAGATTGCCAGTGAAAGCACTGCAGTCATTCTGCTTACTTGTCTCTGCTGCATTAAGTTTTTTTTTTCTCTTTATGTAATCTGATGAGTTTGAAAATTGACTTAGTCTATATAGGTCTTTGAAGAGCTGTAATAGCTGTGACAATTATAGAATTTCTCATCATTTTGAATGGCAGGCGCTGACAGAAAAGCAATATTTCAGTCTTGTCCAACCTGGTGGGCTTTACCTGATGACACGGACTGGTGGAATAGCAAGTTGAATCTTACTGAAAAATTGGCTGCTTGTAATATCAGCGATGAGGAAGAAAGTGCTTGAGACAGCTTGGCAGCTGACTTTAAATTGGAATTAAAATTCACATTGAAACATTTTGAGTTGTCTGAGACTATACTCAGTGCCTGCAGGGTTTGCCTTTTAATTTTTGAAGTTATACAAACCAATACTTTTTCAGGAAAGCAAAGCTGATTGACCTGAAACATAGATACTCCTTAGTCTATACTATTATAATTTTGTGTCCTGAACTTAATATCACTTTATTTTGGCCGTGTTTCAAGATCCAGACTCATTCTCTACTATCATGCATTGATTGTTTATTTTAGAGCATCAGAAGGTGAATGAAAGCTTCAGTAACCACAGTGTTTCATATCTATCTTTCTCTTTGTAGATCAGTAGAGGTGTCACACTAAAGAAAGTAGACCCTTAAAGTGTGCAGATTACATGAGTGAAAATGCAAGGCAAAGATTGCTCAGAATTCAGGAGGGAATGGTGTAAGTTAGTCAATGTAAATATTAAATCTGAAACTATGTGTTTGTACTTTGTGAATTGAGTAGGAAGGACAGTTTCAGGGGAATTTTAACATGTAGGAATTTGTGGGTTCAAGCTCAAAACATTGACAGTAATCTGGATGCTGGCTTTAGTTGCTGCCTTCGAGATTTCATGCAGTGCCTTTGCTGTTGTGTGCTAACCCGTTGGGAGAGGCAGCTTGGCAATTAATATATGTTCTTCACTAAATTAAAGCAGTATTGACCTATATTTTTGTATTTAACGTTGAGTCCATAAGATTCCTGAGATTCTTGTTACTTGTCAGTGAAGGCAAGGTGTGAACACAACAGCAGTAAAGGGGGTAAATTAATTTCAGGGAAATATGATAAGATATTTTCTGACCAACCTGTTCAGCGATATTATTTTACACCTCTGGAGCAGGTGGGATTTGCTTGGGGCCTACTGGCTCAGAGGTAAGGAAACTACCACGCACCACAAGAACCTGTAATAACATGGCACAATATAGTCAGTGCTCAGTTGTTTTTCTAGTTGCCAGTGGCAAAAGTGTTTGTTGTAATTCTGAGAGGACGTTTTACACTTCAGAGATTTTATCTGTCAGATCTCTTTGCTATCTTAGTTGGGACCTGGGTAAGGTAGATCAATAGGACAGTAACAGCAGGTTTCAGGTCACCAACTTGTGCCTTCACAAGAGAGAGGGCAGGAACAGAGAGGTTCAGCCTAGAGGAAGACCTTCCACAGCGCATCTACAGGAAGAGAATCAGCTTCTTTGACATGTTGAAAGGGCAATGTTTCAGCAGGTTCAGGTTGTGTCAGATAGCTGGAGTCTGTCAGAGGATTGCTGCTGCTCATACTCTCTACCATCCTCAGCCAGTTTACCTTTTGGAGCTTTCCAGGGCTCTGCGGGAGATACGTGTGAATTCTTGCAGTTGGCGTAAAATGGCATATTCAACAAGGTGCTAATTACACCAGCTTTGCCTGGAATTACGTCTGTTAAAATAAGTAGGCACTTGAGTTGTGGCCCTGGCCAATTTCCCTCAGATTCAGACTGACATTGACTCTACAAGTGCAGCAGTGTCCCCCAGGAATAGTGTCAACTGTTGTACTTACTCCATCAAAATGCAGCATTTTGCACAGAATATACATGTGAGTATAGGGTTACTGGGCAGTTGCCATAGTCCATTCTCAGAGAAGATGCAATTCAGGTATTTGACACACCTAGTGGGATGTTCTTTTGAAATTTTGTAGCAGTGGTAGTGATACTGCTTGTAGGCCGAAAACTAAGTGTTTGATTCTGTTACCAGGACTTGTTAGCCATGGAAGTGCAATTTTTTGATTACCAGCCTACAATTTTCCAATGGCAGGAAGTAAGGGCAGATTGGTTTCCTGGTTATCCCATCCTGCAGAGGATAATGCCAAACCATTGCAACGTTTTGTCTTTAAACATAGACCTATCCAATAGAAGTTAATTGGCCTCGCCCTCGGAAATTAGGCAGGAGAAAATATCCAAGCGCCCTTCTGTGTTATCAGAAAAATAAAAATAAAATTGCTTTCAAGACAAAATATTGAAATTCACACCAGTTTCTTGTCTCTTTGAACAAAAAAAGATTTTTTTTAAAAAATCTACCTATTGGTATGAGGATCTGAATCTATTTCAGATCTACTTGTACTCTTTCTCTTGTAATCTACTTCTGATTTTCAGGATCCATTGCAATATGCAGGGACTTGCTAACTTGCCTTGCTGTACAATTTGACAGATTATTGTTGAGGAATCTCAAAGTAAACTCATGACAGGCATTGAAGAGCTAAACAAAATGGCATTTCGAGCTCTGAATAAAGAGTACACATGAGTGTCTGAAGAAATGATAAACCAGCTCCTTAGCCTCATACCATTTTCCAATCTTCTACTTCTTGGTTTTTCCCATATTTCATAGGGTCACTACAATTGATCATCTTGATGTCAATCACCATATTTTGGCAGAGTTTCTCTAGCCGGATGCTCCTCTTGTTGTTAACTTTTCTTGTCTAATGTTGGACACGAGAGCATGGCTTATGACCTGCGACAGGCTTCTTGGAAGGCAGTTTGAAAAGCTTGGCCAAGTTATGACTCTCACTTCCTTGGATCCCTGACCGAGAGACAATGACACAATCTATTGCACCACAAAATCCCTTTTTGTAGGCCTGTCTGCAGTAAAACTGCCAAATAAAATTCTTTCCCCTCATTTCTGCCCCATCTGTTGAAAATAGTGTAACTTTTTCCCTCTCTCCACCCAGAATGCAATCCCCAGATACACATGGGGCTTTGGGGAGTGTGTTTATTGACAATAGCCCTGGCCAATCAGAAAGTGATTCTCTAAAATTCGGAGGTGGTGGGTGGGACCTCCTGACTCCTAATCTCTCAGTAGGATTGTGCTGACATATTGCTGCCTCACTCTCGATCTTCCATGTTGCTGTCTTTGCCATCTTCCACCTGTTCTCTGGTAATTCTGTCTCCTGCTCAGCACGATACTCAACAGCTCCCTGTCAGTGTGCTAATGACCATCTTCTCCCATCTTCTCAATCCTCCTTAACCTCTTAGTCCCTGTTGGTTGCTCAATCCATCTAGTTCCAGCTCTCACAAGCTCGGCTGCAAGATAGGTGCACAAAGGTAAGACTGGGTCCATTTCATCCTTTCTAGGATGGCAAGCAGTGTCTGCAAGCTCTTGTTCAAAGCTTACATGTACCAGGGTCATTCTGTCTTTTAATGTTCCTGATTAAGGGCTTTTGCCTGAAATGTTGATGTTTTTCCTGCTGCTCGGATGCTGCCTGACCTGATGTGCTTCTCCAGCACCACTCTAATCTTGACATTAAGGTGTTGAGTCTATCCATGTAAATAGAGTTCATTGCAATGCTCTGCGACATTGAAATGCTTTCTGGTTTTGGAAGGCTTGTCAATGCATTTCACATTCTCTGCTGCTGCTCAATGATTATTCTCGTTGTTGATGGTTCCTGAAGAATACCATCTGTATCTAGTTAAGCAGAGCTGGGAGAAGCCTGTGCCTCTTCGCTGCTGTCCCAATGCTACCATCTGCCCTTGCTAACTTGTGAAATGTAAGTCATCAGTGAAAACCTGACTAAGTGGTCTCACAGAAGTGTGAGCATGTGAATTGCAGCACGAGCTACATGAATCATGTGACCATAGACATTCAGCTCAAATGAGCTCCTCTGAGGAGTCATTGTTCACAATCTTCACCATCATCTGTTGCTTATGTAAAGTCCTCCCAGGAGATGAAAGACATGAATGGGTATGAGTAAGATAAAAATAATTACAAACTCTAATGATCTTCCTTCTCTTTCTGTCTAAATCAAGTCAGTATGACTGAGCGTCATGTGGCTGACTGATATTTAATTGTGTAATCAGATAGCTGGGAGGCCCCATTCCTGATCTTAAGTGGTGAGTGGTGAGATGACATACTCTCCTGTTTACCACCTCAGCAATCCCTTTTGACAATCAGTGTGCCTGCCTTCTACTGCAGAGTTTTGTTTCTATGACTAGGAAGTGGGACATGTGCCTTTGGCTTCCCACACCCACAGCAATACATCCAAGAGGTATCATTAAAATGGGTAAACTTTTGCAAGTCTCATTTCTTAATGTCCTGTCTCCTTTTCCTGAATTCTCAGCACCACCAAACTATGGGTAGAATCTCAAAACACTGGAGTTGAGATTATGTTACGCAGTTCCTCATCAGGCCTGCTGCAGCTAATTGAACAGGAAATCTCAGAATGGATTGCTAACAAGGTGGCTGTGTTAAAAAGTCACTGATAGATGTACTGATTGGTTCCACAAGAAATCACACCCTGCCAATCCCAGCAGATTTCATAGCTCCGATCAGGACCTTTGTTTTTGGATGAAAGCTCACCAGTAACAAAAAGATGGAATTAACTTTTTATGGACACTGACCCTGCCTGTGTTTTAGGCCTTGGGCAAGGAACATGTCTCAGGGCCCTCTTGTGGTGCAGTGGTAGACCAGGAGGCCGAGTTTGAGCGCAATCTGAGCATCTCTGAACAGATTGATTAGTAACATAGTTTAAATGAAATAAAAGCAAATATCCAATGGTGTCACCTAGGAATTATATCTTACTTTGATGAGATTCCGTTGCCACAATTATGGTAACAAAAAGGCATAAATTTAAAATAATTGTAATCAGAATTATTAGGAAGGTCAGAAAATTAAATGAGCATGATGATGAGAATAAAGAATTCTGTGCTTAGAATGTGCCCCTGAGTTTGTGGATGGATCTAGATAAAAGGACAATGTTCAGCATAACAGACCAAGATTACTCCATTGCATGAGTGTTTTTGTGGTTGATCAAGGAACAAGAAAAGGGACAGCGAACTGACTGTGGTCTCCTCCCTCACCAACCCCAGGACTCCTTTTTCTGCCTGGGTCATAGATCTGAAGATCTGTAGGTCTGAATTTTCATCTCGGAGGCAGGAATTGGGAGTTGGAACTAACTTCTTCATTGCAACCACCCTTCCATCATCAGGAGTATTTCCCTGCAACCATAGGCTAAAACGATGTGGGAAAATGCTAGTCTCTAAAAATGGGATGATACTAATTGTGACCAGGTGGAAAGATCTGCCCCATGTTCCAATGGATATTGATTGAGTTCTCTTCATGGAACTGGCAGTCAAGGCTGAGCTGTATTATTATGTCCCTTTAGTGCTTTATAACTTCAACAGCATATCAACGGAGGTATTATTGAAATAGGATTACAGCCCTGGCAAGTCTTATTGATCAATTTAAGCACCTTTTAATACACTCCCCGAACTAAATTTCAACCCTATCATGTTCACTGCCTCAGGCTTCTCACCCTCTGTACCCATTATCTATTATAACTGTTGAAAGCCATTGAATACCCACAAAACTGCCTGGCTAAACAAATTGAGTCTTCAAACCAGCTTTGTAAATAGAGTCAAACATTTACAAAATTAGAACACATTGGATTGGAGCCAAGAGCCCCCAAAATTACCCAAGTCAACAAACTGACTTCAGAATTGCTATCTCAAGAGCGAGAGTCATAGAGTTTAACAGCAGAAAAGAGGTCATTTGGCCTTTTGTATCCTCGCTGGTCATCAATCATCTATTCACTATAATTGCATTTCTAAAACTTAGCCCAAGCCTTATATGCAATAACATTTGAAGTGTTTGTCCAAATATTTCATAAATGTTGTGAGGGTTCCTGTCCTCCCACCCTTTCAAGCAGAATTCCAGATACCCACACCTTCTTGGTGAAAACATTTTCCTCAAATTCCCTTTAAATCGCTTGCCCCTTAACTTAAATCAAAGTCCCCTTTTATTGACCCCTCTACTGAGGGGAAATATCCTTCCTATCTACCTTCTGTATGCCTCTCATAATTTTTCACACCTTGATTAGTTCCCTCTCAACTTTTTCTGCTCTTCAGAAAACAACCCCAGCCTTTCTAAAAACTGAAAGAACTGCAGATGCTGTAAGGGTCTGAGGAAAAGTCACTCGACTGGAAACATTCATTCTGATTTCTGTCTGTAGATGCTACCAAACCTGCTAAGCTTTTCCAACAATTTTGCTTTTTGTCCCAGCCTATCTAATCTCTCTTCATAGTCGAAATGCTTCAGCACAGGCAACATCCTGGTGATCTCTTCTGCACACTTTTGAGTGCAATCACATCCTTTCTATAATGTTCTGGCCAGAGCTGTGCACACCACTCCAGATGTACATCAAACATTATATTCAACTCCATTATAATCTCCTTGCTCTTGTAATCAATGCCTTCAGTAATAAAAGCAAGAACACTGTATGCCTTCTTAACCGTCTTATCTACCTGTCCTGCTGCCTTCAAGGATCTATTGCTATGCACTCCAAAGTACCTCTGATTCTCTATTTCCTAGGGGTTCCACAGTTCAATGTGTATTCTTTGCTTTGTTAATCCTCTCAAAACGCATCACTTCACATTTTTCGGCATTAAATTCCATTTGCCGCTCTTCTGCCCATCTTTATTAGAATCATAGAATCACATTCTTAGACTGTGGGAGGAAATCAGAGCACTCAGAGGAAACCCATGCAAACACAGTGAGAATGTGTAAACTCCACACGGACAGCCATCCAAGGCAGGTGCCCCAAGCCCCTGGTACTGTGAGGCAGCAATGCTAACCGCTAAACCATGGCGCCACCCTGTATCATCCTGTAGTCTCAGGGTTTTCCTCCTTGCTATTTATCACATCACAAATTTTCATGTTATCTTATTGATGATCGATCATATTTTCATGACTAGATCATTACTGTACACTCCAAAATGCAACAGACCCAGCACTGAACCATACGTATGCCATTGGACTTCGACTTCCAGTCACAAAAATAACCTTTGGCCATCACACTTTGATTCCATCACTAATTCAGTTTTGAAACCAATTTGGTAAATTGCCTGAATTCCCTGAGCTGTTAGCTTCTTGATCAGGCTTCCATGTGAGATCTTGTTAAAAGTCCACATATCAATTGTGCTAACTTTATCTATATTCCTGGTCGCCTCCTCAAAAAAAAATCAGATGTAGATTATATTCCCTACAGTGTGGGAACAGGCCCTTCAGCCCAACAAGTCCACACCGACCCTCCGAAGAGTAATCCACTCAGGCCCATTTTTCTCTAACTAATGCACCTAACACGATGAGCAATTTAGCATGGCCAACTCATCTGCCCTGCACATATTTAGACCGTGGGAGGAAACCAGAGCACCCGGAGGAAACCCACACAGACACGGGGAGAATGTGCAAACTCCACACAGTCTCCCGAGACTGGAATAGAACCTGGGACCCTGGTGCTGTGAGCCAGCAGTGCTAACCACTGAGCCACCATGCTGCCCCAAATTAGACACGATCACCCCATGTCAAAGCCATTAATCTTTGTCCTGGCACATAAGGATCAATTTTGTACCTCCGAGGCTTTTCCAATTGGTTCCCTGTCACTGATTTTAGATGCACTGACTGGAGGTCCCTGCTTTATCCTTATTGCCCTTGATAGTACCACATTAACTTTCCTATAGTCCTCCAGCACCTTTCCCATAGCCATACAGCATTGAAAATGGATGACAGAGCCCCTGTAATCTGCTTCCCACAGCAGCTTGGAATGTATCTCATCTGGGCCTGGGGATTTATCCACTTTGAAGCCGGCTAAAACTTCCTTCCTCTCAATGCTAACTTGTTCAAGTTATCACAATCCCCCTCCCTGATTTCCGTACCTACTTTTATCCTTCTCTATTGTGAATACATATGTAAAATATTTATTTGGAATCTTGTCTACATCTTACAGTTCTGCGCATAAATTGCCATTTTAATCCCTAACTGTCACTCTTTCTCTGGTTATTCAATTGTCCTTTAAGTATTATACTCTTAATATATATAAGTACATTATTATACTATAAAATACCTTTGGATTTATCTTTATTTTACCCATCGGGATTTTCATGCCTCCTCTTTACTCTCCTTAGGATGGCACAGTGGCTCAGTAATTAGCACTGCTGCCTCATAGCACCAGGGACCCAGGTTCAGCTCCAGCCTCAGGTAATTGTCGGTGTGGAGTCTACACATTCTCCTCATGTCTGCTTGGATTTCCTCCTTGGGTTCTCCAGTTTCCTCCCACAGCCCAAAAATGTGCAGCCGAGGTGGATTGGCCATGCTAAATTGCCCATAGTGTCCAGGGATGTGCAGACTATGGGGTTTAGCCATGGGAAAGGTTGGGTGTGCAGGAGACGCTTGTCCGAGGATTGGTGTGAACTTGATGGGCTGAATCAAGTCCACACCGTAAAGATTCTAACTTTATTTTTAGTAAATTAAATGCTTCCACATCGTAATCACTTTTGCCTACCCTTTCAAAAGTGTGAAATGTATTCAGTTTTCTTATCAATTAGATAAACACTTCTAACTCATCAGAAGACTTCTATCCTTAGAATGTCAATCTTTTGCTTGTCAGCTGGTATTTTATTGACCTTTTTAAGCCCTTCTTATTTCTAATTCATGATTCGTACAACTGACACAAAGCCTGATAACAACTAAAATCTGGTAATTGCCCTAAAAATTTAACATCTTACCAGAGACAGGGTGCAATGAGCTCTCAAAACCATTGATAGGATCCTCAAAAGGAGTGCTGCCCCCTTCTCTTATGAACAATTCAGAGTATAGGAAAGGGAGTGGGACCTCCAAGCCCATTTGCTCAGCAGCCAGGTTTATACTGGTCCCACCTCTATTTGGTCCAATTAAAAACATGGCTCCTGGTGGTCTTATGTGCTAATTTGTCCATCAGAAGGAGGAATGAGATTATATCTAATTAATGAAAAGCAAAGTTTCTGAGCTGCTTGTAGTATGATTGCTGAGTTGGTAATTGTACCCGTTTTGAGCAGAATCAAGAGGCACTTATGGGCTTGAGTGCTTTGTCACAAAACAGAGGGCAGAGGATTGAAATTCTTTACATTTGCTACCAGTTTTGTACCTGATGTGTGGGCTGCAGCAACTGATTACCATTTAGGGTGTAGGTTTGCTCACTAAGCTGTAGGTTTGATATCCAGATGTTTCATTACCTGGCTAGGTAACATCATCAGTGGCAACCTCCAAATGAAGCGAAGCTGTTGTCTCCTGCTTTCTATTTATATATTTGTCCTGGATGGGGTTCCTGGGATTTGTGGTGATGTCATTTCCTGTTCATTTTCTGAGGGGTTGATAGATGGTATCTAGATCCATGTGTTTGTTTGTGGCGTTGTGGTCGGAGTGCCAGGCCTCTAGGAATTCTCTGGTATGTCTTTGCTTAACCTGTCCCAGGATAGGTGTTTGTCCCTGTCGAGATGGTGGTTTTTTTCATCCGTGTGTAGGGCTACGAGGGAGAGAGGGTCATGTCTTTTTGTGGCTAGCTGGTGTTCATGTATCCTGGTGGCTAACTTTCTTCCTGTTTGTCCTATGTAGTGTTTGGGGCAGTCTTTGCACGGAATTTTGTAGACGACGTTGGTTTTGTCCATGGATTGTACTGGGTCTTTTAAGTTTGTTAGTTTTTGTTTGAGAGTGTTGGTGAAGCTCTGCATATACAGAAAACCGACAAACATTGACCAAATACTTAACTACACCAGCAACCATCCCAACACACACAAACGAACCTGTATCAGAACACTATTCCAATGAGCCACCACACACTGCAGCACAGATGAACTTCGGAAGACAGAGGAGAACCACCTATACGACATATTCAAGAAGAACGGATACTCAAAAAATACAGTCCGCAGATTCCTCAAGAACAAACCACAACAAGCAGACCAAACACAGCCAGAAACCCTAACCACCTTACCATACATCAAAGAAGTTTCAGAAATGACAGCCAGACTACTGAGACCCCTCGGAATCCTAGTAGCACGCAAACCCACTAACACTCTCAAACAAAAACTAACAAACTTAAAAGACCTAGTACAACCAATGGACAAAACCAACGTCGTCTACAAAATTCCATGCAAGGATTGCCACAAACACTACATAGTATAAACAGGAAGAAAGTTAGCCACCAGGATACATGAACACCAGCTAGCCACAAAAAGACACCACCCTCTCTCCCTCACAGCTCTACAGACGGATGAAAGAAAACCACTATTTCGACTGGGACAACACATCTATCCTGGGACAGGCTAGGCAAAGACATACCAGAGAATTCCTAGAGGCCTGGCACTCCAACCACAACGCCATAAACAAACACATAGATCTAGATACCATCTATCAACCCCTCAGAAAACAAACAGGAAATGACATCACCACAAATCCCAGGAACCCCATCCAGGACAAACCTATAAATAGAAAGCAGGAGACAACAGCTTCGCTTCACTTGGAGGTCGCCACTGATGATATTACCTAGCCAAGTAATGAAACGTCTGGATATCAAACCTACAGCTCAACAAGCAAACCTACACCCTAAACCTAAACCTGAGCTACAAACCTTCACAAACCTTGCACTAATTACCATGTGATTTGTGATGAGGAGAGATTTTGTGAAATGTCCCCCTGTGATTGAAGGAGGAGCATGTGAAACCAGGATGAAATGTTTGATGTGAGGGGAATGGAGAGGTGGTTGGTATGGGAGGTGCCATAGCAAGGTATCCTGTTATGAAAGACAAATATGATGACATCATTCTCAGCTTTGCTTTCCAAATTGGAACATTGAACTTCTTTTGACAGTGCTCATTCATTCTCCAGTTAACGGTTTTCTGGTACCTTACTGCATGATTGTATTCTACCTGGATGCCTTTGTGCCACAGCAGGAGAAGAAATGAGGTTCATCAACTCTCAGTTGCTCTATCAGAATCTCCACAATTTCACTAAAATTCAGAGCCCTTAACCATTCCAAATCTGTATCCCAGGTCGACAGCCAAATTGCTGCAAGCCCTTCCTGGAATAAAAATGAAACCTTGTTTTAAGAGTTGAATGAGTTCTTTAAGTAGACAAAGGGCCAAATTCCACCAATAAAAATTTGCAACCCGCTGATCAGAGTTGCAACCCTGTGGACAACATAAAACTGCTTCTCAAACAAGACCCGGCCATTGTATTGGTTCTGACTTCTTATCAGTATCTCCAAACAGGCATCTCAAGCAGCCCAATTCAGCACTCCTCTGAAAAGCACGTAAACTAAAAGTCACACCCTGTTATTCATAATCAAGGCTGTATGTTTTAGATCTGATCATCATAGCCACAGCTGAAGGATAATCTTTGTCAGTAAAAGCTGGACAATTTTGTACTTACTGTTACATTTAGATGACTCTAAACATACGATTTTAAAAGTCAAGACCAATTTATATGCAGCTCTTGTAGCCGGTCGTCAGAAAGCTCATCATTCTCACAGTGAACCTTTAACTATAGCTCAACTGGTCTCCAGGGTGAAATGCATTGACCCACAATATGACACCATCTAGTTTTATTTCAGCATGATCTTACAGTTTTCCTGTCTTTATTTTTATGGGTCACCGAACCGATAAAACTACAAAATGATTTCTACTTTCTGCTAATTACATGTGCCCTACCTACTTTATGAATTCACTTTCAATCAGGACTGAATTGCTACAGCCTTAATGTGCTACAGTTCATGATAGATGACCTTATTATAACTTGCACAGTCTGCAGATTTTCATTATGGCGTTCGACTGGAATCAAAAACTTTGCTGAGTAAAGTGTAAATTGAACATTCTCCAGAAGACGAGAATACTGAGATACGCTGGCACCACAATTTGTCAGTGGATGGGCATGTGGTATCAATAGCTGGATCTGCCCAATCATCATGTCAAGTGTTTTCTACCTGAACATGAAACATATCACCCACCTTTTCATGGGAGAGGAAGGGGAGGCTTTGTGACTCCTGACCTTGACCACTTTTTTCTTTAGCCCCCTGCAAGGGGCAAATCTTCAAACATCAAAAAAGTAACATTTATTTAATTCTAGCATCTATATACCTCGCCTGGCGTAAACCCCACTGTTACTTACAGAGACTGTGACACTTCAGCTCAGTCAGTGTACCAGTCACCATAAAAATGCTGAGTTGCAACTGGATCATGAGCAAGAACTCTGAGCCAAGCTACTTCCTAGCTTTGGGAAATGCCGGACCCCCCTGCCTGTCATTTATCTTGTAAGAGACAGACTGTTGTTTCATGCCTTACAAGTCAATGAGGAAAGTCTCGAAATGGCAGAGAGCCCAAAGAAAGCCATCAGAGTTACAGCACCGTTTATAATCCCATTTGGATTCCCTGGGTATTTTTTGCAAATGGTGAACAGCTTGGTTAAAGGATTGCTTCAAGCACATAGCTGTTGTGTAGAACTGGAATGATTGTTTAATGTTCAATTTAGTCCTGATTTGCATCCACCAAAACAAATCTGGCGATGTCAGTAATTACATGTCACTGGCCCAGATTATTTAGAGTTCAGGGCTGATCTACTCAGCTACTTTTCCTTTTAGCTAACTTAATGTCTTTGCTGTGTTATATGGGGCTGAAATGGCTATCTATTCCAATACATTCTACAATTAAAATGGATGAACTTTTAGATATGAGGAAAGACTAAAGAAGTTCTGTTTGTTCTTGGGCAAGAGTAGACTTTTAACTTTTCTAATTGAGGCTTTCAGTTTTATAAAGGAGACTGGAAAAGTTGATTCAGACAAACCGTTTATCATAAAAAGCTCAGCAGACAAGTTAGTCATTAAATTTATAATGACTGTTGTTGCTATCCATTCCTCTGAAGCTGTGTGTTTCAATCCCGTTTGAGCTCATCACTAATGTAGGGCTCACCATGGAAGAAATTCAGGAAAAACATTTTTGAAATAGGTTTGAAGAAATGAAAACTAATATTGCCCTCCGCTCACAGGCCTCTGCTGAGTTTGTCATACACAGTTGAAAATTAGCCTGGTAGAGAAGCAGTCCTTGATAATGTCTGAAATAATCAATGGGGTAGTTTCAAAGGGGTAGCCAAGTGTTTTGCAGAATTGATTTCAGATTACTAAAACAGGTACAAGCATGCATTTAGCAATACCAATAGATAAATGCTCATTGGACAGGTTGACATGTCATTAATTGTAAGGTGCAGGCAGCAGTGGCTCAAATAACTTCACTCTCTATGCTGCAGCAATCCTGTGATTCTGTGAACAAGGTGCCAATGACTTTCACACATTTGAATAATGCCTCAATTAAAGTAGTGGATAGAGGAATGACTGCCAATATCACCCAGTCGTTTCTACCTTAGAGTCATCTCTGAAAAATCATTTCTTCATCTGTTTACAAGCTCATCATGAAACAAATGGAAACACATCATTATTCAACTTGCTTGAGGCACCATCATGGTGAAAGTAATACACTGTTCTCCCTTACCTGCTTTTCTAATCAAGGTTTGTCACACATTTTGCCCAAAAGATAGTACTTTGTTAATAAAACATGCCCTGTACATGAAAAAAAATCAGCCATGCTTTTGATCCGTTACCTAAAAAAAATTCCAAACCACTTTAAAATTACAAAATAAAAACCGAAAGAACTGCAGATGCTGGAAATCAAAAACAAAAACAAGAAATTGCTGGAAGAGCTCAGCAGGTCTGGCAGCATCTGTGGACGGCAATCTGAGGAAGGGTCATTGCAACCAAAATATTAACTCTGATTTCTCTCCACAGATGCTGCCAGACATGCTGAGCTTTTCCAGCACTTCCTGTTTTTGTTGCACTTGAAGGTGCAGTCAGTCCACAATGTTCAAATCACTTCTTATGAGTGTTGGGTACAGATAAAGTCAGTTACTTAAAATCTGAATTGTACATAGATAACTTGATTGGTTATCTGTCAATTTCTGCACCTTGTTCTGATACATATGTTAAATCCTTGCTGATTGATCACCCATGGGTTTAGTTTGCTTCTGTGTCCTGACAGGAGTTTATGGAAGATGAATAGTAACAAAGCTACTGGGAGTCATCAAAAGATGTTAGCTCAGCAGGGAGTGCACATTTATTGATGCTGTGGTCCATTCTAACAGTGAAAAATGTTTGTAAGTACTTCAAGAGAATTGCCCAGATCAAGGAATAAGCAGTGTTTAGGTATTTTTCAAAAGCATGAGTAAAGACTGCTTCATCGTGGCAAGTGTGGAAAACGTTATGCAAAGGAATAGTCTTACTTTTGGCAGAAAGGAGGGGCTGCTATTTTTTTGACTGTATATTTAAAATCCACCAGAGAATAGCTAGATTAAAAATAAAACAGCAGTATCCGAGAACAATTAAGGGGCAGTAATTGATCAAGGAGGTTCTGAGTTCAGCATAAACCACAAGTGTTGCATTACTGTCTTTTGAAGCATGAGATTAGCTAAATGGTCCATCCATACATAAATCAAAGCATGGAAATAACCCATCTGATACAAGTTATCCATCATATCTGTTGCACAAATTTAAACAGAACTATTCTAATTATATGTGTATGCAATGGAGGTTAAAGCTTACTCCTGCACGTGGCTACTTTTCATGAAGTACAGCTGTCCATGAGTGCACTGACTGACCTTGATTCATACATGAATTAATACTGTGATATTAGACATTATTATTTCAGGTTTAATAAGCAGCAGTCTGAAACTGCTATCTCATACATTCTGTGTGGTACCAATTTATTCGTTTATATTACAGCTATCCCAGAACACTTTTTTGTTGTGAACATGAACAGATTATTGTTTCTAAGTTGGTTTACAACAAACCCAATGGGAAAAACAAATCAAGGCATTGAAACTGGTGAACAAGAGGACAACAAAAATAATCTTTGTTTTAATAGGACACAACCAATGCACTGGAGACAACCATTGTGCATAGGAAGCAATGCAACGATGCAAAGGTGATGAAAATCAGTTGACTTCCCAGAAGGGAAATACAGTAAAACTAGCAAATTACATATGCTGGTCTGGCTCATCTTCTATATTTTAAGATGAAGATCCAGTATGACCATACTGTTAAGTTTCAAGTATCATTGTTTCCTCACTGGTTTTTCCCTCTGTTACCTTAGCAGTCCGCAGGAAATTGATCAGGATGTTGGGGCGTTCCTTAGCAATCAATGGTTTGGCAGCTCTGCTTCTAATAGACAGCATTTCCAAGTGTGATACAATTAGATGTAAAACAATTTAAGTCATGGGTGTAAAATAGACTTTGGGTTGATCTACGTAAGCCTGAAGCCTGTTTCAACATGTCACCCATAGGATACAGGGGTCGCCATCCAATATGTGATACACTGTATATCTAATGCAGAATGAACATATGCTTGTCCCACCAAACCCTTCACTATTGCCTTAAAAGTAAGCTCTGAGTGAACCAATTGTAAGGTGTAAATGTTTCAGGACCAGCCCTGTTAAATTATGTTAACTCAATTTACTTCTACAAATTCCCAATGTTTTAATTCCAAAGAAGATTAGAAAGCTTTAGTATTTTTTAAGTTAAGTACATACCAAAATAAAGGTGAGAAAGGGCCTCAGTGTGAACCCCACATAGCTTCCCTGCAAAATCACTATAGTTACCACCAGTCATTATTTCCAATCTTCTGATCTTGGTAAGTGATACTAATTGCTAAGTGGCATCATCAGTGCAATCAACTGACTAAATAAAGAGAGATTTGAATGGTTGCACTGTGAAAATGAATGAAAAATTAATATCTGTTCAATCACTACTATAAACAGAATGCAAGTTTTTATTTAACAGAGACAAGGTTAATTTGCCAGAAAGACCCTTCATAGAGCAGTTGATTAGTTCTATTTGTGACAGCGGCGATATACAGAGCGTGTGGAAAGACATCCAGGCTATCAGCAACCACAGAACAGCATCGACAGCTTGTGTTGGTGATGCTTTCCTCCTGGATGAGTTGGACAACTTCTATGCATGAAATGACGTGGCAGTGAGGAAGTGCACCCCTCCTCCCAATGGCCAGGTGCTGTGTCTTACCACGGCTGACGTGACGAAAACCCTGTGCAGTCAACCCATGGAAGGCTGCTGGACCAGATAACATCCCTGGCAGAGTGCTCAGAGATTGCTCTGATGTGCTGGCAAATGTTCTCATGGATATCTTTAACATGTCCATGAGCTGCACCATAGTTCCAATGTGCTTCAAGGCCACTACCATCATCCCTGTGCTGTAGAAATCTTCCGTGTCCTGTCTCAACAACTACCACCCTGTTGTGTTTTCACCCATCATCATGAAGTGTTTCAAGAGAGTTTTGATGAGGCATGTTATGACCCTGCTGCCCCCCCCCCCCCCCCCCCGAACACCATGCAGTTCACGTACCATCCTAACCGCTCAACAGATGACATCATTTCCACCAGCCTCCGTCTGGCCCTCACCCAACTGGAGAAGAAGGATATCTACATCAGATTACTGTTCATAGGTATCAGTTCTGCATTTAACACTATCATCCCTCAGCACCTGATTGGAAAGCTGAGTATACTGAGTCTAAATACCATCCTGTGTAACTGGATTCCGGACTTCCTGACTGGGAGACCTCAGTCAGTCTGGATTGGCAACAGCATCTCCAACACCATTACACTGAACATAGGGCTCCCCAGGGTTGTGTACTCAATCCAATGCTGTTCACCCTGCTGACACACCACTGTGCAGTGATGCGCAGGTCAAATCACATCATCAAGTTTGCTGATGATATGACTGTTGTGAGTCTTATCAGCATAAATGACGAGTCAGCATACAGAGAGGACTAATGGACTGGTGCAGAGCTAATAACCTGTCTCTGAATGTGGACAAGATGGTAGAAATGGTTGTTGACTTCAGGGGGGCACGGAGTGACTACTCTCCACTGGTCATCGACGGTTCCCCTATGGAGATTATGAAGAGCTCCAAATTCCTTGGCGAACACCTGGTGGAGAATCTCACCTGGACCCTCAATGCTAGCTCCAAAGCCAAGAAAGCCTAGCAGTGTCTCTATCTTCTGCACAGACTGAGAAAAACCCTCCTCCCAACCCTTCCCCATCCTCACCACATTCTACAGAGGGTCACTTGAGGGTCCTGAACTGTCTGGTTCAGGAATTGCACCATCTCAGATCGTAAGACCCTACAACAGATAGTGAGGACAGCTAAGAAGATCATCAGGGTCTCTCTCCCCTCCATTACACCACTGGCTGCATCCGCAAGACTGAGAGCATTGTGGAAGATCCCACACATCCCTCACTCAAACTCTTCTCCCTCCTGCCATCTGGCAGAAGATACCGGAGCATACGGTCTCTCACGGCCAGACTGTGCAACAGTTTCTTGTCCCAAGCCATCAGGCTCCATGATAATCGTATAATCGGACTCTTTCCCATCTGAAATTCTTATGTATTGCTACTAGAAAAATGTCTGTTATCCATCATTCTTCTGTTTCACTGTAACTTGCATGGTTTACACTTGTTATGCACTTTGTGCCGTGTACGAGTGTGTAGTTTGTGCTGTCCATGTTGCACCCTCAGTCCTGGAGGAACACTGTCTCGTTTTTACTGTATCAGTTGTATATGGTAGAAATGACACATAAAAGCTACTCTACTGAAGCAACACTCACTCCAAGAATTTGTGCTACTCTAGCATCAGTTCAGTTAATTCAGTTGGTTCAACAGAGGCAAATCAACAAAAATAGGAAATGTTTTAGTACTAATGTATTATGATTTTGAATTTGCACCATTCAAGAAAAAAGGAAAGTTTTAATTTTTGTCATAGTTTTCACAATCTCAAGCCACTCTAAAGTCCTTTACAACCTATAAAATATCTTTTGAAGGCGACTCAATGTTGCAATGTTGGAAACATTGCAGACAATTTATATGTGCCTAGCTCCAACAAATAGCTATGTGATTAAGAATAGAAATTTTTAAAAAAATTTTGTGAATTGACTGAGGGATCAATATTAGCTATGGAATAGTTCTTATGACCTTATTTGAAATTGTACCATGCAATTGTTTTGGACCCCTGCCTGAATGAGCAGACAGGACCTCTGTTTAATATATAATTCAAAAGCCAACACTTTCAAAGGTTCAGCACTTCCTGAATATTTTACTGGACTGTCAATCTTGACCTTTGTTCTCAAATATCTTGAGCAAACATTGGACTCTCAGCCTTCTAACCCAGAGAGTGCTCCCAAATGAACGACAGATCAGCACCCCGCTGCATAGATTTGAAACATAAAATTTGTTTTGAATTCCTTCAGAGGGTGTGTGTGTTGTTGGCCAGTTCAACAATTGTTGTCCATCCCTGATTGTCATTCAGAAGATGTTGGTTAACTACCTTCTTGAACAATTGCAGTCAAATTGTGTAGATGTACCCTTTGGTGGTGTTAAGAAGAGAGTTCTAGGATTTTGAGCCAGTGATAGGACAGTGAACTTGATATAATTTTAAGTCCATACGGTGTGTCGCTTGGAGGGGAAGCTGCCGGTGAAGGTGTTTCCAAACATGTGATGCCCTTGACTTTGAGGTGTTACATGTTTTAGGTTTGGGGGCTACTGCTGAAAGAGGCAATGACTGATGGAGAGAGGCAACATTTAATATGGTGAATCGGGTAATGATCAAGTGTGCTGTTTTTTCTTGGAGACTGTCAGCTTCCTTGAGAGCTTTGGATCTGCGATGACGTGCTATGTAGATAGTGAACAAGATTTGGAGAATTTGAAGGTGAGTTGCTCCCTGTGAAACCTGCAGCCTCTAATGTGATGAAAAGATCTAAAAAATGAAAGACTTAACAGCAATCTAAGTTTGTCCAATCTATCATTTTATGCATGACACTGTGATCTTTTGCTATAAACTCTGTGTCTCATTATCCTGCCTCACTAGTTACCTGATGAAGGAGCAGCACTGTGAAAGTTAGTACTTCCAAATAAATCTGTTGGACTATAACCTGATGTTGTGTGATTTTTAACTTTGTCCACCCCAGTCCAACACCGGCACATCCACATCATATATCTTGTCAAGGTGTAAAAGATCCAGTTACATCTACTCTCTGCTTCCTGTTAGCTAGTCAATTTTATATCAATGACAATGTGCTAGCCTCTACACTGTTATCATCCACAGCAACCTTAATATGGCATCTTTTCAGAAAACTAAGCACAGTACATCCACCAGTTCTCCTTTATTCATAGCACAAGTTAACTCTTCAAAGAACTCCAACAGATTGGACAGATATAATTTTTCATTCACAAAACTATTTGACTCTGCTTGATAACTTTAACTTACCTAAGTGCCCTCCTCTAACTCCTTTAATAAGAGCCTCAACATTTTTGTACACCTACCAAAAGCAAGCATTGCAAATAAAAATGAAAACTTAAGAAATTTTGCTGAACATACAAAATTGCAGGTACAAGAAAATCCAATAACATTTGAAATATACTTTGCTATTGAATAGCATCCTGCTGTATACATATTATACAGTTATCCTGTTGCCCAGGAATTTAAAAACAGGGCTGAAAGTACTGTTCAGATTGTTTTAGTTCTTTCATCTCTGTGGAGAGTGTCATTGCAACAACAGTTGAGAATAATTATAGCCTTATAGTGTAAAATAGTCATAACCTTTTGGTTATAAAATCCAGACTTGAGGGAAAAAAAATTTATCATGCCCTTCTCATGTTCACCATGGAAGGTAAACACAGCTGTGAAATTGCACAGAGGCAGGGTCCACAATCAGCATTTTGGATGAAATCTTATTGGGGGCTCGGTGGCAGTCATGGATGAGAAGTCTAGCAAAATCGATCTCAGCTTTGGGAGCTTCTCACACCATAACTTACACTCCTCACAAGCAGCAATGCAAGTCACCAATTATGTGGGATAATTGTCTGTTAAACATCTTGTTCACAGCCCAGCTCACCTCTACACTACAGGTGACCCCACTGCACTATACTCTCTCTCTCTCTTGCATATACACACACACACACGCATACACACACTCATACGGACCCACACACTCATGTAGACTCTCTCTCTCATACACCAGTTCTCTCTCATACGCTCACACATACTCCCCCACACTCACACCTATGCATGCATCCTCTCATAGACTTTTACCCCATTACACTCACACATATACACATAGACACACACTCTTTCACAGACACTCATACACCCACTCGGCCTCCCCTGCATGCGCACACATATAAGCTTGAGGGGCGAATTTGTACAAGTAGAATTACATTTTATTTTGCTCAAAAACTGCATAACTCCATGTAAAATTCTGTAAATCCCACTTTAGAAATAGAATCAGTCTGAGCTAATATTGGGACATAGAAGACTTTAACCTCACACCTTCAATTTATTATCTGAGTTGAGATAGTTTTTAACAATAGGTGCCATCTTGAGAATGAAACTTTAAAAAAGTTCTGGGATTTACACATGAAGGAACTGAAACTAACATGAGCATTCTAAAAGATGAAAGACTTAAGCTAAATTTGTTTAACATTACAATCCATGACACTGCAATCCTGTTGCTATAAATTCTGTGACTTATGATGCTGCTCCACAACCACCTAATGAAGAAGCAGCGCTTCGAAAGCTAGTACTTCCAAATAAACCTGTTGAACGATAACCCGGTGTTGTGTGATTGCTAACTTTGTCCACCCCAGTCCAAAACTGGCTCCTCCAAATCGTTAATATTCAGCATTCAATCCTACCGAAAACAGCAAACAAGCTAGAAGTCGAGAAAGCTTGACATCAAAGCCAGAATTCAGCTCGCTGCTCACTCCAAAGAAATTACATTGCAGGAGATAATCCATGAACACTAACGTCATATACGCCTCACCCATGGGCATTGGTTTCTGACAATCCATCACACCCATCATGACAGTCTGCTAGGGAAGCACAGACTTATGTTACAGGGCGCAGAAAGAACTGGCATTGAAAGGCTGCAGCAGGGACACTCCACATTGGGACGAACAAGCAGATCGACAAGGCCACACGCTCTCTTAGTGCTCGCTCACTTAGTGACTACCTCCATGCTCTTAGCACCCATGTCTTGCCATGATTTGCCCTGCCTGTTAGCACATTGGTGCTCCAGCCAGAGCTAAAGGCTATCAGTAATACTGTATTGAAGTGTTCTTGTCACTGGGGTATGGGGGACATCATGGGGGACGACCGAGACAGCAATCTGGCATTTACAGCATGTTCCAGCTGCCTGGGCAGCAAACATATTGGAGGATCATTCAACCCGATGGCCATGTTGGGAGCTGTTGGAGGGGAAAGGGGAGGGGGTTGTGGGGGTATTGTGTGTGGGGGAGGAGGTGGAGAATCCTCAGTCCTGTCAAGAGGAGGCCTGCTTTGGTCAGGGGGACCTGGTTTCATCAGTCACAGGCACAGTCCACATCAGTCCAGGGCGTTTACCATGGTCAGTTGACCATTTGGATCCTCATAATCAAAGATCAGTCCCAGTACTATCCAAGGACTGTTGAGCAGTCAGTCTTACAGATCCAGCTCCAGTGGTCAGGGGAATCATGTATCGTCAGTAAGGGAGCTGCAAGCATAGCGGTCAGGGGTCTGGTCAGCGATGTCTATGGGCTGTTTGTTGAAATGCGTCCCACCTGGGTCATAATCTTCCACTTTCCCTATTGCCTGCAACACCATCCCCCCCAACCCCGACTCATTGTCACCTGCCCACATCAATAACCCAGCAAACCCTCTATGCAGCCTGTTCATTCACATGGGACCCCTTCACCCTGCATCAAGAGGAACAGCTCTGTCCCCTACTTTCAACTCCCCCAGTACCTGCCTCTCTCTCCTTTGGAGCAAAACAGCACACAATAGGGCAGAAAGAGTTAAGGCAGGTGATGTACTGCCCCACATGCAGCTCCTCATCCTTTATGAAAACAGAATCCTGACTGAGGCTGCCCCAAAGTGTTGACTGACAGTGCCCATAGCCCTGGACTGTGAGCAAAGGCTGGCCTTGACTTAGCATATGGGGACTCCCTGACCAAAGGCTATCTCCTTCAATGTGTCAACTATGGCAAGATTCCTGGTCTTGTGCCTGCCTTAAGTGGAAAGCCAATGCATAATTTCTGTGAGCCTAGTATCTCTGGCTGAGAGAGTAAAGTGCATAAAGGCAAGCTAGGGATGCTGCAAACATCAAAGTACTGAGAAAGTGCAAGCAGCGCAGAGATACAGCCTGGCCCACACCATGAGCTGGGTGTGCACACAGTGTCCTTGCAGTAACATTACAATGAGAATTGTTGTTTTGCCCTGAGGTGGAGAATGGAAATGCTGAAGTGCACTGTAAGTGGATCGGACATATTTCATGAGGGTTCTTTGCTGGGTCAAGTTGGATGTCTGTGCCTGGCATCAAAGGATGTGGCCTGACAGGTTGGTGCGTGGTGTTCAATATGCAGGCTCTTTCGAGTGAGCAGCAAGCTGAAGTACCTGGTCTTCACTCTGAAATCCAGGCCAATGAATTCTCAGGGTCTAGTTTGCTAGTGGCAGGTGGTAGGATAGGAGGGTGCTTATGGAGGAAGTGAGCAATGCAGTTGATAAGATTGTGAACAAGCAAGAATCATCTTTAATAGGCAACTCACTGCTTCAAAGCAAGAATCTCACCATGACACCTGGAAAATGCTTAAAGAATGCAGCAAGTTGTCTCCAGTGTCAAACTAGGTCTCTCAGGACACTAGCATGATTCTCTGTATGTCACCAAAACCTACATTGGTCAGACTCCAAAAGGTTCTGCCCATGAAATGGTTGGGTTAGATTATGACTTGGTGTGATGGTGGAAAATACATGACAGTATGTTGGCAACCAGTTCAGTTTTTCTCCTATTTTGTGTTGCCTTTTCAGTCATAATGGCTGTGATATTTCCCCCACGCTATCCAATGATCAAAGATCTTCAGGACCAGCTGAGCTCTTTCTCTGAGGATGAAAGATAAGAACAGCAAGATTCGGGAACCCTGCTTGATTACAGATGTTGAAAGCTTAGTCAAAAAGAAAAAGGAAGCATATATAAAGTTTAGGGTACTGCAAACAGACAAGGTCCTTGAATAATGTAAAGGAAGCAGGAAAGAAAACTGCAGACTTGCACCAAGATCCTTCAACAAGGAATTAAACAACTAAAAGGGGTCAAGAAATGTCCTTAGCAATTAGGATTAAGAAGAATCCCAAGGCATTTACATGTGTATTAGATGCAAGAGGGTAGCAAGGGAAAGGGTAGATCCATTCAAGGACAAAGGAGAGAATTTATGCATGGAACCAGAGCATGTGGATGAGGTCCTGAATGAGTATGTTGCATCAGTATTCACCAAGGAAAAGGAAATAGATGATGGTAAGATTAAGGAGGGGTATGTTGATATTCTGTCACATGTCAGTATTAAGAAGGAGGAGGTGTTGGGTGTCTTGAAAAACATTAAGGTAGATAAGTCCCCAGGGCCTGATGGACTATATTCCAGTATACTAAAGGAGGCAAGGGAGGAGATTGCCGGGGCCTTGACACAGATCTTTGTTTTCTCTTTAGATACTGGTGAGGCCCCAGAAGACTGGAGAGTTGCCAAAGTTGTTTTTTTGTTTAAAAAAGGCAATAAGGGTAATGCAGGAAAGTATAGACTGGTAAGACTTACATCAGTTAGTATGCAAATTATTGAAAAGGGACAGGATTTGGAAAAGAATGGATTTATTAGGGCTAGTTAGCATGGCTTTATCTGGGGGAGGTCTTGTCTCACAAATTTGATTCAGTATTTTGAGTAGGAAATTAATATGATTTGATGAGGGTAGGGCAGTGGATGTTGTCTACATTGAATTTACTGAAGCATTTGACAAGGTCCCTCATGGACAGCAGGTCCAAAAGATTAAGTCACATTGGATCCATGGAGAGGTGAGAAGATGGACACAAGAGTGGCTTTGGTCATAGAAGGTAGTTGTGGAAGGGTGTTTTTCCGACAGGAGGTCTATGACCAGTGCAGGGGTCAGTTCAGGGACCTGTGTTGCTTGTAATGCATATAAATGATTTGGATGAAAATATAGTTTGAAGATGACACAAAAATTGGTGGAGTTGTGTATAGTGAGGGAAGTTGTCAGGATATAGGTTAGTTGAAATGTTAGGCAGGGAGAAGACAGATCGATTTTTAGTGTGTGGTGATGCATTTTAGGATATACAATGCAAAAAGAAGGTATACAGAAAATGACAGGAACATTTGGAGCATTGGTATACAGAAGGATCTTGGTGCAAGTCTGTAGTTTCCGAAAAGTGGCAACACAAGCGGATAATGTGGTAAAGAATGTATACACCATGGTTGCCTTCGTTGGTTGCATGTTGAGTATAAGACTTTAGTTTGGCCATATTTGGTGTAGTATGTGTTGTTCTGGTCACCAAACTGTAGAAAGGATGTAAAGGCTTTGGAGAGGGTGCAAAAGAGGTTTACCAGGATGGTGCCTGAGTTGGAGTGTATTGGTTATAAGGAGAGGTTGGACAAACTTGGATTGTTTTTGCTTGTGTGTAGGAGGCTGACAGACAACTTGATAATAGTACATAACATTAGAAGAGGCATGGATAGGATGAATAGTTGGAGTCTTTTTCCCAGGGTGGAAATGTCAAATACTAGGGGGCGTAGGGTTATGGTTACATTGAAAAGTTTAAAGGAGATTTGCGAGGCAAGTTTTTTATGCAGAAGGTGATAGGTGCCTGGAACATGTTGCCAGAGGAAGTGTTAGAAGCAGATACAATAGTAATGTTTAAGAGGCATTTAGATGGACAGATTAACATGCAGGGAATAGAGGGATACATGAACACGTGGAGTTATGGGATTAGGCATATGGAATTAGTTTAGAATGGTATTATGGTTGGCACAGATGTGATGGGCCAAAGAGCCTATTAGAGTGCTGTACTGTTCAATGGTCTGTGTTTCAAGTTTAGTCAAGTTTTGGCTTTTCTAAATGAGTATTTCTACTATTTTTAACTGCCACAACTTAATTGGAATGACAAGGGAACTGATCTGAGCAGTCTTTTTCCAAGTAAGTTTCTTGTTTACAATTTGTGTGTGAAGTGCAAATAAGCAAACAATATGAAACAAAAGAATATTAAAATTAAAGGAAAATGAAATAAATTGAATAATAGAGAACAAATATTCTCCAGTAACTGAGGAAGCAGAAATCAATCTAAATGAGGTCTGTCTAACTTGCAGTCCCAGAATTTAATGTAGCTGTCAAAATCCAAATAACTCACATCATGTAGCAGCTCTGATGAAGAGTCACATAGGCTCGTAGCTTTAGCTTGCTCTCTCTCTGTCTCTCTCTCCCCACAGATGTTGCCTAACCCCCCTGTGATTGGTCAGAGTCTTGAGTACAGGGTATAGGAGTTGGGAGGTCATGTTGCGGTTGTACAGGTCATTGGTTAAACCACTGTTGGAATATTGCATTCAATTCTGGTCGTCTTCCTATTGAAAAGATGTTGTGAAACTTGAAAGGGTTCAGAAAAGATTTACAAGGATTTTGCCAGGGTCGGAGGATTTACGCTATCGGGAAAGGCTGAACAGGTTGGGGCTGTTTTCCCTGGAGCGTCGGAGGCTGAGGGGTGACCTTATAGAGGTTTATAAAATCATCAGGGGCATGGATAGGATAACTAGATAAAGTATTTTCTTGGGTCGGGGAGTCCAGAACTAGAGAGCATAGGTTTAGGGTAAGAGGGGAAAGATATAAAAGAGATCTAAGGGGCAACATTTTCACACAGAGGGTGATGCGTGTATGGAATGAGCTCCCAGAGGATGTGGTGGAGGCTGGTACAATTGCAACATTTAAAGGCATTTGGATGGGTATGTGAATAGGAAGGGTTTGGAGGGATATGGGCCGGGTGCTGCCAGGTGGGACTAGATTGGGTTGGAATATCTGGTCAGTATGGACAAGTTGGACCGAAGGGTCTGTTTCTGTGCTGTACATCTCTATGACTCTATGACTTTTTGTTTTGAACTCACACCATATTTCTGGCTAGAAACTTAATTGCAAATTCTTCCTTGTTAAACACAGTATATTTGATAAGAGCATATTCTTAATATTGTTGGCTATATGGTGGTTAAACCATAAAGACAATAAGGACAAAAAAATGCATTTAAACTTTGTGTGTGAAAGCAGAAAGTGGCACAGCTCACATTTCACAAAAATAGAAATTGCAGTTAAAACTCATCAAATAACAATA
This sequence comes from Chiloscyllium punctatum, assembly GCF_047496795.1. Taxonomy (NCBI): domain Eukaryota; kingdom Metazoa; phylum Chordata; class Chondrichthyes; order Orectolobiformes; family Hemiscylliidae; genus Chiloscyllium; species Chiloscyllium punctatum. Next base: position 75,127,449 of record NC_092746.1, read on the forward strand.
TTTGTTTTACCTTCTCAGAGTTAATGTTTTGGGTACAGTGACCTTTCTCAGATTTCTGTCAACAGATGCTGCCAGACCTGCTGAGCTTTTCCAGCAATTTCTAGTTTTGTCTCTGACTTACAACATCGGCAGTTCTTTTGGGTTTTTTTTTTATCATTCCAACATACTGGTTTGAAATATCTAAGGTAATAGAGATGTAGGAAACGATTGCAAACCTGGAATTCTGGTACAGGTGATGCAATCAACCAGACAAGACAAAATAAACCAAATATTGGTATTAGTTCATAATTCAGTGTTATTAGGGTGGTGAGCTTCTGATGATTATAATATACTCCAGGAGTGAAGTTAAACAATTCCAAAATCTTCAGAACTCCTGCGATTGAATTAGTTTTTTTTATTTTATATAATACCGTTATGAATTCTTTAGAATTTAAACTTAAGGTGTTAGCAGGTGCACGAGGTATTCTTGATGGATTTCTGAAATGAGGACTTCATGCTGACTGCAGTTTTTCTTCTCCACAGTTTTATATTTTTCTTTGTTCTGTAGCTGTTGCATTGGAAAAACATTACTGCTGATCCGGCATTCTCATGTTCGAATGAATTATTTACTGAGGAGCGTTGCAGGAAAGCACCCTTTACATTCCATCCATTTCAATCACTGAACAGAGAAAGAAAATCAACTGATCTGCCCCTGCATTTTTAACACATTTTATATGGTATCCAATTTAAGTGTAGAATATATTAGGGTCAACATCCCTCTGTTTTATGCCTGGACAATGCTCCATTTGTTTTAAAAAGTACCAGGATGTTTTCTCCTTTTACATCAATGAGGACCAGCCACTTCAAATGACACAACTCATCCCTAACAGCAAAACGCTGTACTGTGCATCACACAGCCTAATATCCCTGTTTAATAAAATCACAGGAGCTATTTTTGTTTGTGACTGGTAAACAGATAGACAGTGGGTTCAACATATGTCATGGCTCCCTGGAGGAGTCAGTGGGAAAACTGGACGGTTTTCTGGTCCACCTTTTCATTAATAGTCAGTGGGGAAGCAGCAAGCACACAAAAAAAAACCACAGGCAGCTTCCCGGGTTTGAAGGTGAAAACCAAACAGTGTAGCTGCTCCTCAAAGGATGTGCAGAAAGAGTTTGAAGGGTGAATGCAGTTTTGTGTGGCTCGGACAGAAATTTGAATCAGTGGGCGCCAACACACTTTCAAATGGATCAAGGGGAAAAGATCCCACAAGCTACAGAAACTATATTCTTGAGAATCTTCGAATATTGAGGCAAGATACAGCCCATTTGAAAAATCCTGTCCTGTATATCTTCCCTTTATATGTCAAAGTAATTTTCTATTTGAGCCATGTTAAATTATAATATTGTAATAACAAAACACCATATATTTAAGTTAAATAGCATTATTGCTGAAAAACTGATATACTGTTTAAATTTTTCATCTTGCACTCATCAGGACATTTGCAAGAATGTTAAATTTCAAAGAGGACATCAATGCATACTACATAAGAAAAGGTTGCTTATTGTATCACAAATCAACTCGGTTTGGTCAATGCATTACCAAGGGACTGTTGTACCCTTGGCATTTTTAAAAATGTACAATAATATGCAGAATACTGTGATATATTTCTTTTTCCTGCAGAGGTATTTGGTTTCTATATAAGAGAATATATGTAGCTTATAACAAGAAAAAGTGAAACACATTGTCAGCCCAACTGGCAATCTTGAATTAGTTGTCAGTGTCATTTTTAGTATATTTGAGATTACTCAGTAACTGCTCTCCAGTTGCCGAGATTAGAAAAAAAAAGGTTTGTTTATGATTATTTTGGCTTCTGGCATAATTCTATTCTGTTGTTTTCAGGAGCTAGCTAATTTAAATGAATCATTAAATATTCAATGCATTTTACTTCCTGGTTTGTTGTCTGTCAGAATACTGCAATCTGATTGGCCCTGCTGGATATCTGGTGATCCCCTTGATTTGGCACCAAACTGAAATTGACAATATGATTGACAAAGGGCAAATCTGTTCCAAAAAGATTCTTAAATATTTGTGGGTAGCTTTCTTCGAGGCCAGAGGTAAACGCCGTCACTTCACACCTGATAGAGTGAATTGAAAGTAACTGAGTAACTGAAACAAAAGGTGGAATTTTGCTGAGGTATCGTGGTCTCATGTGCTGGCTGGAGAGCCAGGGGTCAACTTGCACAGCTTCTACTCTGGAGTGGCTTGCTAGACCACAAGCCAATCAAGCAGGTGGGAGACCAGCAGCAGGTCTTGCCTTGGAATTAACAACCTGTTGTATGAGTCCCACATGTCAAGATCTATCATTGAATCAGAGGCTGGAGATTCTCACCCTCGCAGCACCAACAGGGACAGCCGGCACCTGTTTGACAGGAGAGAGAAAAACCTGAAAAGCTGAAAAAATTCAGCAGGTTTGGTTGCAACTATGAATAAAGAAATAGAGTTAATGTCTTGAATCCAATGTGACTGGAATGGACATGAAATATCAACTCTGTTTCTCTCTCTCCTCAGATGCTGCCAGGTTTCTCCAGCATTTTCTGTTTCAGATCTCCAGCACTTTGCTTTTATGATTAGGTTCCCTACAATATGGAAACAAGCCCTTTGGCCCAGCAAGTCCACACCAACCCTCTGGAGAGTAACCCACTCAGACCCTATATTTATCCCTGACTAATGCACCTAACACCTAAACTTTAGCATGGTCAATTCACCTGATATGCACATCTTTGGATTGTGGGAGGAAACACTCTGAGGAAACCCATGCAGACATGGGGAGAATGTGCAAACTCCACACAGACCATAGCCCGAGGCTGGAATCAAACCCGGGTCCCTGGCGCTATGGTGTAACAGCGCTAGCCACTGTGCTGCCCATGATGAATTTAACGGGAGAGTGGTGTTTCCTGGGGAGGACTTTTGGGGAGAGGGAGTTTGGATTGGCTCTCAGCTGGTCCTACCTTTCTGATGCTCAGCCACTGAGTGCCTTTTACCCAGGGACAACTCTGCCCTGGGCAGTTGCAAGCTGACCACACTGTTTCGGCTGTCATGTATTCTGCCTAGCAACAGACAACCATCCCGTCCTGCCCAACAACTGTGTTAATTCCAGCAGCAACAGCATGAGGCACTTAAGTCATCCTTAATTCATAAAGGACTCAATTGGCAGCATGATAGGAGTGTCAATGAGGAGCCTTCCTGTCCAGGACTTAACTGTGGCTGACATGTAAAGGTAGCCAGATTCAGTTAAAACACTATCCAACCTCATTACAAGCCTTTCTTAGCTCCCAGCTCACCTCCAGGGACTATAAAATAAGGGTCTCAGCTTTTTAAAATATGATCTTTAAAAGGAGTAATTTACATTTTAACTTTCTTGATTTAGCTCTCTTGCCTAACAGTGCAAAGCAATTTTAAATTCGATGAATATCAGTAGCTTCTCTCGAACAGCATACAAATTCCATGCAGTCTCCAACTTCTTAATTGACCTGTCAATCAAACAAACCAGGGTTTCTACTCTGCCACCTATACAGCTGCACTCATTTTCACACGTAGGGCATCACATATTCCTTGCTACGTGTCATCTCTCACACTTCGACTTTCACACTTTTATCCATGAAACAGGCAGGAGCTTCATTTCAATCCAATCTGCAGTGGGCATGGTGCCCTTTGGAATGTGATGGCTTACATCACAACATGAACCTGGCTGCTTCTGATTTCCTCCAACAAATTATGCAAAGCTGGGATCAGTGATTGTCCAAAGAGACTCTATATAGAGCATTATAATGTCAGGAACTATATGCCAGCTGAGGAATGAAGACTTGTGCTCCAGAACTAGCCAAGCTGTTCCAGTTCGGCTGCAAACAAATGCATCTACCAAACAATATTGAAAATTGTTCAGTTATGTCTTGTCCACGAAAAGCAGGAATAATCCAAATCAGCCCGTTTTTTCAACCACCAGTCTATTCTCATTCATCAGCAAGATTAGGGAGGGTGCTGTTGACTGTGCTGCTAAAGCACACTTACTCAGCAACAACCTGTTTGTCTGTGCTGTTTGGATTTCCCCCAACATCATTTGGTTTCAGATCTCATTTCAGCTTTGGTCCAAACTTGGACAAAACGATGAATTCCAGAGGTGAAAGTCACTGCATTTCTCGCTCGACTATGTGAAGTCTCAGACGGCTCAGACGGCTTAGTGGGCGGCACGGTGGCACAGTGGTTAGCACTGCTGCCTCACAGCGCCAGAGACCCGGGTTCAATTCCTGCCTCAGGCGACTGACTGTGTGGAGTTTGCACGTTCTCCCCATGTCTGCGTGGGTTTCCTCCGGGTGCTCCGGTTTCCTCCCACAGTCCAAAGATGTGCAGGTCAGGTGAATTGGCCATGCTAAATTGCCCGTAGTGTTAGGTAAGGGGTAGATGTAGATGTAGGGGTATGGGTGGGTTACGCTTCGGCGGGGCGGTGTGGACTTGTTGGGCTGAAGAGCCTGTTTCCACACTGTAAGTAATCTAATCTAAACTGAAGTCGAAAGGAATTAAGAGAGAACCTTCCATGACTGGAGGCATACCTTGCACTAAGGAAGATGGTTGGACTCTGTAAACAATCTCAGCCTCAGGACATTGTGTCCAGAGTTCTTTTGGATAATATCCTAAATCCAACCAACTTCATCCAACCAACTTTATCAATGGCCATTCCCTTCACATAAAGGCAGATGTGGCTGTGCTCACTGGTGATTTACCACTGCTCAGATATTGAAGCAGCCCACCCCCACACACAGCAAGACCTGGACATCAAGCTGATAAAGTGGCAAATAATATTTATGCCATGCAAGTGCCTGACAATGTGCATCTCTGACAAGAAAGAATCTAACCATTTCCCTTTGAGATCAATGGCATAACCATCACTGAAGTCCTGTGCCATCAATATCCCATGGTTACAATCAAACTGAAACTTAACTGAACACCCAGATAAGTACTGTGTCTACAAAAGCAGGTTACAGACTGGTAGTTTTGCTGTGTGTAACTCACCTTCTCACTCCTGAAAGCCTGAAACCATATAACTGACACAATTAAGAAGCAAATTCCCTCGAAGTTGTGTGGCCAAAGCTCCTGTACGCTTGTTGATGTACTAGGACATTTACCTCCAACTCTGGACGTCACTGTTATGACCTTGAAGAGCTGTACAACAGCAGTAAAAATTAGAGGAAATGTAGTACAGGAGAAAATACTCTCCATGTAACTGGAGGAGTGCTCCTGCAAAAGCACTCAAGAAGCTTGACACTATCCAAGATAAAGTAGCCAGTTTGATTGCACTTCAGACACCATCTCAAACACTTACTCTTTCCACATCGCACAGAGGTACCAATGTATACCTTCGACAAAATGCACTATAGCAACTCACCCAGTGTCCTTTGACAGGACCTTCTAAACCCACAACCACTTCAGATGCATGGGAACACCACCACCTGAATGCTTCCTTTGCAGTCATAAGGCATCCTGAATCTGACCTATTACACTGTCCCTTCACCCTCACGAAATTAAAGTTTTGGAACTCTCTTCGAAACAATACGGATGAGTGTACTTAGACCAGATAGACCAGTGTGGTTCAAAGAAGGCACTCATCACCACCTGCACTGACTGGAAGGGTAGGTAAGGCAGGAAACGTCACAACCTTTAAAAAGAACTTGGATGAGCACTTGAAATATCATAGCATGGGCAATAAATGCTGGCCTTGCCAGGGGCTCACATCCTAAGAATTAATGAAGTAAAAGGAAGAAAAAGAAAAGTAAATGGAATGCTGGTCTTTACGTTATAGAGTATATGTAACCCAAGACAGCAATGATATATAAAGCCTGGTGTGTTACCACATGAAGTATAGTGTTCTTTTCTAGGTTTGTAATATTTTTTGGCCTCAGAAGGAAATACAGGTCAGATGAACCACAATCATAGCTGAATTACAAAGTGTCAAATTAGCAGGAAGTACTTCACAAACTAGAATTATATTATTGTGGAATTTGGAAAGTTAAGGAATTCGAATTAGAACCGGTTTTGTTGTCACATTCACTGACATGAGGTCGGGTGTCTGTGCTGAGGCCGGGAGTCCCTGCTGAGGTCAGGGGTTTGCACTGAGGCCGGAAGTCCATGCTGAGGCCAGGGGTCCATGCTGCGGCCGTGAGTCTGTGCTGAGACCGGGAGTCCCTGGTGAGGCCGGGAGTCCCTGGTGAGGCCGGGAGTCCCTGGTGAGGCCGGGAGTCCATGGTGAGGCCGGGAGTCCCTGGTGAGGCCGAGAGTCTGTGCTGAGGCCAGGGGTCCGTGCTGAGGCCAGGGGTCCGTGCTGAGGCCGGGGGTCCGTGCTGAGGCCGGGGGTCCGTGCTGAGGCCGGGGGTCCGTGCTGAGGCCGGGGGTCCGTGCTGAGGCCGGGGGTCCGCGCTGAGGCCGGGGGTCCGCGCTGAGGCCGGGGGTCCGCGCTGAGGCCGGGGGTCCGCGCTGAGGCCGGGAGTCTGTGCTGAGGCCGGGAGTCTGTGCTGAGGCCGGGGGTCTGTGCTGAGGCTAGGGGTACACGCTGAGGCCATAGGTCCGCGCTGAGGTTGGGAATCTGCCATGAGACTGGGGGTCTCTGCTGAGGCCCAGAGTCTGCCATGAGGCTGGAAGTCTGCGTTGGTTTCGCCTCAAGGCTGGGAGACAGGGTGATTGGACTGGAGGGGGTGTGGAGGAGATCACCAGGAAGCTGCTTAGGGTGGAGTGCTATAATTATGAAAAGCTCAGGTTGTTTTCTTTGGAGCAGAGAAGATTGAGAGGGGTCCTGATAAAGGTGTATAAGATTATGAGGGCCCAGGTCAGGTTGAATAGAAAGCAGCTGTTCTCTGAGATTGAAGGATCAATAATGAGGAGATGTAATTTTAAAGTGAACATCAGGAGGTTTAGTGATGATTTATGAAAACATAATTTCACCCAGAGTGTGGTGACTATGTGAAACTGCCTGGGAGGAAACTTCACAATTTTCAAAAGGATCTTGGATGAGCACTTGAACTATCATAACATTCAAAGCTAAGGGCCAAGTGCTGGAAAGTGGGACAAGTTTGGATTTAAAATAGTTTTGTTGTTAGATTAGATTCCCTACAGTGTGGAAACAGGCCCTTCAGCCCAACAAATCCACACCGACCCTCCGAAGAGTAACTCATCCAGACCCATTCCCCCTAACTAATGCACCTAACACTACAGGCAATTTAGATTAGATTACTTACAGTGTGGAAACAGGCCCTTCGGCCCAACAAGTCCACACCGCCTCGCCAAAGCGTAACCCACCCATACCCCTACATCTACCCCTTACCTAACACTATGGGAAATTTAGCATGGCCAATTCACCTGACCTGCACATCTTTGGACTGTGGGAGGAAACCGGAGCACCCGGAGGAAACCCACACAGACACGGGGAGAATGTGCAAACTCCACACAGTCAGTCGCCTGAGGTGGGAAATGAACCCGGGTCTCTGGCGCTGTAAGGCAGCAGTGCTAACCACTGTGCCACCGTGCCGCCCACATTTAGCATGGCCAGTTCACCTAACCTGCATATCTTTGGACTGTGGGAGGAAACCGGAGTGCCCAGAGAACATGCAAACTCCACACAGATAGTCACCCAAGGCTGGAATCGAACCTGGGACCCTGGTGCTGTGAGGCAGCAGTGCTAACCACTGAGCCACCGTGCTGCCCATGTTGTCAGCTCAGAAGGCCAAAGGACCTCTTCTGCACTATATGAGTTTAAGATAATTCTATTACTTACATTTTAATAGTCAAAAATGCAAACAAACTGACTAATTACAGCTGTCTGGAAGACTGGTGCTGGAAAAGCACAGTAGGTCAGGCAGCATCCAAGAACCAGGAAAATCGACGTTTTGGGCAAAAGCCCTTTTGCATCTGCAGTCCCTACTTTTGCCTAATTACAGCTGTGCCAACTATGCACCAAACTATACTGGACTTCAAATGTAAACATATTCTGCTGCTATTATCCTCACAGTCATAGAGTCATGAAACATGGAAACAGACCTTCAGTCCAACTTGTCCAGGTTATCCTAAACTGAGCTAATCATGCTTGCCTGTGTTTCCTTTCCTTTTCCTGTATCTGTCTGAATGTCTTTTAAATGTAATTGTATCTGCCTCTATCACTCCTCTGGCAACTCGTTCCATATACACACCCTGTGTGTGAAAAGTTGCCCTTCAGGTGCCTTTTAAATCTTTCCTCTCTCACCTTAGACCTATGCCCTCTAGTTTTGGACTTGCATACTCTTGGAAAAAGACCTTGGCTACTCACCTTGTCTATGACTGTCTTGATTTTATAAACCTCTATAAGGTCACCCCGCAGCTCCAGGGAAAAAAATGTTCTAGTCTATCCAGCGTCTCTTTATAATTCAAACCGTCCAGACATGGAAATATTCTTTTCTTTCTGTACCCTTTCTAGTTTAACAACATCCTTACTACAAGAGGGCAACCAGAATTGTATGCAGTATTCTAAAAGTGATTACAACAATGTCTTATATAGCCTCACCAATATCCTGTATAGCTGCAACATGACATCCAATCTCCTATACTCAGTGCTCTAACCGATGAAGGCAAACGCCTTTTTCACCATCCTGTTTACCTCCGATGCCACTTTCAAGGAACAATGAACCTGCATCCCTGGGTCCCTCTGTTCAACAACACTCCCCAGAGACCTATCATTAACTGTGTAAGTCCTGTCTGATTTGTTTTACCAAAATATATCTCTCAGTTACCTAAATTAAACTTAATCTGCCACTTCTCAGCCCATTGGGCCATCTGATCAAGATCTCGTTGTACACTCAGGTAGTCTTCTTCAAAGTTCATTATATCAAAAATATGTGTCATCAGCAAACTTACTAATTTGTGCGTCCTATGTTCTGAACCAAATCATTGATATAAATGACTAACCACAGCAGACGCAGAACTGATCCATGCAGCTCATCTCCAGTCACAGGCCTCCAGTCTGAACAACAACCCTCCACCTCCAGTCCTGACTACCTGTGATATCTATTCCCCATCTTCTGATGTCTAATTTATATTAATGCTCAACTTAACCAACCAGCATTCCCACTCAAAATGATGAGAGAATGATGATTTCATGCCCAAATCAGGACCTTAGAACACAGGTATCATTTTTCTAATCAACAGGAAAATGTTGATTCAGTGGCTAACCATTATGAGTGGCTTTGGTTAGTGAACTTAAATCACTGGGATCATTTGTGGAAACATTTGTAGTTTACGCATTTGGCAGTTTTTGAAATATCAGAAATGTAACACCTCTAAACAAATACTTTAAAATCTTAAGTTTTCAATCACACGTGAGTAACAGAGGAAGTATATGTTGATGAGCATTCTGTGTAATTCCATGAGAAAGTTGAACATAATATTAAAAATCACATGAAGATTATTGTACAAAATGCATGAGTGTTATTAAATAAGTGATGACATTCATAATTTGTGACTTACGGTTTTCCATCTGAGAACTACATTTTGTTACTGTTTCCTGTTTCTGTGTACATTTTCAATTTTCAGAAATTTATTTCCAAACAGGCTGCAATATGTTAATTTTTGTGTCAGTGTTTATTCAATCTGAGTGATAATGTGTTTGAATGGTCTAAGATGAGTATCACCTTTGTCAAGCTGTTATAATTAAAATTTTATGTCCTGCCTTCAAGTAAAGTTGAGATTCTCCGTGAAAGCTTCAGATTAAGCTAAGAATCAGGAAATGAATTGAGACTATCACTGCATGAAGAAACATTCTTGTCCTTAGTAGCTCTGTCAGTGTTTGTCATTGTCAGTCAGACACTCACTCACACACACACATCAACACACATACACGCATCTTTCGTCTTTGACAATTGATTTTTTTTCTTTATTTCTTCTTTGCAAGCCTCACTTGAATTATATCAATATGGTAGCATTTATTCTATTGGCTGCAGTCTTGCCTTATTTTAATGATGCATAGTTGAAGCATTTTTAGTTTGACGGCTGTAAATTTTGCAAACAATTCTGTCCCTTCCTCTGTTTTCATTGCATTAAAATACTGTTAAACTGATGATTCTTGACAAACATCCAAAAAGACAAACCTAGTGTACACCAGGAATAAGTATTAGAATAGAGCTTATGATCTGATTTTACTCAAGTAGGGGTTCGTAGCAGCTGCGAAGTTATGACAGTTCTCAAATGCTGTGGAATTTTAACTCAATGCCATGCATATTTCTTTTTAAACAGATTCCTCACCCATAAGTCAGCCTGATTGATCAGTGTGGTTGCCAGGTAAAAGCAAGGACTGCAGATGCTGGAAACCAGAGTCAAGATTAGAGTGGTGCTGGAAAAGCACAGCAGGTCAGGCAGCATCCGAGGAGCAGGAAAATCAACGTTTCGGGCAAAAGCCCTTCATCAGGAATAGAGGTCGTGTAGTAGCCATTCAGGCAGGAAGGTTATAATCACTGGTGTACAGGGCACACGGTTGGGAGTATCATGTTAATTGGTGTGCTGTCAAACGTTAGGGAGAGTTCAGAAGGGGTCAGAGAGCATTGGGACTGGTGGGCAAAGATTGGAGAAATCATCAGATTGGAAGAATCAGAGGTGCGGGTGGTCAATGATGGGGATTTTTATTGGCAGCATGGCCAGCGATCACATGAACATAGGTGTTGGGAGGGTGTTAGGGAGAGTTTATGCACGTAGGTACCTTTGTTGCAATTGTCAGAGGCACTCCTGATCTGCCTTGGTCCAAAAACAGTGCTGTAAAAGCACTTTGACGATAGATTCAGCATTCACATCTCTTTTTACCTGATGGGTTTCCCAGGCAACACAGTGAATATTAGTTAAAAATAGAAACCCTGTGAAATTCACGCATGTGGCCTCCTTAAAATGTTTCAGTGAGCAACTCTTCGCTTAATAGCAAGCCACTCATTCCATCTCTGTTAAAACTGAAAGTGGTCAGGCTTGAGTAGTCAGGTTCCTGCTTCAGGTTTTTATATTGTAACTTTCTGTTTGACTCAAACCCACATGTTTTGGGGTTAAAAGCATCTTCCGTTTATCAGATGACAATGACACATTGCAGGGATGGGGTAAGAATTCTGTATTTTCCACTGTTTCTTATGTAATCAATTGAATTAACATTGTTGGCAAGCCTTCAAGTTTAGACAGAATAATAATCACTTAAAAAGCATATAAACGTCCAAGAATTCAGATTTTCTTTTCAAGTTTATGCACTGTAGCTGTATTGACCTCTTCACCCTGAACTCTGAGTCATCCGGAGTCTTTGTAGGAAAGGTTTTCCCTTTAAAATGCTTGCAAATATTAAGAAAATGATTTAAGTGCTACTTGAAAGGGTTTTAAGATGTTTCATGGTGACACACTGGTAATTGCAGGGGAAACGGAGAACGCTTGACATGGGTTTGACTGACTTTACCTTAATCTTAACCAACAACTGACCATTTCATAGTGGGTTAGCATGGCTGCCTCACAGTGACTGGGACCCGGGTTCAATTCCAGCCTCGGTTAACAGTCAGTGTGGAGTTTGCACATTCTCCCTGTATCTGTGAATGATCCAGTATCCTCCAACAGTCCAAGTATGTGCAGGTTAGATGGGTTAGCCATGTTAAACTGTCCATAGTATCTCAGGATACTTGGACTAGGTGTGTCACCCATTGTAAATGTGGGGGTATAGAGATAGGTGGGGTAGGGTCTTTGTAGAGTCAGTGCAAAGTCGATGGGCCAAATGGCCTCTATCAGAACTGTAGGGATTTTACTATTCTATAAACTGGTCAACAATCCAAAGCAAAATTAAATATAATAATGTGTTTATTAAGAATGCTTTAAAATTCTGTTGTTTTGGTTTGCTTATTGGGAAATCTCTAAGTATCTTGCATCTCTGTGCTTAATCTCAGAGGTGTCATGATACACCAAAGAGGAAAATGAGCAAAACAAGTTACATCTTATTGAAATCCGGCAAATAAAAAGGAAAATGCTGGGAAGATGTTACAGAGTAGCCAGTGTCTGTGTAGAAGGCTATTTTAGTGTTTTAGACACATCCTTTTCTTCAGAACCTACTCCCAGTACTGAATGCTGAGGCTAGCAACTCTCACTTTTATAATTCAGTGTTCAGCTTCGTAAAATTCAATTACAGTCGTACTTTTTGTGAAGGCTATCTTTCTCTGTCATTAATGATTTGATGTAAGTGATCTTCAAAGCTCCAGGGATCTCTTTACATATATTTTCATATACAGTAAAGTCACCATAAGTCAAATCACTCAAATTCATGTTAAATGGAGATTTGAGAGACACAAGAAGGCCCCTAAGTCATCTGGTTTTGCTGACAGAAGTACTCGATTTAGTAAATAAAGCAAATGAAGACATTGATGCATTAAATATATGAAAATGCCTTTCTTTTTTAATTTGTTCATCGTGTACAATAAATGGCATTGAAGAACATCGCAAAATGGCTGTGGAATAACTCAGTAATCTTTTTCTGCTTAACCCACTGTCTTTAAACCAGTGTGATACAACTCATCAAGGCAGTCAGCCACCTTGGCCAGTTTCAGCTCGCTGTACGACCATCCAATGGCCTTGGCGGCTTCAGCTAGACAAACAAGCCAGTGAGTGTGCAGGTGGGCATTCATTGGTCTCCTTAGAGGCATTGGCTTCCTCAGGTTCCTAAGTTGAAGAATGTATTGAACCTTCAATTGCCTCACCTGTCAGTTTTGTTGTGCAGTATATGGTGTCATCTGCCTCAGTGTAAGTTTCCATGGTTGAGTTGTCTCCACTGGAATTTTCATATCAGTTTTCTGCCGATGAACAAATAGAGCCTCAGCCCAGGTTGGTTGGCTTCACTTAACTCCAGCTTATTCTTGGCATCTTGCGCAGTCATAGCCAGCTTGAACTCAGTGTGGCAGAAGCATTTGGTGATTGCTGCTTCTTCTGTCACCATCATGAGCATGGAGTTTGGAATGACATGTTGTATACCTTCTTATCGATGGCCTTGAGAACCTGCAAGATCAGCTACTGTCAATAGTTGATGTTTACCCTGATTCATCATTCGTTCCTGCCCCCTGATTTTTTGGCTGGAGCTTGGCTGGGATGTTGACTTCACCCCCTGGTTTTCCACTTGTTCTATCGTATTCATCTTGTGAAGGTCCAATCGGCAGCACTTTGAATGTTCTTACAGGTTTTGCTGTACTTGCAGGGTTTTAATGTCATTTCACAGAGATCACTCAACCTTGGTGAATGGATTGCCTGTAATTATTTGTTCTAGCCTGGTCTCAGTCTGCTCTGATAGGGTGTTGCGGGCAGACACAAGATAAGCATTCATGAGTACGCCAAATCTGGACTTACCAATTTGGAACACCAGTTTATCACCAACAACCTTCTAATTCTCCAAGTGGGAATGGCTGACAACAGGAGTTTTGTGTTATTCAAATTTGACTCTGTGGGATTATGTGTGGGCACTGAAGATGATGACCTATAAACCAAACATTTCTGTACTATTTCTGCAAAGTTGAGCATTCATCAGTAGAATTTCATATCATTAATAATGAGTTTTTATGCTTACAGCAAAGGTTTCTCAACCCTTGACCCCAATTGTTCCCTGACTGAGGAGGAACCAGGGCTAAAAGGGATGTACACCATAAATGCATGCAATTTAATTGGAAAGATAAGGTCACCATAATCTTACACCGTCGGGCTGCTCTCTCATTAGGGAGAAATGCCTAGTGGTGATTTAACCTGAGGGTCGCTATGTCTCAAGTGAGAGGAGGGGTTGTGCAGGAAAATCCTTCATGGTGACCTCAAGTGGGATATAGAAATTGAACTCACACTGTTGGCATCACTCTGTATTTACGAAGCAGCCGTCAAGCCGAACAAACTAAGTGACCCCATTAGATATTGTAATCACACAGCCAGAAGTTAACTGTTCATTTAAGAGTATATAGTCCTTGGAATAAGATTGAACAAAAGTCTTTTCCTCCTTTCTGCCTGAGGAGAAATTGTAATTATAGGACCATGCAGCATTAAGTAGCAATTCATTCCTTTAGTCCTCAGTACTTTAAGCATTTCCTGTGGTTTTGTGAGCATGATCACTGAGTACAGTGTGGTAATCTCAATCATCTGCTTTGCTATTGCTTTTGTAATTTGTTCAGGTCACATCTTTAAACCCTGAATTGGGCAATAAAATATAATGACTATATCAGGTCACCTACACTGCAAGTATAAGTAGAGAATTACATCAAATAATGGTTTCACATTAAGTGAGGTAATCTCCAAAAATTACTTAACTCTGAGGTTTGGTCTGAACACAATGCACTGTGGTACAAGTAAAATATTTTTCATAATTAATGGAAAAAGGCAAAGGCCATCTTCATTTACATTATCTTGTTTACATGGTAACAAATCTATTCCTAACACCTGAGCCATCTCCGTGTATTGCAATCAGTAACTGCTTGCTTCTGAACTCACAGTATGCCTCCTCAATTTCCGTCTTTATTTTAATTCTCATCACATCTGTAGTGCTGTCAATGCCAACATTTCTGACAACCAGCACCCCATCACATATCAGTGACTGACACCAACTGAACCATGGGGTTAGGTTTCTTATTAAGTTTCTGAGTAAGCTAAATAAGACACTGAGACAGCAAACCATATGTAATGACGTAAGTGATTTACATGTAATAATGGATCAATGCCAAAATCAGCATGATAAGAATTACTCCCTTGATATATCTGAAATATACAGAACATTTATCTAATATTCATGAATTTACTGTCCATTCTAATTGAACTGCAGATTTGATCCCTCAGTTATTAAATCTCTTAAGTGGTCATATTTGTGATAATTATTTGGCAGCAATTGATATGATAATCACATACTTGTTTAAATAATATTTTGGTAATTTTAGACTCTTCTGTTTTGCTTTGTGATTCTGGGAGGTTTTGGAATTTTGACTGACATCAGGAAGGTCAATCAAAACGTACAGCTAGCTGCACTCAGGCAAGTGACTGTGCTCAGTGTTTACAAAGAAGCGCAGTGCAGTGAACATGGAGTATCAAAGTCTTCTTGTTTGCACTAATATAACACACTAATTTACACAAATATTTACATAACTGGCACACTTTGTTCCCTGACCTTCTGCAAAGTCCCACAAGTAGTTCAAAGAATATTCACTCTTTGAGGCATAGGTTGCTTTTCTATCCTTGGAAGAGATTTGATCTTAATGCTTCCTTACAAAGGTTATCCTTCATCCTCTTTGGTCAACTCTTGGGATTCAGAATGACTTACTTCCATTCATATTTAATGAGGTCTGAAGTAAGAGTTCATACCAATGCGAGATGTGTCAACCACAGTGATGCTTTTGAAGGATTGGGTGCAGGAGTTCTCCTCGAACACCCCAGCTTCATATTTCCACTGAAGTTTCTCAATGTGTTTGGCATCTTTCCAGATGAACCCTCTCTAGTTTCGTTGGTAACAAGCCAGACTTTTCCATGAGTCAGCAAAGACGTTTGACCTCTTGAGGAATGCTTTGAAGACTTCTCTGAAGTGGTCCTGTTGTTCCCCCTGTCTGAAGATGAAGGCGCCCGCGTGTTAAGGTGCCCTCATGTTAAGACATCTTTATACCACATGTATAAGATGTTGCAGAAATGATTCCAATCGTAATGGGTAGGCAGAGAAAGCCTCACTGTTCTCAGGCCTACCCCAGGCAAAGTGTCTCCAAACTCCCTGCTGAGACTTTCCTTTGATCAGCCAGAGCTTATCTGTTTCACTTGCCTGTCCACAAGCAGGCAGATAAATATGTAAATATGCTATCACACAACTTCCACACCATCTCTAGCACGATTGGCCACAGGCAAGACCTCGTTGGCTCAATGATCTAATGGTCTCCCATTCTACCTTTACCTGGGTCCTTTCTTTGGGCCCATCTTTCCAGAACAGGGATGGTTAGATCCACAGGACCTCGCTGTTCTATTGATCTTTTTGTCAAATCATTGTAGACAAACATTGTATAAACCATAGTTGCATAGTGAAGTTTCCAACATTGTTAACTGCACATTCATGGCTTAAGGCGATTTATCACCAGTGTGTAGATGGCTGCTAATGACATCATTATCATTATCAATTTTACATTTCAGCATTAAACTCATGAATGATTTTCACAACAAAGAAGGGGTCCATTTAGCCCATCCTACTTATACTGGCTCTTTGAAAGCTCTATCAAATTACTACCACTGTATTGTTCTTCCCCCAAAAAATTCTTTGTCAAGTAGTTTTCCACTTCCCTTTTCACAGTTCTTGCCAATTACATTAAAACTGGACCATCTATTACTGGTCGTCCTGCAGAAAAGGCAAAGAAATAGTCTCTTCATGTCGACATTTTAAAATCCTTCATAATTTTGGACACCTTGATCAAATCTCTTCCAAACTTTAATACTTCTTGGAAAATTGTTACAACTGGGGTGGCCTAGTGGTTAGCACGGCTATGTCATAGCACCAGGGACCCAGGTTCGATTCCAGCCTTGGGCGACTGTCCGTGTGGAGTTTGCACATTCTCCCTGTGTCTGCCTGGGTTTCCTCCAGGTGCTCTGGTTTCCTCCCACAATCCAAAGATATGCAGGTTAAATGGATTGGCCATGCTAAATTGTCCGTAGTGTTAGGTGCATTAGTCAGGGCTAAATGTAGCGAAATAAGCCTGGGTGGGTTACTCTTCAGAGGGTCAGTGTGGGCTTATTGGGCCAAAGGCCATGTTTCCACACTGTAGGGAAACTAATCTAATCTTTTCTAGTTCATCCACATGGCTGAAGCACTTAAAAGGCAACTGGATTGGTATATGAATAGGAGGGTTTAGTGGAATATGGGTCAAATGCTAGCAAATGGGACTAGATTTATTTAGGATATCTGGTTGGCATGGACAAGTTGGACAAGAGGGTCTGTTTCTGTGCTGTATATCTGTGTGACTGTGACTCCTCATCCCTGTTACCATTCCAGTCAATCTCTTCTGAACTCAGAACTAACAACGAAAAATAACCAACTCTCACATTATCAAAAAAATGTTATCAAGTCAATTTTATTAAAGCCACAGCTTTAAGATGAATAATAATAATTGGTACATAAAGAAAACATAATAATTAAATGAAAAATAATTAAATGAAAAGCTGAATACTTGGTGAACTGGGAAAAATTGAATGTTTTTGTTCTTGACTGTTAAAATGTGCAAGTTTGTTTGGTTTTTACACCAAAACTTGGCATCATTCCAACAGTATGCATTGCAATAGGACTCTTCATGTGCAGGAAGGTGCATCAACCATTTAACATAAGACAGAGGAACCAAAGCTGGAGAAAAAAGGAAACATGTAAACGATGAGGATGCAGAGAAGACCAATAGTACACAGTTGAGGGCAGGCCTTTGAAGCTGTTTCTAAAAGCTCGGCAACAGATGGCAGAGTATCTAGAGGAAGCTTAAATCATTAAATGTAAGTCATTAAGTAAAACATACCATCTTACTACCAGAGCTCAAAGGCAAAAAAATGCAGAAAAGGCAAAGCACAAGTTTAGGCCTAGATTAAAAGGCTTCTCAAGTTGTACTGTATACTGCAGCACTAAGCTAAGTCCCACTTCATCTGAAAAGCTTTGTTGTAAACTTCAGAATATACCTTCATTCAAAGAAGAATTTTATCATGTAACAAAAATTATTAACAAATATCTTTCCTGAGATAAATGTAATATCTTATTTACACAGTACCATTGAATTGAATCTTCTTCGGCATTTGCACAACCTTTTATCCCTTAAGCAGTGCATGTGTCAGCTATAATCTGATGCACGTACTGTACAGCTGGGACTCTACTCAGGCTGTTTACACAGATACAGTGCAAACTGTTTTATTTCATAATGAATTTAAAATCATCGATTAGAGTTGTGTATTTTGAAGCTGTACTATTTTAAAAACTAAATCTAATTTGGGCTATTGGCAAGTTTGATACAAAACTGAACCAGGAACTTTATGTAAATAGAGATAAGACAGTAAAATACTGTGACTACTGAAAACAATGTATTTATAAAGATCTTTCATCTTGAACTTATCAGAACCTTTACTTTCAATGGTTATTAATTGTTGAGAGTATCCATGTAAAATGTGAAAGTGTACAGCCTACCAAACACCCTTAGGTTTGAATCTTGGTACAGATTTTGGTGCAAATATGCAATCAAAATCAAATTAGTTTTAGCTTTTGCTGGTTTTGTCACAATGTGAAGAGCCTTGGAAATGTGAGGCCTCATCAAGGCACTATTCATGTTCTAGAATGCTCTCCCTTTTGGTCAATCATGATGGCAGTTATAGAGGAAAGCATAATTGAGACTGCTCTAGTATTGTGGACAAAGGTAGTTAAGAGGCAATTGACTTCAAAAGGAATAAATTGCAGAATAAAATTATGTTCCAAATTAGTAAAATTATCGAGTCTGCAAAAATTAAATTATTATTTGGAGTACGTTCTCCAAGAACCTTTCATTTGGATTTTGTTTGCAAAGTGCTGTGATAGAAGTTGCAATCTGTGCCTAAAGAATGATTGTACTGTAGGTGTAAATCACTTCTTCTTCTTAAGCAGTCCTTCAGGATTGAGGATGACTTGCTTCCATTCCAGTTTGATGCATTTTGAGATGGCTGTTAACGCTAATGCATGGTTTGCAGACTTTTCCATCTGTGGGCAGGTGATATTTGAAGGGTTGGAAAGTTAGGTAGATTAGGGGTTTTCTGTGATGACTTGTCGTTGACTCTGCATGTCTCCAACCAAGTTTCTCAGTGTATATGGTGACTTCTCAGATGAGCACTCTCCATTTTGTTCAGTCACAAACCATGGCTTTCCATGAGCCGGTGGCGTATTTGATCACTTTAGGGAAGTTTTGAGGACATCCCTAAAGGGGTTTTGCTGTCCTCTTGGGAGTATTCTCCAGCAACTAAGTTATGAGTGGAACAGTTGCTTTGGTAGTATGCTGTCAGACATATAAATGACATGTCCCACCTCATTCATAAAGCCATGAAGTATTGGATACAGGGAGATTTGGCTATCTGGATTCAGAATTGGCTGGCTGACAGAAGGCAGAGAGTGGTTGTGAATGGAAAGTATTCTGCCTGGAGGACGGTGTTGAGTGGGGTCTCGCAGGGCTCTGTTCTTGGGCCTCTGCTCTTTGTAGGTTTAATAAATGACTTGGATGAGGAGGTTGAGGGATGAGTTAGTAAATTTGCAGATGACACAAAGGTTGGAGGTGTCATCGATAGTATCGAGGGCTACTGCAGGTTGCAGCGTGACATAGACAGGATGCAGAACTGGGCTGAAAAATGGCAGATGGAGTTCAACTTGGATAAATGCGAAGTGATGCATTTTGGAAGGTCGAACTTGAATGCTGAATATAGGATTAAAGACAGGATTCTTGGCAGCATGGAGGAACAGAGGGATCTGGGTGTGCAAGTACATAGGTCCCTCAAAGTTGCCACCCAAACGTATCGGGTTATTAAGAAAGCATATGGTGTTTTGGCTTTCATTAACAGGGGGATCGAGTTTAAGAGCCGCGAGGTTTTGATGCAGCTGTACAAGTCCCTGGTGAGACCACACTTGGAATATTGTGTCCAGTTCTGGTCGCCCTGCTATAGGAAAGACACAGAGGCTTTGGAGAGGGTGCAAAGAAGGTTTACCAGGATGCTGCCTGGACTGGAGGGCTTGTCTTATGAAGAAATGTTGAATAAGCTTGGACTTTTCTCTCTGGAGAGAAGGAGGAAGAGAGGAGACCTGATCGAGGTGTCCAAAATAATGAGAGGAATAGATAGAGCCAATAGCCAGAGACTTTTCCCCAGGGCAGGATTGACTGGGACGAGAAGTCATAGTTTGAAGATATTAGGAGGAAGGTATAAAGGAGACGTCAGAGGTAGGTTCTTTACGCAGAGAGTTGTGAATACATGGAATATGTTGCCAGTTGTGGTGGTGGAAGCAGAGTCATTGGGGACATTTAAGCGACTGTTGGACATGCACATGGATAGCAGTGAGTTGAGGGGTGCATACGTAAAGTTGACGGGTGCGTAGGTTAAGTTACTATATTTTACATTAGGATTAAATCTCGGCAGAACATCTTGGGCCAAAGGGCCTGTTCCGTGCTGTACTTTTCTATGTTCTATGAGCATTGGTTTTGTGTGATTGGCACCTTGATGATTGGCAGACTGGCTTCAGAGAGGACACTGAGTTGGACTACCTTTTTTGTCACTTCATCTGGAGAGCCTTGCAATGGCAGCATTTATGATCCCTCTCCAAAGCTTACTGGATACAAATGCAACTTCAAATAGAAAAGATCATTTTCATGAGCAAGTAATTGGTATAATTTTTTACAATCTTGCATGTTTGCTTTTAATAGGAATATTTCCAACAGAATATTGATATCCTATTGAAGTCTGTTATTTTAGGAGGATGAGAGTATGGCTTTGTTTAATTGGTTGCAGTTTCTAATAATTTTTAGTGAATTTTTTTTATTGACGTGCACTGACATTAAGGGACAAAAGCACAATTATGTCAGTAATTATCCATGCAGATTAGAAATTCATTGATAACTTATTCCATGCATGTATAGAAATGACAGGTAATTTGATAAAGTTTTTTGTGATTCTGGTAATATCAAAAAGAAAGTAAAACAATTCCATTATAATTCAAAAGCTTCTAGAGAGAAAAAAAATAATATTTTGCCATGGACTGTAATGACATTATTGGGAATCAACATTGGTTTGCCAGATGTATTTTCCAATTATGATTCAGTTGTGCAGGAGGTGGGTGCCAATGAAGAGCTGCCCAAGTAAAATTTACATGTTGTATCTATTAAGACTGCACCAAACAAATTCATGTTATTGTCTATTAGAGCTAGATATTTTATGAATGAGTGATTTCTGAAGTTATGTGCTTACTGTCAAACTGGATTGTTGAACCCCAAGCATGGAACAAATTGAGAGTCAAGGCAATATTTGGCTCTTGGGGAAGTCAAGATAACATTGAATTTTGCCGTATGAGTAAAATCAATGAAATGCCAGGTTCTTATTTTTGAAAGGTCAGTGACATTTTAGATTTATGCCTTGATGGGAAATCTGAGACAATGCAAATTTTCACTTTGTATCACGAAACTCAATTACAGTACAATTCACCAAGTGAAAGTTTCATGCGATGGAGAGACCTAAGAAACTAATCCCATTCAGTCCATTTAGACATGTTAATTTTCCCATGTAAATAAATTTTGCAGAGGAAGCAGGTGATTGAAAAATCCTGTTTTCCTTCTGTTTGGTAATGGTCATGAGTATCTCACAAAGTGGTTTCAATCGCAACTGCTGGTTTTGAATGGAGATTCACATTTACACACACCTGGATGGTAAAAGGCCTTCCTGTTCATTACACAGATCCTGTCAATGTTAACTATAACAGAAATTGGAATTATTTTGGTTTCCTAATGTCGATCTAGACTCAGATTCATGGCTTCAGCTGGGGTTTATATTCAAATCAAAGAGCTTAAAAGAGCATTTTCAATTTGTTTCGCATTTTCAAAGTCTACCAATGGCAAATAGCAGAATTATTTATTCTGCCAAAGTTTTTTTTCCCAGCAATAGAGTTGTTTCCTAATTATATGCACACCTGTCAAGGTTTTTTCTAACTCAGTCTTATAAAATCTCTGCCCATTCATGCAATTGCCAGAAAACACAAGATTGAAAACAACAAATTATAATGATTTGGGGGAGCTGATGTTGGACTGGGGTGTACAAAGTTAAAAATCACACAACACCAGGTTATAGTCCAACAGGTTTAATTGGAAGCACTAGCTTTTCAAGTGCTGTTTCTTTATCAGGTGGTAGTTTCAGGGAGTACTGATAATTAATGGAGGGAGCTGGGAATGACTGGTTGTTGCTTTATTCATATGGAATCTAGAAGAGCATTTCTGCTTGTTCAACAGAAATTGTTTAAAATTCACCATTTGGTCTATGCAAAGCTGACTAGTAGATGGTTAATGTAACAAGTTGCATCTAGTAAAATGGATCAGGCTTTTGACTGAAAACACTGAGATATTAAATTTTTCTAGGGAAAAACAATGACTGCAGATGCTGGAAACCAGATTCTGGATTAGTGGTGCTGGAAGAGCACAGCAGTTCAGGCAGCATCCAAGTCGCTTCGAAATCGACGTTTCGGGCAAAAGCCCTTCATCAGGAATAAAGGCAGTGAGCCTGTCCTCTAGCTTATCTCTCCATGCTTCAGGCTCACTGCCTTTATTCCTGATGAAGGGCTTTTGCCCGAAACGTCGATTTCGAAGCGACTTGGATGCTGCCTGAACTGCTGTGCTCTTCCAGCACCACTAATCCAGAATATTAAATTTTTCTGTTATGTGCTTGTTGTATTTTGGAGTGTTTGCTATGTAAGCCTTCGTCACTACCCTGTTTACCTGCGACTCCACTTCTAACAAACTATAAACTCACACTCCAAGGTCTCTTTGTTTGGTAACACTCCCCAGGACCTCACCATGAAATGCATAAGTCCAGTCCTGATTTGCTTTTCCAAAATACAACACCTCACATTTATCTAAATTAAACTCCATCCGCCACTCCTCGGCCTACAAGGTCTTCTTGTACTCTGAGATAACCTACTTGGCTGTCCACTACACCACAAATTTTTGCAAACCATATCTCCTATATTCACATCCATATCATTTATATAAATGATGAAAAGTAGTGGACCCAGCAATGATCTTCGCAGCTCATTGGAACGCCTAATCCTGAAGGGACTATATTAAAAGGAAGTTTCCTTTTTTGGGAGAATCTGGAACTAAGATAATTAAAATAAAAGGGTCACCTCTTTAAAACGGAGATGAGGAAACATTTAATTTTCTCTCAGAGGCTGATGAGTCTCTGGGATTCCTATCTTCAAAATATTTTTAAGGCAGAGTTAGATAGATCCTTGATTACCAAGAGGGTGAAGGAATATTGGGGCATGCAGGAGTGGAGTTAAAATCAGATTAGCCGTGGTCTTATCGAATGTCAAAGCAGTCTCAGAGAGCCAAGAAGCCTCCCCGAGTTCCTTGTTCATGTGTTTATATAGCAGTATTGCTGTTCCTTCACTGTCGCTGGGTTAAAATCCTGGAACTCCCTCCCTAACAGCACTAATGGTGTATTTGCTCCACAAGGATTCCAGTGAATCAAGGAGGCAGCTGGCCACCACCTTTTTGTGGTAATTAGGAGTAGGTAAGAAATACTGGCTTTGCCAGCAATGCCCATATCCCAAGATTGAATGTTTAAAAAAAACTAGGAAATGTGATTCACTCCAATTTACCAGTTCATTTAAAAGGAAATGTTTATAAGCCCAAATAGTATTCTGGCTTAGGACTGAAGATCCATGCACCCTTGAACTAATTGAACCTTTATAAAGTATAGTTATGACATTGCTAACTCCCAAATATTCTGAAAAGAATATCCAAGTTTGCCCTAGTCACAGAACCAGGAAGAGAATATAACCTAAACAACATCCTCTCGACCATCACCAAAGCAATGGAAGAATTCATTGATTGTGCAATTGAATGGAGTTACTCTTCTCCAACCATTTAAAATCTTTTATTGAGAAATGGAATCAGCAACCACAGCCCACCATTCTGAGCTGAGGGGACTCCCTCTGCAGGGGCTTGGAGAATACACGCAGTGCCAAACAGTGTCCATGCCTTAAGTTATTGAATGGAACTTGTGTCCATTGACTGCAATGATTAGCGATTTTTGGATCTCTCTAACATTATCACTCAGTTTACTCAGTTGTCAAGTGTCTGATTGATGAAATAGTTGTTGATCGGCAAGATGACTCATAATCCTTTGATTATAGTAGTATTAGGCTGCCTGTCATTTAATGGGTTTTACTTGTCACTATTAATTCTTCTTAATCTTGGTCTGTATTTGGTTAGTTGAGCTTTATTACTGTCATAGCACATGTCACTTTTCTGATGAAGTGAGGAGTTATCCTTAAAGTTATGCAGATTAAATACAATAGTTGTTTATTTCTGAAAACCTTTGAGATGACATTAAGATGATTATTTTGTTGATCAATTATTCACATTTGTAATGGTATATTGGAAAAGATCTCCCATTACTTACTGGGAAATAAAGCGCTGTCACAGCAGTAATCTTCCATGACTTAATCCACCAAGCAAATGTAATTGACAGTGGTTCAGGCAACGGTTTTTATTTTCTATACTGTCCTTCAGCAAACAATTGCAGATCTTCACTTTTGAATCTCAGACCTTGAGTTTCTCAAACAGATGATACAGGTATGAAGAAATTATTGTGAAATGATGTACCAATAACTACTTCAGTGAGCTGAATACATTGTTATAATATACTTATAAAGGTAGCTCTAAATGTTTTGGATGACTTTTACAATAGATCCGGATAACTGGAAGAAATTAGGCCTTTCAACTCTTGTCAAACCCAACGTTTCATCAAAGACCCGAGCAAATCATATCTTTTTTTAAACATATTCTTTGAAAATATTGCAGGAGTTCCAGTGCATGCAAAAGTAATCTCCTGATTTATGTGGGAACAAATTTCTCAAAAGCTTTAATAGTGATTCTAGCACAAAATGTAAGAGGAAATTAATAAGTTTGAAGAGAAAATAGCAATGTGGAACAGAACCACCTTTGCTACTGCACTTTCCAGGTTTGCTGGAATAATTCAATATTCAATTCAGAACAGCATGCTATATTGTATTTCAGGTGACTGCTTTGGTATATATTTTGAGTTTGCTTGGGCTTGAAGTCTTATCTAAGCATTTGATAGATAAATATTTCGGATGCCTTTCGATGCTTAATAATAACATTTAAATTAATACAAAGCTGCTGAATATGCACTTCATAAATATTGCTGTTCAGAAATAATGATGCCCTGCTGTGTAATTAACTAATAGAGTACATGGAGCCAAATTTGACACAGACTATCAACTGATTCCAAAATTAGGTCAGATATAAAAGCTGAATTTTCAGTTAGAGAGGAGGGTGTCTGTCAAATTTTTATAAAGGCAGAAATAGCTGTTGTTGCTTGAATCATGAAGTCATAGCATAGTTACAGAAAGGGAGCATTCATTCTCATGTTTATGCGGGCTGCCCACAAGAACAATTCATTTCTTCCCACTCTTTACAAATGTGCATTCTTCAGGTAACTATCCAATTCTCTACCTCAATTGATCTCACAGGCAGTGCACTCCACATTCTAACAATTTGCTATGTAAATAGGTAGTGACAAACAGGGTTATTTAGATCTGAGATGAAGGTCAGGATTTTGGTTTTGGGTCAGACTTTAGATGGGATCAAATTGGGGGTCACAAATTTGCATTGCAAGGGGAACAGTTCCCAAGTAATGAGTTTCCTCAAATCGGCTGACTAGTGGCCAAGCATGGGCTTGTAGAATGCCGGGTTGGAGAGCCAATAAAAGGCCCAACAGTCCAGAAGAAGTAGAAGCTGCTATTTTTTTGAAACAGAACATTTTAGCTGTGTGGAAGTTGTAATAAACTAGATGCTAAAAATAATGGTAGACATCAATGGAGTAATGTCAGACAGGTCCAAATAAATAACAGTTTGCAAGATTAATGAATTTTATTTTGTTTCACATTTTTGTGTTGCACAGAGTGTTGCTCCCACTAGACATGACAGTTTACATGAACAAATCTTGATGATGTTTGTTGAGGAATATAAAGTAGCCAGGACACAGTAGCTATCTCCTTTGTTCTTCATCAAATAGTACAACAGGAAATTTACATCCACATGAAGGGTATTGAAAGTTAGCACGTGATAGTGCAGCACTCCCTCAGTACTGCATGGGACTTCCTTACTATGGATGCTGTACTCAAATCCTGGATGGACTCCAGCATTGGCTATCACCTTATATTGGCAAATGGTGTGTGGTGTTTGGATGGTTAGCTCGAATGTGAAGTATAAAGTTTGGTTGCTAATAGTCCCAATGGAAGATCTGGTCCATTGGACCACATTTTAATATGGCCAGTAATGGGAGGAATCACCTTGCACCTTCTGTATTTATAGAACTGGAGGGTCATCCCAGCATCACAAAGATAAATTGAGCGATAGGCTGTCTCCCCTTTCACTACACCATCAACTGTTAGCAGAGCATAAGGAGACTAACCTAACTATAACTGCCCTAATGTAACAGTCAAGATCTAATGACCATCATAGGATCTTGATTAACATATTAAAAGATCCTACTACGATGTAAATTCTGTATTTCTCCAGCTGTCTCTAGCATCACCCTATTCCCACTTGCCAAAACCTGCCTCAGAGGAGGTAGCTTTCAACTTCAGTGAGCTAGATAGTAGTGATAGCAGACTCACATCCTGTTGCACATCTGTATTCACTTTGGAAAGGAAAATTGTGGTGACACCTGCAACAAAAAGACAGCTCACAATAACTAGTTTGCCAATCCCTTGCTGAGGTGAAGAATGTTTGGTATCATATTGAGTTGAATTTGATCAGCAATCGGATGAGTATTAATTTTGTGGTGTTTTATGGAAGATTCCTCTCTGTGAGGCCTGCCAATATTACTCTCACTATTTTCCCATACTCACCTCATTGCCTATGACCAAGTCTCCTGTGATGCCACACTCATCTTATGTTCCACGGGTGTAAGTACTCACCACTGGTGGAACCTCCTGGGAGTCTTGGCACTGGTGCCATCTTTGAAACACTCCCATTTCCTTGGTATAGCATTGTCAGCCAGAAGTTGCCCTTGTTCCTGCACGTAGTGGGAGGGAAACCAAAATCGAGTACATCTCAAAGTACATACGTGGCATGGCTGACACTTTACCGTACATTCAAGTGCACTGCAATATTTGTATTGCTGTTTAAGAGCCAAGCTACACAGCTAACTCACCTTAGGCCTTATCGCGTCTTAGAACTCTGTGGAAGGGAATAATACTCTTCCAAAACTCCCAGTGCAGCCCAATATTCTCTCATTGTTCAATTCAGGACCATAATATACAGGAAAGCCTTCAAATGGTTGAAAAATATCTACCATGTGTCAAATCAATTCAGCAACAGCCAAAGTAAACAGCTAAAAACAAACATAAACTGTATTTGCATCTGGAAACAAAAAAGGACTGCTTGCTTTCATCCAGCTCTCATATACTGGAACTGGATGTCATGTCAATCCTGACGAGCTTGTTGCACTTGACACTGCTGTGTTCTATTAGGCAGATGATGATGTTCCTCCTTTTCTATGTCCTCATCTTGCACCTCCCAACTCTGCCATGTCCATTACGTCTGCTTCAGTTTGGCAGAGCACAGTATGCTTGGATTATGCAATCCACACCATCCAGGATGCTGTGCAATGCTCCCTCAGACCAATCCAAGCATTGGAACCTCAACCTCAATGTCCCAGATCTACTGTATGCTCCACAATAGCGTGGTCCAAACATGGGCATTTTTGTAACTATACTTGGCCTCAGTTAGGGGGGGTTGAGTAACAGAGTCATGGTCCCTGGTGGTGGAGGGTAGCCTTGCCTCCTAGTAAGCATCTTTTTATAAGGCATTCAATCCTTGACAAATACTCCTGTATACATTGGGACATGGGGTACAAAAGCAAGGAGCCCACGGAGTTCCTCTCCATGGACCTTTGACCTCGGGACCTTAATCTGACCAATGTAACACATGAAGTACTGTACAAATATAGTCGGAAATTGTTAAGGTGGTATGATTAGTGATACCTTATCGTCTCACCCCACATCACTCAATGAAGGCAGCAATGTAAAAAGAGCATGTTATTGATTGCGTTGAGTTCAAGACAAGAGGAAATCAATTCTGTGCCCTATGCTGCTGCTGATATTTCAGATTGTCTGCTGGATTGTGGCCCACAGGTGTCACTTAAGATCAGTTCTGCTTCACAGAGATGACTATCTTCAATCTGCGATGACTAATGGTACAGTCAAGATTGCTTATGACCAGGATTTGTATCCCACACAGTTGAACATTGCATACATTTCATGTATAAGATGCTATGATCAGACAACTTCATCCTGTATTGAGTCAGTGCAGATCAATGTCATTGCCCCTTAAAGGACATTACATCACTCATAAGTAGAGCCTACATGCTCAGACAGAAATAAAACACTTCCTCCACCTACTCTGGATATGGTTGTAGTCATCTTCCATTTCAATAATGTTTACAAGTCTCCTGAATAAGGAAGGCAATACAGGTCAAACTTGATACAGTGAGTCACAGACTCAGCTTGGTATCAAGAAGGTCTGCACCCTCAAATCTCTGTGTTCCTCTTCCCTGACACTTCCTGACTAGCCCATGGCATACTGAGTCTTCACATAGTTTTGCACATCTCTGAATTATAGCTTCACCTCTCAACATTACCCTTGAGCTCAATACAGGGTGAAGTTGTCTGATCAAAGCATCTTATACGTAAAATGTATGCAATGCTTGATATGTGGGATACAAATCCTGGTCATAAGCAACCTTGACTATGTCACTGGTCATTGCAGATAGTCATCTCTGTGGCTTAGTTGGATTAGTCATACCAACAATCATGCTGTATTGTACCCCTCTTGAGGTCAGGGTGGTGGTGACCATGGCCTCGCCCACATCACCTGCAGTATTCCTCCAATGCACTATCATCTTCCCTCATTTGTAATAAGACCCCTCCCTTCACAATTACTGTGTCCTTTGCATCGCATTGTACTGTCTTCAGTCCCCAGAATCATGTTTCCCAGCTTCCCCACTATCGTGCATTCACTGATTAACTCCCTTGGACTGACTGCAGGTGGACCGATGTCTAATTTGGATGGAAATCCCCAACTGATGCGTGATTCAACCCTTGACCTATCTGTGCACTGTTCTCTAATTGATTTCCCACGACTGTTCAACTCTGGTCTCCTCACTATAGGAAGGATGTTATGAAGCTTGAAAGGGTTCAGAAAAGATTCGCAAGGATGTTGCCAGGGTTGGAGGGTTTGAGCTATAGGAAGAGGCTGAGTAGGCTAGAGCTGTTTTCCCTGGAGTGCTCTAAGTTGGTATGGATCATCTGACTGTGACTATGCAAAGTAGCTGACTGAATGTATCCAAGTCCCTGGACTTGACTTCCTTGGCTGAACAGTATCTCCCTTGACTTCACCAAGGACATTCAGGGGAGGCTACAGGCTGGTGGTATTATTGCTAGACTGTTAATCCAGAGACCCAGGTTATGTTCTAGGGAACACAGTTTCGAATTCTGCCACAGACATGGTGGAGTTTGAATTCAATACAAATCTGGAATAAAGACTCTAATAATGACTTTGAGTTGATTGTCAGACCTATTTGGTTCATCAATATCTATTCGGGGACAAAACTGCCATCCTTACCTGGTCTGGCCTACATTTGACACCAGACCCACAGCAATGATTCTTAACTGCCCTCTGGGCAATTAGGGATGGGCAACAAATGGGACGAGCCAGTGACATCCTCATCCTGTAAATGAATAATAAAATAATTTTGGTTGATGTCCATACAGAGTGTTTACCGTGGACACTGCTGTCACATTGGGCAGATGTGGGTTTGATGTACCACAGTGATCATGTCCACTACCTTGACTGATACCTGCTGACCACCTATTAAACTGCCTGGGTTTGTTTCTGTGTTAAAGGACATGGCAAGACAGAAATACTGTGAGCCTATAACACAAGGCACGACTGAGATGTTGTTGGCGTTCAATTAGGCACAAAGTGATAAAGCACTAAGAAAATACATGTAAAGCTCTGAAATGCACTCTGGTCAAATCTGTGAGCTGGTGCATGCCATAGTATGCAATTTGTCCTGGCAGCAGCATTCCAATGAAAGGTGCCAGTACACTCCAAAATGATACATTGAAATTCAGAACTGTGTTGGAGATGTGCGACCAGGGTTTGATTGGATTGATACATGTCTGATGTCTATATCTGTGATTGGGAAGTGGGGCTGGGGGAAGCAATCCCAATCTGTGGAGTCTGCCCTAAGTTGGTTGCAACTGTTGTCCAAGATGGAAGGCCAGAGGCAAGCTGCAGTCACCAGATAACTGATGAAAATGGTCACCATCTAGTTTTTGCCCAAGGGTGAGAAACTGCTTATTAAAGAGGTGAGATAAGGTGAGATCTTAATGCATGCAATTAGGCCTCAACACTTGGTTGGAGAACTAGACTTCATGCTCTCAATGTTGAGAATCTCATGACTGCCAATCTCACCCTATATCACACTAATGCCCATGTGTTCAGAGGCCAGGGAAATGCTGCTCCTATAGCAAATAGTACTCGCTAGCATATGCTCCTGACAAACCAGGGGTGAGTGCTATTTGCAGGCTCCGCTTTCAGCTGCAGACAAATATAATTTTACATGGTTTCCAAATGAATTATGGTAAAAGATTATAAGAATATATTTAACCGATTGTGTAGCTTCAACAAGTTCATTGATCCTTTCCTGAAAGGCCATTTTTGTGTGGGATTTCAGTAATGACTATTATTCATTCCACTTGATGTAACTTTATGGAATAGCTAGTCCAATTACCAAACTTCGCACAGAAATATTTAATATGCTAAAATTAATGTATAACAAAGAACTGTGGATGCTGGAAATCTGAAGCAAAAACAGAAATTGCTGAGAAGCTCAGCAGGTCTGATAGCCTCTGTAAGCAGAAAACAGAATTAATGTTTGGATTCCTGTGGTTCTTCAGTTCTTTGTGTCTATGCATCAGAAGTAATATGCGCCTGGTATCTGTGGCTGAGAGGGCAAAGCACTAAAAGGCAAGGTAATGCAAGGCAGGGATGTTATGAGTATCTGGTGGGCTCATAGTGAGTGAGCGAAGAACCCAGAGATACACCCTGTCCAATGCATGAACTGAGTGCATGTCCCTGAGCCCCTGGTGTCTATGTTGTAGTGTTGCAATGATAGTTGCCTGTGAAACCTGAGATGCAACAGTGAAGTGCTAAAGCATTCTGTAATTGGTTTTGGAGATATGAGATATGTGATTCTTTGAAGCCGGCACATATCAGATGGCAATGTCCATGGATGTGAGATGCATGTGGCCAGTACCCATGGAGCATGTCCTGAAATGTTGTTGTCCAGGGTTCAACATGAAGGTTCTTCAGAGAAATTCGTGAACTGTATCTGTCAGGTGCCTGCTTTGGTTTCAAAATCATCTTCTTGATGTCTTACTTGTTTGGTGAGTTTAGTAAGAAAGGAAGCTGAATAAGATGACTTGAGGCCATTAATAAGGCATTTAGCAATTAATACTCCCCATAATCGGCAACTTGCTGCTGCCTAGCAAGAATCTGGCCTTGCCACAAATTGATATTGTTGGAAGTGGAAGTTTAAAATAACGTCTTCTGGTTTGTTGTCCTCAATGCTTAAGAAATCCAAGGATATGCTTTTGTCCATCTAGTTGGCATTAGAAGAAAAATGTGTTCTCCCAAATATTTGAAAGGCTATAGAGGGAAATTTATCTTAATGTCAGAATTACATCAACCTAATTTAACTTGGGAGCAAATATGTCAAGGAAATGATGAAAGGCAGATCTGGTGTTTACTAATGGCTGTGAAAATGTATAAGAAATTATTGAACCTAGTGGGACAGTGAGCAAATAATGATAAAATTTAGCATGATCTGGAAGTCAGAAATACCCAAGATCCAGAGCTTTGCACATATCACTAGAAAAGTTAAATTGAACTGTGGTTAAGTAAATGAAATGCACATCAAGAGCATGAGAATTTTAGCATATATGTATGTGTAGATTGATGGAATACTTTAAGTACACTTGTCATCACCATTTATCAACAGTGTAAGTAACAAGAATGATATTAACTATTATCTGTGAACTAAAATACAAGAGCCTGATCTGACACTGTGATACCTCAGTGCAACTTCTCAAGGCCATTTTGCATTGTCAGAGGCTATAATTTCACCAGATAACCATTCAAGTGACAGTCACCTTTGCTCATAATTTGTTATGCTATAGAGGGTACTAAAGAACCCTTTCAGTTTGTATCATAAATTCAAGTTCAATAACAATGTAAATATTTTAATGTTTCCATTTGAGAAAATTATTGCTAATTCCCTTAAAACTATCACATAGAGCAGAATCTTATTGGGATCTGAGTGAGATGGACTACAGCAAGATTTGTGGCAGAATCAGATGAGATGTCCAGTGAAACAGATCTGGACGTCAGTAACATGTAGCTCAATTTTATTACTGAGTGCGAAGCAAGTTTCTTGCGAGGCAACTGCAAATTTCTAACTCAGTGTGATTAAAGCATGTCAAAATGTTGTTGATAGGCCAACTCACCTGATTCATTTGCAGCTTCCTATTTTATCAAATGCACCGACCAAACTAGACATTGAGAATATTTGACATGGAAGCCAAAGGGAGTACCTGGTTAATTTAACTTGCCACTTGTTTTAAAGGACATCTTTGTTGGATGCCAAGATATGGAGGTGCCAATGTTGGATTGGGGGTGAACAAAGTTAGAAGTCACATGACACCAGGCTATAATCCAAAAGATTTATTTGAAATCACAAGTTGCTGCTCCATCATCCAGTGAAGACACTTTGGGCAGTCTGAGTCCGAATGCTGTTCTCATAAGGGGTCAGAAGTTGAATATCAAGCAACCCACCACCCATGTTATCGAGTTATACCGGAATAAGCCCTACTGCCTACCATGTCTATACCAAACAAAAACACCAAACTGCACCAATCCCATTTACTTGCACTTGGTCCATAGCCTATTATGCCCTGGCATTTTCTCTTAGAGGGACACACTAGCCCTGAATTCTCATGACACTACTTTTAAAAGACTTCTACTTACCTGCAAGTAGTTGCTCCTAGTCTATTTTTGTCACATGCTATCTAATGGTATTGAAATTGGCCTTCCCCCAATTTAGACCCAACTTCTGCACTATCCATATCCCTTTCCATAATGATCTTTGAAACCTACAGAGCTATGGTCACAATCCCCAAAATGTTAGCCCATTGAACCGTCACCTGGCTTGTTTCCTTAGGATTAGGTCTAGCACTGTCCCATCTGTCGTAGCACCATCTATGTACTGGTACATCTTGATTCTTGCTTCACTTTTGTGAGCTGTGTTTCCTGCTGGAATGAGAGAGAAGCAGTTATTAAGGAAAATGAAATTGGATTGTAGAGCTGTTATTTTTGGTGCAGGTGGCCTTGTCAAGTCAGTGGGAGAGTGTTGGAGTGGTGTCAGAGATTGGGGTGTGTGACAGAGAATGAGGGAAGTATTAACGAGACAAAGAGTGTCAGCCTTCATGGAGACAAGTACAGTAACAGCCCTAATGTGGGTAAGGAATATCGGAGAGAAGATGGTGGTATCTTTGGTGGTGAGGTGAAGAATGTTATTGACTTATTTCTTAAATTGCTGGTCGTTTCTTCAGATAGCTGAATTTGTGCAGTGCAGGTGGAAACTTGAGATCAGGTCTGGTGTTATGGCTTCCACTGCCTCCATTACATCCCATCCAACTCCACATCCAAGTACCTCTATGCAATTGTAGTACAGATCTCTCTGTATGCAATGTTTGGGACAAATGTAAGGATCCATAGAGGGGAGCTGTGGACTGACAGTGCTTATCTGCATGCATAATAGGCTTTTAAGAATAGAGAAGGCACGAATGATATTGCTCTTTCGGTAGATATTTTCTGAGTGGTGAGTTGTTCTGGGAATGGTTCGAGGTAATGTGAGGCTAGAATAGGATGTGAGGAATGCTGTACAGACAGGTTAGGTAATTACTGTGGTACATTTGATAAAATAAAGTGAGAAATATCACTAGGCCTCATGACAGAAATCCCTCCAAAAACTCAGCACATTTTAATTTTAGCCAAAAGAAAAGGTTCAGCCCATAGTTCCTGATGATAAATAAGTCTCATGTTCAGGACCATTTGCTAAAGTGCTTCTTCCATTTCTATTTTAAAGACTAAATTTATTTCATGGGCCTGGATGTTAGGCCACGCCTGGCACACCACTTCTCCGGCCTAAGTGCTATGGCTAAATCCACCTATGCTTTGCTATATTGCCCCACAGTCATTGGATTGTTCATTGTCTTGAGATGGGCATTTTGCTCCCATTTCCAAGATCTGGCAAAAACAAATGTGGTGGGTTGGGAAATGAGCGCAGCACCTTGGGTGTCAGCTGCAGCACTGAGAGTAGTGGCCACTGCTGGAATTGTCTTTGATCCCATCCACTGATGGCAATCATTGGTGGAGCTGAAAGCAAAGGTAACTGCGGGCAGGGAGTGGAATCTCTGAGGCCTGGCTGGCAGCTACCTGCAGGAATTGGGTGCGAGGTTTAGGGAGACCACTTGTTAGGACCTCAGTGAGTATAGAGGTGAGAGAAGTGAAGACATTGACGGGGTAGCATTGAGATTGCCAGGAGACCCAGATGGAAGGTGACTATTGCCCTTGCTCACCACCCACAGCATTACATACAATTTTACATCCCCCTCACGCCCCGCTCCAACCCATCCCTGGGGAAAAGAGGAGAGGGTAAGAACATGAACTTCAATCTACAGAAAGAATAAGTTGTGCAGGTTGAAGCAGAAAATGGCAGAAATAGTCATCTGGAAAGCTCATTGATCTGAATTATTTGCAACCATTTAATAATAGGGGTGAACTCGCGAACTAAACAATTGGTTTACCAACAAACCAACCTGCCCCGTTGTGATATTCCACTGTGTTAGCAAGCTGCTAGTGGGCTCTCAGTGGGAGCAGGTGTCCTGCCTTTCAGAGCTGCAGTCCAGATTGTAGTCACAGCAGCCCTAGAAGTCAGGATTGGCCATTTCTGGGATGACAGCCTGGCCCACGAGAAACACAGCCCTGGATCCTGGACCAAGGTAAGTTGGGGTATTGGCCAGGGACAGGGACAGGCACATTGCAGTGCAGACTGAGTGGAAGGACGTAAAAACAATGACTGCAGATGCTGGAAAGCAAATACTGGATTAGTGGTGCTGGAAGAGCACAGCAGTTCAGGCAGCATCCAACGAGCAGCGAAATCGACGTTTCGGGCAAAAGCCCTTCAGGAAAGGACGTGCAGCCCTGTCTTCTGGAAGGTGGACTCTGCTGTCCTATGTGTAACCTTTGAAGGTGGTAACTCTTCCTACCTTTTCCATAGCTCCCATTTTAAAAGTAGTTATTTTAAACAAGCTGCTCAGGCTAAGTATGACACATCTTTGGGAAAGGTGGCAATGGAACCCAAACCTTCTGGTCCAGAGGCAGAGACACTACGACAAAGTTACAAGAGGTCCATACTTTTATGGTGTAGTCAAGGTAATATTGGGACCATTTAAACTTTTAATAAGCTCAATTAATCCTTAATTAGGACATGAGGCAGACAGGCTAGAAACATCTTGGTGCACAATGTTGTTGTCCTTACCTCAAGGCTAGAAGGTCTGGGTTCAAAATCCATCTGTCTCACCAATGTCTCCAAAGTGGACTATGGATTTTGATCATCTATCCTCACCTCCCCCATCGTGGGGTGAGTGGAAATGTGGTGGATCAGCCACATGCCACACCCCCAGCCAAAGGCATGCCCATCAGCCCATTATTCTCTTTCTCCCCCCACAAATGGTGTCTGACCTGTTGGAGATTTTCCAGAGTTTGCTGTTTTCACTCAGAACTCCAGAATCAGTAGTCTTTTGTTTTAGTTATGGAGATAATTTATTTGGGTCCAATGCTCACATCAAAATAACTTGAACTAAGTAGTATGTTTTATTTTCAATATGACCACATTCTTAAATAAATATTTCAAGCATTGCTCCAGCATTGAAAGAAATCATACGTCTTTATAGAAAGTTTGACTTCATTTCAATGGTTGACATATTGCGATCCCTTTCATAAATCAAACACTGTTAAGATAGTTAAATGAATAAATATTGATCTTTCCAGCCTTATGTTGTCTGTGAAATATTCCATGGAGGCACTTTGGCTAGTTTATTCCTCATAAAATGCATTTACCCAGGTGCATTGACTGTGAGATAAACAGAGGATTATTGTTCACACTTTGTTTTATTATAGCATTTGCAGATTAAAGAAACAACTCTTACACAACACAGTAAGTTACCTTATCCCTAAACTAGGCGGACTGCTTAAAAAACACATATATTTCCTGCTATGGTGAACTGCTGAGTTCAATTCACTGAGCTCCATCATCGGGTGCACTCAGGGTCTCGCTGACACAAAGGTGGGTCCCAACTGGAGTCGTTGCTATCTGAGTCTTCATTGAGGGAATTGCCAGCAGGTGTCCTACTTATCCCCACTTTCTGAGCCTTTCTGGAATGTTTCTAGCTTCAGCCAAGGGGGTTACAGGGCAGTGATCACAGCACCCAATGAGGTTAGGTCAGGTAACGTTAGGTGTATCCATCCCCTTATCAAGATATGATTACTTCATAGTGCCAAGGAGCCTGACGCAAATTGGGCATCACACAACATAATGGCCCTCCCTATTCCTCTGGTTGAGTACCTCTTAATTTGTTTTGGATCATAACGACCCTCCTGTTGTTAAGATTGAACAGCTCTGTTCAACAGGCAAGACAGGTCTGGGCTGACCGTTGTTGGCTTTTGACCTGTGGTAACCTTGGCCTCTTTGTATTCCACAGGCCTTGCTTGCAGAAACAATTTAGCCAATTTTATGTTGGGGCCAGTTGATTAGGCCACACTTATCTCAAGGTATTTTTATAAAATTGTATTATTAAAGCACTTTTATATTGGACATTATTTTCATTTTATTTATGAAGTAGCTTCTGGTATTAAAAAAAGAGAATACACAGTTTATTGTAAATATATCTATTTATTATATGTATATTTCAATGAAAAATACTTTCATAATAGTTTAGAAGCTGGAAAAATAGGTCACTGTACAGAAATAGCAAATATTCACTCAGTCCTGTACCTATCAGAGTAGGAAAATTATAACACTGCCTTCAGTTTTATCAGCATTCTGAGGTAAATATATTTGACTGATTTTAGTGCCGGGTAGATGGTATTCGGTCTTATTCAATAAACTAGAAATCTTATTTAAATTTATTATTCTACCAGATATTCTTTTCACTGGTAATAGCATTTCTTACTGATGGTGTTATCTTTTCAGTTCCTTATTAAAACCAGTTGTCTAATAGTTTTGTTATTTGACAATATTGTAATTGTGTGGGTAAATTCTTCCAATTTAATAATTGAGAGAGTTCCAGCGATCTCACAAGGAGAGAATTAGGTTGTAGAGTGTAAGGTTCTACATCTTGCCCAGAGTATTAGGAATCTACAGAACAGGTTGTCAATTAATGAGAGAGAGCTGGACCTGTTCCTAGGGCCAGAGCTCACAAAAGCATAAATAGGTAACCTTTGTTGGAAATCAAGTACTTTTGTGATTGTTTTACTGAATTTTAATTACCAAAAAGAGTCCGAGACAAATTTTCCAAGTTTTCTTTCCCTAGTTTACGCAGTTTTGGGCAAGTCAAGAGTATTGTGGCATACAAGGCATCACACACTAAATAGACTAGTGATTATTTGGTTGTAAGTTCAAATTTAGTGATAAGGTATGAAACTTAAACCTTAACTTTGTGGAACAACTGCAGGAATAATGGTCAAGAAAACATCTAATTGTTATATATAACTAACAGTTCAGGCTTGGAAACCTACAATTACGGATGGTCTGCCCCATATGGGATATGCTTCCTGCCATTTGTGCGGGAGGATCAGACAGAGTAGACATTGACTTAGAAACATAGAATAGAGACATAGAAGATTGAAGCAGGAATAAGACATTTAGACCTTCGAGCCTGCCTGACCATTCAATATGGTCATGGCTCATCATCTAACTCAGTACCATGGTCCTGCTTTCTCCCACTCTCCCTCTTTTCTCTCCCCTTGATCCCATCTGATCTCCTTTCTTGAAGACATTCAATGTTTTGGCCTCAGCTGCATTTGGTGGCAGAGAGTTGATTCATCATTCTCTGGGTGAAGAAATTTCTCGTCACCTCAGTCCTGAGAGAAACAAGCCTTGTTTGTGCTTACTGTTGCAATGGCTTTGCTGGGCAATCTCAAAGCATGTTCCCTGGGTCTGTGTAGAGGCAGACCAGAAGGGGGAGACATCAGCTGCTCGTTTGCCTCATTTGACTCCTCAGCAATTTGAGGGAGTTGAGAAGGCATTTTATAGACTGGCACCCAACTGAAGGCATTCACTGAGTGTTAGAGGGAATGGAAACTTGGCAAAGGCAAGAGTGGGCTGGGGTGGGGGTGGGGGTTGTTGGACCAGGCTGGAAGCCACCCTTTGCCTTCACCACTGAACTGCCTTGCCCTGGCCCTGCCTCTCCATGTATGCCCACACACCACTTTCAATCCCCCACCCCACCTCACCTGACCACACACTGCTCACCTGAGCCTGGGTCACTCCTGGGACACCAGTGAGTGGTTTCCCTGCAGCAGCTATGACCTACCCTGGTGTGCTGCTGAGCAATGGTGAGATTGCCTGCCACCAGGGTCTTAATGCAGGGAGAAGACCTCCTCCCCAGTGACAATCACTGTCGGATTGGCTCGATATACCATCCATAAATAGATGGTATGAGTTGCTTATCAGCACTTCAGCAGGCAGTCAAGACTCTCAACATCTCAACAAGATTCCACCCATGCTCATCATTACTGATATTAGTTTTTTAATCCCAGATTTATTTAAACTTCAACTCCGCAGCTTCCATAGTTGGACTTGAATTCATGGAGTTGATTTTTAACCCATTTAAAAACCATCCACTTGCAGAGGTCTCATTGTGTGTTATTATTATTAATCCAGGCTCTGGATTATGAGTGAAGTTACTCTACCACTATGTTTCCATATGGTACTCTGGCTATACTGATAATACAGCCTATAGCAGTGTCATCCAAATCCTTAGATACTGAAGCTGAGGAAGAAACAAGTATGATGAATCTGTTCCTTTCCTGCTCTATCTGTTCCTCACCAATTGTACTCACCCAGAAACACATCCAGTTTCTCGATGGTTTATGTATCTTGGTTTTTCCGATACAACTCGATGAGATGCTATGAGTTGTTGACATGGCCACAGATATTTGGGGTTCGAGTAAACTCTTTCGTCTTGCTCCAGAAGGAGAAGACGGCTATTTAAGTACTTGCTGGGAATGAAGGGCTTGTCAAGTGAGGAGCAGCTCAGCAGTCTGGGTCTATACTCTGTTGAATTTAGAAGGATGAGGGGGGATGCCATTGAAACTTACAGAATGCTGACAATGGACATGGTTTCTACCCATGGGAAAGACTAGATCCAAAGGCACAGATGCAGAATGAAGAGATGACCATTTAGAATTGAGATGGGGAGGAATTTCTTTGGCCAGTGGTTGGTGAAATGTGGAACCCATTGCCAAGAGGGCTGTGGAGGCCAAGTCATTCAGTGTACTTAAGAAAGAGGGCAGGGATTAGTAAGGGAATCAAAGTTTACAGGTGAAACCGGGAGAATGGGGTTGAAGAGCATATCAAATCACAATCAGATGGCAGAGGAGACTCGATGGGCAAAATGGACTAATTATGCTCCTATATCTTATGGTTTTATGGTCTTATGCTCACAAGTTTACATCTGCCTCAGCTATTCAGCTCGTTTGCACACTGGGCCATCTGCTTTACTATTCTTGGAACCTGCCTAAAATCTTTGAATCTACCTTTTTTATTCACTCGTAGGATATAGCTGACACTGCCTGAGCCAGCATTAATGCCCTTCCCTTTATGCTGTTGAGAAGAAGGTGCTGAGCTGTCTACTTGAATCCGTGCAGTCTGTCAGGTTCAAGTCGACCAGCAGTACTGTTAGGAGGGGAGTTGCAGGGTTTTTGATTCGATTTGAATGGTACTACTTATCCCACACCCCATACAGAAATTTCCAGGCCGATAGTTTTTACTAAAATTCTGCTGATTATGATTTTTTGTTGAATTTGATTTATCGTACAACTTTTCGAAATCATTGTTGCAGGTAGCCAGCTGGATACAATTCAAGTATCTGGGAAGTTGATTGAAACTTAACACTACTCTTTGAACTGTTCCAAGTGGACCTTTTATAATCAATATTCTATAACTTGGGACATTAGCCGAAGCAACTGAGGCAGTCAGGAGATTGTGTGCTTCGGTTATAAGTTTACAATCCCATCTGGTGTCAAACCATTCACTGGGCATTTCATTAAGGAAACTACCCCAGGCACTTTGTGCTAATGATGCATGAAGCTTATCAGAAAGTCGTGGAAATTAATGAACGAATTGGTTGCTTGCAGCTTGGCATATTCGATTTTATTTCAAACTGTCAGAAAGCAGGTTTTAAAATGTCACTACTATTTGAGATGATATTCAATCAATGCATGTTGGCTCTCAATATTAATTCCTTTAAGTAGGCAACAGTAAACTGATTGTTTTATCATCCAGAATATTACTTTAATGAATATTTCATTTCAAATACAAATGGAGTTCCAACACCATAAACTGTAGACACTTAGAGAGTTGTGCAAACCTAAGAGAAATGAGATAGCTTGACATTTATATTGTCAAAATGTTATTCTTTCTTAAGTTGATATTGTGCCTAACCGGTAAACAATGAGATAGCACAAAACATTATAAGGATTTTTTTTCCCGATCTCAAACAATGAAACATTGAATATAACTTAAGTTACATTTTCCCCTGCCCTGATTCTGTCCTGTCCTCTCTGTCTTCATACCCTCTTCAAGCCCATCTGGTCCAGGAGATCTACCTCTTTCTCCATAGATCCAATTCCCATTGAGCTCCTGATTTCCTTCCGGGCCCCTGTGTTAGCCAATTTTCTTAACAGTTCACTTTCTTCAGGAGTTTCACCTTCAAATCTGATGTTGTCATCCATCCTGTAAAATTTAAAGTTGATCCCTCCATCCATGCAAAAGGATCACACCACCTCTAAACTCCTTTTCCTCTAAAA
This sequence comes from Chiloscyllium punctatum, assembly GCF_047496795.1. Lineage (NCBI taxonomy): Eukaryota > Metazoa > Chordata > Chondrichthyes > Orectolobiformes > Hemiscylliidae > Chiloscyllium > Chiloscyllium punctatum. Next base: position 75,168,483 of record NC_092746.1, read on the forward strand.
AGTCCATAAACATGCTGTTTTTTTCCCAAACATGTGCTTCTTTCCCATAATGTTTGAATTCTTAGAATCAAACTTCCCCTCTTGCTGAGGTACTGAAATGACTCTTAACTGAATCCAAAACTATTTCCTCTCATGCTATTATTTCAGGCAACTCTGCCTTTAAATCATATTTGTAAAGTGAGCTCATTTAAATAATAAAAACTGAAAGAACTGCAGATGCTATAAATCAGAAATAAAAACCGAAATATCTGGAAAAGCTCAGCGAGTTTGGAAGCATCTGCAAGAGAAATTAGAGTTAACATTTCAGGTCCAGTTCTGAAATGTTAACTCTGATTTCTCTTCACAGATGCTGCCAGAGCTGCTGAGCTTTTCCAACAATTTCTGTATTCATTTATCATTTAAACAATAACTTTAATTTGTGATACATTTCGCCCTAATTCACAAAGTTTCAGCGTCAAATCCCACTTGAGGGCTTGAGCACAGAAATCGTGGCTGTCACTGAGGGAGTGCTGCAGAGTCTGAAAGGCTCTGTCTTTTGGATGAGCCATTTAAGCAAGAATTCGTCTGTTTTCTTGGATGGTTGTAAAATATCCCTTGACACTGCTTCAAAGGACAGGAGAGTTATCCTTAGCATCTTGGTCAATATTAATCCCACAAGCAGCATTGCAAAATCCGAAAAATAAAACAAGGAACTGCAGATGCTGGAAATCTGAAATAAATACAGAAATTGCTGGTGAATTTCAGCAGGTCTAGCAGTATCTATGGAGAGAAAGCAGAATTAACGTTTTGCGACCATCTTCAGAAGGGTAACTAGATTTGAAACATTTGAAACGCTTTTTCTCCACAGATGCTGTCAGGCCTGTTGAGTTTCTCCAGCAATTTCTGTTTTATTACAAAAACAGTATCATGTTGCTGTTTGTGGAGGTTGTGTGCAAATTGGTTGTCGCTTTTTGTACATGACAACAGTGGTAGCACTTGCAAGGTAATTTATTCACTGTAAAGGACTTTCAGACACATAGCCGTCATGAAAGCTGCTAAATAAATGCAAGTCTTTCCTACTTTCTTTTCATTGACGATGATTTATTACCTTGAAACATTTGAAAAGTCACAATTATATGCCAAATACTATCTTCAATATTGGAATGACAATATTGACCACTGCAATTGATCTTTACATTACTTACTTCAAAATTTTAATGTATTGTGGGTCTGATTTCATGAGCCATTAGATTTCCTATCTGAAGGATCCAGGGGACGGGAAAGGAAATAGATTTGCAGCGGTAATATAAGCTAACCTGAATTTTTAAAAATTGAAGAATCCAATCCTGCAAGTGCTCTCAACCAACGTACAATTAATTGCACTAGTGGGGCAGTCTTTCAATTTTTAAACGTGCCCTTTCAACAGCTTTGGCTGTCCTGGACATGTTAGTGTCAGGGGAGTAGACATTGTTCCCTGCAGCCAGAGTCAAGAGTCCCAAAGACTGTGTTGCTGCCTGGTGCCCAGGCTCAGGATTTCTCATTTGGGCTGCAAAGGAACTTGGAAGGGGGAAGATCCAGTTGTCCATGTAGGTAACAATGATCTCAGTAGAAAGAGGAAAGAGGTTCTGCTGAAGGAATATGAACAGCTAGGGGCTAAATTAAAAAGCAGAGTGAAAAGGTAAGTATCCCCAGATTACTGCCTGAGCCATGAGTAAATTGGCACAGGGTCAACAAGATCAAAGAGGTAAATACATGGCTCAGAGACTGGTGTGGGAGAAGGGGGTTCGAATTCATGGGGCATTGGCACCAGTACTGGGGAAGGAGAGAACTTTTCCGATAGGACAGGCTCCACCTGATTTATACTGGAACCAGAGTCTTGGCGAATCATCTAACTTGGGCTGTGGATAGAGCTTTAACCTAAATAATAGGGGATTCAGTTACATGGGAAATTATGAAATCAAAGGTAAAATATTTGCAGGGATAGGGTAAGGGGGTGGGTCTGGCTAGGATGTTCTTTGGTTAGGCTGTGGACTTGATGGGCTGAATGGCCTGCTTCTACACTATAGGGATTTTATGATTCTGTGAAAAAAGGTAGGACTGCAGGTTAGTGACAGGGGAGGGGGTGGGGGTTTGGGGGGTGGGGAGTTGGGAGCTGATTGTTCCCAGAAAACAAAAGGAAGGCACAGGATGCACGACTGTCACATTTTACCATGGAACCATAAAAGTGTGAGAAAATTGACAGTAGACAAAACTGAAAGACTTTGCATCTAACTACACAGAGCATTCAGATTAAAGTAAATGAACTGATGGTGCAAATCACAGTAAATCAAGGTCACAAGGATTAGTTGGGAGGTTTTGTTGCGGGGGAGCACAGCAGCGGTTATTGAAGTTTCCAGAACAAGTTGTAGGACAGAGAATATGTAAAGTGTCAGGAATTTAACTTCAGGCACAGGGGACAAGGGGACAACTATCAGAAGGAGGGGCTTTCAAAGTAGAAGTGAGGGTGTTGTACTTAAATGTGTACAGGATAGGAAAGCTTGCATTGTAGATTAGAATGGGCAGGCATGATGTTGTGGGTAAAACAAAGAAGTGGATGTAAGGGGATCAGGGCTGGGGACGAGATATCTAAGATATGTATGCTGCCAAAAGGTGCAGAGGGGCGGAGTTATCTTGTCAGTATGAAATAAAATTAAACCAACAGCGCGAAGCGATATAGAGTGGGAAGGTGGAAAATCTGGGTGAATAGACTTGAGGGACCACAAAGGAAAAAGTGACCCGAATGGGAGTAATTATCCAGGCCTTCTAGCGGTATTCAGGTAATGTAGGAAGAAAATAAATCAGGAGATAGAGAAAGCATATACAAATGGCATTATTAGTATAATCATGTGGGACTTCAATATGCAGGTGGACTGGGAAAATCAGATTGATAGTGGATCCCAATAAAAATAATTTTGTGGAATGTCTGTGAGACTTTCTTTGGAGCAGTTTGTGGTAAAGCCTACTAGGGAACAGACAATTCTGGATTTGGTGATGTGTAATAAGGCAAACTTAATCAGGGAGCTGAAGGCAAAGGAACCCCTTGGGGGCAGTGACCATAATATGATAGAATTCACCCTGCAGTTTGAGAGGGAGAAGCTGTGATGGTATTAAACTGAGTAAAGGTAACTACAGAGACATGAGGGAAGAGCTGGCCAGAGTTCATTGGAAGGGGAGCCTAACAGGGAAGATGGTGGAGCAGAAATGGCAGGAATTTCTGAGGTAATCTTGGGTCAGACTGCATTTGGAATATTCTGAACAATTTTGAACTAAGGAAGGGTGTGTTGGCATTGGAGAAGATCCAGACGAGGTTCAGAAGAATGGTCCCGGAATGAAGAACTTGTTGTATGTGGAATGATTGAGGACTCTAGAAGTGTACTTGATGAAGTTTAGAAGGATGGGGAGTGTTTGTTGGAACTTACAGAATATTGAGACACCTGGTTAGAGTGACGGAAGTCATGGATAAAATGCTTCCACTGCTAGGAGTGCTAAATGCCTTTTTAACCACTTAGTCTATGTATGATGCAAACTTCAAAGAATTATATACCTGACCCCTAGGTCCCTCTCGTCTACAACACTCCCTAGACCCTACTTTTAATTGTATAAGTCCTGACTTTGTCAGTTTTACCAAAATGCAATTCCTCACATTTATCCAAATTAAACTCCATCTGTCACTCTTTAGCCCATTGACCCAATTGATTAAGATCTCTTTGTCATCTTAGATAATCTTCTTCATTGCCCACTATACCACCAATTTTGGTGTCATCTGCAAAGTTACTAACCATGCCTCCTATATTCTTATCTAAATAATTTATATAAATGACAAACAAATGTGGATCCAGTACCAATCCCTGTGGAAAATTGTTGGGAAAAAAAACCTCCACTGCCACTCTGTCTCCCGCTGTTAAGTCATTTGTGATAAGGCTTCCTTCGGAAAGAAAACATTGTTTTCTGTTTGAATTCTCTTTGCTGGACATCTCCATTAAGGTGCACAGGCTATTTTGATTGCACCTCCCCTCTCTTTACTGAAGTAGCCTCAGGACTCTCCATTAATCTGAATATCTAGGGCCCAATTAGTGAATTTTGATTCATGGAATCTCTCTCTGTTCAACTGTTATCTTCTGGATGTATGTATTATACAGCTGGATGAACAAAGCACTTGACCATTTATTCGCCAATTAAATGGCATCATCCAAGCTAAAAAAGTGCAAAGTAAAGGTTTTTATTTCAGATGGATCTGACTTGGCTGTACATATCAATTTACCCAAGTGGATTCACAAATCACAGGTTTCGTACAAGCGAAGTAGTGTGGAACTGCATTATAATTGCTTCATTAAATCTGTCAAAATCAAACCTATTTGTGCGTTATGCACTAAAAGATGTAATACAATGCCCTTAGCCTCAAAAAACCCCAAAACTAATCGTATGACTGTGGACTATTGTTGAATGAATGTTACTAAATAACTCTATTCAAGGTAATGAGATTTGCATATTTTATATTGAGCGATGAGTTTGCTTTGACCTTATGCTCAGCATTTTATGCCGGTGATTCTTTTTCTGAAATCCATGATTAAGAAGCAAGTAGTCTAATGTACCCCTGGACAAGAGTACTAAGTCACTGTGAGGTTAAAGTATGACTCATGAATGGGATAGCGAGAAAAACTGGTTGGCGAGTTTTTAAGTTTCTCTGTATTCGTTGCTTTACAACCTGGTTTTCTTTTAGAAAGTAACAAGTTTGGGATGGAAAAGACCTACAATCAAGTCTTTAAGCCTTCTGGCATTTGTGGAGCAAATAAGAAAAGAAAATCATTCAAAATTCAATAGTTGATACCAGTGCAAGCCCAACTGATGAATTATATATTGCATTCCTTGTGTTGAATACAATATTAGAGAAACAGATAAATATGAAGTTTGCAGCTTGTTTGGCCATCTTAAGATTTGTAAATCGGCCGATTCAAATGAATTTTGGGCAATGATGCATTGCTGCTTTGCAAACATGTAAATTATGGGTAACACAACTAGATTGTTTGGTGCATTCATAGCTCACAGCCTCCATTCGGTCTACTTTCCATAATCTATTTTCTGAAATAATTCAGACTGTACTCCATTCTCCTTTCGACAGCCAAAGTCAAATGTCTGTGTACTGATGTGAATATATTCTTGCTCAGCTCCAGCTGTATCGATGTAGGATGCAGTTTATTATATATAAGTTGTGAACTGAAGATCCTGTGAAACTGTAAAGAGAAATTTTAGATACCTCTGTCAAGCAGAAACCCAGATAATAGAAGTCACAGCCCATTTGAAGAAATTATTATTGTTTTCACATTTTCTGGGCATTTGAAAGGCCCAACTGACTCAGGAAGCATCTGCTTGATGAAATGTAAGGTGTTCTTAAAATCCCAATGTAATTTTAGGAGCTCACTGTCTAAACTTAAAGTGTGGCTCATCACCTTCAGAGCCCTTAATAAGCTAATTTTATGCTTGTAGACTGTCAAATTTCTCTGTTATGATAAAAATAATTCAGGTCAGTGGCAAAGTGCGCGTTCACTGCTGACCCCAAAATATAGGGCAATAATTTTACTCCTGGTAATACTCTTCTTGAAGGCTGATCAAACAGAATAGAAAAAGACAGGAAATTCATAAGAGATAAATTCAGTGAGATTTATCTTTAATTCACCTGTGGGACATGGGCTTTGCTGGATGGGCCAGCATTACTGGCCATCTCTAGTTGCCCTTGGGAATATTGTAGTGAGCTGTCTTCTTGAACTGCTGCAGTCCACATGCTGTCAGTTGACCCATGATGTGATAGGGAGGGAATTCCAGCATTTTGACACAAGTAAAGTAATGGCAATATGTTTCCAAGTCAGGATGGTATGTGGTTTGGAAGGGAACTTGCAGATGGTGGTGTTCTCATTTGTCTGCTGCCCGTGTCCTTCTAGATGGAAGTGGTCATGGGGTTGTAAGGTGCTGCCTAAGGATCTTTGGTGAATTTCTGCAGTGCATCTTACAAATGGGACACAAGGCTGTTACTGAGTGTTGACGGTCAGGGGGATGGATATTTGTGGATGTGGTGCCAATCAAACAAACTGCTTTGTTCTGGATGGTGTCAAGCTTTTTGAGTGTTGTTGGAGCTGCACTCATCCAGGAAAGTGGGGAATATTCCATTACACATCTGACTTGTGTCTTGTGGATAGTGAATAACCTTTGTATGGTCAATTAATAGCAGCAGTATTCCAGACTCTGACTTGCTCATGTAGCCACCTTATTTATGTGGCTATTCGAATTCAGTGGTAACCCCTCAGGATGTTGGTAGTGGGATTCAGTGGCAGTAATACCATTGACTGCCAAGTGGTGTTGTTAGATGGCCTCTTATTGGAGATTTTCATTACCTGGCATTTGTATGGTTGAATGTTACTTGCTTCTTGTCAGCCCAAGTCTCGATATTGTCCAGGTGTTGCTACATTTTGACATGGACATACAACAGAAATCGTCACAGGCATAAAAGCCTGTTCGATATCTGCAGATGATGCTAACAACACAATATTTTAATGGGAAAGATAAGGGGACTACAAGTATGTATATTTATTTCAATTATCACAACATTACAAAAAGTGTTATCTTATGGAATTCAATTGTAGAAATTCCCATGCTATTAGTATTTGTTATGATGATGATTAGAAATGCCAATGTCCCAATAAAAGTTTCCATTTTATATATATGTACAAATATATATGTCATGTAATATTTATTACATGAATTTTCCATTAAAATATAGAAAGATTTAAGGGCAGTAAACATTACAGATGATAAAATTATTCACTGTGTTCAATGCAAGGATTCTGGGAAATCATTTCAAAAATAATTAAGGAAGTACATGAGCAAATAATTTTGGAAAAGATAGGTGAATTTTATAGTTCTGTTCTTCTGTTGCAAATAAGTCAGAATCAAATCAATGCATGGAATACTTTTGATACCTTACCTGTTAGGGCTGCCCACTCAAAATCTCCATCCATTTGTTTTAATTGTATGTATTTGTCTTCAGTTCTTTCATATTTGTTCATGGATGTGGATGCCACAGCCGAAGCCAGCCTTTATTACACATCCTGAATTGCCCTTAAGAAGGTGGTGCTCAGCTGACATCTTGAATACTTGCCATTCATGGACAGTAGGCCACCCACGTTGCTGTGAGTAAGGGACCTCCAGGATTTTGAATCACCAAAGTCAAAACAATCACAAATTTTTCTCAAGTCAGGACTTGCTGGAGTTCGCATGCAGCTTTGCCCTTTTCCTTCGAGGTGGTAAATGGTATCTTGGTTAGTTGCTGCAGTGCATCTTGTAGACAGTATATTTGACTGCTAATGTACATTCATAGTGGAGAGAGTGAACGTTAAAGATGGTAGACAGGTCCAAGTGAGCCACTTTGTCCTGGATTGTGACATGGTCCGTGAGTGCTGTTGTAGCTGCTGTCATTCAGGCAAATAGAGACAATTCCATCATTCACCTCATTTATGACTTGTGAACAGTCTTTGGGAAGCTAGATGGTGAGTTACTTGCCTTAGAATTCCTAGCCTTTGGTCAACTCTTACAACCACAGTATTTATGGATTCCACAGTTCAGTTTCTGGTCAATGGTAAACCAAAGAATTTGATAGGGAATGATTCAACAAAGATAATGCTATTAAATGTTCAGGGAAGATAGTTAGATTCTCTCCTGGTGGAGATGACCATTGCTTGGCACTTGCTTGTCACAAATGATACTTGCCATATATCAACCCAAACCTGAACTTTGATCACGTTTTGCTGCATTTTTATATAGACTGTTTCAGTACCTGAGGAGTCGCAATTTGTGCTGAACAGTGAAAATCCACATTCTGATATGTCAGAAAATAGGTCATTGATAAAGCAATCAAACATGGTTGAGCTTAAGGACCATAACCTGAGGAACTCCCGCAGAGATGTGGTGAGGCTGAGCTGATTCACCGTCAATAACTACAACCGTTGAAAGTTTTCCCCTAATCCCCATTGACTCTACCTTTGCTAGATTTTCTTGTTGCCATACAATGTCAATTAGGCGAAACTGAGGACTACAGATGCTGGAAACCAGAGTTTAGATCAGTGATGCTGGAAAAGCATTCCTCATGAAGGGCCTTTGCCCGAAACGTCGATTTTCCTGCTCCTCGGATGCTGCCTGACCCGCTGTGCGTTTCCAGAACCACTCTGATCTATACAATGTCAATTGTTACGATATTGTCTTATCTTACCTCTGGAGTTCACCTGTTTGGAACAAGACTGGAATGAGGCAGGAGCTCTATGGATTGTCCACTAGGCATTTCTGGTTGAAGATGATGGCAAATGCCTTTACACTGATGTGCTAGTCTTACCCCTCAATGAGAATGATGATATTTGTTAAGCTTTCTCATTCTGGTACTTGTTAAATTATCCGCAAATTAACATTGATTGAATTCAATGCTGTTCACAGCGTTCACTGCTGGATATGGCAGGATTGCAAAAGTAAGATATGATCCATTGGTTGTGGGATTGCTGAAATCTCTCTATTACATGTTGCTTCTGCTGTTTGAAATGCAAGTAATCCTGTGGGAGCTAACTGCCTACTGTTTTATGGCTCTCTACTATGCCGAATAAAAGGAATTTAACTTCATCCTTCCAGTCTGACAGAACCTTTCCACAATTTGAGTTCAGAAAATATTGAAAAAGATGTTGCCAGAACTGGAGAGTTTGAGTTAAAAGATGAGGTTGGATAGGTTGAAGCCTCTCACTGGAGTGCAGGAGATAGAGGAGTGGCCTTAACAGAGGTTTATAAAATTGTGAAGAGCATAGATAAGGTGAATAACAGAGGGCTTTTCCTTCGGGTGGGGAGTTCAAAACTAGCAGGCAGATTTTTAATGTGAAAGGAGAAAGATTTAGTAGGGACCTGAGAGGCAACCTTTTCACACAAGAAGGTGGTTAATATGTGAAATGAATTGCCAGAGAAAGTGTGGATGCAGGTACTATTACAGCATTTAAAAGACATTTGGATAAGTACATGAATAGGAAAGGTTTATGAAAGAGGAATATGATTCTTACTTGAAATACGAACATCAATACAATTGCTACTTCATTACCCACCCCTGTTAAGACCTTTGAATTAAAACCATATGTATTGAGAGGCAGCTCAGCCCACAGCTCCATCAGTTTGATTAGTACCATTACATTTAATAATGGTAATTTCATAATGTTCCTCTCTTCCTTCCACCTCCTGATGTGCAGCTATTACTGGAATGTGTTTTCGCATCAGTTAATCCTGACTCTCTGTCACTGTCTGGGACTTAATAACTGTACTGATCCCCAGTCATATCTCTAATAGTCTGGGCAAATTTAGCCCCTATGGTTTTAAGCATTATCCCTTTGCACCCTATTAACCCAACCACACATTATCACGGGCAGTCATTGTCACCTCACCTCTGGAATGCAGCTCTTCTGTCCATGTATGAATTGAGGCTGTAATGAGGTCAGCAGCGGATTGGGCCTGGTAGGGCATTGCTGACCAGGAGAAAGTGAGGACTGCAGATGCTGGAGATCAGAGCTGAAAAATGTATTGCTGGAAAAGCGCATTAGGTCAGGCAGCATCCAAGGAGCAGGAGAATCGACGTTTCGGGCATAAGCCCTTCTTCAGGAATGAGGAGGGTGTGCCAAGCAGGCTAAGATAAAAGGTAGGGAGGAGGGACTTGGGGGATGGGCGTTGGGAATGCGATAGGTGGAGGGAGGTTAAGGTGAGGGTGATAGATCAGAGAGGGGGTGGGGGCGGAGAGGTCGGGAAGAAGATTGCAGGTCAAGAAGGCGGTGCTGAGTCTGAGGGTTGAGACTGAGAAAAGGTGGGGGGAGGGGAAATGAGGAAGCTGGAGAAATCTGCATTTATCCCTTGTGGTTGGAGGGTTCCTAGGCAGAAGATGAGGCATTCTTCTTCCAGGTGTCGTGTTGCCATGGTCTGGCGATGGAGGAGGCCAAGGACCTGCATGTCCTTGGTGGAGTGGGAGGGGGAGTTAAAGTGTTCAGCCACAGTGCGGTTGGGTTGGTTGGTGCGGGTGTCCCAGAGGTGTTCTCTGAAAACATTCCGCAAGTAGGCGGCCTGTCTCCCCAATGTAGAGGAGGCTACATCGGGTGCAGCGGATGCAGTAAATGATGTGTGTGGAGGTGCAGGTGAATTTGTGACGGATATGGAAGGATCCCTTGGGGCCTTGGAGGGAAGTGAGGAAGAGGTGTGGGCGCAAGTTTTGCATTTGCAGGGGAAGGTGCCGGGGATGGAAGTTGGGTTGGTGGGGGGTGTGGACCTGACGAAGGAGTCACAGAGGGAGTGGTCTTTCTGGAACATTGATAGGGAAGGGGAGGGAAATATATCCTTGGTGGTGGGGTTTGTTTGGAGGTGGTGGAAATACGATGTATCTGGAGGTTGGTGGGGTGGTAGGTGAGGACCAGTGGGGTTCTGTCCTGGTGGTGATTGGAGGGGTGGGGTTCAAGGGCAGAGGAGTGGGAAGTGGAGGAGATGCGGTGGAGAGCATCGTCAACCATACCTGAGGGGAAATTGCGGTCTTTGAAGAAGACCATTGCTGACCATGTACTGCTCACTAGTACAGTTGATTACACTTCCATCACTTTACTGATGATGAAGAGTAGACTAGTGGGGCAGCAATTGGCCAGGTTGAATACATTCTGCTTTTTGTGTACAGGACAAATCTGGGCAATTTTCCACATTATCGAGTAGATACCAGTATTATAGCTGTATTGGAGCAGCATGGCTCAGAAAACAGCAAATTCTGGAGCACAAGTCTTTAGTAACATTGTCAGATGTTGTCAGAACCCATAGTCTTTGCAGCATCCAACGCCTCCAGCCATTTTTTTGATATCATGTGGAGTGAATTGCACTAGTTGAAGTCTATAATCTGTGATGTTGGGGACCATTGGAGGAGGCTGAGATGGATCATCCACTTCACACTTCTAGCTGAAGCTTGCTGCAAATGCTTCAGTCTTATCTTTTGCACTGATGTGCTGAGCTCCCCCACCATTGAGGATGAGGATAAACGTGGAGCCTTCCCTCTCTAGTGAATTCTGACAACATCTGGCAATGTTACTAAAGACTTGTGCTCCAGAATTTGCTGTTCTGCTCACCATGCTGCTCCAATATGGCTATAATACTGGTATCTACTTGATAATGTGGAAAATTGCTCAGATTTGTCCCGTATACAAAAACCTGGATATTTCCAACCACCTGATAAAGGAGCAGCACTCCAAAAGCTCTTGCTTCCAAATAGACCTTATGGACTATCACCTGTTATTGTGGGATTTTAAACATAAAGCACAACTGATTCATCAGCTGAGAGGGACACAGTGCATAGCATTCAGCAGCAGGTTTTTGTTACACATTCCAACACATCTTGTTTAATGCTTTATCCAATTGTGTACTGTCTGGGGAGCTCGAAACCTCCAGAGTTTTCGGTCTCTCGCAATTCCTAATCTCCACCTGTACTGACTCAGCTTCATGATTTTTGAGCCATGATCTTTCCTCATTAATGTCCTTATTTAATCCTTTTCTACCAGGGCTACCCATATTCCTTTGCCATTCTGTTCGTCTTCAAAATTTTGCATATCCTGAAACATTTATTTCCCAACCTTGGTCACCGTGTAACTATATTTCTGTAATGGTGATTAGATCTAAGCCATTATTCTTTATTTGTGCCACTAGTTTATTTGTTTTGGTGTGGTATTTCAACAATTTAGATTAAGAACTTTCAATTTCATTTTCTTTATTCTGAGTCACTGCAGAGACCTTATTCACTGATGCAGAATTGCTATTAAATTGCTGCCCTTCAATTTCCACTTTGATTTTCTTTTACCTGTATGTGCTGCACTGTACTGTTGTCTCAATTTTTCTCTTTAGATTTCTGCATCATCCTTCAGCAGAACTGAACCCACATCCTCCATGACTCTATTACCAACAAGATCCCACATGGGATACTAGTTAGCAAGGTTAGATCACATGGAATCCAAGGGGGGCTAGCCAACTGGATACAAAATTGGCTTGAAGGTAGGCAATAGAAGGTGATGGTAGAGGGTTGTTTTTCAGACTGGAGGGCTGTGAATAGAAAACGTTTAGAGGGATATGGGCTAAATGCTGACAAATGGGATGAGATCAGTTTTAGGTATCTGGTTGGTGTGGACAAGTTGGAACAAAGGGTTTGCGCGCTGTATAAATGCATAATTCTATGACTCTAATAATTTAAAGTCCTCTCTACAGCCCTGTTGATATGATTTATCAAGACACTGTCCATGCCCAATTTAAGCAGAGTCTATTCCAATGAAAAACTCATTTTTCTGAGTCCAATTGCCAATGCCCTATAAATAAAACTCCCTTCTTCCCACATTACTGTTTGAGTCATGCACTTAAACTCTAATCCTCATGTCCCATGCTAATTAGCACGTGACTCAACAAACAACCCAGATCCCCTTCTCCAGTTGAATTTGAATCTAAGCTCTTCAAACTGTCTCATTGAGCAAGATTCCTGGTTCTACCTATTGTCATTGGCTCCTACGTGGACTATGGCAACTGGATCCTCCATTTCCTAATCCAACCTAATCACCAATCATGAAGAGATATCCTTATATCTCTTGTATGTGCAGGCAATGCAACTGTTGGACCTCCCAGTTGTACCTATGGAAAACAATGTGTATGCTCTGACTATATAGTTCCTTATCACAACCATTTTGCTTTTTGCTCCCTCTATCTGTATGGCATCCTACGCCATGTTACCATGGTCAGGCTTCTCATCCACTCACAGTCCTTCTTCTGATCCATGGGTAGCAAGCATTTTACACCTGTTAGCCAAAAGCAAACACTGTGTCTCCACCTGAGATTTCCTACCTGCAGGGTCCTTCCACCTTCCTGATTTATAGTCACACCCTCCTGACCCTGGACTATTGACCAACTGTGAAATTCTACCAAGCTGCAGGGATGTTACTGTCTCCTGGAACAAACATTCAGGTAATTCTTGCCCTCCTTGATGCTCTGCACTGTTTCCACCTCAACTTCCAACCCAGCTGTTCTAAATCAAAGTTATTCAATGAACAAACACTTGCCACAAATTTGAATGTCAAGGACTGCAGTGTATTTCCACAAAATCCCACATGTCGTAGTCATGACAGGCCACTAGCTCTACCATGGATGTATAACCTTATTTATTTAATTAGTCAATTTGTTATCCATTAATTTGGATGAAGGAATAGCAAGTCTTCTTATTTAGAGACAAAAGAAGAATACTCAACAGATACAGAAGGATGATAAAGCATATTAAAAGCAGCATTGTTTTCCCATTTGCACTGAATTCCTGATTTAACGTTCATTCCTTATTGCATTCTGTACTGCTACTCTGTGCAGTAACAAAATCTGTCTGCTTTTATAGAAAGCTTATGACTCACAAGTTATAAGTGCTACATCAGATCCATAATGTAGTAATTAGCATCTATTCAGGAAAGCACTTTCAGTTGTTTGACAGATAACCTCTTCTGTTTTCTGCAGTTTCTGTTAAATTCTCTTCAAATTCCATTTCTTAATTCAGTGAAGCCTGGTTCAATTTCTCCTTTTAAAACGCAAGTTCATTTGGGTTAGAACAAAAATATCCAGAGAGAAGGGATCCTTTTTAAATTAGCCTTGTGACCAAAGGAATGGGACAGGTGAATAAAGAAGGGGAGCTATTTCATCCCTTCTCACCCAGGGGATTAATAGGCGTGGATCACTTGTCTGGAACCACAATGAAGGGGAGATCCTCACGAAGGATGTGTAAGCAATGCTCACATCTTAACCTTGTCCTTCACCGTTTTACAAAGGTAATAATCACACCCTCTGCACTTACATTAATACAGACACCGCCCCATCGAACTGGCTATAAGTTCCTTTGAAGCGCTGGGCCCAAGGTAGTATGCAACTCGCCTAAGATTCTGCACCTTAGACCTAGTGGGTTCCAAATACATCCATTCAGGATGCCAATCCTGTTAAATCCACAACTCAGCTCTATTCACTGACAGTCTGCTGTTTGGAGATATTTGATCCATGCAGTCTTCGCAGATCATAATGGAAAGATAAGAGTTTGCCCTTTGTGAATAAGCATCAAATGAAGACTCTTCAAATGATGTATCCATTTTCTTTTAAGAAGGATGATCACCTTTTTGGGATTGTTCTATAGCACCACACACACACACCTCCCCTCCCCCCCCCCCCCCCCCCCCCCCCTGCCCCCACCCGTAGTCAGCAAATATGTAAGTAGATCTCAGATATCGGTAAGAATAATAGATAGGAATGGGAGGGGATTTTAACTTTCCAAGCATAGACTGGGACTGCCATTATATTGATAGCCTGGATGGAGAGAAATCTATGAAGTGTGTACAAGAAAAAATCTTATTCAATATGTGGATGTATCTACTAGAGAAGAAGCAAAACTTGACCTTCTCTTGGGAAATAAGGCAGGACAAGTGACAGAGATATCAGTGAAGGAGCACTTTGGGGCAAGTGATCATAACTCTATCAGTTTGAAGATAGTTATGGAAAAGAATAGACATGATCTAAATGTTAAAGTTCTAAATTGGAGTAAGAACTTTCCAAAGTTGATTGAGGGAGTCATTACTGAAAGTTTGGTAATGACTATTATTCATTCCACTTGATGTAACTTTATGGAACAGCTAGTCAAGTTGCTGCAGGGTTACACCACCAGTGGACACCATCTACCTGGCCAACATGGTGCTGAGGAAACCTTGCTCTCTGTCTAGTTCTTGACTTGGTATGATGAGCACTCCAATTTGAATTTAATAGTCAAAATGTCATTTGAATTTATTTCATAAATGAGTCCAAATACGTTTAACTATGGATTTTTCTAGTCTATTTCTAGTGTGACCACTTGTGTCTGTTGATGATGTAACTGTATTAGAATATGTTCACTCTTGTCTGTTATCTCACATGTTCACACCATGTGCTTTCATTGCATTATATGGGTACTCTCTGAAGATTACATTTTAGCCTTAGGGATGAACAAACAGCCTTTCTAATGGTAATACTTATATCCAGAAATACCTCTGTCATGAATTTGAAAGTACAGTTACACTGAATGCGAATTGCTGCTATAAAATACTATGATATAAACTATGGTACTTTAAAAATGATTTATTGCCTGATTATCACACAAATATAGGATTGTTATCTTAAACATATTTTTGAAAACATTGCCTGAATATTTGTACTTTTGATGTGACAAACATACCAAGCAATCTGCAACTACTTTTTTGTAAATTGTTTCCAATGATTCGTATGCATTGACCTGCAAAATAATTATGATTTTTCAATGAAAAAAGACTTGTTAAATTTGATATAGATTGCTGCTGCAGCTGCCAGGTGTGTAACAGATTGTCAATCATTTGCATAAGTCTTCACAGTAGAATACACTGATCGCTCTCTGAAATTCTTAAATAATCAAGAGGCAAAAGGAGGAGAAGAAATAAATATCATATTATCACTAGAGAAAAGGTGGCAGGGAAACCAATGAAGCTAAAGAATGTTAAGTCCCCTGGACCTGATTGGATACATTCTAGGATATTAAAGAAGATGCTACAGAGGTAGTGGAAGCACTGATAGTAATCTTCCAAAATTCCTTAGATTCTGGAATATCCCAGAGGATTCGAAAACTGAAAATGTTGTATTATTCCTCAAATAAAATTCCTTGATTTGAGGAATAAGGAAACAAAAAATGGTTAAAAAAGCCTAGTTAACAAAACGTTCATTATTGAGAAAATGTTGGTCTATTAAAAAGAATTTAATAATAGAGCACTTAGTATGATCAAATCAAGTCAGCATGGCTTTGTGAAGGGGAAATTGTATGA
Organism: Chiloscyllium punctatum; assembly: GCF_047496795.1. NCBI lineage: Eukaryota > Metazoa > Chordata > Chondrichthyes > Orectolobiformes > Hemiscylliidae > Chiloscyllium > Chiloscyllium punctatum. Next base: position 75,184,412 of record NC_092746.1, read on the forward strand.
CAAATTTCCCAGAATTTTTTTGAGGATGCAACTAGCAGGATAGATAAATGGGAAGCAGTGGATATTATATATTTGGATTACAGAAGGCAATTGATAAGATACCACACATTTGACTACTTAATAAGATGAGCCTATCTTAGCATTGATTGATGATTGGCTAAATCATAGAAAACAGAGATTTGGGATGGGGGTCCATTTTCAGGTTAGTAACCTTGAACTTGTGGGGTGCCACAGGAATCAGTTCTGAGGCCACAGTTATTTACAGTATATATGAATGACTTGGATGGGGAATGTAAATATACTACAGCTAAGTTTGTAGGTGATCCAAAAATAGTTTGGAAGGCACTTGGTGAGGATGATACAAAATATCTGCAGAGGGATGTGGACAGGCTTTCCATGAGGGCAAAAACTTGGTAGACCCAATACAATATGGGAAAATGTGAAGTAATACACTTTGGCAGGAAGAATAGTGGAGCTCAATATTATCTACATGGAGAAAGCCTGCAGAAAACTGTAGTGGTTTGGGAGTTCTTGTGCATGATTCACAAAATATTAGCATCCATGTTGAATGGGTAACAGGGAAGGCAAATGGAAATATGACCTTTATTTCAAAAGGAGTGGAGTGTAGCAGTTAGAAGGGTTTGCTGAAAGTATACATGACACTAATCAGACCATAGTTGGGAGCAGCTTTGGGCTGCTTATTTAAGGCAAGATATAATAACATTGGTATCAATCAGGAGAAGGGCTGCTAATCAGGACAAGTTGACTAGATTGTGTTGCTGGAAAAGCGCAGCAGATCAGGCAGCATCCAAGGAACAGGAGAACCGCCATTTCGGGCATAAGCCCTTCTTCAGGAATAAGGGCTTATGCCCGAAACGTCGATTCTCCTGTTCCTTGGATGCTGCCTGACCTGCTGTGCTTTTCCAGCAACACATTTTCAGCTCTGATCTCCAGCATCTGCAGTCCTCACTTTCTCCTCCAAGTTGACTAAATTGGGCATGTACTCATTGGAATTTGGACAATGACAGAATGAAACATTAAAGATTCTTAGGGAAATTGACAGAATAGATACAGAAAAGTTGCTTCCCATTGTGGAAGAGTCTCAGATTAGAGAGCATAATCTCAGAATAATGAGTTGCACATTTAAGACAGAGTTGAGGAGGGATTTCTTCTCCCCCAGCGTAGTGAATCTGTGAAATCCTTTACTGTGAGGGCTATTGAGGCTCAGCTATTAAATATATTAAAGGTTGATCAGAAAGGAAATCAAGCGTTATTGGGAAAAGGCAGGAAATTGGAACTGATGATGATAAAATCAGCCATAAACTTATCAGATGGTGCAGCAGACTTGACAGTTGGAATGGACTCCTTCTGCTTATACACTTTATGCTTTTATGGTCTTATTACCTTCAATGAATCACCGTGATGGTTCAGATTCCATCAAAATGGACTGAGGACTGGTTAGGTTAGCATTTCCTTTTCTGTTGGTTTAAATCTGCGTATTTGTTATCCTGGACAACAGATGCAAGATGCAAGCAGCAGAAGGTTATAATCCAGTGAATAAATTCCACATCAGGTAATAATTCTGTCCATTTTGTTTAATGATAATTATGAAGTGGTTAGGAAGTACACGGTGAGATTTGTTTTGAAGTGCACTGCCTGAAAGCGTGTGGAAAATGGTCACTTTCAACCAACAAAGTGGATAAATACTTTGTAGGACTGTGGGAAAGATTAGGAAGGTAGGATTAATTGGAAAGCTTTTAGTCAAGTAACAACTCCGACGTGATGTGATAAATTCTATTCTGTATGATTCCATTAAGTGCAACTTAAATTGCAGTGATAAGGCTGGGGGACACATTTTCAAATTAATTGTAGGTAGTCTTCAGACTGATGCCGGGAAATTCTCCATTAAGTGTGATAAATATGAGAAGTAGAGCCTTGGATAATTCTATAATAACGTTGGCAAAAGGTCTCAGTTTTTTTCTTTGCCATGATACTTATTTTCCATTGTAAAAATGTTGGATGTGGGGAGGACCTGTTAAATATTTTGTAAAAACCTGCCTTTGCTTCTTAAGACTATTACTTGATCAGTTCAGGAGGTTACCGCACAGCACTTCACTCATTTGCTCCGGCAGTTTCTTATTCTGTATTGGACCAGCTTGTACTTGGAATTCAATTCAAACTGGATTATGTTGCAATTGTTTGGTGTGCTATCGGAGTGCTGTTACTGTAAATGGGAGAAAACTGCTGGAGAATGCGTTACTGGAAACCAAGGACAACAATTGTCCTGCCAAAATATACTAAAAACAAGATATATTCTAGTAATTCCAAGCAACTCCCTACCAAATAACTGAGTCTTTTAAGATTGTCGTGGACACTCTTATCAGCTGAGCAACACCAGGCTTCAGAGCACTTTAAAATAATAAGCAGTAAAATCTTCGCAAAAGAAACCCAATGCACTGCTGAGTTGTAGTTTTTAAAAGCCTTAATGTATTTCTCAAGGCTTTCTACATTCTTTTTCATGGAAAATCCAAAAATATCAAGTTTTCAATTCAAACAACATGAAAAGCAGCACATATTTTTCAGAACTTGCACTGTAGTTCGTTCCTTTTTGGGATTTTAGAAGTTAATTGCATTCAAAGGTTAATATTTGGACCGTGTTTAATGCCATTTACAAAGGGCCAACTAAATTAGATATGCAAAAAATAAGAATTATAACTTTCTCAGCCAACAACTGCATCCATTCAGTCTTAGATTAAACCTCATTTCCTAGCTGTACTTTATATTCCCCAACACAAAAAGCCTAGCTGAGTTGCTTAATCAGGATCCAGAGGTTCTTCATAAAACTGTAGAAGGATCCAAGATCTCGGGTGGGCAAGATGAATGGCACAACACTTTTAACTGCCAAGTCCCAAACTGACTTTCCCAACATTCTCCTTTTAAAAAATCTTCTCGGGCCATATATGTTATGATTCCAGTTGGTTCTCACTCTCCCATCGTCTCTTGACATCACTATCTGAATCGTCAACATTCACACTTAACTGTATATCATCTCAATCTAACCACCCCCCCAAACGGTGTGATTCTCACTGTTCCAAACAATTGGAACATCCAACTCTCAGCTTTCCGTCCTTGCAGGAAAATAGTACGTGCAGCTTCAGAGGAAACCTGAGATTGCAAGGGGCAAAGAGGGTTGCTCTTCATTCATAACCAGCTTGATACCTACTGATTATGCTGCCATCTTGATCTACAAGGGAAGGTGATCTTGGTATTCGGGACTGCAGATTTTAGCAAGTACTTGGCATGTATGCTAATAACCTTTGACCCTTTACTTCCCATTGGAAGAAGCAGGCTGGAATAGGTAAGGAAATGCAATGGTACTGGACTGGGCAGGTTAAAACGCCTGTTTCTGTTCCCAAAAACAGTTTCTGATAATTCACCTGTAAATCAACAATTGAGAAATGTTTGTGTTATTAAATTGGGTTGCACAGATTTGCAACACTGCTTAATTTTGTAGTTTCCTGCTCTCCTGATCTGACTTAATATTCTTTCCTGCTATTTAACTGGCTAAATTGCCCTTATACACTTGAGAGGCATGAAACGATTATTTCAGGCGAGTCCTGGTTGGTCAGGTTTTTGTTCAAAAGGCCAAGAAGATCCTATAAAACTTCCCAGTGGAAAATTGAAGTAATTTGCATTCAATTATTTGCTAATAAAATGAATGAAAGAAATAATGGTGAGATTCATACCCCAATTTCTAAAAACAGAATTTTCTCCTTAACTCCCCACAAATTTAGATAATTTAGTGGCTATGTTCTGGGCTGTATTTTCATGGTTTAGATAATAAAACAAAAAACAGAATGAATAACAAAGCACAGAAATATCCTATAGGTCAATAAATGTCTGTGGAGAGATGAGGCAAGTTAATATATATGGATATGTGAACACAAAATGAATATGGGTCCCATCCTGGCTGAGATACTGAAGACTTGTTCTCTAGAAGGTGATGATATAAGGAAGTAATACAGCTACAAATATGAGTTTCTCGTTCCAAAGGAGCGCCACTTATGTCACCTGTATGTTGTCAGAGTTTTTTTTCCATCCCATGATGTATACTGTGAAGACTGTCTTATGAGGAAAAGTTTAGTGGGTTAAGCCTATACTTCTATGAAGATAGAAGAATTGAGAGACCATCTTAACGAAACATGGAAGATTCTTAGGGGAGTTGATGGGGGAGCTGTGGAAAGGTGTTTTTCCATTGTGGGAGAGTCTGTGACTAGAGTGCTTAATCTCAGAATGAGGGGTTGCACATTTAAAATAGAGATGAGGAGGAATTATTCATAGCGAAAGAAGAGCTGGCAATCTGCCGCACAGCAGGACATTAAAATAAGGCACTGGTGGTTGAAATTCCTGAAATCAGTGTGTTGACCACAAGATAGTGCATGAATGGGAATGTAGAGGTGCAGTGCGTTCACAGAAACATAGAAAAGGAGAGCAGGAGAAGGTGCCTGGGTCCTTCCAGCTTGCTCTGCCATTCAATTTGATCAAAGCTGATCATCCACCTTAGAAACCTCTTTCCGTTTTCTCCCCATATCCTTTTGATCCCATTACGCCTAAGAAATATATCTATCTCCTTCTTGAAAATATTCACTGTTCTGACCTTCACTGCTTTCTCTGGCGGAGAATTCAACAAACTCACCACTGTCTGGTGAAGAAATGTCTTTTCATCTCAGTCCTTAAAAGCACACTCCTTATCCTCAGAAAGTGACTGAAAACATTGTTTGTTCCCATATGTAATGTGGTGAGCAGCAGAGAATTGTGTGAAGTAACTCAGTGGAGATCACAGTGAGAAACCCTCTATAAATCTTCCCAATATTGACACCTTGTCAATTTTTGGTAAAGTTCAGCTTAGTCTTTCAAGTTGGATATGGATCATCTTTGGAACTGAAGTGGGCTAAAGGAGTGATAGTTTTTATGCTGCAGAAACAAAGAGGGGAAGAGGAGCAAATGGAACAATTTGGAAAGCTGTCCCAGAGTAAAAGGTGAAGGAGGTGCTAATGGTATTGAAGAAGGGGCATAAACATGAATGATAGATGTTAATATCAGAAAATGGATCATCTCTACTGAGTGCAAACCCATGCAAACAAGAAAATCAAAGACTCAAACTGGGGACCTATGACCAGTGGTGTGTCACAAGAATCAGTGTTGGGTCCACTACCTTTTGTTATTTATATAAATGATTTCAATATGAGCACAGGAGATATAGTTAGTATGTTTGCAGATGACACCAAAATTGGAGGTGTAATGGACAGTGAGAAGGCTACCTCAGAGTAAAACAGGATATTGATCAGATGGACCTATGGGCTGAGAAGTGGCAGATGGAGTTTAATTCAGATAAATGTGAGGTGCTGCATTTTGGAAAAGCAAATCAGAGCAGGACCTATACACTTAATGGTAAGATCCTGGGGGGAGTGTTGCTAAACAAAGGGACCTTGGAGTGCAGGTTCATACTTCCTTGAAAGTAGAGTCACAGGTAGATAGGATAGTGAAGAAGGCGTTTGGTATGCTTTCCTTTATTGGCTAGAGTATAGGAGTTGGGAGATCATGTTGTGGCTGTACAGGGGATTGGTTAGCCACTTTTGGAATATTGCATGCAATCTGGTCACCTTCTTATCAGAAGGATCATGTGAAACATGAAAGGGTTCAGAAAAGTTTTACAAAGATGTTGCCAGGGTTGGAGGATTTAAGCTGTAGGGAGAGGTTGAATAGGCCTATAAACCTCATAAAGGTTTATAAAATCATAAGGGACATGGATAGGGTAAATAAACAAGGTCTTTTCCCTCGGGTGGGGTCCAGAACTAGAGGGCATAGGTTTAGGGTGAGAGGGGAAAGATATAAAAAGGACCTAAGGGGCAACGTTTTCATGAAGAGGGTAGTGCGTGTATGGAATGAGCTGCCTGAGGAAATGGTGGCTGGTACAATTGCAACATTTAAAAGGCATCTGGTTGGGTATTTGAATAGGAAGGGTCTGGAGGGATATGGGCCAAGTATTGGCAAATGGGACTAGATTTGGTTAGGATATCTGGTTGATATGGATGAGTTGGACCGAAGGGTCTGTTTCCATGTTGTACATCTCGATTCACAACACCTCCAGCTTTACTGTAAACCTACAACACTGATAACTACCTGATGGTGTCGAAAATTCTCCAGCTATGTCATATCGACAAAAAGCAGGATACATTAAATCTAAACATTTATTGCCACATTGGTTTATTCTTGATCGACAACTTAATAATGGAAGTTGGAGCTGCTAGTGCAATCAAAGGACAATTATTCAATAATAGCCTGCTGAAGTATTATCAGTTTGGGTTTTGGCAGAATGACCCAGGACCAGATCTTGTCATAGCACTTGTCCAAAAATGGATTAATAAGTTGAACTCCGAAAGTGAGAGGCGAGTGACTGCCTTTTATGTCAAGATAACTCCTGTCCAATAATTGCATCATGGAGCTTGAGCAATATTGAAGTGAATGGAAATTGAGAAATGACTTCCCTCTTTCTCAGTAAAACTCAGAAATAATGGAACTGGTTTTGTATATCTGAAAATGGAATCCTAGTTCTGGCCAGTACCATTATTTTAAAGTTTAACTTGTTAAAAGAACTGACTTTTCCTTCCTGTGAAAGCCAATCATCTCAGCTCCAGGATATCGGTTCAGGAGTGCCTCAGGACAGTGTCCCAGACCCAACAATCTGCTGGTGGTGTTAACATGATGGGACCTTGTCTCCATCATATAGTCAGAAGTGAGGATATTTGTTGATGATTACGCAGTTCAAGGATTACATAAAGATTTGTAGCTTGGGTGCCAGTTGTTGTAGTTGTGTGTATGTTCGCCCGAGCTGGGAAGTTGATTTGCAGACATTTCATTCCCTGTCTAGGTGACAACTTCAGTGCTTTGGTGCCTCTTATGAAGCATTGCTGGACTATATGTTCAGGAATTTATTTGGTCCCTACTGCTTCCTCTTGCCAGTGCTGGTTGTTTGTTCCAGTGGCTGGTATATTGGGTCTGGGTCTATGTGTTTGTTGATGGAGTCTGTGGATGAGTGCCATGCTTCTAGAAATTCTCTGGCTGTCCTTTGTTTAGCTTGTCCTGTGATCGTTGTGTTGTCCCAGTCAAATTTGTGGTCCTTGTCATCTGTGTCTGTGGCTATGAGGGACTGCTGGTTGTGGCATTTAGTGGCTAGTCTGTATTCATGAATGTGGATTGCTAGTAGTCTGCCTGTTTGTCTTACATAGTGTTTCATGCAGCCTTTGTGTGGAATCTTGTAAATTATCTTTGCCATCCATTTGATGGGGATAGGGTCTTTTGTCCTGGTGAGTTGTCTGAATGTGGCTGTTGGTTTATGGGCTATCATGAATCCCAGTAGGCGGAGAAGTCTGGCTGTTGGTTCCGAGATTTTTTTATGTAAGTTCACATGGCTAGTGAGGTAGGTTGTGGCATGTCCTTGTCATGTTATTTGTCTGTTAGGTATCTGTGGATGAAGTTTTGGGTATATTCATTCTTGGCAAAGACTCTGTGGAAGTGTTCTTCTCTTTGTCTGTTGGGAGTGCTGCAGTATGTTGTAAGCCTTTTGAACAGGGTCCTAATGCAGCTTCTCTTGTGTGTGTTCAGGTGTTTGCTGTTGAAGTTCAGGGAGAAAGTGAGGACTGCAGATGCTAGAGATCAGAGCTGAAAAATGTGTTGCTGAAAAAGCGCAGCAGGTCAGGCAGCATCCAAGGAGCAGGAGAATCGATGTTTCGGGCATAAGGGCTTATGCCCGAAACATCGATTCTCCTGCTCCTTGGATGCTGCCTGACCTGCTGCGCTTTTTCAGCAACACGTTTTTCAGCTGTTATAGTTCAGGACCTGGCCATGTGTGTGGCTTTCCTGTACACCTTTGTGGTGCATTCACCATTCTGTGTTCTTTCTACCATCACATCCAGGAATGGGAGTTGATTGGTGGTTTCCTCCTCTCTTGTAAATCCGGTCCCTGTGAGCATGGTATTGATAATCTGTATGTGTTCTCCAGTTCTGTTCTCTTAATGATAACAAAAGTGTCATCCACGTATATATTCAGAATTTGGTTTGGATTTGTGGGAGGGTTGTTTGTTCCAATCTTTCCATCTCTGCTTCTGCTATGTGCCCAGAGATGAGTGTGCCCACGGGTGAATCTGTTCATATATTTGGTTGTTGAATGTGAAGTGTTCCGTCAAGCACAGGTCTAGTAGTTTGCGTATGCAGTCCTTGTTGATAGGTTCCCTGTAGAGTCATCTGGTTTGTTTGTCCTGGAGTTTGGCTATTGTCTTTCTGGCTAGAGTTTTGTCAATTGAAGTGAACAATGTCATTAAGATCATTGCTTTGTCCTCATCAATGTTTAGTTCTTGATGTTGTCTAGGAATTCCTATGATGATTGTATGGAGTGTTTGGCTCCACTGATAAGATGTTTTTGTTGAAGTTCTTTTGCCAGTTTATGTGATGGAGTTCCAGAGAGTGCCACAGTGGTACTCTGGTATGTCTGGTTTGTGTAGTTTGGGTAATCTGTAAAATCTTGGGCTTACTGGTTTTATCCTTTGCTGATCATTCCTGATTATTAGTCCCTTTTTTGTAGGTTCTGTCATGTGTTGTTTATTCTGTTGGTTAGCTGTAGCGTGGGGTCACACTCCCTCTGTAGGTAGGTGTCGGTATCTACAAGTATTTTCTCTGCTTTCTGAAGGTTTTCAGTCTGCCCTTATCTGCTGGCCCAGTGATTATATTCTTGTCATTTGGGACAACACAACGATCATAGGAGAAGCCAAACAGAGGACAGCCAGAAAATTTCTAGAAGTATGGCATTCAACCATGGACTCCATCAACAAGCACATAGACCCAACCCAATATATCGGCCACTACAACAAACAATTGGAACCAGCAACTGAAAGCAGCAGGAATGGAACCAATAAATTCCAGAAGACGCAGTACAGCAGTGCTTCATGGGAGGCTCCAAAGCACTGACGATGTCACCTAGGTGGGATGAAATGTCTGCAGATCATCTTCCCAGCTTGACAAACATACCCACAACTACAATTACACAGCGTTTAGTGGTGTTTGCAACTTTGCTGCAAGATCAAAACAACTTTTAAACATTGGCTGATAAGTTGCTTATGACATACGCATCCAACAATGGCCAGATAATGACCATGTAATAGTCTTCTTTTCGACATAAACATACAAATCACACACAATGATTTGCAAAATAATAACATGCTTTGAGAAAAGACAATATACAGATTGTAAGTATGTTGCATACAACTTCTACCACTGTTGCTTATCGAGCCATGGGATTAATATATCATATCCTGTCGAGGTAAATAATGTTTAACAGTCATTTAAGGTGCTTCCCTTAAAAATATTCACACATCATTCCACAATATGCACCTTTCTTCTAAACAGCAGATTTACCTCAAGCAATCAAACTATTTTATGAAAGCAATAATGTCTCAGAGTACTTTAATATTGCAATACATTTAGACCTCTAAAACTGTATTTGTGTTTTATTGAGATCCAGACTTATTCATGCTGATCTTTCCTGGAGGCAACTGTACATTTCCAGAATGCTGGTTAGGGTTCCTTTCTGACTTGTATGTTGGAGCATGTTATAGTTACATCAGTTTTCTTAAGGTGCCCCTGATTATGCTATTGTTCCCATTGGCTTTGTTGCATTGTTGAACCATTTAAAGTTTTGTACTTTCATCTGATTTGGGCCCTGGGTATATGTTAGTAACTTCTGTTCAATTCCAGGTGCCTCCATTTAAATGTTGTAACTTTCAGTCTGATGTTCATTACCCAAGTGCTCATCAATGGGCAACTCGCAGCTTCCCCTGTTTTTCAATCAAGGCATTACGTACTACTGGGAGTATCAGTAAGTAATGGCTGAAGAAATTTGTTAACACTTGTCTATCAAATAGCAATTGAGTTTTCTCAGTATGATATTTACAAGTTTGTATTGGGTATACATATCCAGTTCAAACTGTGTCATGTAACCTGTTGACTGATGGTCTATATTGCAGGGTTAGATGGTCTTCATCGAATGTATACATAGGTTTTCTGATAGCACTCTTTGTGGCTTTCAACTTTATCTGACTCTTGGGAGAAACCCATAACTTGGAAAGCTTTTTGTTTCAGTTCATAGAGAGCCTAGTTGAAGTTGGATCTAGGAAGCAGTTTGTCTGAGAGAAAGGAGTTAGTTTAGAAAACATAGGAAATGGACTAACTCAATGTAAGGGTTTACTTTGAAAGTTCCAGAACAGAACTCTTCTCAAATAACTCAGAAGGAGTTATTTGCAGCTAGGAAAGTTGAAACTGAAATGTGTGATTAATGAAGAAAATGGCTACCTTTAGGGATTGGAAGAAGCAATTAGAGAGTCACAGATTCATACAACACAGAAAAAGACCCTTCAGTCCAACTTGTCAGTGCTGATCAGACATCCCAATCTGATCTAGTCCCATTTGTCGATATTTGGCCCATATTCCTCTCAACCCTTCCTATTCATATACCCATCCAGATGCCTTTTAAATGTTGCAGTTGTACCAACCGCCCCCATTTCTGCTGGCAGCTCATTCCATATACGCACCACTCTCTGCATGAAAAAGTTACCCCTCAGGTCCTTTTTAAATCTTTTCTCTCTCACCTTAAACCTTTGCCCTCCTGTTATTGATTTTTATGTTGAGGCTCCTTCATTCTTCATACTTCAGTCCAGCCATCTGAGAGTCTGGAAAGCATTTGCTTACTCCCTCTAGATCAAGAACATCCTTCCTCAAGATAAAAAGGCCAAAACTGCACAAAACACACCAGGTGTAGTCTCACTGGGGCCTGCATAGTTGTAGTAAGGCATCCCTGTCCCTGTACTTGAGTTCTCTTGCTATAAAGGCTAACATACCATTTGTGTTTCTTACTACCTGCTGCAATTGCATGCTACTTTCAGTGACTGGTGTATGAGGACACTCACGTCTTGTTGCATGATCTCCTCTCTCAGTTGACAGCCAGATAAAAATCTGCCATCCTGTTTTTGCTACCAAAATGGATAACCTCATGTTCCTCTATATTACACTGCATCTGCCATGCATTTGCCTACTTGTTAAAATGTGACAGTTTATTGTGAGGGGAATTGGATACAGAAATAGGGAGATTATACATCTGCTATAAAGTAAAGCTGCCATAATCCAGAGAACTCCGAAGTCTACTCTCTCATCAGACAGAGGCGACTGGTGGTGGTGGCGGTGGTAGATTACTGCACCTCAGGCAAGGGATGAGATTACGAAGAGAGTTAAGCTAGTGCTACAGATGTGATAATGAAGGGAACTCTCTCCGAGTACTGCAACCAAATAGGTGTTGGGAATAGAAGGAATTGTATTTCCTCATGTGTTTCAAAATCTTTCCTTTGCACAGTGATTTCTGTTTTATTGTTAAAACTAAATAGTAAGCACTGTGTGCTTGTGTTTCAGTGAAAAAAAAATCACTTTGTTAAATAAAAAAAAATCAAGCCTGATCTTAATCTTAGATTTGACGTTTTCAGTAGTAGCATAAAATGGGATTAAAACTGTGGCAACACTTTGAGTTTAATGGAACAGATATAAGAGGGTCATGTCTGAGTCATTGTATACAGTGAATTTAACAGTAGTTGGATAAATTGTCTCTTGCCACTTGTGCCAGCTTTGCATACAGGTTATGATAACTTCCAATCTCTGCTACATTGACCTGAAAACTCCTTGAGCAGGAGAAAGTGAGGACTGCAGATATCAGAATCGAAAAGTATGGCACTAGAAACGTACAGCAGGGCAGGCAGCATCCGAGGAGCAGGAGAATCGACGTTTTGGGCATAAGCCCTTCACCAGGAATGTGAAGGGGGAAGTGGGCTGAGAGATAAATAGGTGGGGGAGTGGGGCTGGGAGGAAACTAGCTTGGAAGGCAATAGGTGGATGAAGGTGGGGGGAGGAGCGCTAGTAATAGGTCAGAGCGGAAGGTGGAGCAAATAGGTGGGAAGGAAGATGGACGGGTAGGATGAGGGTGGTGCCAAGATAGAGGGTTGGATCTGGAATGAGGTGGGGGGGGAGGAGATGAGGAAATGTGAAATTAATGTTGATGCCATGTGGTTGGAGAGTCCAAAGGCGGAAGATGAGGTGTTCTTCTTCTAGGCTTTGTGTGACTAAAATTTGGTGGTGGAGGAGGCCCAGGATTTGCATGACCTTGGGGGAGTGGGAGGGGAGTTGAAGTGGTTGGCCATGGGGTGGTGGGGTTGTTTGGTTGTGTGTCCCAGAGATGTTCTCTGAAACATTCTGCAAGTTGATATCTTGTCCCCCCAATTAAAAGGAGACAACATTGAGAGCAATGGACACAGTAGATAAGGTGTTTGGATGTGCAGAAATATCTCTGTCGGATGTGGAAAGATCCTTTGGGGCCTTAGATGGAGGTGAGGGGGGTGGTTTGGGGGCAGGTTTTACTCTTCTTTAGGCAGCAAGGGAAGGTTCCGGGAGTGGAGGGTGGATTGTTGGGGGACGTGGACCTAATGAGGGAATTGTGGAGGGAATGGTCTCCAGGGTTGAACGATTTGTGCTATAGGGAGAGGCTGAATAGGCTGGAGCTGTTTTCTCTGGAGCATCAGAGACTGAAGGGTGACCTTATAGAGGTTTATAAAATCATGAGGGGCATGGATAGGATAAACAGACAAGGTCTTTTCCCTGAGGTAGGAGAGTCCAGAACTGGAGAGCTTGGGTTCAGGATGAGAGGGGAAAGATTTAAAAGAGATCTAAGGGGCAACTTTTTCACACAGAGGGTGGTACGTGTATGGAATGAGCTGCCAGAGGAAGTGGTGGAGGCTGGTACAATTACAACATTTAAAAGGCATCTGGATGGGTATATGAATAGGAAGGGTTTGGAGGGATATGGGCCGGGTGCTGGCAGATTGGGGTGGGATATCTTGTCGGCATGGACAAGTTGGACCGAAGGATCTGTTTCCATGGAGTACATCTCAATACTCTATGACTGTTTATGCAATGCTTAAGTTATGTACTTCTACACAATTATTTTATGATTTATGCTAATTCTTCATCCATGGGTTTATAATCTGAATGGTGGCAAAGGCTTCTGTTGCTACCATAGTGTCAATACATGCTGAATGTCTATTCACTTTGTGTATCGATGGTCACTTGATCATGCAGCTCATCATTTGATCTTGTAGCTTGGCTCGACAATTTGTGGATATTGGCTTGATACTGTTTTGCGTGTACTCTTTATTGATTGGAATACTATACTTATCTAACCTCTAGTGTGACTTATCATGTCCTTGAACCTCTTGTTTTGGCCTTTACTTTCTGCATTAACGTTTCCAATGTCCTCTGGTGCCATGAGTTAAAAGCTGAACAATTTCTTGGTGCGTGTATGAAGGTGCAACACCATATTGTCTTCTAGGCTTTCCTGTATTGGGTATTTTTGGATGAAATATGCAGAGAATGTAGACTCTTTCCGCCCAGGAGTATAGCTTTGTTATCTGCAATCATAGTGCAACCTTTGTGTTGGCCCAAGAGGTCTTTTTGGAATGCTTCCACTGCAATAGATACTATCAAGGGTTTGATTCTTCTCACTGCTGGCCGCTGTGTACACCGCTGCTGTAAAGACACAATCAAATGCTTTGTCTCAATATGTACTTGTGAATTTGCAAATGGTCTCCATCAGTCGTTGCCGAAAAGACAGGAACACCAGACAGTGCATGCTGAAGTTAAGCTTTGTTCATAATCGAGCTTCAAGTGTTGATCATAATTTTATCTGAATTCCTTAGATGGCCGTCAGACAGATCTGATGTATTCAGTCTGTGAAGGGCTTTGCTGACTCTGTCAATTTTAATTTTAAAGGCTGTCATCTGCTTCAGAAATGGTAAGATTCCAGAAAAACAGTTCAATTGTTGGAACAAAATAAACTCAGGAAATATGTGGTTTTCTATTTGAATGTTGGAAATTTTGTAGTCAAAGTTTAGAGTTTTGCACAATTTTTAATCCTATCTAAAACTTTTGAGAATTAGACTTTAATATTCAGCCTGTCCTAAATTCAGGCAATTTTTATCATGACCCAATGCCTGCTTATTGGAGGAAAGTGCATTCCCAGAATGAATGTACATTGTGAACAGGACCCCTACAAAGCGGCAGAAATCTAATGAATGGCAAAACTTGAAAGCTGTTTCAATTTCAAACCAGCTCCTCCTGGATCGGGAAGGTTTTAATCTTATATAGTTTATATATTCAAGTTTTCAAGATCTCATGCTTTGTTATATTACATGTGGTGTACTTAAAAATCTCCAGATTTTAACTCTGTTTGCAAGATATTTCCCAAAACCACAAACTGCCCCCAACTGCCACCATGTTGCATTTTTCTCTTTGATGTGAACATACTTAACACACACAAGGATTGATAAAACAATGATGTGTATTCTTTACTTGAAGATAAGAGTATGGGCACATCATATTATAACAACCATCTTCAACAAGAGACAGTTTGGGGTGGCCGGTGGCTCAGTGGTTAGCACTGCTGCCTCACAGCACCAGGATCCCAGGTTCAATTCCCACCTCAGGCAACTGTCTGTGGAGTTTGCAAATTCTCCCTGTATCTGCGTGGGTTTCCTCCGGGTGCCCTGGTTTCCTCCCACAGACCAAACATGTGGAGGTAGGGTGAATTGGCCATGTTAAATTGCCCATATCATTAGTCAGAGGGGTGGGTTGTTCTTCGGAAGATCAGTGTAGATCTGGTGGGCCGAAGGGCCTGATTCCACACTATAGGTAATCTAATCTAATTATCTCCATTTGAAATTCAATGGTCCAACAATCACTGAATCCTCCACAATAACATTGTGGACTTTTCATTAACCAATAATGTTACTGGAAAAGTCATACAGAAAGCTTTTTATTAATCAGTTTCTATGGGACCAGGAGAGTACCCCAGTTGATCAAATATTGATCAAAAGGCCCGCACAATCAATGTAAAAACACACTAAGTCGTAGAAAGGTCATGCTGGGATACACACCTCACTGTCATACTTTATTTACAGAATAGAACACTTCAAAAATAATTCAACTTTGCTTTAAGTAAAACTTACTGGCAGACAGCCTTCTCACTCACACCCTCCAGTGATCGTGACAATACAATAAACTTCCGGTATTTAAGGTATATAACTTTCACGAGTTTATAGAGAGTGCCAGTTCACAAGGAGCCAGTTAAAACAAAGTTTACTGTACTGCAGTTGTAACAGCAGGTCAGAAGATGGAAATTCTTTGGCAAGTAGCTCACCTCCTCATTCCTCAAATTCTCCACGATAAGAGGCTCAAGTCAACGGTGTGATAGAATACTCTCCACTTTTCTGGATGAGTGTGTAAAGTAATAGGATTAATATCAAACATACATAATAATGATGATGACAATGGTGTCAGATTCATCTGATTAAGTAGAGAGAGCTGGAAGAGAGCAAAATCTCTAACCTAATGTGAAGATAATATGCGTATTAATCAAGCTATAAATAGTTCCTGTATGGATTCCACAACATTACTCTCAATGACTAAACAGAGGTAAGACCCAACATACACAACCAAATGTAATGGCAATAGAAAAGAGAAAAATGGAGCATTGAAATCAGCAACTGAACTGAACTTCGTGCAGTTTTGGCCAAATCAAGCAACTCCTGCTGTCTTCAGAGATTTTGACAAAATATGATTTGCTTTTCCTGAATACAATAGTATTTGATGCACCTTTAACAGGATTAGTGGCAATGCTCTTTCAACTGCAGAAAGATGGAGAGTGTAGACCAGAAAACTCTGCCTCTAGATTGCTAACTCTGGAATCACATTCCAAAAGAAGTGAAAAAGAGCACTTGGCAACAGCATTTTCAGATTCAGTTCTGGGGTTTACAGTTTAAAATTCAAACTGACCATAAATTATTGGACAGTCTTCTGAACAGAAATGAATCACCACATTACTGCCCAAAATTCGGTAGTTCTGAACAAGACTCACAATGTGTAACTCAGCTACAGAATACACATTGAGACAGCATCGGGAGCAGCAGACACACTCTCAAGGATATCATGTAGTGGAACAGAACAAAAACATTTAGATTTTATTGAGGAGTTTGAAGCTTATAAATCAGAAGTTACTAAACATTTACCAATGACTGAAAAGAATCTGCAAGAAATAGGAGAATTGTGAAAACAGGATGAAAAATGTGTCAGGATCACAAAGTACTGTCTGGTGGGTTAGCTAGATTAGGTACCTAAGAAACTAATACTTTATCATGCTTTGAACAGTGCAAAAGCCTCATTATAAGTGATGCCTTGGTAGTCTTCAATGAGAAATTATTAATATCAAAAGCTTTTCATCTTGTGATTTTTCAAAGAATTCATCAAGGACATTTGCATGTTTCAAACTGTTGAGCAACGTATTTGTCTGTTTGCCAGGTTTTATTCACTCTATACAGGAGATAATTGCTAACCGCATTCCATTATTGCAAACAGTTAGGAGAAAAGGAACCACTATTACCATTGGACTTTACATCAAGACTACGAGGGTGCCTGTATATGGATTAATTCATAGTCAAAGGGAAGATATTCATTACCATCATGCACAAAGTGGATTGAAGTCAACTATCTGCACAGTAGCACTGCAGAGATCGCAATAAACTCACTTAAGAGAATCTACTACCATGCAAGGAATTCTGGACATTGAAGTATCAGACAATAGTACAAAGGTTGAAATGAACATTTTAAGAGATTCAAAGGTGAATTTGATTTTATTCATGTTACCACTTCATTTCAGAATCCTCAAGCAAATTGAGAAACCGAAAAAGCAGTCAAGAGGTTTCTCGTTGTTGGTCAGAGGGTCTGCTTTTTCTGATCAGGTTTCAGATTTCAGCCACTTTCTTTTTTTAAAATTAAGAATGGCTTTGTAAACTCAGTGAAAGATACGTAAAGTTTCAGGAGTTGTGCTATGCCTATCTTACTTGTATTAAAGGACCTGGCAGGCAGTTGTGAAATTGGGAGTGACAAGTGATAGTACATTAGGAATTGAGGGAACGTATGAAAAATGTCACATTGTAGTTTAAAACCAATTTTCCTTTCAGGAATTCATACATTAATTGGAGAACAAAGTTCTCTTCTACTCTATTTTCAGTTGTATTTGTGGAGAGAGATAAGATATCTGCCAAGACTGTACAATAGTAGTAGTGCATGTTAAGGATGCAAAACATGTTCCAATACCTACTAGCCCTTATTCCTTCTTTCTTTTATTCCAGACTCTCAAATGTATCTTTAATTGCAAAAATAAAATTAAGTGATTTAAATGTCATTACTTTCTACGCCTGTCTAAACTATGCAGCTTCAATTCTGCTCAGGCCTCCACGTATGTCGTTGAAACCATCCTGATTGTAACTTTCACCAAGGTCACTTTAAATGTCACTATCTCTGCCTCACATCCACATTGTCTCTCAGACTATTCTTTAAATCTCTGCTCCATCCTGATGATTCTTTCACTTTGAGCTCAAAAAAATATTAATTTCTGTTTGACCACAGTTTCAGTTCCATTCTGTTTCCCTCTTCATTTCTTCTCTGCAAATGTTTCTTTGTTATTTCAAACTACCAGACCTTCAGCAAGTTGACTAAAGAGGGTCAAATGATTTTTATGAATAGGTCCTTGAATTATAGTTCCAAGTGTAGGCTTTTGCCTGAAACGTTGATTTTCCTGCTCCCCGGATGCTGCCTGACCTGCTGTGCTTTTCCAGCACCACTCTAATCTCGACTCTGGTTTCCAGCATCTGCAGTTGTCACTTTTGCCAAGTGTACAAATACTTGTTTGGTATTAATCATATGTCCCATTGACTGACAGGCTATATCAAACAACATGTTCCTTTGGCTGTCAAGAGTCTACAGTATGCCAACTATGCTCATTAAGTTCATGATCATTATTAGAAGAGACTGTCCAATATTAGATGTGATTCTGCTATTGTACAATATTAACCAATTAGTGAGTTTTGAGAAGATTTGTAGCTCAGGTTGAGGTTCTGGATGTAAGTTTGCTCACTGAGCTGGAAGGCAGAAACGCAGAGACTCTAACAAACCACCCAACCCAAACTTTGGGTCTGCTATGTGGATGACACATTTGTCATGTGTACCAGGCTAGTACACATGAATTTTAATTCTTATGACACCATTTTCCATGAGCATATGGAGACCAGTACGACGGTCAGTTGTAATCCTCTTTTTGTGTATTAATAGAATGTGAAAATGCAAAACACAAAACTGTTTGCAGGATTAGTTTTCTGCTGAATGGTGTCAGTCCCCTTATTGCCTGCTATGTCGCTGTCACTTAGTTTGAAGTTTCTCTGAGATTTCATATGTGCAACACTCCAGATCTCACACAGAACTTTGCTAGACATCTACATGAATTTACATCTACAATCTTTTTCTTTCCTTATGGCTGTTACCATTTTAATAGAAAACACATTTTGGAATTAAAAGTTAAACAGCCTGTTGTATTTGGGATTCTGATCTATTGAAATGACAGCAAAAAGAATATCCTCCCATATTGCACTGTTGAACTGAAGGCAAGGCTGTTACAAGCCAATCCCTGATTCATCCTCATGGCTACATCTTGACCAATCGGAGTTGGCTTGCCTGGTTTGAACTTAATTCATTAATTAAAGCTGTTAAATAGTTCCTTCTATATCTCTCTGCCAACTATAACTTAACCAACCACTATACAACTTCTCACACTGTAGAAACTGTTGGCTCTTTTCAAAATAGGTTTCTTGTATTTGTGTGAGACAAAAACCTTTGACTTCTTTTTAGCAATTTTAAAGTGTACTAAAAGGAGTGGAACTTAGATTGGTTCTGTCATTTAAAAACTCATATCTACTTTCTCCCTAAACTGTTGCTGTGCCTGTGAACTGCGTTGATAAACTAAGAATAGATGGAGTGAATCTATTCTTCAAGAATACATTAATGCTACAATACTCCTTCACTTATATTGAGAAGATATTTTGCTTCATGTTCCAACATTTTCTGTCTGGAAGATTTTAAATATATTTTGTAAAACCATGTTAAAAATGTTAGAAACTTTACAAAGTTGAAATTATATTACACATTATGAATTTTCAATTTGAATTTAGAATTATAGAGTCATAGAGATGTACAGCATGGAAACAGACCCTTTGGTCCAACCCGTCCATGCTGACCAGATATCCCAAATCAATCTAGTCCCACCTGCCAGCACCTGGCCCATATCCCTCTTAAACCCTTCCTATTCATATACCCATCCAGATGCCTTTTAAATGGTGCAATTGTGCCAACCTCCACCATTTCCTCTGGCAGCTCATTCCATACATGTACCACCCTCTGCATGAAAAATTTGCCCCTCGGGGCTCTTTTATATCTTTCCTCTCTCACCCTAAACCTATGCCCTCTAGTTCTGGACTCCCCCACCCCAGGGAAGAGACTTTGTCTATTTATCCAATTCATGTCCCTCATGATTTTATAAACCTCTATCAGGTCACCCCTCAGCCTCCGACGCTCCAGGGAAAACAGCCCCAGCCTATTCAACGTCCCCCTATAGGTCAAATCCTCCAATCCTGGCAACATTCTTGTAAATCTTTTCTGAACCCTTTCAAGTTTCACAACATCTTTCCGATAGGAAGGAGACCAGAATTGCACACAATATTCCAACAGTGGCCTAACCAATGTCCTGTACAGCCGCAACATGACCTTCTAACTCCTGTATTCAATACTCTGACCAATAAAGGAAAGCATACCAAATGCCTTCTTCACTATCCGTGACTTAACTTTCAAGGAGCTATGAACCTGTACTTCAGGGTCTCTTTGTTTAGCAACAGTCCCCAGGACCTTACTATTAAGTGTATAAGTCCTGCTAAGATTTGCTTTCCCAAAATGCAGCACCTCACATTTATCTGAATTAAACTCCATCTGCCACATCTCAGCCCATTGGCCCATTTATTGTATATATTATCAAAAGTTATGTGAGAGAGAAAAAGTATCAATGTTTGAAGCTAAGATAAGTTAATTAGAATTAAGAGGAGAGAGAGAGAAATTTAGTAGAGATCAAAAGGTGTGTGTGATTGAGCAGAAAATATTAGTTATGTACTTAAATTACTTTAATTCAGAAACTCTGAATTGTGAACAATTAGAATTTATATAATATATTTTTCAAAGAAAAACTGTATGGAAAGCTTTCATTAAGCGTAAATAATGAAAATAGACATGAAGTCTGGAGATATTAGGAAAGATGGCTAAAACCTCAGTCAAAGGGGTCTAAAGGTAGGAGAGGATGCGAGAGATGGAGCGATTTATGGAGGAAATTCCAAAGCATGCAACCTAGCTGCTGAAGGCATAATTGCTAATATGGAGCAAAGGAATTTCGGAGTTGCACAGTTACAGCACTGGAAGGAATTACAGTGAAAACTATGGGGCCGTGGAGAGATTATGAAAGGATTTTAAACACAAACATTAAACTTTTAACTTTGAGATGTTATGGGACCAGGAACCAATATAAATTGGGGAGAGCAGGGGTGATTGCTGAGGAGGTTGGGAAATGGGGTATCACTAAATGAAATGAGCCAATCTCAACCACAAAACGATTTAATGCTAATCGAGTACACCAGTGAGTCGGAGTGACAGAGACAGTTGTAAAACGAAGACGAAGGTGGAGATTTTATCTCATTCTAAATTCAACAATAAAAACACATTGGATTTTAAAAACATACAAAACTTTGTTGAAAGAAACAGGGGCAGAGAGATATTTGGGAATGAGGGATCATTGAAGCTCTTACACTGAGGTGGCATGGGGAAGTGGTAAATGTGGGCAAACATTAAGAATGGATTGAGAGGTAATGAACATAGAGATTGAGGAGTTTGTTCCAGTGATACTGCCATCAAAGCTTCTCTCTTCAATGGTCTAACAAATCACTCAATTCTATTTTTAATTCATGGGATGTGGGAGTCACTGGTCAGTCCAACATGTATTACCCATCCCTAATGCCCAGAGGGCAGTCAAGTATCAACCACATTGCTGTGGGCCTGGAGTCACGTGTAGGCCAGACCAGGTGGGATGGCAGTTTCCTCCCCCAAAGGACATTAGTGAACCAATTCAATTGTATGCAGTAAGGTTCAGGATTACACGGGTTCACTGATGTGGGGTCTTTGACCTTATAAAAATCTTAGTAGCAATTAATTTTAGCAAGCCAATAGATCACAAAACATTCAACACTCACTTCATTCAAAATAAAGAACACAGCTTTCTTTTTAAAATCTAAATTCACCAATTAAAGAGAGCCATCTGTTTGCAATGCTACAGTTTAAACCTATTTATCACATTGCATGGGCATTATCATTGTACAGCATAGGGTAGATCCCCTTTCCAGAGCACAAACTTCACCAAGCATGTCATTGGACCTCAATTTTGTGCACTGAAAGGCCTTAACCATTGACTCAGGTGCTTTGACTGCTTTGATGGACTTTAGGGCATTGAAAACCCTTATCATCAATGGGATTGATGAAGCAAATTCTTGTTCATCATGTGTCCACCTCCCCAATTTTAGGCAGTTAGAAGACACCAAAATCCCTCCACATATGTGCTGCTTTGGCACTACACTTGTTAATTGACTGAAATAAAGACTGCACTTTGTTGAATTGCTTGGGCAGTGATCCCAGCAGCTCTGCAGGGAGCAGATTCACTGATGCCTTCTCTCACAGTACACTTAGGAAACATCACTTTTCTGTGGTAGTGAAACTAGAATGAAGGAGGATTAAAAAAAAATTCAAGAAAACATCCACACAAAGGGCTTTGAGAATACAGGGCACACAAAAGACAAGCAATCAATGTGTTCAATACCGACTTTGGAATTTGGGATTATGGAAATAACAGAGCATTTGGATGAAAAAGAACAATACCTTGGCCAATAAAGTGCTCCAATACATTCAACATGTCAAAAGGGTAATTGCAATTTCCAATTTATTTAATGTAATGGGTTTGAGTCTTAAAGTAGTATTCGTAAACTGGTAACAAAAACACGAAATGGTCCTGTGATGTTTAAAATCTGCTTCACGATTGATGGGGATTCGGAGCATTTTCACCTGAGTTGCCTTCCAGCTGATTGGCTGTCTAGGCCATTTCAGAGGGTAATTAAGAGTCAACCAGATTAGCATGGTCTGGAGTCACATGTAGGTCAAACCAGGTAAGGAGAGCAGTTTTCCTTCCTTCAAGTAGTGAATCAGATAGGTTTGTACAAAACTGACATGTGGACTCAATTAGATTCGTTTTTAGTTCCAGATTGTTTTATTGAATTCAAATTTTAACTTTCTGCCATCTTGGGTTTTGAACCCATGTCCTCAGATCACTGAATGACTAGTCCAGTGATATTCCGTTATGTCTCAATCTCCCATGCAGTTCTATCACATCCCACTTTCTTGTACTCCCTCTCCATTTCCATACAGAGGAAAATTCAAGGAGAAACAATACAAATGAGGACTGGAAGTTCTTCAATGTATTTGTGTCTTTTAAAAATGGATTCAAGGAATATCTGTTAGGCCTGGGGTCTCGTGTTTTAAGATATACAATCTTTTTCATTGCCCCACTTACAGATCTGCTCTCTGAGCATTGTCTTGAACTAGCTCCCAACGAATGAAGAATATTTGAGGCTTTTTTGCCTCCCCCTGTGCCTGACTCTCTACTGGGGCCTTTATGTAAGCAATTCTACCCCTGATTGGAATGTTACATGATCAAATGTCTATCAAAATGCTGACCGAAGGAAGTGCCTGTATTTAATTCAATGTGAGCAAATGCAAGGTCTTGCACTTTGGAAAAAAGAATACTAGCATGGACTACTTTCTAAACTGTGAGAAAATTCATAAAGCCAAAGTACAAAGGGATCTGGGAGTGCTAGTCAAGGATTCTCTAAAGGTAAACATGCAGGTTGAGTCTGTGATTAAGAAAGCGAATGCAATATTGTCATTTATCTCAAGAGGGTTGGAATATAAAAGCACCGTTGTGCTCCTGAGACTTTATAAAGCTCTGGTTAGGCCCCATTTGGAGTACTGTGTCCAGTTTTGGTCCCCACACCTCAAGAAGGACATACTGGCACTGGAGCATGTCCAGCCGCGATTCACACGGATGATCCCTGGAATGGTAGGTCTAACATATGAGGAACAGCTGAGGATCCTGGGATTGTATTCATTGGAGTTTAGAAGATTAAGGGGAGATCTAATAGCAACTTCCAAGATAATACATGGCTTGGAAAGGGTGGACGCTAGGAAATTGTTTCCGTTAGGCGAGGAGACTAGGACCTGTGGACACAGCCTTAGAATTAGAGGGGGTAAATTCAGTACAGAAATGTGGAGACATTTCTTCAGCCAGAGAGTGGTGGGCCTGTGGAATTCATTGCCGCAGAGTGCAGTGGAGGCCGGGACGCTAAATGTCTTCAAGACAGAGATTCATAGATTCTCGATGTCACAAGGAATTAAGGGCTCTGGGGAGAATGCGGGTAAGTGGAGTTGAAATGCCCATCAGCCATGATTGAATGGCGGAGTGGACTCGATGGGCCGAATGGCCTTACTCCCACTCCAGTGTCTTATGGTCTTATGGTCTTAATAGGGGCAGAACAGTGGCTCAATGGTTAGCACTGCTGCCTCACAGCATATCATCAGGGACGCAGCTTCGATTCCATCCTTGAGTGACTATCCAGGTAGAGTTTGCATGTTCTCCCTCTGTCTGCATGAGTTTCCTCCCACAGTCCAAAGATGTGCAGGTTAGGTGAATTGGCTATGCTAAATTGGCCATAATGCCGAGGGATGTGCAGGCTAGGTGGATTAGCCATGGGAAATGCAGGATTTTAGGAATTGGGTCTGGATGGGATTCTATTCAGAGAGTCAATGTAGACCTGCTGGCCTGAATTGTTTGCTTCCACACTGCAGGGATTCTTTGAATATTCAAAGTGGTAGTTGGTTTTCTAGCAGTGGGACTCTGCAGAACTAAGTGGCAACTACCACATACCAAGCAGTAAGATCAATCTGCCAGTTTTGCAATGTCATATGTACTCTAATGAGCTTTCCAAGATCTGAGCACTGTTGCTGTAGGTGCTTTCACTGCAATAATGATGTGGGACTGACTCAACAATTGCCACTTTCAGACAAACAGCTATTACTGTATTATTATCTGAACCATTATTAGTCTGAGAGTTACACAGCAGCACTAGACTCAGGCTCCTATCTGAAGATGCAATGAAAAGCATGAGACTGGAAATAAATGAAGCACCTACCAGGGGAAAAGTGAGAATTAATGTATGTGTCATAAGGGAAATGCAATTAATGGCTCAAAGCATGAAACTTCATGCTTCTCAGCTGAAACTGATTTTATGTAAATTAACTAAATTAAAATACATGAGATAATAACTAATTTAGGTTAATTTGATATGCATGTCTAGTTTTACAAAACACGTGCTATAAGAGATGCATAAAACATAAAATCTAAGGTGACTTGGAGTGTGTTGTGTCTATCACTGCATTTAACTGAAACATACAGCATGAAACCTCAGGAAACCTAATTTTTAGTATTTAAAGCTTGACCTTCTGAACCTGCATTTGCAATCAGCAAATGTGTAATTGTAAAATGGCATCTTTAACACTTACCTGGAAGATGTTTTTGCTATTTAGTGGTAATGAAAGTTGTCGCCATCTATATAGCTTCTCCAGACAGCACAACTGAAATTCTAACAAGAAAACAGCTTCATCGGAAAAGGGGGCTGGGTTGGCAGGGGGAGGCGGTGGGGGAGGTTGGTGGAGATTGTCGGAGATTGTCAAAAGTATGCAAAATGGAAAAGCAATTCACTGTACAAAATGGAAGCAGTAAAACTGGAATTATGACCTTTGGGTGATTAATTGTTTTGAACTGCTGGATGGAGCTTGGTAAACTAGGAAGGAAACCACTTTCACTGGATCCTACACAATGTAAAGGAGAATACAATATTCTGCTGGAACCCAGGAAGGATCCCAAAAACATCATCCAATAGCTTCCTGTAGAGTTAAATATTTCAATGCTTCATTACTTGGGCTTTCTTGGGCTTACTCTCCTCCATCAGAGTGATGTCCTTACAGCATTCCTGTTGCTGTTCAGAATTGTGTCTGTGGATTCACTGGCCTCTTCTGTGCAAATGATTGCTTCCCTCTAAATGGGGCCAGCATTTTGTGCTCGCACTGCTCAGTGACAGAAATGTTTCCTTTGAGTCAGAGGTCATGGATTCATAGGTCCAATTAGAGACAAAAAAAAAGAGAACCAGGAGCAAGAGTAGGCAATTCTGTCCTTCAAGCCGAATCCACCAGTTGATACGTCCATGACTGATCTTAGCTTGGTGTCTCAAAAAGTAATGAACATTGTGCAATCATCAGTGAACATCCCCACTTTTGACCTTATGATGGAGGGAAGGCCATTCATGAAGCAGCTGAAGGGATTTAAGATACTGCCCTGAGGAATTCTTGGAGAAACCCCCACTTTCCTGCCCACTCTCTCTAAATCTCCAAGCGATTACTAATTAAAAATCTATCTCCTTTTTAAATTTACTCAATGTCCCCGCATCCACTGCACTCTGGGATAGTGCATTCCAGAAATTCACAATCCTTTGAGAGGAATAATTTCTCCACATTGCTGTTGTAAATCTGCTGCCCCTTATCCTAGAACTTTGACCTCTCTTTCTAGATGGCCCGACATAAGGAAAGATCCTTCTATGTAGACGTTATTGAAGCTACGACTTCACCACAATACTGCACTAGCAGCACTGGACATTGGATCTGGCATTGAACAAACCTGTAATGATTGTCTGTTTACAGCAAATCAAAATTAGAACCAAATGTAATCTGTGGAATGGATTCACCAGAAATAGGAAACTGTAGAGGAAACAAATGAGACCTGGGATTATTTCTACTGGAACAGAGATTTATTCACATTTTGTGAAATTGTGAAGTGTATTGAATTGGCAATGATGGCTTCCACTAGCTGGAGTATCAGTGATGAAGTATTATCAATTTAAAATTATCACTAAGAGGATGAAAAGGTTAAGAAACAGTCTTATATTTTTAGTAAATTGTTAAAATGTAGAATACTTAACTCGCAGGTAGAAACTGAGACTCCTGATAAGGGAAGATTAGAATAATCTTCTGTTTCTGTTTGTTAACCTATGAAGACAGTTGAAAATATGCCAGTGTGGACAATGAATGAAACCACATGACCATAAGATATAGGAGCAGAAATTAGGCCCATTCAATTATGACTGATAAGTTTCTCAAGCCCATTCTCCAGTTTTCTCCCCAAAACTAGTCAGGCTTAGGTGACATGCAGCTTCCAGAGTGCCCTACTGACTTTAGATAATTGGCCATTAACAGGGGCAAATGACCACTTGCCACTGCACCCGATAGCCCTGATGCTAACTCCACTCCCCCCACCCCCGTCACCTCCTCAGCCACAACCACTCAACCCAGTTCTCTCTTCTAAGTAAATGGGTCCAGGGAGGGATGGAACGAAGAAAATGCAGAACAGGCCAACAGAAGCTATTTTTAACACCAACTGACCTCCACGTCTGCACTAATCAGGGCCTAAAATGTGAGCCAACAGTGCCTGTGGGGTCTTAACAGGGATATAGTTTGATGTGTCCCAGTAAATGATCTCCCATTTACCTAAGTTGTGCCTTACAACCCTAGGGCACAAGGAAACTAACTCCAATTGTGGTATATTTTCCTTTTCTGCAACAAATAAATTTACCAGTAAGTCAACAAACTCTGAAGACAGATGGTTGGAAATCTGCTCAAGTTGGGATCTCATGGGATCCACTGATGGAATCAAGGAGCCCAAATGAGAAATACTACTTTAAATAGATTTTGCCTTATGTTAATTAGTGAATGCTTTTGCTTACTACATATACTGATGCACACCTCTAGTAATTTTTTAAGTTAATAGGTTGTCATAATCTGTCATTAAAAGTGATTATCTTGCTCCTCAGTAATATGTTTACTATCATGGTTTCAGTTATAGTAAGAACAATGTCCACATGAAATTGTAGGCAGTCCCTGGATTGTGAATGGTTACAAACTTCAGTACATTCATAAGTTGATTTGTAAACCAGTTGTAACATAGTACAGTACATTAGAAAATAGTCATTCCTAAGTATGAATAGACATTCGCATGTCAGATCTTTAAAATTAATATTTATGCAAGATCTTGTTCATATGTTCGATGCTTATACATGTGTTGTACAAAATCCCTGGGGAGGGGTATTCCTGGATTTTTGACCCAGCCACCATGAAGGAATGACAATATAATTCCACGATGCTCTCCACCGCATCTCCTCCGCTTCGCGCACCTCGACCCTTGAACCCCGCCCCTCCAATCGCCACCAGGACAGAACCCCACTGGTCCTCATCTTTCACCCCACCAACCTCCGAATACATCATATCATCCTCCGTCATTTCCGCCACCTCCAAACAGACCCCACCACTAGGGATATATTTCCCTCCCCACCCCTATCAGCGTTCCGGAGAGACCACTCCCTCCACGACTCCCTCGTCAGGTCCACACCCCCCATCAACCCAACCTCCACTCCCGGCACCTTCCCCTGCAACCGCAAGAAATGCAAAACTTGCGCCCACACCTCCCCCCTCACCTCCCTCCAGTGGATCCTTCCATATCCGTCGCAAATTCACCTGCACCTCCACACACATCATTTACTGTATCCGCTGCACCCGATGTAGTCTCCTCTACATTGGGGAGACAGGCCGCCTACTTGCAGAATGTTTCAGGGAACACCTCTGGGACACCCGCACCAACTAACCCAACCGCACCGTGGCTGAATACTTTAAGTCCCCCTCCCACTCCGCCAAGGACATGCAGGTCCTTGGCCTCCTCCATCGTCAGACCCTGACCACATGACGCCTGGAGGAAGAGCGCCTCATCTTCCGCCTAGGAACCCTCCAACCACACGGGATGAATGTAGATTTCTCCAGCTTCCTCATTTCCCTTCCCCCCACCTTATCTCAGTCCCAACCCCCAGATTCAACACCACCCTCTTGACCTGCAATCTTCTTCCTGACCTCTCTGCCCCACCCCCTCTCCGGCCTATCACCCTCACCCTCACCTCCTTCCACCTATCGTATTCCCAGCACCCCTCCCCCAAATTCCCTCTTCCCCCTTGGCAACTAATGGAAAGGATATTGAAGAACAAAGGAAGGATATTTAATGTGCAAGGATACTTTATCACAACCTGGTATTTTCAAGGGTTGCAGGTTAATTTTTCCATAGGATTACATAGGATATGCAGCACTGATAGTGCACCAAGCCCATGCCATGGATTATGCTCCACTCCAGCCTGCTGCCGTGCTTTCTCATCTAAATACATCAACATATGTGCTGTTGCCTTTTCATTCACATAGTTTCCCCTTAAATTCACTTCAATCACTCCCAGTAGGAGCTTGTTCCACATTCTCATCATTCCTTGGGTAAAGAGGGTTTTTTTCTACATTAGTAGGCAGTAGTGAGTTCACAGGATTAATTGACGCCCAAGGAGGGATTATAAAACAACGTCAAGTTGTAAGTGGCTGCATGAATTGTTGTGTCAGTGAAATCATCGTTTCAGTTTCATGGCTCCTTCATTACCTTATTCTGAGCTGCTTATAATGGAATTATCTGTGATTTTTGTTAGTTATCATTTATAATGGATGAGTATGAGATTCATTAATTTTGTGACCTGCTTCCTTAATATTGTGAATGGCTGTATTAATTCTGATAATTCCACAATTAAGCAGCTACAGCTGATGGTATTTCATAAATCATAAATTATGAGGAATTATTAATATATGGAGGATGAATAAGTCATTACAGCGCACTGCCCTGCTTGCAGCTTTTTGTACAAAATCTCTTGTGTGATGAGTTCTTTGATCTCTGTTTCCTCAAATCTTTTCAAACAGATTAGGTGCAGTTTTAATCTGCACGGCTGTAACTTTAAAAAGGTAAAATATAATAGCTATAATACATGTTTGACAGTTATTTTATCAACATTACATGCATGTGCAAACTTGTCAAACACAGGGACAATTTTTGATTCATTGATCTGCATGTCTCTGTGTTCTCACAACCAGCAATGGAAACTGTTCCATGTTGCAGCTAAGGAGAAATATCATTTAATTTGAGCAATGACTATAAGCATCTTATATATTTGGGATAAAATGTCATCATTTTTAAAGTGATTAGTCCAGCAACAAATCTTGAAAATTAAATTGTCTTTTTTTTTAGATTTCCTTCATGCAGATTGTAAAGCTTAGCTATAGCACTGGTGCTAACACAATGAAGATTTCAAAGTGGAGACCAGAACATTTCTGGTCATTTCTGCTGCAGTACGCCTAGACTAACTGGGCAGCAGCACAGACAGGCCACGTGTGTGCCAGAAGGATGCACAATGGGCAGTGTTTAGCATTGTCTGGAGGCAACATATGTCATTTTGAACCATGCAGATCCAGTTAACGCCCTCTGATTATCCTCGGTTCATCTACATGAGGAACATTTTCCTCCCATCTACTCCCTTTACTAGCATTCATTTAAAGGGCTGACTACAGCTCCCAGGTGAGGAGTTTTAGTTGACTTGTCCTGGTGCAGAGTTTGTGGAAGTACTGCACTGAATTCTTAGCAGAACTTTGCTGGCTTTTGGATTTTCAAATGAGTGATATTGAGACAGAGAAGTACTGTAGTCCTACCTAAAGAAAGTCTGCCACAGTTAGCAGGGGCTGGTTGCCTCTTCCAGTAGAATGTGATATGGAAATATAACAGAAATGGGCAGCAGTATATGTGGAGAAATAACAGCAACTGAACATGTAGGTATGGAACTATGTCATAATGTCATCAGATAGCATGGCACAGGAACCCAAGACTGTAAGGTTCATGAGGTGTCTTCTTTTAACATCTCTTGTATATATTAGCAGTTAGTGAAGGTAGTCAATGTTCACTGACATGGGTGTGGATTGTTCTCTATCATCAATAAACCAGATGTGAGTACGCAAAGGATGAAAGAGAAGCCCTCTCAACAGAAGGCCCTAAATCCCTAATGTTAATTTTTTGAGCACTTTGAAATGAAGAGAAGAGGCAGGCAGGCGCAAAAAAAGCAAAGCTGGGCAGTGTGCTGACCTATCACAAGCAGCAATAAATTTTTCCAAGTCAGGGTTGGAGTCAGCAGGGTTATCTGCACCCACAGGAGAGAAGTCACTATCTTGCCTTGGCAAATTACATCACTGAGTCCCCCACAAATGCCAAGCAAGAAATTGCCTTTGATCAGAAAGAGAACTAGCCCAGCCATATAAGTACTGTGGTTACAAAAACAAGTCAGAGGCTGGGAATTGTACAGCTAGTAACTCATTTCTGACTCTTCAAACCCATCATCTCCAAAGTATAATTCAGGCGTATTTTGGAAAACTTGCTTACTTGCCTGAATGAACACAGCTTCAATAATATACAAGAAGCTTGACACTGTCAGGACAGAACAGCTCATTTGATGGGCACTCTATCCATTGCTTTAAACACTCACTCCTTCCACCACTGATGCATAGTAGCATATACAAGATACACAACAGCAAATTGCCATGTCTCCTCTAAGAGCACCTTCTAAAGCTTTATCACCTAGAAGTGAAAGGGCAGCATATCAATTTAACACCTACAAGTTCCCTTCCAAGACACACACATTCAAAATCTTGGAACTCTCTTCCACGGTAGTGTGGGTGTACCATATTGTAGGGGTTCATGAAAGCAGCTCATCACCATCTTCTCAAGGGCAATTAGAAATGGTCAACAACAATGCTCATGTGATGAAGAAATGATCATAAAGCCAGAAGGACCTTTGTTAACCACATTTAGAGGAACCTTACTGGGAGTTCCCAGTTGACCTCCAGCTTCCCAACATGGTGGTGAGTGAGGACCACAGTTTAACCACTTGAAGGTGTGTATCTAACAGTAGGACAGCGCACCATTGTTCCAGGCAAGCCTCCAGCCTCCATGCCTGCCCATATGCGGAAACAGACCCTTCGGTCCAACTTGTCCATGCCAACCAGATATCCTAACCCAATCTAGTCCTATTTGCCAGCATTTGACCCATATCCTTCTAAACGTTTTCTATTCATGTACCTATGCAGATGCCACTTAAATGTTGTAATTGTACCAGCCTCCACCACTTGCTCTGGCAGCTCATTCCATACATGCATCACCCTCTGCGTGAAAACGTTGCCTCTAAGATCCCTTTTAAATTGTTCCTATTCTCACCTTAAACCTGTGGCATTTAGCTCTGGACTCCTCCACCCCAGGGAAAATACCTTCTCTACTTACCCTATCCATGCTCCTCATGATTTTATAAATCTCTTTAAGGTCTGCCCCGCACAGCCTCCAATGATCCAGGGAAAACAGTATGGAATGCTGTCTTTAAATGTCACACATGTGCAGCAGCTGCAAGGATTCACGCACAGTAATTGGTGCACTGACACTGTTCACAGTACTGACTTCCAGTTCCGAACATCGGAAGCCTGTGCACAAGAAAAATTGTTTGTGGGACACTGGTCCTGCACCACAAATCGTTAGCAATATTGCCATGCTGCAGTATCCATTGGCTGCAGATGTTTCTTGTTATCACACGGGGGAAGTTGAATTGACTAAAGACTGGCATCTGTGATGCTGGAAATCTCAGCAATTGGATCAGATACGTCACTTTCGAGACACTGCTGGCCGAAGAAGATTGTAAATGCTTTGTCTTTTGAACTAATGTAGTGAGCTGCCTCATTATATACAAGATGGAGATATGTGTGTACTCCCCTCTAACAGTTAGTTGTCCACAACCATTCATGATGAGATATGATAAAATTACAGTGCTTAGATCTGATTTATTAGCTTTAGTATTATTTTGCTCTGATTATTGCATGATGTTTCTCATGATTCAAGTGCATGAAGTCCTGTTGTATAGCTTCACAGACTGATATCTCATTAGGAATGTCCAATGCTGCTCCTACACTCTTCATTGAACCAATATTAATCTCTTAGCTTGATCATAGAATCCTGACAGTTCAGGTAGAGGTCATTCAATCTGTCAAATCTGCACACATGGGGAGAATGTACAAAATCCACACAGTCACCCTAGGCTGGAATTGAACATGGTTCCCTGGCACTGTGAGACAGCAGTGCTAACCACCGTGCCACCAAGCCACCTGATGATTAGGCTTGAATGGGTAAAATACTGGGTCATAGGTCAGAGATTGTAATTGAATGTAATTCTGCTGCTGTTGATGGCAGACAACACCTTGTGGAGTTTTATCCCATTTAGCATAACGTTAGTGCCACACAACTCAATGCAGGATATCCTCAATGTAAAGACTGACCTTGGTTCCACAAGAATCATGGCTACTAACCTGTCGTAGACAGATTGGTGAGGATGAGGTCAAATAGCGATGTTCTTCTTGTTGGCATTGTGCTGAGAAATCCCACCTCTCACCTTTTCAAACACTCTATCTTCTCTATTTCACCTTCTCCTGATGTTGTGGCCCAGAGGAAACTGCAAAAATTACCCTCATAATGGAGAGCAATTGATGTATTTAGAACCTTAGAAACCCAGGAATCATTTATGACATCTGAACCCAGTAACAGATTTGGGCATAAACTGTGTAAGCTACAGCTGAGGGTCTGACATTATGAGGACCCTTGAAATGATAAAAAAAAGTCTAAATTTCAGCTCTTAAATAATAAACTGAAAACTAAAGCAGACATGGAAAAAAGACTCTTTTTTTAATTAAGTCTGACAAAAATATATTCACATGGTTGCACAGGTATTGAGTGGAACAGTCTTACTTGTATATTCAATATGACCAGAAAGCTTTGATTTGCTTCCAGCCCAACATTTAAGAAATGCAGCACTCAGACTCCCAGGATGGTTTTCCCATTTGAACACTTTCTAACTTACCTTGAATTTGAAAAGCAGAGTGTGGAGAAAGTATGGCCAATGCAGTGACTGGAAAGTTGACCATTAATTGCAACCACCAGTCATATTATACTGCAGCTAATGTGGCAAGAAGGTATAATCATCGAATCATAGAATCTTCCATTACAGCATGGAAGC
Source organism: Chiloscyllium punctatum (assembly GCF_047496795.1). Taxonomy (NCBI): domain Eukaryota; kingdom Metazoa; phylum Chordata; class Chondrichthyes; order Orectolobiformes; family Hemiscylliidae; genus Chiloscyllium; species Chiloscyllium punctatum. The sequence goes on from NC_092746.1 coordinate 75,217,636, forward strand.
AAGCCATTTGACCCCATCAAGTCCACATTGTCCATCCAAAGAGCATCCCACCCAGACACACCCCTATACCTTATCCCCATAGCCTCAAATTTCCCATGGGTAACCCAGCTAGCTTGCACACCCCTGGGCACTATGGACAATTTAGCATGGTAAGTCCACCTAACCTGCACATCTTTGGACTGTGGGAGGAAATTGGAGCATCCAGAGGAAGCCCACAGCCATTGAGCCACTGTGCCGCCCACGGCATGCAGCAAAACCTTCTACAGAAAAAATAAAATGTGCATTCTATGTACTGGATGGTCACTGAATCTTGTTGGCTGTGCTGCAGTTGATTGCTGATTGTAGCTGCGGTGTTTTTATTGCCATTGTGCAATATACACATTCTTCTCCACCTCTGCAAGACACCAGATTGCACACAAGTTCTTTTTGGCTCGAGATTACACCATAACAAAATATTTCCCTGACGCTGGGTGAGAACATATGCAAAGGCTACTTCAGCTGTAGCTGAGAATTATAATCCAATTATTGATGTTTTTGCTCATCTTCACACTGATGACAGTGAAAAAAGTGATACGAAGAGAAAGACCGAAATTCTGCAAAAGAAAATGGAAGCATGAGCGTTTATGTTCATGTTAGAACATTGAAGGCATTTACTCAATAAATTCCACAAAACCTGTGAGGCCCTACATAATGCACAGATTACACTTAGTGCACGTCAAGGATTTGCACATCACTCTCTCACTTCTTGAAGGAAAGTTGAAAACATTTAAGTACATTGAATTGAATACAGAGAGAACCTGTCTATCATAGACCACAAGTAAGTGAGTAAATGTAAAAGAATGGAAAATAAAAGAAATCAATGATGATGATACACCTAAAGCTGATGAAATGCTTTCTCCAAGCAGCCAATTTTAAGTGAAACCCTTTATTCTTATGACGGATGCATTAAAAGCAACTTGAGGAAAAGAGCAATCAACTACAAAAATGTTCCAAACGATTTTTCATTTTTGATTGATTCAGATGCCTTTGGGGGAAGCAGCTGTGTGAGGATGTAAAGCTTCTAATGAAAGAATATTCTGACGATGCTGATGTTAATTCTGTTAGACAAATAAAGCACTTCTAAACTTACATCATGGAAAATTACTCCGATAAAGGGCATTTATACCACCAGGACCTGTATCAAGCCATCATCGAGGATAAAATTCGATTGGCTTTCCCAAATGTAGAGGCTCTTTTTGAGTCTAATGGTAACAGACTGCTTCGAAGAAAGGTCACTTTTGCAGCTGAAAACATCAAAAATGATCTGTGGACAACAAAGATGCAAGAAAGTTGTTTGCAATAAATATGAAGTGCATATAAAGTGATCATCTTCTTAGCTTATTAGTTGAGAATAATACCAATGACTTTGCCACCCAAAAGTCACAAAAGAAAATCATTGAACTTTTACGTGCATTATACTGCTGTATGCAATTTCTCTTGTATTACTGTAGATTAAATATTTTTATACATGGTAATTAAGGTATCATAAAGTATTTTCATTTGGAAGTATTTGATAATGAAAATAGGTTTGTAACACGATACATGTTTTAGTTAGATTATTAGTTTTCATGCTGTGCTCTCACCTATGGATATATGCAGATATAAAGCTTTGGTCTTTCTGTTTTCATTTTCTTTTCTGTAAGAATAATGCACCAGTTTCAGTAATGCTATGGGGCTTCCTAGGCTTGACACAGCTTAGGGCCTCAGCATGTCATGATACAGCTCTACTAATTTCCTTCTTTTTATGACTCCAGTGATGCAGTAATTCAAGTAACTCTGCAACAGCAAGCAAGGAGTGAACTGCAATTAACCCGCAGGTGGGATGGTGATACCAATACATAGCACTAGTGGGAAATTCCTTGGAACCTTAGATTGTGAGTTCCACCTCGTAATTTTCCTCTTCACCACTTGTTGCATGTAAGATTGCAACTTACCTTGGGGATAGGGTATTGTGTTCCACAGCTTCAGCAGATGGCTCTTGTTCCCAACATTCATCCAAAGCCTTGACACATTCTATTAAGGGCATCATATCAGTCTGAGTCCCAGAGAACAATTTAATCATTAACACTTTGAATCTTTCCCTGTTGGTATTTAGGATGCAGAATTGGGGTATCAGTAGGACAATTAATTAAATCACTTCTTATCTGTGAATGGAATGATACACCAATGAGACAAGGAGCTTTCAACTTAATATGTGTTTCACAGATGCCAGCGATCTCGGGGAATATTATAAGCCTCTCCCATTGCTGTGCAGGAAACACTTTAAAATTGATAAACTGAGAAGGTGTATGAAGTGTGGCATCTATCATCAAGTGAAAACAGGATCTTGTAGCCCTTTGGTTGATGCTGTATGTATTATCTATATTGACTGAAATGATCCACTTACACAAAGATTGATTTCTATAGTTACTTTCATCACCATTGATAAACAGGAAAGTGCTTCGAATGTGGCCAAATATCCTCCTTTAATATATCACAGGAGCAGCTGAGTAACTGTTAACTGAAGTATAGTTGCCTCATTCACATCTCCTCCAATATCATCCCAAAAGATAATCAATGCATTTTCTGAGGTGAGGAGAATTTTCTCCTGATCAACTTTTTGGATCCTGCCTCTTTGTTCTTCCATCCATTGAGCTCCTATTATGTGTAAAATAGACAATATTGGGTCCATCAGTGAAAAAGGCAATTTTCTGTTTGAATATTTGCAACCTTCCACCATAAGAGTCCCAGGACATATATTACATCAAATATGATAAAAAAAATTAATCATGTCATTGTGAAAAGAAGTTGAAAAAGCCAGAAATTTGAATTGCTCAAGTCTTTTGTTTAACTTTCTTCCATTTTATTAAAATCCTTTTTGCTGAATCCTGGCTACAATAAGTATACACAAATATTAAATTGCAGTAACGCTGGATCCCTGCATCTCTTCAGATAAAGTGTAACATTTAATGTCCTGTTTAATGCATAAATCATGTTTAATTAGGCCATGTTCAAGGTAATACTTGAATCTCTGTGATAATTTCATTGGTCACAATTGAAAATAGTGCATCCTGTCTCTGATAGCAGTTTCATGCTTTCCACGTTTAGATGTGGACTTTGTGCAGAAACCACAGTAATGACAGTGAATATTTGAAGTTTTGCTGTTGTTGCAACAGCAAAATCCAGTCCATTATTGAAATGAGACCTGATATCAAAAATGGTTCAGACCTCACATTGATGTCATTGGTCATCTGTAGTATTACACTACCCTGAGGACCAGACATTCCATCCATAACCGGTCCCAACATCAGCCTCCTCCCCAGGATTCGATACTTATCTAAACCCCGCCACCTCCTCCTGGTTACCACCATGCAATGGTCTCGACTACACTTGCTGCCCCCCACAACCCTCCTCTTGCTGTCAGCTCTCTCATCTTCTGGTTCTGACACCCACTCACCTGCCACTAAGCTGGCTCGGTCCGTTGTATGCCCACCATCCACTACCAGCCCAGTATTTCCATTCTCCAGTGACACTAGCCCCAACATTCTCCCTCTCCACCATCAACCCCAACATCTCCTGTCCTCACTATCAGTGGTCTTGATGTATCCACCACTCCCAGCCTACCTATGTATTACAACACTTACCTGGTGCCTTACCCACCTGACACCTGGGCTTGATTCACCTGGTACACAATTTAATGGTACCCTAACCACTTGGCAGCCTGGCAGCCTGGCAGCCTACCTAACTGCCATCCTCTCTGCAAACACACCTTACATATTACTTACTTAACATTTCACAGGAGATGTGAAATATGAGGCTGAACAGCTGGACATCTGAATCTCTGATTGCTGCAAAAGGGATGCGATTTGACTTTCCTTGTTTATCCTGCACTATGCATGGAGCTGTGTTAATTTCAGCCTAACTGCACATGACTGAAGGTGCTGGGATTGAAATTCCTGGCTAGAAATATGGAGCTCAGTACTAAATGAAAAAAAAATATGAATCCGACTGTGCTTGACACTCCTCAGAATACCTTGAGCCAATGTCTTAAGATATCATGCATCTCAACACTCACATGATATTCCTGAAAGCATGGGTATTTCAGGCTTAACCATGATAGTGACCTTGGATATGACTGTCAAAGTAATAAATGTATATAAATTGCAAAAATATTCATACCCTTCATTATCTTGAAACCCTTTATAAGGTTAGTCCTGAACTTTCTCAGTTCTAATGAGAAAGATCTGAAGTTGGCCTTCACCATGACTGATTTGCTTTAACATTCAAGTGTAGCTACCAGTTCACTATAATCTGTTTTACAATGTCAGTGAAGACCAATTTCACTCCTTGAATCTATAAATTCTATTTCTTTAACTGTGATCCTTATCTCTGGAAACAGTCTAGTGAATCTATACTGTATCTTCTCCTCTGCTTGTATGTCCTTCTCAGAACAGACTAGCCACTACTGCAGCCTGACTAAAAGGTCAGACAAGTAAATATTACTTTTTTATTTTTTGAATACTAAGCAGTGGAAACAAAAATAAGGATTCTGATAGTCTGTTTTCAGCTATATTTACTGATATTACAGCTTCTTTGTCCTTATACTCCATTTAAAGTTTTGACATGTTACAGGGTATTTCCTTTCTTTAATATATTGTTTAATGTTTTCTTGACTGATATTTTGCTTCGGTATATATACACATTTTACATGATATACTGAGCTTATCATAAAAGATGTGATTAATAGAATTCATACAACTAGTTCTGCACATGAATTGTCATGTTAATAGGCTCAAAATTCTGTTAACACTGTCATACCAGCAGCAGAGTGACAGGCAAAATTTGCAACTCTTTGCCATATTAAGAAAAGTCACAATTGTCAGCTTTCTTAACCTCGTAGAATACAAAGTCAATACCACTCAATCCTGCACGTGGACTTGTGTGATTTTGTGGGGATGAATTTACATTGGTCTTACAGGTGACATAGCATAACTGCTGGAATTTAAGGGAGACTTCAGGATTCAAAAAAGGCACTTTTCTGAAATGTTATTTGGGGGAGGTAGTGTTCAGGAATGGAAATTCCCACTATTGCTCCATCAGATACTGTCATGAGAGAAAGTAACAGGCAGAACTGAGTGGAAATAAGTTCCGCCTTAACCATTTAGTTCCACTGATCCCAAATTGACTGATTTATGCCACAATAAGGAATTGCATTACTGAGCTTATAACCATGATAGCAGCTATTTACTTTTATTTTGTATAAGTGTTGTAATACTGATATATTGTAATATTCATGCTTCTTAAATGCACTCCTTTTCAAGTCATGGAGTCATGAGCAGCACAGTGCCGGCTTTTCAGCCCAGTGAGTTCATGTTGCCTTTACTGGGGAGTACTCCAGTCTGTATCACACCCCCATTTGCTATATGCAGCCTTGCAGGTTTATCGTCAAGTGCCCGTCTACTTACCTTTTCAAATCATTTATCGTTTTTGCTTTCACTATCCTCATGGATGCCGAGTTTCAATTCATTACAGTTCCTCTTCACATTTCCTTGCAAATCTCACCCAAATCTTAAATCTGTGTTCCCTATTCCTTGTACTATCACCTGGAACAGGTCTTCCTTGTCTGCTGTATCTAGGTCTTTCATAATTTTACCAAATTTTCCCTCAATCTCCTTTACTTCAAAAAGAATAACCCCAACTATTCCAGTGTAACCGGGTAATTCAAATAGTCTTGTAATCCAAATGCTCTATCACTGGAAACATTCCGGTGAATATGTTTACAAAGACCCTCACACCCTGGTTCAATGCAGAATGCAGAAGAAAATGTAAGGAACTGTATCAGGCATGTCTAGAAATGAGGTGTTAACCTGGTGAAGCTACAGCACAGGACTACTTGCATGCCAAATAGCATAAGTAGCAATCGATAGGCAGAACTAAGTGATTCCACAAACAATGGATCTGATGTAAGCTCTACAGTCCTGCCACACCCAGTCCTGCATGGTGATAGCTTTTTAAACAATTCACTAAAGGATGAGGTTTCACAAGTATCCCCACCCTCAACAGTCTGGGGAGCTGAGCAAATCAGTGCAAACAACAGTGCTGAAAAATTTGCAACAACCTTTGGCCAGAAGCACCAAGTGCATGATCCATCTTGGCTTCCTCCAGATGTCTCTAGAATCACAGTTGCCAACCTTCAGCCAATTCAATTTGCTCAATGTGATATCAAGAAATGGTTGCAAGTGCTGGATGCTGCAAAGACAATGTGCACTGACAACATGCCAGCCAATATTGGCTGGTGCTCCAGGACTTACTGTACTCCAGCCAAGCTCATTCAATACAATTACAACACTGTCACATACCTATCCTAAAGGTCTACACATGATTATCAGTGAATTGGTGGGAGGGATCATCAAGAGTACTATCAAGTAACACTTGCTTATTAATGATCTGCATACTGACTCCCGGTGAGTTCCACTAGGGCTACTCAGCTCCTAACCTCATTACAGCCTTGGTTCAAACATTGACAAAAGAGCTGAACTCTGGAGATAGATAAGAGTGATAGCTCTTGACATCATGATTGCATTTGACCAAATGTGGCATTTTGGAGCCCTAGCGAAACTGATGTCAATTGGAATTTTGGGGGAGGGAGGAGGGCGGAGGAGGAAATCTTTGCTGGTTGGACTTATGCCAGGCACAAAGAAAAATAGTTCTAGTTGTTGGGGTTCAGTCAACTCAACTTTAGGACATCCCTGTAGGAAGCCCAATTACCGAGAGCTGCTTCATTGATGACCTTCCCTACATCATAGAGTCACAAGTGGGGGTGTACATTGATGATTAGAGAATGTACAGCACCATTCACCACTCCTCAGGTAGTGAAGTAGTCCATCTCAAAATGTATGAAGGCCTGCACAATACCTAGGGCTGGGCTGATAAGTGGCAAGTAACATTCTTATCACACAAATACCAGTTAATAACCATCTCCAACAAGACAGAATCTAACCATTGTCCCTTGACATTCTCTGGCATTACCATCGGTGAAATCCCCATTAACAATATCCTGGGGCTTACCATTGACCACAAACTGAAGTGGACTAACCATATAAATATTGTGACTACAAAAACAGTTTCGAGTCGAGGAATTCTATGGCAGGTAACTCACCTCCTGACTCCATCCATAAGGCACAGATCAGGAATGTGATGAAGTATTCCCCACATGTCTGGATGAGTGCAGCTCTGGCAAGAAGCTTAACCCCATCCAGGACAAAACTGTCTACTTGATCGGTGTCACATTCACAACTGATACACTGTAACAGCAGTTTGTACCGTTTGAAGATGAACTGCAGAATTTCACTAACGTTCCTAAGATGGCACTTTTGAAAACCATGATCACCACCATCTTGAAAGAGAAAGGCAGCAGATACACGAAAACATAAATAACTGTATTCAGAAATCCAAACCACTTTTCTTTATCTTCTTGTTTTCTCTGTCTGAAGGCAGTTCTGAGCCACAGCACCAGGACCCCTCTACCACATAGGACAAGTCAACAGGTCCAGAATTTATTTCAGCCATCTCAGCAGACCAGCTACACCACCACCAGCAACCCCTGCCCCACCCCCAGCCATTTGGTATGTACACTTTTACATACAAAAGCAGAACTTGCTGGAGAAACTTAGTCAGTCTGTCAGCATCTGTGGGGAGAAGATCAAATTAACATTTCAAATCTATTGACCCTTCTTCAGAACTAGAAGTAGTTAGGAAAAGATGTATATACACTGATGATGGCTGAAAAACAGATTTATAGTTTCAAAGAGAAGAGAAGCTAGATAGGTGATGATGGGACAATGTGTAGTTGACAATTAGTGGGCAGTACTGAAAGTAACCCATGACATGACAGAACCTGGGATTGGTAATAGACAAGGAAAGAGATGTTCATGTTTTAAAATTGTTAACATTGATGTTGAGTCAAAGAGTCATAAGGATGTACAACACAGAAAACAACAATTTGGTTCAATTCATCCATGCCAACCAGATATGCTAAATTAATTTAGTCTGATTTGCCAGCATTTGGTCCATATCCCTCTTAACCATTTCTATTCATCACACATCCAGATGCCTTTTAAATGTTAGAATTGTACCAAACTCCTCCACCTTCTCTGGCAGCTTATTCCATACAAGCACCACCCTCTGCATGAAAAACATTGTTCCTTAGGTCCCTTTTAAATCTCTCCCTTTCTCACCTTAAATCTATGCCCTCTAGTTTTGGACTCCTCTACCCTGGGAAACAACCCTTGGCTAATCATCCTATTCAAGTCCCTCATGATTTTATAAACCTCTATTAGGTCTCTCCTCAACCTCTGATGGTCAAGGGTAAAAAGCCTCAACTTAGTAAACCTCTCATTATAGCTCAAACTCTCCAACCCTGGCAACTCCCTTGTAAATCTTTTCTGCACCCTTTCAAGCTTCACAACATCTTTCCGATAGCATGGACCAGAATTGAACACAGTATTACAAAAGTGGCCTAACCAATGTCCTGTCCAGTTGTAATATGACCTCCCAACTCTATACTTAATGCTCAGGACCTGGGATTGGAAATAGACAAGGAAAGAAATGTGGACGTGCTAGTGTTGAACAAAGTTAAAAATCACATGACACCAGGTTATGGTCCAACAGGTTTATTTGGAAGTACAAGCTGTTGGAGCGCTGCTCCTTCATCAGATAGCTGGGGGTCAGGATCATAGGACACAGAATTTATTGTAAAAGATCAAAATGTCATACAACTGATGTCAAAAATAAAGACATCTCAGTTCAGACAATGCATTAAAGCTGTGAGGTTAGAGTCTGTCTGTATTCCAACCTTGAGTCAGACTGGTTTTATTTCCAAAGTAGGAATTTATAAAATGTCACAAGTACTGACTGCCTGCAGTTTGTGTGCTTTTTGCACAAAATAGAATGTATTGGCAAATACAAATTGACAATTGTAAATTCACCACATAGACTTATATGTGCGCATATGAGGGAGAGAGACTGAGTGATTTTGTGTTTGTGTTTGTGTGTGTGTGTGTGAGAGAGAGGGAGAAAGTGTGTGTGCGCGCGTGTGTGCAAAATGTGATGGTGTGTGTGTATGTCTGAGAGCATGTGTATGGGAGAGCATCTGTGTGAGTGTGATCATGTGTGAGAGTGTATGTGTGCTTGTGTGTAAGTGTATAGTGTAGTGGGGTCACCTGTAATGTGACATGAAACCAAGATCCTGATTGAGGCTGGCCTCATGGGTACTGAACTTGGCTATCAGCCTCTGCTCGATGACTCTGCATTGTTGCGTATCCTGAAGTGCAACTTGAAGGACAGTCACCCGAAAATCTGAGGCCGAATGTCCTGAACTGCTGAAATGTTCCCTGACTAGGAGGGAGCATCCCTGTCTGGCAATTGTTGCACGGTGTCCATTCATCTGTTGTCGTAACGTCTGCTTAATCTTGCCAATGTACCATGCTTCAGGGCATCCTTGCTGCAGCATATGAGATAGACTTTGTTGGCCAAGTCACATGAGTACCTGCTATGTCCATGGTGGGTGGTGTCCCCACTTGTAATGGTGGTATCCATGTCGATGCTCTGACACATCTTGCAGTGGTTGCCATGACACGGTTGTATGGTTTTATGATCAATGTTGCCCAGAAAGATGGGCAGTTTGCCTCAATCAATAGTCAGTTTAAGGTTTGGATCAATAAAGACAGGCATACCAAACACATCCTTCATTATCCTGTCTACATGCAACTTCACTTTCAAGGAGCTATGAACCTGTACTCCACAGACTCTTTTTTTGGCAACAGTCCCAGGACCTTACCATTATGTGTATAAGTCCTGCCCTGATTTGCCTTTCCAAAATGCAGCACTTCACATTTATCTAAATTAAACTCCAGTCCTGAAGATTGCCAGATGAGGTGATATTCTTCCAGTTTGCACTGAGTTCATTGGAAGCTTTAACTGACCAGTGAATATAGTAGACTAGATTGAATGAAGTGCAGGTGAATTGCTGCTTTATCTGGAAGGTGTGTCTGGGGCCTTGGATGGTGTGGAGGCAAGAGGTATGTGGGCAAGTGTTGCACCTTCTACGATTGCATGGGAATAGTGCTTGGGGGTGTAATGGAGGAGAAGTAGACCATGCTTGTCCCTGATAGAAGGTCCCTGTGGAATTCTTAGTAGGGAGGGGAGGGGAATATGTGTCGGATGATGGCATCCCACTGGAGTTGGCATAAGTGGCGGCTTATGATCCTTTGGATACAGAGATTCATGGTGTGGAAAATGAGGATTGGGGACCCTATCTTTCCCATTTTTGGTGGAAGGGAAAGGAAGGGGTGAGGGCACTTTTACATGCATGTTGTAGACAGGCATTATGGAGGTTGATGGTAGAAGATCTCATTGCACTCCATCATATGACTGACCACAAATCTTTTGCACTGTTGCCATCTACTATTGGCATATGTTTGAAGGATTTACACATTGATCATGAGTGAAGGAGGTTGAGAGGCTATCTGATTGAATTTTACAACATGATGAGAGGTATAGATTGAGTTAATTGTAGTTGTCTTTTTCCTAGGCTGGGGAATTTCAAGACTAAAGGGCATATTTTTAAGGTGAGAGGAGAGAGATTTGAAAAAGACCTGAGGGACAAATGTCTTACACAGAGGGTGGTTCGAGTGTGGAATGACTTTATGAGAAAGTAGTGGATCTGAGAACAATTACAGTGCTTAAAAGACATTTGGATAGACACATGAATAGGAAAGGTTTGGAAGGATATGGACCAGGAACAGGCAGGTGGGACTAGTTTAGTTTGGGATTATGTTCAGCATGGACTGGTTGGACCAAAGGGGCTGCTTCGATGACTCTGTGACTCTATGTTTGCCGGTTTTATTAAACAAATTTCCTTCACCTCAACTTCAGGAGGGGAATTTGAACCTTGGACTTCTGGTTTAAAGAAGGGATGCTAACCATTATATCCCCTCCTAAATCATTTATAAATCTGCAAAATGAGCAGTGGTACAGCACTGAACCTTAAGGAACACCTTTCTCTACAATCCTTCAGTTTGAAAAATAACCATTTACCACACTTATTATTTTCTGTCCTGCAGACATTCTTTTTATCCACTTAGCACTGACTCTCCTATTCCAAGAGTTTCAATTTAGTTAGTTCGCTTCTGTATGGTACTTTGTTGAATACTTCCTTAAAATTGATATGGGCAACATTCATTGCATTTACATAGTCAAAGTCCCTGTTATATCATCAGTGAATTCATTTAGATTAGTCAAGCTTGGTTTATCTTTTACAAATTTGTGCCAGGCTCCCTTGACCAACTGAAATATCCCCAATTTCCTGTAGAATTTCTCCTTGATTATTGTTCTAAAAACATTACCCACTATTGAAGTTTAGCTAACTGGCCTTAAATTGCTTGTGCTGTCCGTTCTTCAAAAGAATATTAGTTTTGCTGCACTCCAATCCTTTGGAACCTCTAAATGCATAAATTAATAATGGCAATTAAAAATTAAACAAGGAAATGACATTAGTGTTGAATAAGTATTTTACATTTATCTTCATGATTGAATACCTCCAAGAATACTTGAAAATCAACAGGTAAAAGGAAGGAAGACAATTAAAACAATAACAGTCATCAGAGAAAACTTTAAAAACTAAAAGTTAACAATCCCCTGGACACGATAGCCTGCAACAGCAGGTATTTAAGACAGTGACTACAAAGATATAGATGTATTATTTATGATCTTCCAAAATTCACAGCATTTTCTAAAGGTCCCTGTCACAAATATGACTGTATGACTCTAAATATATCGAAGAAAGGAGGGAGACAGAAAGCTTGGGACTATAGGCCAGTTAGTTTAACATCTGTCATGGAGATATTGCTGGAATCCATTAGTTTATTAAGGAAGTGAAATCAAGACATTTAAAAAAAAACTCATAAAGGGATCATGCAGAGTTTTGTGAAAGGGATGTTATATTGATGACTTTGTCAGATTTCTTTGGTAAATTAACAAGCAAGGTGGAAAAAGAGATACGTCTAGACACGGTGTATTTGAATAATCAAAAAGCATCAATAAGTGGCCACATCAAAGATTACAACACAAAATAAGAGCTCATTTTTTAGGGAGTAGCATTGATCACAGAGAGAGGAATGGTAAGCTAACAGAAAGCACAGAGTAGATGTAAAAGTGTCAATTTCAAGTTGGTAAGCTCATGGAGTGCAACAAGGAGCAGTACTTGGGCCTTAACTAAATTATATCAATAGCTTGGATGAAGGATCTAAATTATGGTAGCTAAATTTGCTGATGACACAAATATAGGTAGAGAAGTAAATTATCAAAAGTCCTAAAAGGGATTTCAACAGATTAAATGAATGGACAAAAACATTGTCAACGGCAGTATAATGTAAAATCAGCATATTATTTGACTGGACAGAGATACCGCCAACCTCTATGGTATGAAGAGATCTGGGTGACCTGGTTAATGAGTCCCAAAAAGTTAGTTTGCAGGTACAGCAAGTGATTAAGGAGGCAAATGGAATGCTGATGTTTATTACAAGCAAAATTGAGTAGGAAAGTAATGATTCACTGCAGCTGTACTCAGCCTATGTGAGACTGCATCTGGAGTTCTGTGCACAGCTTTAGTCTCTTGTAAGAAAGAGTATATTTGCATTCAGTGCAGTGCAGAGAACGTTTACTCAATTGATTCCTTATACGAATGTATTGTTTTATGAAGAACAATTGAGCAGGCTAGGTCTAGACCCATTTCAAAAGAATGAGAGATGATGTAATTGAAATAGGTGAGATCATGAGGGGCTTTAACAAAGTGGATACTGAGAGGATATTTTGTCTTATAGGTGAAAGACAGAGGAAGTGGAGTGCATGTCCACAGGTCCCTCAAGGTGGCTGAAGAGGCTGATAAGTTGGTAAAGAAGGCTACAGGATACTTTTCTTCGTAGGATGAAGTACTGAATACAAGAGAAGGGATATAATGCTGAAACTAAATGAGAAATCAGCTAGGCAAAACCTGTGGTTTTCTGGACAGTTTTGACCACCAGATTACAGGAAAGACAACAGTTCTCCAGAGAAAATACAGAGGCGATTTACAAAACTGTTGCCAAGACTTGGAAATTTTCAGGTATAAGATAGATTGGATTGGCTAGGGTCATTTTACTTGAGGATAGAGGAGGCTGAGGGGTGATTTAATTGAAGTGTACAAAATAATGAAAAACATGGATAGAGTGGACAAGAAAGAGAGTTCAATACCAGAAGGCATAGATTTAAACTGGTTGGCAGATGGATTAGAGGGGACATGCGGAAAGATATTTTCATCAAGATGGTGGTAGGATCTGTATTTCATTGTCCGGTTTGTTAGTGGAGATGGGAGATTTGAACTCAGTTAAAATGATCCTCTATCTGTACCTGAAATGTCATAACCTACAGACCATTGACCAGTTGTTGTTTAATGGAATTAGAACAGATAGCTCGCTTGTTCAGCCAACACAGACACATGGGCTGAATGGCCTCTTTCTCTACTGTAACTTTTCTGTTGTCCTACTAGAACTAGGGGAACAAATTTAAAAATTAGGGACCTCCCATTTAAGACTGAGAGGAGATTTTTGTTTTCTGAGAGGAATATCAGTCTGTAGAATTATCTGGAGAAAGTAGTAGTCGTTGGACCAATGAGTGCATTCAAGGCTAAGTTAGTTAGATTTTTGAACAAAAACGGAGTCAAGGATTATGGAGAACAGACAGGAAAGGAAAGTTAGAAGCACAAACCAATCATCACGATATTGTCAAATAGCAATGCAGGCTTGAGAGGCCGAATGGCCTTTGTCTGGTCTTCATTCTTGTGTGCTTGTGTCCCCTGTGTACAGAGGAACCTCGATTATCCGAACCAGATGGGCGGGCACCATTTCGTTCAGATCATTGATTATTCGGATTATCGATTTGACCTTAAACAAGGGAAGCCATGCTGATCTAAAGCTGTGCTCCACCAGAGAATTTATTTAAATCCATAATTTTAATATATTGAGTGCACGAGGACACAGATTTCACATGATGAACAAAATAAAGCAGTGATAACACAAGAAAACTTTTTTAAGAATGCAGCAGGAGTTACCATTTGGCAAGGAGTGGTGAAGACAGCATTAAACAAAGTCTTAAACAGCTTCTGTGAACAAAGCAGCGTTAGTCACTTTCCAGGAATGCAGTCTCATGATAGAAAGACAGAACACCGTCTCACACATGCATTTACGTTCTCAGCCATTTTTTTTTAATGAACAGCCCGGTAAAGTGATGGAAATACCCATCCTGTAATGTAAAACACTTACTTTTGTAAAGGACTGTGTAGCAACTCTTACTTAAAAAAAAATCCAGTTGCTGATGCTTGAGCTGCTTATGTTTCTTTGTTTTTTTTGCCAGTGTTTTCACATGTTCTTCAGTACAGTTAAATCAAATACACTTACCTGTTTGATGTAATGTTTTTGTGGGACCTTGAAATCTTCTTCAGATAACCTGAAATTCGGATAATTGATATTCGGATAATCGAGGTTCCTCTGTAAATGATAGATTGGAAGATTATTGGAAGTCCTTGTATGCTCCCTCCGCCTTCATTTCCTTCAGCAACCTCAGATGCATGTCATTCAGATCATGTGACTAATTTACCCCCAAGTATAACCAGTCCTCCCTCTCAAGTTTCACCCTATGTCATGGCTTCTTCAGATTTCTCCTCCTCAGTAAACACCAAGTACTCTGTAAATATTCTCTTGTTTCTCTAAACGTATATCACCTCCTTTGTCATTAATATTAACGAGGTGAGGCATGCAACTTCTACAACTCCAGCAAGCTATGATCGATTTTCAGTGACAAATTGGGATGCATTTTGCTCTCTCCTGCCAGTATATGTGAAGGTGGGGATCATAAAATCTGATGGTAGTCTGACCACCGTCTGTATTACCCCACGCCTGTTTGAATGTAATGGGCACGTACAGACCTCATTCCACCACCGTCACCAATATTACACCCTCAGTAAGAGAGGCCACACTAAGCAGCTAGCCTGCAGCTTTAGGTTCATAGGCTGGTGGTGGGCAAGGAAGAGGGTTTCTTTTGTTCCTCTTTGCTTGTTAAATGAACTCCCATTAAGATCGCACTTCCACCTTATGGTCCCCCCAGGGCTCTCCATGCCATAGTCCCCCGACTTATCTTCCCCCTTTAATGGATCCTACAAGTACTAGCCCTGCCCTTCAACCTCTGCATCAGGACTGACCATAATCCAAGCAGCGGTCACTGTTGACCTTGGGGATACATCTGATCAGCTGACAATTCTTTAAGGTGGCATTCTTTTCTGATAAAGGGCAGAAGTCTTCTTTTATAGCAATTAACACAGTTTCCACCATCAAACAGCTGAGGGACAGCTGTGAGTTTGGTATGCGGGCTCACCCCTGATATTTTACCTCAGCAGATGGGAACTATGTTCCCTGTGAAATCCAGCTTATTGCTGATTTGGAGGTGCCGGTGTTGGACTGGGGTGTACAAAGTTAAAAACCACACAACACCAGGTTATAGTCTCACAGGTTTAATTGGAAGCACACTAGCTTTCGGAGCGGTGCTCCTTCATCAGGTGGTTGTGACAACCACCTGATGAAGGAGCGTCGCTCCGAAAGCTAGTGCTTCCAGTTAAACCTGTTGGACTATAACCTGGTGTTGTATGATTTTCAGCTTTTCCTTCTTACATTTGAACTGGGCCCCAGTAAAAGGTACGCGATGGTGACAAAGTTAGGAGGATCATGTGAGATCAACAGTGATTTGCTTTCCTCTGTCAAGATCAAAATTTCCATTTCCAACTAAGTATTGAGACTACATTCTCACTTGTGAGTGCTGAGAAGCTTGTGTGTGTGCATTAGCTTGCAATAACATCCTCACCCTTACATCATCTCTTCTCATTATTACACAGTTTCCTCTTCTCCTGCCTGCCACATAGCTGGTGACAAGCTTGGCGACTCTAGCATGCTTCCAGTCCTCCACCAGTAATCAGCATCTCAGGGCATTCACGTGGGTGGTGACTGCATGTAGGCATCCCAAACTCCTACCCATCCACTGAGACCTCCAGTCCAAATTAACAAAGCATGTTCCAATTACTCACTTTCTGGTGTGCCTCGGGTAAGTAAAATGAACCATGAGGGCAGCTGCAGGCTGCCAGCAGTTGACTGTGTGTGTACTGTTGAGTTTCAGAGATGACGCAAGTGTCAAGAGTTCCAAGATGTCCCACTTGTGCCGAATGCTTCTGCCTGCAGTGAGTGTGAGAATACCATGAGCAAGGCACCATTGGCACATGTGGCATAGTGAATAAGATGAGTTTGGGCTGATAATATGAGAAAACCGATCAGGACATGCAGAGAGAAACCCTCCATGAATTTGTCAAAAATGACACTTGGCCGATTTCTGGTGAGATTCAGAGCACCAATATATAAATGCCCCCGTTAGTTAAAAAAAAGACTTATTTGTTGTCTTCAGCAACTTTCCGTACAAAAAGTATTCACTCCACAGCTGGATAAACAAATCATAACATTCCATTAAGTTAATTCAAAAAAGCCAACGAACTGGAGATGCGGGAAATCAGAAACAAAAGCATCAAACCTGAAATGTTAACTCTGCTTTCTCTCCACCTATGCTGCCAGACTTGCTTTTCCAGCAGTTTCTGTTATTAGGTTAATCCACACTTCCATCACTGATTTTATTCCCCAAAATGTGTTACTTCACATTTCCTAATACTAAACTCCTTCTGCACTGATTTGCTGACTGCTAACCTCTATGTCCTCCCAAAATCTGCCAAGCCTCTTCAGTTAATGTTATTAGCTAAACTTCAATAATATTGATTGCGTGCACACAGTTCATCAGAAATTCCTAGATGCCCCAAATATATAACAAATCAAGTGAGGGGAAAAAATAACATTAACGGTCTGAATTGAATTTGTCACCATCAATCAAAACATACTTAAGCTTAGCTGCTGATACTGTTTTAGTTTAGATTTTTAGGAATGATGGAAGGGCAGGAGATAAATAGGAGATAAATTCACCAACTCCCATTTTATCCCCTACCAGAAATTCTCAAAGCAGCTGTTCTTAAGGCTCATCTGTTCTTCTGAATGATTTCTGTCTTCCTCATTTTTAAATTACTGACACTTTCCCAAGTGGTGAACGATCATGTATACCTAATAGCTTTCTGTTCCCTATATGTGAAGACACACTAAAATGTATTGCATTACAGGATATTGTACTGTTATCCATTGATTCATAGGGGCTTTATTCTCACCTGAGATTATCTACATTCGATCACCAGCTTTTAGCTCATTGAAAGACTCTCCAAAGCTGAAAATTGATGACAGACACCATTGTCTTATTTGGCTTTATTCCACAATTGTGTGCAATTGAGAACAGTTGCTACAGAAACAACTTTTTGCTTGGTGTACCTTGTTCCACTAACATATTGTTTGAAAATGATATACTGAGATATTCATTTTATCCATACAGGATTATGCTGGAAAAGAGAAGGCCATAGCAAAGGCCCTTGAGGACCTGAAAGCCAATTTCTACTGTGAATTATGTGACAAGCAGTACCACAAGCATCAGGAGTTTGACAATCACATAAATTCTTATGACCATGCACACAAACAGGTCAGTGGAAGTTTGTTGACTTCAGTAGACATTTACGTTTGTGCATTCAACAGAAGATGAATTGTGTTCAGGTGATTTCTACATAATCAGCTATTAATTATTAATTAAACAGAGGGATGTCATATTAATTTGCAGTGCATAGATTTTTTTTCCTTCGTACTGAATATATTTAAATTGTAGTGAATACTGATCAAAAATAAATTGTTAAAGATAGGGTATCAATTTCTGGTGTCTGCATAACCAACTCCAGGAAAATAAAATGCAATGCAATTCTATTGATTTTTTTCTTTAGCTGCCAGCAGTTTATTGTACATTAATGGCATGGTGGCTCAGTGGTTAGCAGTGCTACCTCACAGCGCCAGGGACCCGGGTTCATTTCCAACCTTGGGCGACTGTCTGTGTGGAGTTTGCACATTCTCCCCGTGTCTGCGTGGGTTTCCTCCGGGTGCTCCGGTTTCCTCCCACAGTCCAAAGATATGCAGGTCAGGTAAATTGGCCATGCTAAATTGCCCATTGTGTTCGGTGCATTAGGCAGGGGTAAATGTAGAGGAATGGGTCTGGGTGGGTTACTCTTCAGAGGGTGGGTGTGGCCATGTTGGGCTGAATGGCCTGTTTCCACACTGTAGGGAATCTAATCATTATCCTTAGTCATATTTAGCAACATAAGGATCATATTGTGGCCTTACAATGTTTGCAAACTCCTAACAATAATAAGAAGTATTGAAGGTAATGAATGCAGCAATCTGGCAAATTTAAGCTTGGAATGTAAATATACAAATTAGAATTGACAGCCCAAAGGCAGGATCAGGAATGCAGTTTAGATTGTGAAGGGAATAATTTAATTCAAATGTGTTAACTGTTCATATCAGTCTTAGTAATTTCCATCTTATCAACTGTTGCTTAAAGTTACAGTATCTGCAGCCTTCAATTTTGAGGTAACAGCTTGTAACTACACAGTCTATTTGCTCAGTAAAGAGTCAAACACTTTTGAGTGCTTCATGCTAGTAACTCCTGCTGTGATTTACTATCTATTTTGATTTGGTCTGGATGTTAAATGCACATCTTGTATCACATCCTGGTAGTGTGGACCTCGCTTAAGCATCAGTGAACAATCACATTCAGAAAGCTTTTCACAGTGAGGATATTGAAAATGCCACATTTATGCCGTGGGTACTGCTCTTTGAGATTTGTTTGGCTTGAGGTTGAATGAGAATAAAATGGGAGTCATTACAAAATCAAGAGAGCCGTATTATGGGTAAATGAACCTATATTGCTCCGTTAGCATGGCTGGTGCAGATTAATCAATTTTATATCATAGCTGCTCTGGGAATAGTTGACAATTAGCCAAGTACAAAGTCAAAGAGTGTTTTCATCCCTCACATTGATCAACTCGATAGGGCAAAATAGGAAATGAGTTCTCACAGGTACTTTTTATTCATATGTAAAGTTCCCAGTTGTAGCTTGCAATATTGTGGTGTCTCATGTGTGTGTTAGAAATGGAATGCGCCAGTTTCAACAATCACGACTGTATACAAGGCTCTAGTAATCTCTGCAGTGTGGACTACACTTTATTTAATGTTACTTTTACCTTGGCACCAACAATTTTGGGCTTTTCAGGCATTTAACAAGAGGGACATCTTTAAGCTGGCTCAACAGCCAAGATTGAAGACAACAAATCAGGAAAATGAAAATTGCTGCATTGACTATCTTTCAGTTTAGGTAATTGTTTGACATAGAATAAAAATCGAGGTATACACTTGGAACTAGGCTGGAAGCTGAAACATCATAAGTACATTTTTTTAAAATTAAGAATAGTTGGAATCTTTTTATCACAATGGAGAAATTTGACACTCCACAAATGTAATATTGAAGTTTTGGATGGATAAAGACTTGTCAGCAGAAAGCATAACTTAACGTCATTTAAAACCCCATTACACTTTTTATAACAAAGTCCCAGGAATGTATGAACACATGAATTAGGAGCAGGAGTAGGTTCCTTGTCTCCTTGAGCTTGCTCAACCATTCAGTAAGATAATCACTAATCTGATTACTCCACGTCTTCCTCCTGCCAAAAGGATAACCTTTTACCCCATTGTTTATTGAGATCTATCTACCTAGAACCAATAAATCCCTAGAGTGCAGAAAGAGGCCTTTGACCCATCAAGTATGCACTCCTCCTCCAAAGAGCATCCCTAGCCCTATAACCCAACATTTCCCATGGCGAACCCACCTAACCTGTACATCATTGAACACTATGGGGCAATTTAGCACCCAATCCATCCAACCTACATATTTTTTGGATTGTGGGAGAAAACCCACACAGACACAGGGAGAATGTACAAATTCCGCACAGTCACCTGAGGCTGGAATTGAGCCTGGGTCCCTGGCGCTGTGAGGCAGCTGTGCTAACCACTGAGCCACCATGCTGCTCTATGATTCTACCTTTGTCTTCAAAATATTCAAAGAATCTGCTACTCTTGGCTTTTGAGGAAGAGAGTTTCAAAGTCTCTTATCCCACTATGAGAAAGAAATTTTCCTCATCAGTTTAACTGGCTGATCCCTTATTTTAAACAGAGGCCCTGGGTTTTAGATTTTCCTCTAAGAGGAAGCATCCTCTCAACATGCATCCTGATAACACTCTTCAAGACCAATCACTTCATCTCTTAGTTTTCTAAGCTCCAGTGGAGACAGGTCTAGCTGTCTGAACTTTCTAACTTGTTCCAGGCTTTGAACACACCAGGAACAGTTATTGTCAAAAGTAGGTGCACTTGTCAGTAATTTCTAGATGATTTCCATCTGCAAGTACTTAACAGCACACCCTGTGGAGGGATAGGAAATCACTGGTAGCAACTACATGACTTCCACAATTAACTGCGCATGTGTGGATACCAGAAGTCGTTGTCAGTTTCAGAGGTGTAATAATAACAAGTACTGATACTGTTACTAAAATTACAATATCCATGTCCATATATCTCTCTCTGTAAATACGGTCAATTAATGATTATACTAAATTCCCTTTATTTTTTCATTTGCCTCTTCCCTATTTGAAGACAGTATCATATTTGAGGCTGTTTCAGCACTTTCCTGCTTAGATTGCCTTACCCAATAGTTATTTGAAGTTGCTAAAAGTTATCTTGTGTGCACATATTGTGCAACATTAGCTTTTTCAGCGTCCACAGCTGCTTCTCTCCAAGGTCACTATCAGGACTCGAAGCTCATGCATCATTAAAAGCTAAAATTCATCGTATACTCACCACTGAAGATTAACTCAAAACAAGAATGAATTTAGTATTATCATATTGTACATGAAGTAATTTTAATTCAAGTGAGTTTTACAGTAACAAAGATGCCATTTTGATCCAGTTTCTGAATAGATGCAGAAGAGCACATCTCGCCTTTCTCCTGTTCCTTGGTTTCATCAGCCACAGAAAATATTCTAAATGCTGCTTTCAACTTCTAAACACCCAGAAGGAAAAACAAGTAATACTAGTGAAAAAGACATACTGGTCAAATTCATTTTGCACACATTTTTTTCAAAATGGAGGACCAGTATGTTCGTTTCCAAATATTACTGTGTTTTGTTTTCTCTCAAGTGCAGTAAGCTGCCAATAGACACTGCACATTAGAAATTGGGTGGTGCAGGATTCGGACACTGTTTTTTTGGTCTGAATTTCCCCAGATTTGTTGAGATGGAATTTGTTATGGTGAGGAAATGGCAGAGGAAGGGGAGCCATGCCAGGACAGCTTCCCATTGCATTCCTCCCAGGAAAAGACTAAAATCTGGATTGGCTGCCCGTTCTGTATAGATGTTGAAAATGTGTTGCTGGAAAAGCGCAGCAAGTCAGGCAGCATCCAAGGAGCAGGACAATCGGCGTTTCGGGCATGAGCCCTTCTTAAGGAATCTGCTTCTTCAGAAATCTTCAGGAGCCTTCTCCTGCTCCTTGGATGCTGCCTGACCTGCTGCGCTTTTCCAGAAACACATTTTCAGCTCTGATCTCCAGCATCTGCAGTCCTCACTTTCTCCATTCTGTATAGATGGGCAACCTTAGGGGAGTTGTAGTCACACTCAGATACATTGCCAACATTGGAACATCTCCAGCTGAGTGTGGAGGCTACCAGCTCAACTGAGGTGACCGTTCAGCAGCAAACAAAGGGCTATTAAAGCCAGAGGCTGGATATTGAATTGACAAGTCTTTGGTGAAAGGTCACTACCAAGTCTGAGACTTCACCTCCCTCGATGGCCCTATTATTACTTTAGTTTTGTCAGTTCCATCTGGGCAGATGAGGGCAGACCATTTTGAGACATGCTCATGCTCTCCTGCCTGTTGAGCAGTGACTGCTTTTCCTGGTGGAGTTGCCAACCATCATTTCAGAGTCAGGCACTGGGCCTGCTGCATTGTGATCCAGCTCACTGCCCATGGTAGGATGGTAAGGAATGGAAGGTTGAGTGGTCAGTGCACTAGGGACATGAGCAAACTCAGGGTCCACAATGTGGGTCAAGTAGTGAGGTGCTGATGCCTAACAGCATTTGTAGCTCTTTAAATTCCAGCACAGTTATCAGAGACATGTGCTCTGGTGCAAAGTCTTCTCATTCTACCAGTTGTCAGGCCCCGTATTCGTTGGTGAACACAACATGTAATTACAAATTTCCTGCTCCCTCCAACTTTCTTGTGTAAGATGTTACCAGAAAGGAGTCACCTATTGATGTAGGAAATATGTTCAGGCATTTGCAATGCAATTCTCAGTGGACAATGTGCAAAACTCAGGAGATGACGTTGAGATTTGTTTGCGATTGACAATGAAGAGTGCTGTAAGGCATGCCAGGAATTGGACATAACTAAATATGAGCATTTGACTTCCTGAAACTGTAGTATTTGCATGCTGAACAGCAAGATCAGTCTGTAATAGACAGAGATAACAACACCAAAAGATCAGATTTAATCTCTGCATTCCTGTCACGTCCAGTTGTGCATAGTTGTGGATAATTAAATAACTAACTGGAGAACTTGGTGCAACAGGTGTGCCTATTCTCAAAGATCATTGTCTTAGAATGACAAGACATACTGAAACCTATTAAAGAACAAGTTATATTAGACTTGGTAATGTATATTATATTAGACAAGTCAACATTAAATAAAGACCTCTTGTTAAAGAATCATCTGGTAAAAGTGATCATAACATAAACCATGATATTCTTTAAGATGGATCCTGGTGGTAATTCATTGGAGCTGACGTCATTATTTGCAGTAATTAGTCAGGCACATCTTACACACCATGCCAGGCTATCCAGCCAGAAAATGTTGGGCCTGTCAGCAATCAGAGTTGGCAAGCCTGCTTTGCCAATTGTATTGTGTCCTCATGTCCATCAGAATTTTTTTAAAGTGCCAATCTTTTGTTGATTCAGGACTAATGACCTGGACCTCACTGGCGGTGCTTAGCTTTCACCTTTCTGCTGTCAGTGTGTGTCTTACCACACTTGGTTTATCAAATTGTATTGAGATGCCATGTCCCAAGTCAAACAGACCAAACGAACTCCCAGGACAGGGGATTTCCTGCTTGGCTATACCAGGACAGAAGTTGCCTCCACTGAGGCAGACCACCATCCTAGCCACAATAGGAGAAAGCTATTGCTTTCAGGCAAAGCAAAAAATGATTCTTTAGACTATACCATTGTATCATGTCCTCATTAGTGCAGTGCTACACAGAAGAGAAGATGTACTATTACAATTTAGATAAGAAAATAGCCCTGTGACCCACTGAGTTTGTTCTTCCATGCATAACATCAATTCTACTTTTCCAACTGATTCCCATATGCATTGATTTCCTTACATACTAACCAGGTATTGATCTCAACCTTGACTGTCCCAGTTACTGAGCATCCATTATCCTCTAGAACAGAGAATTCCAAACATTTGCAACCCTTTGAATCAAGAGATTTCTGCTTTCTTCTGTTGTCATGGCCAACCACTTGAGATAATCACATAAATTATAGACTCTCCAGTCTGGGGAGTCAGCATTTCTGCATCTACTTTGTCAAGTTCTCTCAGAATCTTGTGCTTGATGTGATTACCTTTCAAAAATCTAAACTCCAGAGACTACAGACATATTCTACTCAATTATTCCTCATAAAACCTGTGTATCCCTGGAACCTTTGTTGTAATCTTTTTCTTATGTGGTGTAGCATTTTCTACAGATGGTGACCAAAATTGTATGGAGGTGTACAAGTGTGATCTTACCGAAGCTCTGCACAATTGTAGAAAGACTTCTTTAAACTTATGCTCTAAATTCCTTCCAATAAAGATACACATACTATTTGCTTTCTGAATAGCTTGCAAGCTGAATTCTTGTGCTGACCCTTCCCATTTACTTACGAATAGTTTTCAGCATTTTATCAATGACTGAAGTAAACTAGCTAGCCATTTAGTTGCTTGGTTTCTCTTTTCCTTCTTTTATAATATAACCACTTTACATTTGCTTGGAATCATTCCATAATCAAAGAAAGTTTGAAAGATTGATGAGAGGAAAGCAACTAGAGGAGTCAGCATTATCTGGCAAGTGGGTGAAAGGAAAACCTGGAGTCCAGCACTAACGTATCTGGGGTAGATATCAGACCACTGAGGGAGCAGCTTGGAGTGAAAGGCTATAAGTTGTGGGTGAGTCTCAAGACCTACATCACTGTGAGCCATTTAGTTGCTCAACCAGACAGAAGAGTGTGGTGCTGGAAATGCACAGCAGGTCAGACAGCACCCGAGGAGCAGGAGAATCGACATTTTGAGCATAAGTCCTTCATCAGGCTTTTCCAGCACCACGCTCTCGATTCTGATCTCCAGTATTTGCAGTCCTCACTTTCTCCCAGAACCAGCCAGCACTGAGTTTGACAGGAGAGTAAGAGAACAAATTTGTGACATCACAGAAAGTTACTGGTAAGAAACAGCTACTAGGGATGGTGTTTTAATTGCTTAAATTAGGAAATTAAGAACAAGTTTTTTTGGATTTAAGTGAGAAACACCAGGAATAAGGGAAAATCAAGGCCAATATACTAAAGTAATTGAAAGTAAAGTAAGGGAGTGAATTTTAAGATATAGCAGCTCAACTTGGTCAAGTGGATTGCATGGCTATAATATGTGGGAAGTCATGGGCTCCACTAGTGCCTTGAATGATCATACAAGTCAGAAAAGTGACTGTTCTGGTAACTTAATCACTAAGTTTCAGAACTCACACAATGACAGGACTCACTATGGTACTTCCAGGAACTGAGAGTTATGTGGAGAGCACATTTGAAGAGGTGGTCATGTACCATAATGACCTGGAGACATTGGTAACTGCCAAGCAGTCCAAGGAAGATAACTAGGTATTTGTTTTTTTTTAATTCACTTATGAGACGTGAGCATTGCGGGCGGGCCAGCATTTATCACCTGTCCATAGCTGCCCTTGAACTGAATGACTCAGTAAGCCATTTTAGAGGGCAGCTGAGAATCACTGACATTGCCTTGGGTCACGAGTCACATGTAGGCCTAACCAGGTGAGGATAACAGATAGCCTTCCCACAAGGACATTAGTGAGCTAAATGGATTTTTCCAACAATCAGTAATGGTTTTCTCATGGTTCTTAATTCCAGATTTCTTTCTTACTGAATTCAAATGCTGCCATCTGCTATGGCATGATACAAGCCCCTGTCCCCAGAACATTAGCTGAGTTTATGAATTAATAGTCCTGCTATAATATCACTAGGCCATCACCTCCCTTGGGTGTCTGCTCACAATCAGTTCTCCGTTTTGGAAACTGGTGAGTATATCAGTCCCTCGACAGAGTGCAATCAGATCCAGATTTGTGATACTAAAAAGAGATCAGCTGCACACTAGGGAAGGAAGAAGACAGGAGAGGCAATTGTGAGAGGGCATTCATTCGGAGAATAGGCAGGCATTTCCGTGACCAGTCCAGAATTGCCTCCCTGGTTCCAGGATCAAGGATGACATCGAGCAACTGCAGGACATTCATCAGAGAGAGCAAACAGTTAGGGAATGTGGTCTGCATTTCATAGAATTTCATAGAATCCCTACACTGTGGAAACAGGCCATTTGGCCCAACAAGTCTAGTTCTTACCAATGACTTTGGCAGGATGGGAGCCATCAGAGCTATGGAGCTAAGTAAAAACAAACAAGATTACTCCAATGCAGCAATCTTCAGATGCTACATAATGGGAATCCGATGAGCACATAATTTGTAAAAAGCCAGTGAAAGGAGAAGTAAGGCTGATTTGGGACTGAACACAGGGATTTACACATTGAGGAAAGAGGCAAGACTCTGTGTTTATCTTTACCACGGAAGTAGATTCAACCCAGGCCAAGGAAGAGGATGCTCTGTTGCTGGAAGGGTTCAGAATTGATAAGGAGAAAGTGATTGACAGGCAACCAATAACTAAAAATGATGAGGCACTGGGACCAGATGAAACCCATCCAAAGATATTGCAGGAATTCAGAGCAGAAATTGAAAGGAAATTGACTGTAACTTTCGGTCTTCCATAGAGTTAATGGCAGTGCCAGAGGGTTGGAGATTTGCAGGTAGTACAACATTAGTCAGGATAAGCCCAGTACTTACAGACATGTCAATTTATCCTCAGTTGGTGGGAGTGGGGTTGGGGGAAGGGTGTAAGCTTCCCAGAAGAATGACTTATATAATCAGTAGTCATGGGAGAAAAGGTTTTCAGGGAGAACCAGCATAGCTTTCTAAAAGGAATTTTGTATTTGACTATAAATAATGCTTTTGACTTGATATGCATGTACCCCTGAAGTTATTCCATAAAATGCCACAGAGTAGACTTTTGGGAAAAGGTATACCTCATGGAATAAAAGGGACAATAGGAATGTGAATAAAGAAGTGACTGAGTTATAGAAAACAGAGAGTACTGTCAATGGATACTTTGGAGGCTGGAGGACAGTTTGTAGTGGAGTTCTCCAGGGGTCGATATTGGGACTGTTGCTTTTGCTGATATGTGTTAATGCTCTTGGTCTCTACGTACAAGGTCATAAGTCACACAACACCAGGTTATAGTTCAACAGGCTTATTTGAAATTTTTGGATGTTTGAAGCTTTTGGATTGCTGCAAAGGGAAGCACACAGGTGCAGAATTTATAAGCAGAGAGATCAAAAGATCACACAAACGGTGTGAATGGAGTGTCAACAGGCTGAATAATAAGTCTCTGCAGGTGATCAAAAGTGTCAAATAGTGTGAGTAAAGTGTCAACAGCTGAATAGCTAGTGAAAGGATGACCTAGGATCCGATTAATTGAGGCAGAGAGATAATTGCAAAAAATTAAAAAATAAGATGGTGCTGGAGACAAACCTAATGGAATAACACAATAGGTATAAGAGTCACATGCTGAGGATCTTAGCAAAATAACAAGTAATCCAGAACTGTACAAACTAATTAAAGTAGAGAGCTTATGACAATTCATCAGGGAGATGGTGTCAAAACAGGACAGTAAGAAAGATTTTACAAATACAGACAGTATGGTGGAATTACATGTACCATGGCATGAACCCAAGATCACAGTTGACGTTGTCTGCATGGGTATAGAATTTGGCTATCAGTTTCTGCTCAGCGATTCTGTGTTATTGTGTATCTCAAAGGCTGCCTTGGAGGATGCTTATCTGATATTCAGAACCGCTGAAGTGTTCCCTAACTGGGAGGGAACACTCCTGTCTGGCAATTGTTGTGTGATGTCAATTCATCAGTTGTCATAGCGTATGCATAGTCTTGTCAATATACCAAACAACAAACAATATCACACCTCTCCTCTTACCTCCATTTCCTCAAACCTGATTTATTGCGTCCGTTGGTCCCGATGTGGTCTCCTTTACATTTGAGAGACCGAGCGCAAACTCGGGAATGGTTGAGGGGACATTTATGGTCCATATGCTCCAATCAACCCCACCTTATGGTTGCCAGCCATTTCAACTCCCTGTCTCACTCCACCAATGATATGATCATCCAGGGCCTCCTCCACTATCAAATTAAGGACAAACGCAAGTTAGAAGGAGAACACCTCATCTTCCACCTCAGGAGCTGACAACCATACAGCCTTACCATAGAAATCACCAGTTTTCAAATCTCCCCACTCTCCGTCTCATCCCAGGTCCAGCCCTCCCTCTCCACCCTGTCCCCTTGACCTGACCCAACCTGTCCATCTTCCTTCCCACCTATCCGCTCCACTCTTCCCACTGACAAATCACAATCACCTCCTACCTTTGCCCACCCATCACCAACCCACCCACCTTTCCCCCAGGCCCACCGACCTCCCTTCATTTATTTCTCAGCCCCTTCCCCTCCCTAGTCCTGATGAAAGGTTCCAATCTGAAATCTTGATTTCCCACTCTGATGCTGCTTGACCTGCTGCACATTTTACCGCCTCTGAATTCCCAACATCTGCAGTCCTATTTTCTATAGTCTTATACAGCCTCAGCAGTACATCTCTGCTCTTGTATACTACCTACCTTGAAATGAAAGCTAATGTTGCATTTGCCTTCCTACACCTCCACACACATCGTCTATTGCATCCGCTGCTCCCGATGTGGCCTCCTCTATATTGGGGAGACAGGCCGCCTACTTGCGGAACGTTTCAGAGAACACCTCTGGGACACCCGGACCAACCAACCCAACCACCCCATGGCTCAACACTTCAACTCCCCCTCCCACTCCACCAAGGACATGCAGGTCCTTGGACTCCTCCATCGCCAGACCATGGCAACACGACGGTTGGAGGACGAGCGTCTCATCTTCCGCCTGGGAACCCTCCAACCACAAGGGATGAACTCAGATTTCTCCAGTTTCCTCATTTCCCCTCCCCCCACCTTGTCTCAGTCAAATCCCTCGAACTCAGCACCGCCTTCCTAACCTGCAATCTTCTTCCTGACCTCTCTGCCCCCACCCCACTCCGGCCTATCACCCTCACCTTGACCTCCCTCCACCTATCGCATTCCCAACACCCCTCCCCCAAGTCCCTCCTCCCTACCTTTTATCTTGGCCTGCTGGACACACTTTCCTCATTCCTGAAGAAGGGCTGATGCCCGAAACGTCGATTCTCCTGTTCCTTGGATGCTGCCTGACCTGCTGCGCTTCTCCAGCAACACATTTTCAGCTAAAGAAAATACATACCTTATTGCACCAAAGGTTCTGAATGACCTGGTTTGGATAGAATCTCACATGCTCAATGATATATTGTCGGTCTGGATTCCAAATGTTGAATTTCCTGTGCATTGAACTTCCTAGTGATCTGGACAAATTGTAAGTTTGGGTTCTTGGCCTAATGAGATTGGAGCTCTTTTTTTTCTGTTTTGTTTTGGAGCTCGAAGCTTCAGCATGGCCTAGATGTTTCATCGGAAAGGTAATGAAGAACTGGGTCATTGTCCTTCCTGACTCTGGTTTAGAATACCTTTCTCTTTCTAATGTGCAAGATATTCCAGATATACCTTGAGTGTCCTCTGAGTCAGGGCCAGTATTGGAAGTGAAGGGCAAGGCATTTTGACAGCTGTTGTGAGATATGTCGTCCCAAAAGGTTTTGGGGCATTGATCCTGAATTAGAAAGAAACTTAATGTAGCATTTTGCATAACATTAAGACATTCCAAAGCCTTGCACACCCAATTAAGTATTTCTGTAGTTTATTCATGGTCTCTCTGTATTACTTCCTTTGATAGTTATACATGGAAAAAGGTTTTAATTGTGTGTTTTCTCAATCATGCTTCCACAATGAAGTGTAAATCATAATGATAGAACTTTTCAGTTGACTAAAATGTCACTAAAATTACTTTTCCATCATTAGCTCTGGTACAATAAGCTATGGAAGTTTACAGTTTTGATTTTATGTCACAAATTGTATTGTTTGAAAATAAATCAAAACCAAATCATATAAAGATCTTGAATTTACAGTGTGCTATTTTTCTGTTCTTGGCTATTTTGAATTGATTTTCAAAAGCAAATTTTTGAACACAAATTGCTTTTTCTTTGATGTTACCAGAAGTGATTTGGACACTCCTGAAGTTTTCTTTGATTCTTTGTGGTAACTCATCGAAACAGATTTTGAAAAGAGCAATGCATTTTCATTTGCACTCTTCACAATTATGTACAACACATTTGCCAAAACAAATGAATGTCTATAAAGTGAATTTGAAGAATATGGCAGCTATCTTAAAAGTAAGTAGGAATACCTCACCTAAAGAACACCTGAAGAAATAGACTGTGGTCATGCATGCATTACAGTAAAGGTACAGTCCCAGAACGTCATAGGGCTGCTCTGTCATTCGAGTGAGACAATTGCTGATGAGTTTAAACTGAGGGTCACCATGTCTCGGGTGAAGTACAATGTTGAGAAGGCAGGGCTTTCATGGTAACTTTAGCCAGTGCATGAATTGAACCCATGCTGTTGTCATTAATCCTCTATAACTGAAACCAGCCATCCAGCCAACTGAACTAACCAACCCAGGACTTTGAACCACTTTTGAATTCCTCATAGTATTTATCGATAGTTTCCATAATAGGGTTCGCTCAGGATAAATCCTGCTAACTGAAGTACCAGTTCTATGCATTTTGTATCAGCATTGTATGTAATTGATAACAAATTCTTTCTATTCTAATTTGGAGGCACTGAATACGCAAAGGTTACAGGCCCTGATAACATTCCGGCAATAGTACTGAAGGAATAATAGCTTTCCAGTAAGTTACAATGCTGACATCTGCCTGACTATATGGAAAATTGCCCAAGTGTGTCTTGTACATAAAAAAGCAGGACAAGTCCACCCAGCCATTTACCGCCCCATCAGTCTACTCTTGATCATGAGTAAAGTGTTGGAAGGTATCATCAATAGTGCTATCAAGCAGCACTTGCTCAGCAATAACCTGCTCAATGACGCCCAGTTTGGGTTCCACTGGGGCCACTCAGCTCCTGACATCATTACAATCTTGATCCAGACATGGACAGAGGAGCTGCATTCCAGAGATGAGTTGAGAGTGACAGCCCTTGACATCAAGGCTACATTCGACTGAGTATGGCATCAAGGAGCGCTGGCAAAACTGGAATCAATGGGTATCAGGGGCAAAGTCTCTGGTGGTTGGAGTCATACCTGACACACAGGAGGATGGTCATAGTTGTTGGAGGTCAGTTATCTCAGTTTCAGGACATCACTGCTGGAGTTCCTCAGCGCAGTGCCCTAGACCCAACCATCTTCAGCTGCTTCCCTCCATCATCAGGTGAGAAGTGGGGATGTTCACCGGTGATTGCAGCATGTTCAGCACCATTCACGACTCTTCAGAACTTGAAGCAGTCCTTGTCTGAATGCAAAAAGATCCAAACTTGGGCTGACAAGTGGCAAGTAACATTTGTGCCCCATAAATGCCAAGACACAAGTCAGAAGTGTGATGGTATACTCCCCACTTGTCTGGATGGGTGCAGCCCCAACAACACTCAAGAGACTTGACACCATCGAGGGCAAAGCAGCCCATTTGATTGACAGACCATCCACAAACATCTACTCCCTCCACCACCAATGCTCAGTAGCAGCAATGTGTACTATCTACAAGATGCAGTGCAGAAATTCACCAAAGATCCTCAGACAGCACCTTCCAAACCCATGACAACTTCCATCTTGAAGGACAAGCACATGGGAACACCACCACTTTAAAATTCCCCTCCAAGCCACTCACCATCCTGACTTGGAAATATATACTGTTCCTTCACTGTCGCTGGGTCAGAATCCTGGAATTCCCTCCTTTTATGGCATTGTGGGTCAACCCACAAGGTAGAGAGCAGCGGTTCAAGAAGGCAGCTCACCACCACGTTCTCAAGAGCAACTGGGGACTGGCAATAAATTCTGACCAGTCAGTAATGCCCACATCCCACAAAATGAATAAAAAATAAATCAAGAGTGATACTAAGAGTGTCTACCTGGAATAGGGACTGATAAATTCACAGGAGGATATTGATAGTTCTTAACTCTGAGCTGAATTGTTTGATACTTTAGTACTTTGCATTTAAAAAAAATTATCACTGCTCATTATTTCTTAAACAGTTCTTGAACAGTAGAAGATTTTCTCCTTTTACACTATGTTAACAGGACATACCAATCAACAGCTTATGTGAAAAATGTCCCTGCATTTCCATAAAATTAGCATACTGAGCTATCATTACAGAGTGCCTTAGAAGGTATGTGGAAGGTTTATACCAGCAAATTTTCGAGGCTAAAATTAGCTGCCTGGCCACTTCGTGTGAATATAGTTTCCCCTGTGTGTGGACACAGCTAATTTCATACAAAAGAAACATGAATGGCTTTGATAAAGCAAACAGGGAGTAGCTTTTCTTGCAATGACTGGAGGCGTCAGTAATAAGAGGGCAGAAATGCAAAGTAATTGCTCAAATCAGGCATTTTTATTTTATGTGATATATTTCCATAATCTGGAATATGAAAGGAAGTGAAAATAAATTCAATCATGAAAGATATGGATAACTTCTTCGAGGGTACATTGTATGGTGAGAAAGCTGGACAGCAGAACTAATTGAAAACTCCTTCAAAAGAGTCAGCATCGGTACAGTAAGTCGAATGGTTTCTTACATATCACATGTTTCACTCTAACTCAGTACATGCAATAACAATAAATCAATCACTCAATCAAGACTGCCCTGCTGAAGTCAGTGTAGAGCAGTCAGATCCAATTGCAGATTCCCTGACCAAAATCCATTTTGGAGAGCACATCCCACACGCTGGCATGTGATATCCCGTCAAAGGCCTTCGCTGGTCCATATTGATGAGGCAGGTGTACACTCTTGCCTGTCCTGCACATAGACAATCATATCCTGAGGAGCGTGAGACTTGCTCTTTGCTTTGAAGGACTGTTGCTGGGTCAGAATCCTGGAATTCCCTCTCTAATGGCAGTGTGGGTCAACCCAGAATGGTTCAGGGTCCGCTCTGTGGAGCAGGATGAGACGTGCTCGCATTTCTTCTTCCACAAGGTGCACAGGAGAGCTCTGTGACCATAGCCTGAAGGAAGAAGATTCTAGTCTGACATCCTGAGGATCAGCAAATCCTTTTAGGCCAGACTGCATGACATTCCTGTCCTCTGAG
The DNA here is from genome assembly GCF_047496795.1 of Chiloscyllium punctatum. Classification (NCBI taxonomy): domain Eukaryota; kingdom Metazoa; phylum Chordata; class Chondrichthyes; order Orectolobiformes; family Hemiscylliidae; genus Chiloscyllium; species Chiloscyllium punctatum. The sequence continues at coordinate 75,250,465 of NC_092746.1, forward strand.
AACAGAATGTGGGAGCAGCTGGACCAACCATGATCTTTGGGTGAGCTTACCAAGGCCCTCAAATCCTTTGAAAAGAATAAAACTCCTTGAAGGGATGGCTTACCAGCTGAGTTGCACTGTGGGCCTTGATAAGCCAGGGTCTGCTCGAGGTATATGAATGTATGCTTTTGGCAGGTATGATGTGTGAATCCATGAGGAAAGGTATCATCACCCTCATCTACAAGCGGAAGTAGGAAAGGGAGGAAATCAGGAATTGACAACCAATTTCACTGCTGAATGTGTTTTACAAAATTCGGTCTAATCTCATTGCCACCTGGTGATTCACTCCGACCCAACCTGTGCTGTACTGGGCCAGAGGATCTCTGAGAGACTCACGCTCCTCAGGGATATGATCGTTTATGTGTAGGACAGGCGAGAGTGTACACCTGCCTCATCAATATGGACCAGCGAAGGCCTTTGACAGGATATCACACCCAGCGTGTGGGTTGTGCTCTCGAAAATGGATTTTGGACAGGGAATCTGCAATTGGATCTGACTGCTCCACACTGACTTCAGCAGGGCAGTCTTGATTGAGTGATTGATTTATTGTTGTCGCATGTACTGAGTGACAGTGAAAGATGTTTTGCATGCTGTACAGGCAGATTGGACCATACAAAGTGCATCAGGATGGCAGAACAGAGTTCAGAATACAGTGTGACAGCTGCAGAGAAGATGCAGAGAAAGAGATCAGAATTAACATTTAAGAAGTCCATTCAAAAGTCTGATAACAGTGGGAAAGAAGCTGTTCTTAAATTTATTTGTATGTTTATACAAATTTCTATATCTTCTGCCCCGTCGGAAGAGGTTGGAAGAGAGTATAGCTGGGGTGGAGGAGGCCTTTGATTTTGTTGGTTGCTTTCCCGAGGCAGCAGAAAGTATCGATGGAGTCAATGGATAGAAGGCTGGTTTGGGTGATGGATGCGGCTTTGGGCAGGGAATCTGTAGGTTATTGCAGTCTTGGGAAGAGCAGTTGCCAAGCTACACTGTGATGCATCCAGATATGATGTTTCCTATGGTGCATCCATGAAAATTAAGATTTTTAATTGTAAAGTTTTTATAGACATGCTGAATTTCCTTAGCCTCCTGAGGAAGTAGACTCATTCTATGCTTTCTTGACTGTTGCTTTGACATGGCTGGACCAGAATGTTGGTCAATGTCACTCCCAGGGACTTGACGCTGTTGACCATCTCCACCTCAGCACCATTGCAGACAGGAGTGTGCCCTCCGATCTGCTTCCTGAAATCAAGATCAACTCCTTCATTTTGTTGACATTGGTGGAGAGATTGTTGTCTTTACACCATGCCGCTAAGCACTCAATCTCTTTCCTGTACTCTCTCTCATCATTGTTTGTGATCTGACCTCCCATGGTAGTGTCAGCGGCAAACCTGTAAATGGAGTTGGGATGAAATTTGGCCACATAGTCGTGAGTGTATAAGGAGTACAGTCAGAGGCTGAGCAGGCAGCCGTACAGGGCACCGGTGTTGAGGATTATCATAGAGGAGTTGTTGTCGCCTATTCTTAGTGATTGTAGTCTATGGGTCAGGAAGTCAAGGATCCTGTTACAGAGGGAGGAGTCGAGATCTAGTATCAGTGTTTAGAGACGAGTTTGTTTGGAATTATGGTGTTTAAGTTGGAACTGTAGTCAATAACTATGAATTTGATGTAAGTATCCTTGTCATCCATATATTGCAGAGGTGAGTCTAGGGCCAGAGAGATGGTGTCTGCCATGAACTTGTCGCATTGGTAGAAGAATTGCAAAGGATCAAGGTAATACACTAGACTGGAGTGCAAGTGAGCCAGGAGTAACCTCTCAAAGCACTTGATAATTATTCAGGTCAGAGCCACTGGTTGGTAGTCATTGATGCACGCTGTATGATTTTTCTTCGGCACCAGTATTATGGTGGTCTTCTTAAAGCAGATGAGGACTTCAGATCGTAGGAAGGAGAGGTGAAAGATGTCAGTGAATACTCCCATCAGCTCGTCCACATAGGATCTGAGTGCACTGCTGGGCTCCATCTGGACCGGACACTTTCTGTAGGTTCCCTCTTAAGAAAGCTGATCTAACATCTGTGGCAGTGTCCCAGGGTACAGATGCATTCAAGGCTGTTGGGCTAAGTGACATCATTTCACTGACCTTCTGTTCAAAGTGAACATACCATGTTTTGAGCTCATCGTGTAGGGGATGTACTGTTGCCCACAATTCTGTTTGACCTCACTTTGTAGTCTGTTATGTTGTGTAAGCCTTACCAGAAAAAATCAGTGTCCATGTAGTTAGTCTGGGTCTCATGCTTAGTTTGGTATTGACTCTTGATGGCTTTGCGAAGATCATACCTGGATGTCTTGTATAAGTCAGGGTCACCCCAGTGAATGCCTTACACCTGGACTTGAGTAGGGAGTGGGTCCCCCAGTTTATCTGTGGTTTCCTTTTAGGGAACGTTCAGATTAACTTCTTCGGCATGCAGCCTTCTACATACTTACTAATGTGGTTTGTAATGGTAGTGGCATACTTGTTTAGATTGGCTGCTGAGTTCTTGAATATGGACCAGTCTACCAACTCTAAGCAGTCACATAGAAACCCTTACATTGCCTCAGACCAACATGACACTACTTACTGTATTGGGTCCTCACTGCTTCAATTTCTGCTTGTAAACTGAGAGAAGGAGCACACCATTGTGATCTGATTTTCCAAAATGCTGATGGGAGATGGAACATTTGGCATCTTTAATGTTTGTACAGCAATGGTCAAGGATGTTCGGACTTCTCGTAGGAAAGCAGACACGTTGATGGTATCTTGGTAACATGGTTTTAGAGAATAGACAATAGACAATAGGTGCAGGAGTAGGCCATTCTGCCCTTCGAGCCTGCACAGCCATTCAATATGATCATGGCTGATCATCCTTAATCAGTATCCTGTTCCTGCCTTATCTCCATAACCCTTGATTCCACTATCCTTGAGGGCTCTATCCAACTCTTTCTTAAATGAATCCAGAGACTGGGTCTCCACTGCCCTCTGGGGCAGAGCATTCCACACAGCCACCACTCCCTGGGTGAAGAAGTTTCTCCTCATCTCTGTCCTAAATGGTCTACCCCATATTTTTAAGCTGTGTCCTCTGGTTCGGCACTTATCCATCAGCGGAAACATGTTTCCTGCCTCCAGAGTGTCCAATCCTTTAATAATCTTATATGTCTCAATCAGATCCCCTCTCAGTCTTCTAAACTCAAGGGTATACAAGCCCAATCGCTCCAGTCTTTCAGTGTAAGGTAATCCCGCCATTCCAGGAATTGACCTTGTGAACCTACGCTGCACTCCCTTAATAGCCAGAATGTCTTTCCTCAAATTTGGAGACCAGAATTGCACATAGTACTCCAGGTGTGGTCTCACCAGGGCTCTGTACAGCTGCAGAAGCACCTCTTTGCTTCTATACTCAATCCCTCTTGTTATGAAGGCCAGCATGCTATTAGTCTTCTTCACTAACTGCTGTACCTGCATGCTTGCCTTCATTAACTGGTGTACAAGAACACCCAGATCTCTCTGTACTGCCCCTTTACCTAAATTGATTCCATTTAGGTAATAATCTGCCTTCCTGTTCTTGCCACCAAAGTGAATAACCATACATTTATCCACATTAAACTGCATCTGCCATGCATCTGACCACTCACCTAACTTGTCCAGGTCACCCTGTAATCTCCTAACATCCTCATCACATTTCACCCTGCTACCCAGCTTAGTATCATCAGCAAATTTGCTAATGTTAGTATTAATACCATCTTCTATATCATTAACATATTTTGTAAAAAGCTGCAGTCCTAGTACTGATCCCTGCGGTACCCCACTGGTCACTGCCTGCCATTCCAAAATGGAGCCGTTTATCACTACTCTTTGTTTCCTATCAGCCAACCAACTTTCAATCCAAGTTAGTACTTTGCCCCCAATACCATGCACCCTAATTTTGCTCACTAACCTCCTATGTGGGACTTTATCAAAAACTTTCTGAAAGTCCAGGTACACTACATCTACTGGATCTCCCTCGTCCATCTTCAGAGTTACATCCTCAAAAAATTCCAGAAGATTAGTCAAGCATGATTTCCCCTTCATAAATCCATGCTGACTCTGACCTATCTTGTTACTACTATCCAGATTTGTCGTAATTTCATCCTTTATAATAGATTCCAGCATCTTTCCCACCACTGAGGTCAGACTAACTGGTCTATAATTTCCTGCTTTTTCTCTCCCACCTTTCTTAAAAAGTGGGACAACATTAGCCACCCTCCAATCTGCAGGAACTGATCCAGAATCTATTGAACTCTGGAAAATTATCACCAATGCATCCACGATTTCTCGGAGCCACCTCCTTCAGTACCCTGGGATGTAGACCATCAGGCCCCAGGGACTTATCAACCTTCAGACCTAACAGTCTCTCCAACACCAATTCCTGGCAAATATAAATTCCCTTCAGTTCAGGTCCTTCAGCCACTGTTACCTCTGGGAGATTGCTTGTGTCTTCCCCAGTGAACACAGATCTGAAGTACCAATTCAATTCTTCTGCCATTTCTTTGTTCCCCGTAATATATTCCCCTGTTTCTGTCTTCAAGGGCCCAATTTTAGTCTTCACCATTTTTTTGCTTTTCACATACCTAAGAAAGCTTTTACTATCCTCCTTTATATTATTGGCCAGTTTACCTTCGTACCTCATTTTTTCTCTGCGTATTTCCTTCTTAGTAATCCTCTGTTGTTCTCTAAAAGCTTCCCAATCCTCCGTTTTCCCACTTATCTTTGCTATGTTTTGAGGTTAGCCCGGTTGAAATCGCTGCTTAAGATGAGCAAGCCCTCAGGGTATTCTGTCTGAAGACTGTTTACAGCGTTGTATACTTCATCAAGTGACTCTTCACTCCTGAATAGATGGGATGTAGAATGCTGTTAGGACAGTGGAGGTAGGAGGGACAGCACTTTACTGTAAGATACTCTCAGTCCAGGCAGCTGCAACTTGCTCAGGGTCGCCACGTCTGAGCACCAGGAGGTGTCGATTAGGGAGCAGACCCCACCGCAACTTGCCTTGCCCAGGGACCCTGAGTGATCCATTTGGTGAACTGAGAAAATTTTAGCTTGTTAGGTATAGTCAGGTGTAGCAGGAGTGAGCCATGTCTCTGTGAAACAGAGCGCACAGCAATCTCTTAATTCCCTTTGGAAGGTAAGTTTAACTTTAAGTTCATCCATTTTGTTCTCAGTGGCTTGGACATTTACCAGGAACATGCTGGGGAGGGGGGTTCTTGAAACCCCGAAGGTTCAGTCTCACCTGAAATCTGGTGTGGCTCCCATGTTTCCTGGATAGGTGTTTGCTCCTAGTCAATCCCGAGCACTGGTGAGGGAAGTCTGCTGCTCCAAGAGGTATGTGTATGCTACCGGTGGGGTCCTGAGCACCACTCATTGCTTTGAGAATTCCAAGGGGTCTTGTGGCTAGTTCGGTCGGGTCTCAGTTCCAGGTTTCCAGGAGAAAGTCAGGCTTGCGAGAAGTCAGTAGGCCCTCTGTCAGCCTCGGCTTGCCATTCCAATGTTGGTAGTCAATCCTCATTGGTTGTAGAATCTTTAAAGCTGTAAGAGAACATTTATGGTAATTCTGATAAACTTAGAATAGAAGTTAAGAAGAGCAGAACAATTATAACATATGTAAGAATAGACAGCAGATGTCACCAGGCTCTTGTGCCATCTTGGAAAGTTCAGACATACTCCATTAATGGGTGGGAATCAGAAAGCTTCCTGATCAGATCCAGAGTCAGGTGGGGCTGCCCACTCTCTCCTGCCTTGTTTCTATGTGTAGAGCCCTTTTCTGAGTCCATCAGGAAGAATGCGAGGCTGAGACAAGTGACTATTCCAGGTTGTGGAGACCTCCAGCTCAAAGCTTCCCTGTACCATTTTCTGCTCGGATCCACTGTCAGTGGACAGCCCCATGAGCATCTGAACTCTCCAAGGTAAATCGAGGCAAGAGCGAGACCATCTTCTTTGGAAATTGGGCCAACGATTTCTTTATCCCCTTCTCCATCAGGAGTGATTACCTTAAGGTGCTGGGTATTTGGTTCATAGGGGCTGAGGCATATACATAAACGTGGGAAGTGTATCGCTAAGATGAGGCAGAAACTGGGCTTTTGGGATCACCACTCCCTCTCCGTTGTGGGTAAAAACCTGGCCGTCAGGTATGAGGCACTCTCTCTGTTGTTGAACGTGGTGCATCTCAGGCTTTTTCCCTGAACCTGTACTGCTGCAGTCACCCAAGTCATCTTTGATTTTGTTTGAAGGGGGAAGATGGACTGATTCCAAAGACATACCCTATATAAAACATTGAACAAAGGGGGGAAGAATGTACTCAAATGCCATCCTCATCCTCATGACCATCTTCATGTGTGGCTGCATTAGGCTGTGTGTAGACCCTTGGTATACAAACACCAAGTGTCACTACTTACTGTTCTACCTGTCCCCAGTGTTACGAAAGATAATTTCTAAGATGTGCAGAAACAACTCTGTCCTTCAGTGTGATAAAGATTAGATACCACCATCGGCTGTTCCCCTTGCTTTAGGCCCCAATAAAATATTGAACAACAAATTGCTATGTGTGAGTTTGTAAATCAGATTGTCCCTATAACTTTTCAGGTAATGTCATTTCTCATCTTAACACTGAGAGATACACATAACCTCAGGAATGTTAGGTAGATCTGCATTCTTAAGCAATTCAGACATTTCTAATTTTGAATAATCTGTCTTAAATTCAAGTTCAAAATTATCTTAATTGGAAGGTTAAAGAAGAATACAGAAGATGAAAATAATGGATAAACTTTATAAAGGACTATAACAATGCAAAAATACTGCCTTGATACTTTGTAAACTACAAGTACAGTGGAAAAACTGGAAGGAATACCTGAAATAATTATATTGTACAAAGATCGAAGGAGGGAGGAATAACACGTTTCCTACACTACAATAGTGACTGCACTTCAAAAATACTTAATTGGTTGTGAAGTGGTTTGAGATGCCCTGAGGTTGTGTGAACTGCTACATAAATGCAAGTTCTGTAAATAATCATAATAATAAAGGATGCTGGAGAGAGTGTGGACGCTGCTAATATAAGATGTTTGACCAATCTCAGGCATTAAAAGCTACTTTTCTCAAGCAGATCACACTTTGAGAGAAGGAGATGGCAAGAAATTACAGGTCATTCCATTTGACAGCAACAGTAATAAATGTGCTGTATAATAGTGAGTACTGTGATAAATGGCATACTTAAAATGCTAATTTCTGTTTAATTTGTTTATTCTCTCTTGGTTTATATGTGAAAAGATAATTTATATGTCATAATTGAGTTACCCTTGGATTAAATGCATTAAATGTATTTTGTGTAACACCTTCTACTCAGTTGTGAAGCTTCCAATGTGCTCCAAATGATCTTGAACCCGCATCTTTTATCATTAGAAATCCGGTGAGCAGAAGTAGGTATGGTGATGTTCTTTGGGATTTACAGAAGCATGAACCCTTCATCTAATGACCTGTTCCAAGATGGACCAAGGGGTCCTGCTTTGGCAGTTGTTGCCAGATTCAGTCCAATGTCTTGGCATAGGAAAGGCATAACTGGCTACTTCCACCATTTCTCTGGGGCCTTCGATGATCTTCGTTAATATCATTGCTACAGATTGAAAGAATTCATGCAGAAGTTCTGACTAACCAAGACTATTTCTTGGAGCCAAGAATTTCTGAAAGGATATTTTTAAAAGGCTGACAAGATTTTCTTAACTAGACTTTCAGAGAGTTCTGCCATTTCTTTGTTTAGTTTTGGGAGAAAAATCTTGTAAATGCCAGGACAATGGTGCACATGCTATTAAATAATTGGACATATGAAAGTTTGAGATTATTAACTTCATTTTCATGCTCACTCCCTTTTTTCAAATACTTCTGGAAGCTCTGACTTTCTGTCTATCTAGTTTTTGCTCTTACTCTAGTTTCTCATTTTTAAACTCATTCTTTGGTGTTTTGTAAGTTCTATCCAATCTATGCACCAGTCTTTGCAGATTTCTATGCTTTAAAAAAAAAATTGACACGGTATGTTACAGGATTATCTTCGAGAGTCTCTCCTCCAACTAGATGTTGTGTAAGGAAGGATAATGGCAACCCTCTTTCTAAAAGAAGTACTGGCGAGTTTTGAGAAGATTTGTAGCTCAGGTTGAGGCTCTGGATGTAAGTTTGCTCACTGAGTGGATTTCCAGACATTTCGTTACCATAGTAGGTAACATCATCTGTGAGCCTCCAGTGAAACACTGGTTTTATGGCCCGCTTTCTATTTATGTTTTTAACGTTTCCTTCGGTTAGTGATGTCATTTCCTGTTCTTTTTCTCAGTGGATGGCTAATAGGGTCCAAGTCAATGTGTTTGTTGTTGGAGTTCTGGTTGGAATGTCATGCTTCTAGGAATTCTCGTGTGTATCTCTTTGACTTGTCCTAGGATAGATGTGTTATCCCAGTTGAAGTGGTGTCCTTATTCATCTGTATGTAAGTATACTAGTGAGAGTGGGTCATGTCTTAGATTAGATTACTTACAGTGTGGAAACAGACCCTTCGGTCCAACAAGTCCACACCGACCCACCGAAGCGCAACCCACCCAGACCCATTCCCCTACATTTACCCCTTCACCTAACACTACGGGCAATTTAGCATGGCCAGTTCACCTAACCTGCAGATTTTTGGACTGTGGGAGAAAACCAGAGCACCCCAAGGAAACCAACGCAGACATGGGGAGAATGTGCAACTCCACACAGTCAGTCGCCTGAGATGGGAATTGAACCCGGGTCTCTGGCGCTGTGAGGCAGCAGTGCTAACTGCAGTGCCACCGTGCCACCCACTTTTTGTGGCTAGTTGATGTTCATGTGTCCTGGTGCCTAATTGTCTGCCTGTTTGTCCAATGTAGTGTTTGTTACGGTTCTTGCAAGGTATTTTGTAAATGGCATTAGTTTCGCTTGTTGTCTATGTAGGGTCTTTCAAGTCATTAGCTGCTATTTTAGTGTGTTGGTGGGTTTGTGGGCCACTACAATGCCAAGGGGTCTGAGTAGCCTGGCAGTCATGAGATGTTTTTGATGTAGGGGAGAGTGGCTAGGATTTCTGGATGTATTTTGTCTGCTTGTTTGGGTTTATTGCTGAGAAATCAGGGGACTGTGTTCATCAGGTTCTGGATTAGTGGTGCTGGAAGTGCACAGCAGTTCAGGCAGCATCCAAGTAGCTTCTACCTCCTTCCCGAGATCCACAAGCCTGACCACCCTGGCCGACCCATTGTCTCAGCATGCTCCTGCCCCACTGAACTCATCTCTACCTACCTCGAGGTAAAAACCATGACTGCAGATGCTGAAAACCAAATACTGGATTAGTGGTGCTGGAAGAGCATAGCAGTTCAGGCAGCATCCTACCTACCTCGACACTGTCCTATCCCTCCTAGTCCAGGAACTCCCCACATACATTTGAGACACCACCCACGCCCTCCACCTCCTCCAAGACTTCCATTTCCCTGGCCCCCAATGCCTCATCTTCACCATGGATATCCAATCCCTCTACACCTCCATCCGCCATGACCAGGGCCTCCAAGCCCTCCATTTTTTCCTCTCCAGACGTCCCCAACAGTACCCTTCCACCGACACTCTCATTCGTTTGGCCGAACTGGTCCTCACCCTTAACAATTTCTCCTTTGAATCCTCCCACTTCCTCCAGACCAAAGGGATAGCCATGGGCACACGTATGGGCCCCAGCTATGCCTGTCTCTTTGTTGGTTACGTAGAACAGTTGATCTTCCGTAATTACACAGGCACCACTCCCCACCTCTTCCTCCGCTACATTGATGACTGCATTGGCGCCACCTCGTGCTCGCGCGAAGAGGTTGAGCAATTCATCAACTTCACCAACACATTCCACCCTGACCTTAAATTTACCTGGACCATCTCTGACACCTCCCTCCCTTCCTGGACCTCTCCATCTCCATTAATGACGAACGACTTGACACTGACATTTTTTTACAAACCCACCGACTCCCACAGCTACCTGAATTACACCTCTTCCCACCCTACCTCTTGCAAAAATGCCATCCCAAATTCCCAATTCCTCCGCCTCCGCCGGATCTGCTCCCAGGAGGACCAGTTCCACCACAGAATACACCAGATGGCCTCCTTCTTTAGAAACCGCAACTTCCCTTCCCACGTGGTTAAAGATGCCCTCCAACGCATCTCGTCTACATCCCGCATTTCCGCCCTCAGACCCCACCCCTCCAACCGTAACAAGGACAGAACGCCCCTGGTGCTCACCTTCCACCCTACCAACCTTCGCATAAACTAAATCAAATGCCGACATTTCCGCCACCTCCACACAGACCCCACTACCAGGGATATATTTCCCTCCCCACCCCTTTCCGCCTTCCGCAAAGACCGTTCCCTCCGCGACTACCTGGTCAGGTCCACGCCCCCAAACAACCCACCCTCCAATCCTGGCACTTTCCCCTGCCACCGCAGGAACAGTAAAACCTGTGCCCACACCTCCTCCCTCACCTCTATCCAAGGCCCTAAAGGAGCCTTCCACATCCATCAAAGGTTTACTTGCACATCCACTAATATCATTTATTGTATCCGTTGCTCCCAATGCGGTCTCCTCTACATTGGGGAGACTGGGCGCCTCCTAGCAGAGCGCTTTAGGGAACATCTCCGGGACACCCGCACCAATCAACCACACCGCCCCGTGGCCCAACATTTCAACTTCCCCTCCCACTCTGCCGAGGACATGGAGGTCCTGGGCCTCCTTCACTGCCGCTCCCTCACCACCAGACGCCTGGAGGAAGAATGTCTCATCTTCCGCCTCGGAACACTTCAACCCCAGGGCATCAATGTGGACTTCAATAGTTTCCTCATTTCCCCTTCCCCCACCTCACCTTAGTTCTAAACTTCCAACTCAGTAACTGTCCCCATAACTTGTCCGGACTTGTCCTACCTGCCTATCTTCTTTTCCACCTATCCACTCCACCCTCTCCTCCTTGACCTATCACCTTCATCCCCTCCCCCACTCACCCATTGTACTCTATGCTACTTTCTCCTCACCCCCACCCTCCTCTAGCTTATCTCTCCATGCTTCAGGCTCACTGCCTTTATTCCTGATGAAGGGCTTTTGCCCGAAACATCGATTTCGAAGCTACTTGGATGCTGCCTGAACTGCTGTGCTCTTCCAGCACCACTAATCCAGAATCTGGTTTCCAGCGTCTGCAGTCATTGTTTTTACCTCTGTGTTCATCAGGTGCCAGTTCTTTTTGAATACACCACATAGGTGATTTTCCTCTGCTCTTCATTGTTCCTCTGTGCTGCAATGTATGGTGGCTTATTGAAATAATGTTCTAATGCAGCTTCATTTGTGGGTGTTGGGATGATTGCTTCTGTAGTTCACTATTTTGTCCATATGTGTTGTTTTCCTGTAGATACTGGTTTGAAGTTCACATTTGGCTGTTCGCTCTACTGTGACATCTAGGAATGGCAGTTTCTTGTTGTTTTCCTTCTCTGCAAGTAAGGGTATTGTTAATGGTCTTGAAGGTTTTCTCTAATTTGTTTCATTTATCGTGTCATCCATGTAACCTGACCCAAAGTTTGGGTTGGATGGTTGGCAGAGCTGTTTGTTTGAGTTTGTGCATCACTACCTCTGCTAAGAACCTTGATATTGAACATCCCATGAGTGTTCCATTGGTTTGTCTGTAGGTTTTGTTGTTGAAAGTGAATGTGTGGTAAGGTATAGGTCCACTCGCTCGACAATGTCCTTGCTGATGAAGTTGGTGGTGTTTGGTGTGTGTGTCTTTGGGTCTTCTAATAGTGCAGTCAGTGTTTCCTTGACCAGGCTGATGTTGATGGATGTTCAAACACTGCATTGGACAAACAGGCAGAAAACTAGGCACCAGGATACATTAACATCAGCTAGCCACAAAAAGACATGACCCACTGTCACTAAGTATCTTTACATACAGATGAGGAAGGACACCACTTCGACTGGGACAACACAACAATCCTAGGACAAGCCAAACAGAGACATGCATGAGAACTCCTAGAAGTATGGCAGTCCAACTGGAACTTTATCAACAAAAATATTGACTTAGACGCCATTTCCACCCTCTGAGAAAAAGAATGGGAAATGACATCACCACAGGAAATTACACCACCACAGGAAATGTCATCACCAACCCAAGAAACCTAAACATATAAATAGAAAGTGGGTCACTAACACCAGTGCTTCACCGGAGGCTCACTGATGATATTACCTAGGATGGTGTTGAAACGTCTGAAAACAAACCTTCCAGTTCAATGAGCAAACTTACATCCAGCAGTACAGTATATTCAGAATAGGTAGATTTATACTATGAAGATAAATTCTAAGACCCACCGCCAAGGTGAAATGAAGCCAAGTAAAGTATTAAACCTATGGAAAAAGCATACAATTATGCAAAGGTTAGTGACATGTCAAATAATTGGCCAGAATATAAAGAACAACAGACTAAAAGTTCAATGAGAAAAAATCATGTTAGAAAATGAGAGAAAGCTATCTTGAAATGTAAAAACCAGGAGGAAGAGTTTCTACAGATATCTAAAATGGGAAGAGTAAGCAAAGTGAGTCTGTACTACACAGTAGGACAGTGAAGAACAGTGGCAGATATTTAAGGAGATATTGAATTGCTCCTCACTAAATAATATTACAGAGAGAAGACATGAGGGGGAAAACATATCAATGGATAAGCAAGGAAGTTAAAGATAACGTAAGAGCAAACAGTAAGGCAAACTGAATTGAAAATGTCAGCGGCAGGGTGGAGGGTTTGAAAACCGTTAAGGACCAACAAAGGATTACTGAAAATGAAATAATAAGAGCAATGTTTAATTATGAAACGACAGGTGTCTTATTACCAATATCCGAGAGTCTTAAAGGAAGTAGCAGCAAAGATAATGGATGCATTTGTTATAATATTCCAAAATTCCCTGGATTTTGGGAAGATTCCAGTAGTTTGGAAAATTAGTAATATGATATCCTTTTCAAAAAGGGAGGAAGGTAGAAAGTAGGAAACTGCAGACCAATTAGTTTAAAATCTGTTGGTCAGGAAATTGTTGGAATCCATTTTTAAAGAAGTAGTAAGGGGACATTTGGAAAGTCACAATGCAATCCGTCAGAGCAGCATGTTTTGATGAAGGGTTAATAATGGTTGACTAATTGACAAGAGTTCTTCAAAGATGTAACAAGCAAAGAGGATAATAGGGTGTAGCATTATAGAGCAGTCAGCTAGGTTGGCTAGATAGCAGACAGTGTGGGAATTGAACCCGTGCTGTTGGCGTCACTCTGTATTGCAGACCAGCCATCCAGGCAACTAAGCTGATTGCATTGCCATGCAGAGTGATGCCAACAGCCTGGGTCCTATTCCCACACTGACTGAAGTCATCATGAAGGCTCTGCCTTCTAAAACTCACCCCTTGCCTGAGGCGGGGTGACCCTCAGGTTAAACTGACTATCAGTCAACTCTCTCTCTCTCAGTGAGAGAGCAGCCTTATGGTCTTCTGGGACTGTGGTGATTTTACCTCATTGATGTGGTTAATCTGAATTGTAGTACAGGCTGCTGGAAGGCCTCTTCACACATGAAGCCATCACTTACCTTATGGATTGGACTAGGGTGCATCTCAATGCTCATCGCTTACCCTGTTAGTAACATGGACATTCACACCACGCCTGCCCTTGCCTTTTTTTTGCTTTGCTGGTTCACAGCAAAGAACTTACAGCATCACAGTCCTTCTTTCTTGCCTTGACACAGAGCCAAGGAATTTGTTGCATTGTCAGCAGTGATCAGTCAAGGGTGTATGGTGTATGGCTGAGTGCTATGTTAATGTCATAGGTAAAGGATGTGCCAGCAGCATTATTGACAAATAGACTGCATATGCTTCAACCAAATGGCCATGTCTCAAAATGTAAGAGAAGTAGTGCTCTTTCAAGCTTATGGAGATGGTCAGGCAGTACTGGCACAAGAAGCCAAAGACATTGTCCAATCTTAGTCGACAGTCTTGGCCATGATCAGTCAGCTACTTGGTATATCCAGGTCTAGGGGATCCATATCATTACATTTCAGAGTATGAACAACAGTCACTCCTGTAGCTCTGATTTAACCAGTCTGCGGGGATTAATGAGACGTCTGTCAGGGAATTGCAAATAGATCAGTCAGCAATCTGTTCTCTCATTGTCTGGGGCTGGCTTTCCACGTTGGTGAGATTATGGGGGGGTTGGGGTGGGGGACAGGTGGGGCATGGAATGGAGAGATGGGTGGGGGGATGCTTCAGGGGTTCTGTTCACTGATAATCGAGGGGGGTTATCAGCAGCCACTGTTGTGGTGGGGATGCTGGGGATATCAACTATGGGGGTTGGAGGCAACAGTTGGGACAGAGGATTCAAAATTGTGAAGGGGAACAACTCAGCATTGAAAAGTGGATGTAGAAGTGACCAACCATAGATGTGGCATCTTGATGCAGGAGAGCCAGAGTTGCTCATCTTCATCACAGAATGCCATGAGAGTGAGAGAGTGCAGCACTTGACAATGAATCTTACTTAACTGCCAGAACATGGAGGTCTCGTCACTTCCACTTCAACAGTCCTCTCCTTCTCAGCATGAATCCTCACTTCATCAGGGATGAGGACATGATGTTTGATCATCAATCAATTATCATGTCTCCTTCCACCTTATTGTTTGTCTTCTACTGGAATGAACCAAACTGAGAGAGTGAGTGAGATGCAAATGGCTGGTCCATCTGTTTGTGCTGGTGCAGGTGGGGTAAGGGGGTGAGGTGTTTCATGTGAGTGAGTGAACAGCACGTTACCAGAATAATGGTGGTTGTCGAAGTGGAATTTAATTAGCAAGGATCTGTCAGAGCAAAAGAAATCAACAATACTCAAAATGAATCAATTGAACTGACAATAATCAGCCTTTATTGCAAATACTGCCGCAGTTTAGCTGAAACTTGGCAAGAGGAGGGATCCAAATTGTTCCCTATTTTCCTTCCATGTTTCGTGCCTTTACAAAAGAAAGGTGTACATTAGAGACTTTAAAATATGCTGATGAGTTTACAGATTGTCATGAAATGTACATCACCAGTAACACTGAAGTTTAGCCCTAAAAAATATTAATCGTTTGTGTCATTCCATAACTCTGTTTCTGTTAAACAGACATCTTGTTTAGGCTAAAGTCTGCAGTTCGAAATGTACAAGGAGCTATTAAGAAGCTTTCTGAAATTTTATCAAACTTATGGAATTTGTTTACATTCAGTGTGGTCCTGTAAGCTGTTTCTGACTTTTTGCCACAGCCCTTTTAACCTACTGAACTATAACTTGAGACTTTGACCAATTTTTTCCCATCATGCAACGTTAAATGTTCCCTGCAATACCACAGGTGATATAAGAGGTTGAGGGGCGACCTGATAGAAGTTTATAAGATTGTGAAAGGCATGGATAGAGTGGAAAGTATGAGGGATTTTAACAGGTTGGAGAGGTCAGTTACTAGGGCACACAGGTACAAGGTGCGAGGGGGGATGTTTAAAAGTGATGTGCGAAGCATGTTTTTCACACAAAGGTGGTGAGTGCCTGGAATGCATTGCCAGAGGAGGTTGTGAAAGCTGACACAATAGCAGCATTCAAGAAGCACCTGGGTGAATACAAGATTAGGAAGGGAATAGAGGGGTAAGGATCCTGTAAGTGAAGATAATTTTAATATGAAAGGGCAAAATGTGTCAGCACAGGCTCGGAGGGCTGAAGGGCCAGTTCCTGTGCTGTTTTGTTGTTCTTTGTTCTGTTTGGCTTGTTATGTAGTCACAGGTATCGCCGCTCCTGGGGACAAAGTTCATGTAATTTGTAACATCCTTGGATTTTTGAAGGACAAGTCAGGAGGTAGCTCTTCAGATTTCAAAATAGCAGCTGTATGTTCACTGAGCTCTGCTGGCAGGAGACAGCAGTAGCCTAGATAAATACTTGTGTCAAGAGTTTAAAATGTTTGCCAGCTGTTATCATACAGCTGGAAGCACTGCAGTCTTTTGCCATTACCATCATGTTCCTCAGGACGTGTATGCTTCACCTATATTGGCCTTTGTTTTTTCTGTTTTTCAGTCAATGGAGTACTTCATTCTTTTTTGACTAGAATATCTGGGTCAAAAGTGTTAGAACTTGGTGCAGAAAACTCCTTGAAAACCATAATACAACCTCTGCCAAATTTGCAGGACCCTGGTGTTAATATTCAATACAGTCAGTATTGGTCGAATGACATAAAAACAGAAAATGCTGGTTAACTCAGCAGGGCTGACAGCATCTACAGAGAGAGAAACCCAGTTAAAGTTTCAGGTCTGTGACCTTTCATTATGTTGAATGACATCTTGGAAAGCAAATGCTTGCATTTTCATTGCAAGTGTTCAGTCAGTGCAAGGACCTTGAGAATGTCCTACAATGTCAGTTGTAAGCTGCTGACAGAGTCCACTGCAAGTGTTCCTGAGACTCAACAGGAAAGAGAAAAACATGGGCTTGGGACAATGTATTCCTGGAGTTTATTTATATTCATTCAAAATGCTCATTCAGGGGATGTCATGGGATTATATGGTCAGATAGTAATATCTATCATAATAGGTTTTCAGTTTACATTGATGATAAAGCACTGCAACATGTCATTTGGACTACCTAGTCCATGATAATGTTTATACTTCTTCAACCAATTCTACAACTGAATGAATTTAATAATATGTTTCTGAAGTAAAACATGATTTTAGATTGCAATTTTAAAAAATCCTAATATCCAGCTATATCCCAATACCCAACTTGTAATAAACATAATTAAATGTCAGTTTCTTGTAAGGGAACACAATGAAGAGATATATTATTCGTACTTACATAATTTTACATAAATGTAAAACCCATTCTGATGTTCATTATTCCTTGCATTCAATAAGTGAATATTCTTCCAGTCTTCTTATCCAGAAGTAGAAAATAATGGACAAATTAAATGAAAAATAATGAATGCGATGTCAATAGACTTTAAAAAGATCAAGCAAAACTGTTCAAATGAAATTTTAACTCTTATTTATTAATTATAAACCTTGCTGATCACAAAACATAGTCACCATCATCATGTTAGTTGAAAAATGACCACAATTCTGAAAAGTTGAGTTCTAAAAGGACACAACTCAGACACTATCTTTCTGGAATTTCATGTCTTTTACCATGTGGACATTACAGTTAACAAACAAAAAAGAACAGTATTGTAGATGGTCCACAAAAGGAGAGTCATCAATCCTGGTTATACTTGTGGAGTTGCTAATTGCCCCAATCATCTCCTCAGTTCAATAATGGATCCTTGAATAGAGAGGTAGAAATATCATTAATAGAAACTCATTCCTTGATGGGCTCATCAGATGACCCTCAGGCCTTTGAAATGTTTGAAGATTACATTTTACTCGATCTGGGCAATTTTTAACATCTGACAGAGAATACTACACAACACTATTGGCTGACAGCCAAATGAACCTGAAGTCCACATTTCCCTGAAAGCAGGTCCCAGAAGGTCTTCCATCTTGCCACTCATCGTCAGCTGTAAAACAATCCAGCAATCAGTCATCTGGGCATTTCTGAGCTTTTAACACAAGTGAAGAAACACTCACTGGAGTCTATTATTCACATAAGTTAATTCTTTTTAGGTTTTAATATTCATAGGTGTAAAACTCTTTTCCTCAAATTTCTTTCACGTGCGGCAATGTGTGTGTGTGAACTACAAATATAACATTTGTTTGAATGTGAATAAATAATCTCTAGAGTTTGCTGCATCATTTTGAAAAATTGACTTCACATATGGAGGTTTATGAAAATTCAAAATTTAAACCACTCTGCTTCAGGATAGAAGCTTAGGAGTATACAATGCTTCAATCTGCCTCTTTCCCCTACCCATATCAAATGGCCAAACATGAGTACTTCATGACAGTGAACAGGTGGCATGGTGGCTCAGTGGTTAGCACTGCTGCCTCACAGTGCCAGGGAACTGGGTTTGATTCCTACCTCTGGTGACTCTCTGTGTCTGAATGGGTTTCCTTTGAGTGCTCCAGTTTCCTCCTGCAATTCAAAGATGTGCAAGTCAGGTGAATTGGCCATGCTAAATTACCCATAGTGTTAGGTGCATTAGCCGTAGGGGAATGGGTCTGGTTGGGTTAGTCTTCAGAGGGTTGGTGTGGACTTGGGCTGAACTTGGGTTTACATACTGGAGGGAATCTAATTTAATCATAGAATTGAGAACTGCGGATGCTGGAAATCTGAAACAAAAACAGAAATTGCTGGAAAAGCTCAGCAGGTTTGGCAGCATCTTTGGAGTGAAAGCAGAGTCAATGTTTTGAGTCCAGTGACTCTTCCCGAGAAATGATGAGTTCTGATGACATCAGTACTGATGAAGGGTCACTGGACTCAAAACATTGACTCAGCTTTCTCTTCAACAGATGTGATTTCTCAATGGATATCACTGGAGAGTGCTTAGATCTTTTTAGAATTAATATGTGGTTGATTATTTTTGTGGAAATGCACATGTCCCTTTTATACTCCATACTCTACTCTACTCTACTCTATACCTCCTCTCAGGCTTTTTTCTTTTCCTGGTTCCAGCATCTGAGATGACAGAAGAAGTATTGAGCTCTATGGCACTGCCAGAGCAACTCTTCATTGTCTACTGGAGAATTGCACAAGAGCAGCTCACTAAAATTTGCTTATTGGATTTTCCCTTCTTCCCTAGGGAGAATTGACTGGTCTCTCTACATTAAGGCCTTCACAGAGGTTTACAGCTGAGTGTCAAACTCAGTGGAGAGGGGGGATTCATTCTCTCAGCCTTCTGTGGCATTGAGATGAAATAAATTTTATTCTGATTTTGCTGCTGATCGCTCTTTGGTGGAAAGTGTCATGATGATAATGTCATTGTGGTGATAATATCGTTATTGAAAAAATTGTGTTTTGGCATTATCACTGAGGGTTTGTCAACGTATAATCCATAGTTAATTATTTGAAAAATAACAGTCAGTATATATTGTTTTCGTCTTTCACTAAGGGATGGTCTCAGTGGACTGCTTCTTTCCCTCCAGATAGCCTTCGGAAAGGCTGGCAAATATTGAAAATCTATTGCAGTCTGTAGAAGGCTAAAAAGATAAACAGTATTCATTTTCACAGATGAAGTGACCTTGAGTGATTTTCAGAGGTCAGCTGGTTTAAACATTATGCTTACTGCATATATTGGCCGAGAGGTAGAACATACACCTTGTATAAGCAAAATATCTGGCAAGTCAACAGCTCTTAAAGAAAATATTGAAAGGAATGTTACCACGCAGTATTAAGCTTTTGCAAAGGCAACAACAATTTTCAATCTTAACTGACTTTTCAAGGACAACGTGGGGGAAACAATGATCACCAGACAAACTGTGAGAGAAACGAAAGAGGAAATGAACTCAGCAGGTAAATGGGAGATAGACACAGTTACAGATCCATTCTTGATTATGTCTGTAATGTGCAGATATTTGAGGTTTGTAAGAGAAAAACATTCCTGTTCGGCATTGAGGGAATTTTTCCCACAAGATGGATACCACCATGCATTGTCGCAGAGAGAGGTCAGGCCCTATCCAGTATCTTCAAAATCAAGAATAGATGTGGGGAAAACAGCATGTTTTATAGAACCATCTACTTAAGACTACACCACAGAGGTAGATACGTGGATCAAAATAAAGCTGTAGAAGCAAAGCTGTCAAAATATTCATCAATATTAAGCTGCCACACTACTTGTTAACTTTTCTTATCCAAACATCTGCAACGGCACATATTCCAGCCACAGTTTATAATTACAAGTCTTGGCAAATTGCCATCTTTAAACTTCTTTGCACATATTATCATAATAATAGAATCTCCTGCATGATCATTTTCTGGCAGTCAAGGTGTGTTTCAAATCGGGTCTGTCTATGGCTTCCTACAGTTTACTGCACTTGAATCACACTTCACTGCATGCCAAACGAAATGGCAAGCAATTTAGTTGAATAAAGGTGAAGTGGAAAAGGGGACAGAAGATACCAACATCTAACTCCATAGAAATCAGTCACACAATATACCTTTGTGTTTCACAGCTTGGAGGAAATACATTGTGTTAAAACATAGAAAACATAGAAACAGGAATAAGCCATTTGAGCCTGTCTGTCATTTATGCTGATCACAACATTGCCTTTCAGTTCCAGAGATCACTCCCCCACACTCAAATCGGAGGTTCACTCAGCTGTTAACAATTCAAGGGAATGTTGCCCTTGGGTCAAGAAATTTCTCCTTATCTCAGTCCTAAGTAGCCTTCCCCATATCTTTTGACTGAGGCCTGCGGCTCCTTCACTGT
This sequence comes from Chiloscyllium punctatum, assembly GCF_047496795.1. Lineage (NCBI taxonomy): Eukaryota > Metazoa > Chordata > Chondrichthyes > Orectolobiformes > Hemiscylliidae > Chiloscyllium > Chiloscyllium punctatum. The sequence goes on from NC_092746.1 coordinate 75,270,946, forward strand.
CTCTAAGTCAAAATCCTGGAATGCTCTCCCTAACAGCATTGTGGGTCAACCTGTAGTGCATGAACTACGTTACTACAAGAAGGCAGCTCACTACCGCCTTGTCACCGAGAGATGGGAAATAGACGCTGGCCAGCAAGTGACACCTACATGTCATGAATACATTTATTTTGGAAAGCAGCAGATATTACAATTTTCCCTCAGCAGGAAAGGCAGCATTACTTTTGCACAATTTCATCAATGCACATTTTCATTTCATAGCTTGAAGTTATCCATTTTTTTAAAGAAAGAAACACATTGGGCTTGTTTCTCAGATAGCCTATGAGACTCTGTGAAAGACTGACAATGCTGGCCATTGGTGAGCATTCTGATACTTGGCAGTGCTATTTAATGGTGCTGGCTCATTCGGCTTGTTGGCCCCTATCCTGCACTCCCAATTTGACTAGCTCCATATCAGGGATTGGTCTGTTCCACTCCTCCAATATTTTCATGGAGCCGGGGCAGCTTTGAAAGGACACATGGCGATTGCATTTCAGAGGGTGTTATAAACCACGGTGTGGATGAGAGAACCCTTTTTAAAGTAATTTTTAAAAATGTCTCACCCAAGCCTCACCAGGCCACATTATTTCATCCAGCCCCGAACACCAACCGAGGCATATCCCATGGTCCCTCATGTTGTCCACCCCAAACCTTGCAGATATGGGCCATGAGGATTGTGCATTGGGTGAGGATTTGTGATGATGGATGAGGGCATGAGAGCCTTACTGTTCTCGCAAGAAGTGAGATGAAGTCCCTCAGGACTGAGGCAGGCCTTTTAAACAGCCCCTCTGAGCATCCAGCAGCTCCTGTACTGACCTCTTAATTCTTTTCCTGGTCGCTGACCTAGTTGCAACCCATAAGGGCCTTCCTACAATGAAAATTTGATATTTGTGAGCAGTTTCTCCCAAAGGAGGCATGCAGGCTGAACTGGGGATTATTCAGCACACTGTTCGAGAAGTTAGTGGGAAAAGTTTATTCCTCTAACAATTAATTGAAAATGGTAGTTATCCCATGTTATGAAATTAATTATCTTGATATGAGAAACTTGAGAACGGGAATAAGAAAACCTTAATGCTTAGACGTTAAGTTTGTCAATAAATATCACGGTTTCCTATATTTGAAAAGAACCTACACGGGCAGCTGCCGGATGTACAGGATAGAGTGTGAGAATACGGTAATTCAAATAGAACTGCACTGTTAGATCTTTACTCGCAATAAATTTTAATGGTTCCTTCAGTGCTAACAAGAACAAAGGAGTTGGGAGGTCATATTGCGGCTGTAAAGAACATTGGTTAGTCCACTTTTGGAATACTGCGTGCAATTCTAGGCTCCCTGCTATCGGAAGGATGTTGTGAAACTTGAAAGGTTTCAGAAAAGATTTACAAGGATGTTGCCAGGGTTGGTGGATTTGAGCTATAGGAAGAGGCTGAACAGGCTGGGGCTGATTTCCATGGAACATTGGAGGCTGAGAGGTGACCTTATAGATGTTTATAAAATCATAAGCGGCATGGATTGGATAAATGGATGTTTTTTTCTTGGGGTGAGGGAGTCCAAAACTAGAGGGCATAGGTTTAAGATGAGAGGAGATAAATTTACAAGGGACCTAAGGGGCAACTTTTTTCATGCAGAGGGTTGTGCCTGTATGAAAAGAGCTGCCAGAGGAACTGATGGAAGCTGGTACAATTACAACATTTAAAAGACATCTGGATGGGTACATGAATAGGAAAGGTTTGAGGGATATGGGCCAAATGCTGGCAAATGGGACTAGATAAATTTAGAATATCTGGTCTGCATGGACGTGTTGGACTGAAGAATCTATGACTCTAAATCCCTGAAGGTGAATAGCAACTCACTGTTATGAATGTGTTAGGTAAGAGAGCTTGAGGGATTGAGACAGAATGGAGCACATAAGAGATTTAAGTGTAATGCATCTATGCAAATGAGAATAAAGAAGCACATGGCCATGTTTCATTATACCTCCATAGCAGTTTGATTGAGATTAAGAACTGAGTTAGAGATATCCTGGGTGAAAGATATGTTGTCTGGGGTTGTGGCAAAAGAGTCATAACGTCGGCACAGAGGTGGAACAAGTGAAGAATGTCAAGTCCTGGGAGTGATCATCCACAACAAACTTTCTTGGACTCTTGGTAGTGATACACTTCCTGATAAAGGGTTCCTGCCTGAAACGTCAATTTTCTGCTCCTTGAATGCTGCCTGACCTACTGTGCTTTTCTAGCACCACTCTAATCTTGACTCACTACCTGGTATGGCAACTGTCCCATTCAAGGTTGGAGATGGTTACACAGAGTAGTGAACTCAGCCCAGCAAATCACAAAGGCCAACCTCCCATCTATAGAATCCATCTACCAGGCCCTCTGTCAAGGAAAGGCTGCCAGCATTCTCAAAGATCCATCCCATCCTGGCAATGTTTTTCTACAACCATCAGGGAGAAGGTACAGAAACCTGAACACACGCACCGGCTGGTTTCGAAACAGTTTCTACCCCATTGTTGTTAGAATACTGAATGAACTCACAAACTCTTAACATTTACCTGTACCTGTGTTTTTGTTTTTGCCACTGTTTACCTATTATTTACTTACCTCTGCTTCTTACCTCTGTGATCTGCCTCTATTGCTCGCAAGACAAAACTTTTGTCTGCGTATGTGAGGCAATAAATTCAATTCAATTCATGGAGATCTATAGTGCAGAAATAGGCCCTTTGGCCCATCACATCCAGCCTAGCAGACCTCTAAATTTCAGTTTTATGTTTGCTCACGGGATGTGGGCATTGCTGGCAAAGCTAGCATTTAATGCCCACCCTTAATAGCCCTCAAGAGAATGATGGTTCAGCATCTTCTTGGGATGCTGGAGTGCTTGAGGTGTTGGTATACCAACAGTGCTGGTAGGAATGGAATTTGATGATTTTGACCCGTGACAGTGAAGGAACAGAAAAATAGTTACAAGTCAGGGGACTGAGTGGCATGGAGGGGAACTTGCAGATGGCAGAGTTCCCATGGGCTTCTGTCCATGTCCTTCCAGGTGGTAAAGGTTGTGGGTTTAGAAGGTGTTGTCTAAAATGCCTTGGTAAGTTGCAGTGCATCTTGTAAATGGTCGACATTAATGCCACTGTGTGTATGTGGTGACTGGAGTGTATGCATAAGCTCATCAATGGAAAGCCAGTCAAGCGGGCTGTGTTGTCTTGAATGGTGTCAAACCTCTTGAATATTGATGAAGCTACACTCACCTAGGGATATCAGAAGTATTATATCACATTCTGAATTTGTGCCTTTGGATGGTACAGAGGTTTTGGGAGGGAAAAACAATGACTGCAGATGCTGGAAACCAGATTCTGGATTAGTGGTGCTGGAAGAGCACAGCAGTTCAGGCAGCATCCAAATAGCTTCGAAATCTGCTATTTGGATGCTGCCTGAACTGCTGTGCTCTTCCAGCACCACTAATCCAGAGGTTTTGGGAGTTCAGGGATGTGTTATTCACCATACAATTGCTAGACTCTGAGCTGCTCTTGCAGCCACAGAATTTATATGGCTAGTCCACTTAAGTTTCTGACCAATGGCAGCATCCAAGATATTGAATTTTTAAAAATAATTTAACTCGTTATGGTTGTTGCTGGCTTGGCCAGTATTTATTGCCCATCACTAGCTGCCCATGAGAAGGTGGTGGCAAGCTAACTTCATTGGCTGTTACAGTCCATGCACTGTGGGTTGACCCACAATGCTATTAGGGAGGGAATTCTAGGATTTTGACCCAGCGATAGTGAAGTAATGGTGATATAATTCCAAGTCAGGCTTGGAGAGGAACCGGCACATGGTGGAGTTCTCATATATCTGCTGCCCTCATCCTTCTAGATTGAAATAATCATAGGTTTGGAAGGTGCTGTCTGAGGATTCTGCAGTGTGTCTTGTAAATAGTGTGCACTAAGCATAAATGTTGGAGGGAGTGAATGATTTTGGATCAGTTGCCAATCAAGTGGGCAGCTTTGTCATGGACGGTGTCAAGATTGTTGAGTGTTGTTGCAACTGTATTCATTCCAAAGTGTGGGGTGTTCTCCATCACACTCCTACTTGTGCGTTGTAGATGGTAGACAAGCTTGGGGAGTCTGGAAGTGTGTTCATTGTTATGGGATTCCAAGCACTTTAGCCATTGTATTTATGTGACTGGTCCAGTTAAGTTTCTGGTCAGCACCCACTGGTTGTTGATAATGGAGGATTCAGTGATATCAAGGGGCAATGCTTTGGTTCTCTCAAGCTGAAGATGGTCATCATGTGGTACTTATGTGGGATGAATATTACTTGCCACTTTTCATCCCAAGCCTGTGTATTGTACAGGCCTAGCCATTTTTGATGCAATAGTGAATGGTGAGAAACACTATATAAGCATCAGCGAGCATCCCAGTGTTTGACCTTATGATGGAGAGAAGGTCATTGATGAAGCAGCTGAAAACAGTTGAGTCAGGAAACTACAATGTAGGACTGGATGGGTAAATGAATAAGAAAGGTTTGGAGGAATGTGGGCCAGGTGCTAGCAAATGGGATTTGATTAATTGAAGATATCTGGCTGGCAAGTTTGACCGAAGGGTCTGTTTCCATGCTGAATATCTATGACCCTTGCAGTGAGGTCCTGGGGATGAAATGGCTGACCTCCAACAATCATAATCATGTTCCTTAATGCTAGGTGTGATCCCAACCAATGGAGAACCTTCCTTTGGTTCCCACTGAGTTTGGCTCTGCTCACTGTCTTTAATGTCATATTCAGAAAAAAAAATAAAGCCTTGACGTCGAGTAAAATAACTCTCATCTCACTGCTGGAATTCAGATTTTTTGTTGTTATTTGAACCATGGTTTTAATGCGGTTAGGAGCTGAGTGGCCTGGCGGAATCCAAGCTAAGTTTCAGTGAGCCCGATTATTTCTCAACAGATTTTGCTCAACAGCACTTTCAATTCATCCTTCCACTACTTGAGGAGACACAAAAGTTGTTAGTTAGTTGGGCTGGACTAATTCTGCATTTTGTGAATGGACAAACCTGAACAAGATGCTAATTTTTATTTAAGGGTGTAGCTAGTTGTGGAGCACAGCTCTCCTTTCCTATTGCCAGAACCTTATCAGAGTCCAGAGCCTTTTTAGTATGCCACCAGCCATTTCCCAATATCATGTTGAAATAATTGCACAAAAGCTGGTGTCCCATCACCAACTCACCCTTTATTTACGTGTGCACAGTGCAGTAACAGTGGCCAGTCAGCTCAGAGTCAGTCTCTGAAGTAAGAAGATTCTGAATACCCTGTTCATTTTTAAAAAATTTTGTTTTTTGGCCAGTCCCCTAAACTAAGGAGACACTAAATCTCCTGGTTATATATTTTTTTCTCTTTTTTTATTTACCCTTACACTATCACTAGTGCTTATATTTTACCCCGCACCCATGTTATGTGTATGCAGGTGTGAGACACAGTGAGGAACAACAAGTGTGCAAATCTTTATTCAATTTCCACCTCCAGGAAGAAAGGAACCACCCGAGTGGCCAATGACAAGCAGTACCCTTCACATCAAAGGGCAGTGCTGCATGGTCAAAAAGGTGAAGGGGAATACCCTGTTAGTTTTTTTCTTAATTACCCCCACACTACCGCCTAACTGTGGTAGTGCTTATTTTTTCCCCAGCACCCATGTTGTGTGTGTACAGGTGTGATACACAGTGAAAGACACAAAGTGCACAAATCTTTATTCAGTTTCCACCACGAGGAAGAAAGGAAATACCCAAGTGACCAGTGACAAGCAGTGCCCTTCTCATCAACGGGCAATGCTGTGTGATGAAAAAGGTTCATTTTTTTTCTTTTTCTTTTGTTTTCTTTTTTATTCTTTTTTTTTCTTCACTATCCTATCTACCTGTGATTCTGTTTTCAAGCAACTGTGAATCTACAGTCCCAAATATCTTTGTTTAGCAAAGCTCCCCAGGACTTTTCCATTAAATACATAATTTGCTGCCCTGATTTGCTGCACCAAAATGTAGCACCTCACATTTATCTATATTAAACTCCGTCAGAGGCTGGTATGCCATCACCAAGTCACCTTTTATTTAGCGAAAAGTTGTAGACATTGGTTCAGCTCCCTCAGAGCCAGCTCTGAGAGTCAGAATGTCTGATACTCCTCTTTTTTTTCTTTTCTTATTTAATTTAACCCCACACTACCGCTGAACTGTGGTAGTGCTTATTTTTTCCCCAGTACTCATGTTGTGTGTGTGCAGGTGTGATACACAGTGAAAGACATAAGGTGCACGAATCTTTATTCAGTTTCCACCACCAGGAAGCAAAGAAACACCCAAGTGGCCAGTGACATGCAGTGCCCTTCTCATCAACGGGCAATGCTGCACGATTAAAAGGGGAATCCCCTGTTCATCTCTGCCACCCAGGGCTCTTTGATTGGCCTAGATTTAGAACCCCAATCAAGGATCTCATAATCAGTGAGATCCACTCGGTCCCAATCACTACATATTTACAGTGATTTGAATTAAGCTAAAGTTTGAAGCTGCTGGGCTACTCAAGAGGAAACTGAGATGGATCATCCTTTGTGCATTTCTAACTGAAGATGGATGCAAATGCTTCATCCTTATCTTTTACACAGACGTGTTGCGCTCCAGCATCATTAAATATGGAGATAGTTATGGATTCCAATTATGCTGTTAGCTGTGACAGGGCTGCAGAGCTTAGATCTGATTTGTTGCCTGTGAGATCACTTAACCTTACCTGTTGAATGCTGCTATTTGGCGTGCATATAGTCCTGCATTGCAGGTTCACCAGATTGACACTTCATTTTTATATATATTTAGTGTTGCTCTTGGGGTACTCCTGTTACTTTTCAGTGAACCAGTGTTGTTACTGGAAGATGGGTTATATGAACCATAAGGTTATGTGTTGTGGCTGTTGATGGCCCACAATGTCACACAGATTCCCAGTTCTGAGTTGCTGGACCAGTTTGAAGTCTGTCCCATTTAGCAAGGTGATAGCGCCATATAATGTAATAAGAACTGTGCACTGCTCACTCCTCCCATTGTTGTCATGGACAGATGCATCTACAGTCGGTAGAATGATGAAAACAAAGAAATGCTGGAAAGCACAATGGGTCTGGTAGCATCTATGGAAAGAGAGTAAGCTAACGTTTTGAGTCTAGATGATTCTACATCAGAGTTGACTGATTGGTGAGGTTGGGGTCAAGTCGGCTTTTCCTATTTTTTTGTTCCCTGTGTAGAAGTATGACCTTTAGGACTGGGCCAGCTCAGTGGAGCAATTAGGCCACTCTTTGTGAAGGACATTGGAGATCCCCAAAACAGAATACCACTGGATCAAAGTACTGAGAATGAAAATCAATGTTCAACGTAGAGGAGTACTGATCATCAGCCATGGAAGTGTGTAACTGGCCATCAGGTGGTTTCCATGCCTCTGTTTGATCTGATGCCATGTTTGATCATGGGATCTGACATTAATGTTGAGGACTCCCAACACTCCTTGCCAACAGTACCTCTCTGTGCCACTCCTCTGGTATATCTGTCCTGCCAATTTGAAGACAGGGGACACATTTTTAAGGTGAGAGGAGAGAGATTTAAAAAAGACACAAGAGGTATTTTTTTACACAGAGGGTGGTTTGAGTGTGGAATGAACTTCCTGAGGAAGTGGTGGACGCAGGTACAGTTATGACATTTGAAAAACATTTGGGTAGATACATGAAGAGGAAAGGGTTGGAGGGATATGGGCCAGGAGCAGGCAGGTGGAACTAGTTTGGGATTATGTTCGCATGGACTAGTTGGACCGAAGAGTCAGTTTCCGTGCTATATGACTCGATGGCATATCCACAGATAGTGATGGTATTGCCTGGGACATTATAAGGTCTGATTCTGTCAGGTTGTTGCTTTACTAGTTTGTGAGACAGTTCTCCAAACACTGGGACAAGCACTAGATGTTAGTAAAGAGAACCTCGTGGTTTCAAAGGGCTGTGTTTTCTATTGCTGTTTCCAGTGCATAGGTCAGTGCTGAATGCCCCATCTTTCCCTCAGGCTTCATGGTGTTAGTTACAGCTAAGTAACTAAGTGCTAGGCATTTCAGTGGAGATGTAAGAGTCAACCACATTGCTGTGGGTCTGGAGTCACAAATAGATTAGACCAGACCAGGTATGAACAGTAAATTTCCTTCCCTACACAACATTTGTGAGCCAGATAGTTTTTTTTTAACCCAATGGCTCTTGATCACCCTTAGACTAGTCTTTATTAATTCCACATTTAGTCATTTAGTTCAGTATTCACCAGCTGCTGTGGTGTAATTCCAACCTTTGCCCCCCCAGAGCAGGCTGGGCTTCTGCATTACCACTCCGATGATTTTACCATTCTGGCTTCAATCCCTTCATTTCCATTTTTTTTCTCTTTTTATATATCCTCTCTCTTACTGTTCCTTCTTTCTGTTGCACCTTCTTTGTATTTCTTTCATTTTTCTCTCAACAACAACTTATACCCGTATAGCACCCTTCCAACCTTACACGTTAGCACCTTACCCATCTGTCACTCCACTTACCAGGCATCTTGGCACCCTACTCACCTGAGAGTGTGTCGTCCCACCCCCACCAGTCACCCCAAATCCACACTTACTTTACATACTTACCCTTTCACAGGAGAGCTGTCAAAGTAGCTATTCGTGCTGCAGGAAATTTAAATCATGGAGTATGGAAATGACTGCCATGAGAAAAGGGGTATGGTTTGACATCCCCTGACTACCCTCCACCATGTGAGATCTGTTAATTTTCAGGGCATGCTCCACATTTCTGAAGCAGCCATGATTGGAATCTTCTGCCAGACAAGCAGAGGTTTGGCTCGACAGAAAAAAGTAGGAGCAGAGTGGAAATCTGACCGATGACTGACAGTCTTCAGAAAATCCAGCCCACTTAATGTTCCTTACACAGTTCCACAGAAACCGTAAAGTACAGAACCTGCATCTAAAGGTTCCACAACAATGTTGACAATGATTTACCTGCAAAGCTGAAGAAGATTTATTGGTGTAATCCTCACTTGGAACAACGAATCAGCATGTGAGAGAAACCAATTCCTTCACTTCTTATTTATTTTTTTAGGGCCTGCTCATTTGAAGTCTCATCCCATAAACAATTAGGAAATCCATTCAACTCCTTCAATTTCCCATGTTGCTAGTCACAAAAAGGAAGTAGACTGGGGAAAGAACTTGAAGAAGTTAAGAAGTCATAGCAAATGGATAAATAACAAAAAGAAAAGGAAGGGATAAGAAAAAGTAAAACATAGAATAGTCCCTTCTGCCCACCATGCCTCTGCTGAACATGATGCCATTCTATTCCTATCCCATCTCCTTGCACACAGTCTGAACCCCTCTATTCTTTGTCCATTCATGTATCTGTCTAAGTGCCTCTTAAATGTTGCTATTGTATCTATTTCTACCACCTCTGCTACCACCCCTCTGTTTAAAAATCTTGCCTCACACATTTACCCCCTCTCATCTTAAACCTATGCCCCCTAGTATTTGATATTTCCACGCTGGGAAAAAAGACTCCGGCTACTCACTCTATCCATGCCTCTCATAACTTTATCTGCTTCTACTTGGTTGCTCCTCAGCCTCTGACGCTCTCACAGAAACAATCTAAGTTGTCCAACTTCACCTTAAAGCTAATACATTCCAATCCAGGCAACATCCTGGTAAACCTCTTTTGCACCCTCTCCAAAACCTTCACGTGCTTTCTATAATGTGGCAAACAGAACTGCATACAATAACCAGCCTAACTAAAGCTTTATACAGCTGCAACCTAACTTGCCAACTTTTATATGCAAAATCCCAATCGCTGAAGGCTTGCTGTATACCTTCTTTACCACCATATCCGCTTCTTGTGATGCCACTTTCAAGGAGCTATCAACTCAATTTGGATCAGCCTACAATGACAAACCTTGTCAAAATTTAGCAAAATTCACATAGACAACATCCATTCCTTACTTTTCATCAAATATTTTCATAACTCCCTCAAAATATTTAACTAGATTTGGGAGATGAGACCTCCTCGGCACAAAGCCATGTTGACTATTCCAAATAAGTCCATTCTTCTCCAAATGCAAGAAAATCCTATCCCCAAGAATCTTCTCCAATAATTTCCCTTCCACTGATATATCCCTGTTGCTCTTCTTAAACAATGGAACAACTTTGGCTTTTGGGACATCTCCGAGAGCTAAAGAGAACATAAAGATCTCTATCAAGGCCTCAGAAATCTCTTCCCTTGCCTTCAGTACCATGAGAAAGATCCCATTAGGCCCTGGAGATTTATCTACCTTAATGTTTTTCAAGACACACACATCTCCTTCTACTTAAAAATCCAGATTCCCGAGAATATTAACATACCCTTCTCTAATCTTACCATCATCCTTGTCCATTTCCTTAGTGAATAGTGATGCAAAGTACCCAGTAAGGATGTCATCTACTTGAGCTGGTTCCATGCATAAATGCCCTCCTTTGTCCTTGAGTGGACCTACCTTTTCCCTAGCTATCCTGTAACTCCTAATATATGTCTTAAGTGCCTTGGGATTCTCAAATCCTGTTTGACAAGGACATCTCATGGCCCCTTTTAGCTCTCCTAATTCCTTGTTTAAGTGTTTTTCAGCTTCCTTTACATTCCTCAAGGGACTTGTCTGATTTCAGTTTCCTAAACCCTACATATGCTTCCATTTTCTTTTTGACTAAACTTTCAAAATCTCTTGACATCCAGCATTCCCAAATCTTGTTATCCTCATCTTTCATCCTCACGGTAACATGCTAGTCCTGAACTCTGATTCACCTGACCTTAAAGGTTTCCAAAATATCTTATTCAGATTCATCTTCAAAGAGTGGCCCTAAATCTAATTTCTCCAGTTCCTGCCTAATACAGTTGTAATTAGTTTTCCCACAGTTTAGTACATTCAACTGAGGACTTATCCCTACCCATAACTATCTTAAAACTTATGGAATTATGATCACTATTCCCAAAATACTCTACCTCCCCACCCCCGAAATCTCAATTACCTGGCCAGGCCCCATTCCCCAATACAAAGTCTAGCATGGCCCTTCCCTACTTGGATGATTTTGCATATTGTTTCAAGAAAACCTTCTGGATGCACATAATAAATTCTGCCCCATCTAATCATTTGGCATTAAGGAAGTCCAGTCAATATTGGGGAATTTAAAGTCACCCACTACAGCGATAGTGAAGGAGAAAAACTAAGAAAGACAAATTCAAGGAGTGAAAGAGTGCCTAGCTGAAGAAGAGAGGTTGCATTTGCCAAGGTGTTCTGGGAAATCAGTGAATCAGATTTAAAACTGAATACACCAACAACAAAAATTTGAAAATTAGAACGTACAAAATATAATTTTGATATTTATAAGACACTGTACTTTATTGAGTATCATTCCCATTGCAATCTGTGCAAATGAGAAACAAAATTGCCTGATGTGTTTATTCATATACTCATTATAAAAAGAGTATTCTTTGAATGTTACATCAGCACTTAACATCAACATCTGAGCATATGAACCAGAACGTGATCAAAGTAGAAATGATCACAATAATTCAATACTGATAATTCAGTGGCAGTTCATGCTACTTAAAATGTTCAGGCAGACTTTACATTTACATTGATTAGTCTTGGTTCTTGCATTTAATTGTTTAGGAATGCAGTGCGATGTGAGGGAATGTCTTGAATTTGCACAATCTAACTAAATCAAAAACTGAACTGAGTAGGAAACAGAACAGGCCAACATCAAAAGGAAACTGGCCATTGTAGGGGGCTGGGGTGGAGCGGTAGCTGGGAATGCAATAGGTCGATGAAGGTGGTGGGGTGATGGTCATAGGTCAGAATGGAGCAGATAGGTGGAAAGAAGATGGACAGGTAGGATAGTTCAAGAGGGTGGTGCCAAGTTGCAAGGTTGGATCTGGGATAGATTAGATTAGATTAGATTAGATTACTTACAGTGTGGAAACAGGCCCTTCGGCCCAACAAGTCCACACCGCCCCGCCGAAGCGTAACCCACCCATACCCCTACCCCTACATCTACATCTACATCTACCCCTTACCTAACACTACGGGCAATTTAGCATGGCCAATTCACCTGACCTGCACATCTTTGGACTGTGGGAGGAAACCGGAGCACCCGGAGGAAACCCACGCAGACACGGGGAGAACGTGCAAACTCCACACAGTCAGTCGCCTGAGGCGGGAATTGAACCCGGGTCTCAGGCGCTGTGAGACAGCAGTGCTAACCACTGTGCCACCGTGCCGCCCACAAAGGATTGGGGGGAGGGGAAATGAGGAAACTGGTGAAGTCGACATTGATCCCGTGTGGTTGGAGGGTCCCAAGGCAGAAGGTGAAGCATCTTTCTCCAGGCATCAGGTGGCTAGAGTTTGACAGGGGGAGGAAGCCCAAGACTTGCATGTCCTTGGTGGATTGGGAGGGGGAGTTAAAGTGTTTGGCTACAGGGTGGTGACGTTGTTGAGTGCTTGTGTCCGAGAGGTGTTAATCACCCTCATCAATTTCACAAACACCTTCTACCCTGACCTCAAGTTCACCTGGACCATCCTGGACACTTCCCTCCCCTTTCTGGACCTGTCCATCTCCATTTCCAGTGACTGACTCAAAACAGACATCTACTTCAAATCCATTGACTCTCACAACTACCTGGACTACATCTCCTCCCATCCCGTCTCCAGTAGAAACACTGTCCCTTACTCCCAATTCCTCTGCCTCTGCCGCATCTGCTCCCAGGAGGACTAATTCCACCATAGTACATCCTAGATGGCTTCTTTCCTCAAGGATCGCAATTTCTCTGCCCACTTGGTTGATGATGCCCTCCAGCCCATCTCCTCCACTTCCTGCATCTCTGTCTTTGAGCCCCATCCCTCCAATCGCAACAAGGACAGAACTCCCCAGACCTCACCTTCCATACCACCAACCTCTAGATACAATGCATCATCCTTTGCCATTTCACCACTTACAAACAGACCCCACCACCAGGGATATATTTCCGTCCATATATTTCCCTTTCTACCCCTGTCTGCGTCCCACAGAGACCATTACAGAGACCATTCCCTCCGCGACTCCCTTGTTAGGTCCACATCCCCCACCAACCCACCTGGTACCTTCCCCCTGCCACCACAAGAAATGCAAAACCTGTTTCCACGTCTCCCCCTCTTCGCCATCCAAGGCTTCAAAGGGTCCTTCCACATCCGACAGGGATTTATCTGTACTTCCCACATACGTCATCTATTGTGTCCATTGCTCCCGATGTGGTCTCCTCTACATTGGGGAGACAGGATGCCAACTTGCGGAACGTTTTCAGAGAACATCTCTGGGACACACACACTAAACAACCCCACCGTCCTGTGGACGAACACTTTAACTCCCTATCCCATTCGCCAAGGACATGCAAGTCCTGGGTCTCCTTCCCAAACTCCACCCACCCGACATCTGGAGAAAGAACACCTCATCTTCTGCCTTGGGACCCTCCAACCACACGGGATCAATGTCGGCTTCACCAGTTTCCTTATTTCTCCTCCCCCCACCCTACCCCAGATCCAACCATCCAACTTGGCACAGCCATCTTGAACTGTCCTACCTGTCCATCTTCCTTCCCACCTAACTGCTCCACCCTCCACTCTGACCTATCACCATCATCCCCTACCTTCATCCACCTATCACATTCCCAGCTATTGCTCCCCCCGCCAACCCCAACCTCCCCCATCACCCCCATTTATCTCTCAGCCCCCTTGGGCCACCAGCCTCATTCTTGATGAAGGGCTTATGCTTGAAATGTCAACTCTCCTGCTCCTCGGATGCTGCCTAACTGGCTGTGCTTTTCCAGCATACATTTTGACTCTGAACTCCAGCAACTGCAATCCTTACTTTCTCTTCTGAGAGGAGCTGAAATTTCTCATGAAGGTGACAGAATTCCAAGAATTTCATGACTGAGTGTTATCTCCAAAGTTTCTAAGGTCTGTGTTACTTGTATCTGTCATTTAGTTTGCAATTCATCGTTAATATTTGATCACAATTTGCAGCTTAATTCATGGTTAACTTGTGTTAATTCTGAATGGTGTGTAGTAGGATAGGTAGTATTTAGTGTTTGCTCTGATCACATTTATATCATAAAAGTATTCTGTTTTATACCATCGAATTCTTTTTTTTATCCATCTGCTGCAAGACACTTGGAATAAGGCATAATGTTCTCTGTTTTCTATTCGGTGTCACTTCAGGAACGTGGTTATTAATTACAATGTTTAAAAATCCTCAGTTTGGTACCTGGAAACTTAGTGTATGCACAATGGTTGACAATTTAATTTGGTGGGACTTGGTGGACATGCTGTTTGTTTCCAAAGATGGATGTTGTGTGCGTTTGATGCAGTGTAGATTTTCATGCACAACTCAGCTTTCTTTCTCATTAAACTGGGGTAGAAATCACTGAGAAGCACCAGGATTTGACTTTTCCTTTCTTTTTGGTGTTGCTATGTGGTAGGATTTGTTAGGTGCATACAGGAAGGTTTCCTGAAACAATAAATAGATAGTCCAACTAGGGAAAGGGACATACTGGACCATGTTCTGTGGAATGAGCCTGGCCAAAGTAATTTGAGGATTCAGTGGGGGGATATTTTGGGAACAGTGATCATAATTCTGCGTAAATGTTCGCACTGTGGTACGTATCGAATCACTCTGCACTGACTGCTGACCCAGTGAGCATTTCTACACTGGCTGTATCAACAGTTAGGATTGCATTGTGGCTGAACTGTGATGGTACCAAATGCCACCCTCCACCCTTCATTGCATGAACCTCTAAAATGCTTGAGGGGCTGAGGGGCCTATCTCTTATCTCAAGTTGTATGCCTGTCTATTGTTTGTATGTGATGAGCAAATTATCCATCTTAGATAACTCCTGATATGCTTGATATGACAGACGTCAGACTTCAGCCAACTCAATTCACTCCAAATTATATTAAGAAATGCCTGAAGGCACTGGATACAGCAAACATACTAGATATGGGCTGGAATGAAATCTTAACTGTAGTACTGAAGACTTGACCACCAGAACTAACTGCACAACTTCAGCCAAGCTATCCTGCTATAGCTACAACACCGCTTTCTACCTGACAATGCCGAGGAAGACTGCCTCAGTTTATTCTGTGCAAGAAACTTTCAGTGCAAGACTAAAAGACCATAAATGAGAGGACCAGAAATAGGCTATTTTCCCCATTGAGTGTGCTTTGCTAGTCCATGAGATTATGGCTGACCTGATAATCATCAACTCCACTTTCCTGCTTTTTCCTCAAACCCTTCATTCCCTCACTGATTAAAAATCTGTCTATCTCAGCCAAGATTATGCTTAGTGGCCCAATCTTGGTGGTAAAGAATTTCACAGATTCACTACCCTCTGAGAGAAGAAATTCTTCCTCATCTCTGTCTGAAATGTATGATCCCTTAATCTCAGATTATACCCTCTGACCCTTGACTCTCCCACAAAAAGAAAGAACCTTCTTACATCTACCCCAAGAATCTTGTATGTTTCAAAATATAGCCTCTCATTCCTCTCTATTCAAACTGGTTCAAAACTGTTCTCAGTATTCCAGCCATGGTCTGGCTAGTGCCCTGTATAGTTTTAGTAAACTCTGCATACTTTTATACTCCATTGTACCTCCATGGGGGAGGTAATCACCTAATAGTATGGTTGCTAGACTGTTAATCTAGAGAGCCGGGCAATGTTCTAGAGACCAGGTTCAAATCCCACTAAGGCAGATGGTGGAATTTGAATTCAATTAAAAATAAATAGGGAGTTAAGAGTCTAATAATAACTAAGAAACCATGGTTGATTGTCAGGAAAAAGGCCATCTGGTTCACTAATGTCCTTTTGAAAAGGAAACTGCAATCCTTATGGCCCACATGCAACTCACAGACCCACAGCAACGTGGTTGACTCTTACCTGCCCTCAGTTAGGGATGGACAATAAATGCTAGTTTACCTTGCAAAGCCTTCATCATGTGAATGAATACAAAAAAAATTCCCTTTGAAATAAAGGCTGACATTCCATTTGCCTTCCTCGTTACCCAATGAATTTAAATGTGATTCATAGATAAAAACTCCTAAGTCACCTCTGTTCTGTAGGTTTCTATAGCTTTTCTCCACACAAATAATATTCAACTTTGCTATGCTTACTGCCAAACATTTTCCAAAATTATATTTGACCTGCCAAGTTTTGCCCATTCACATAATCAGTCTACATCCCTCTGTAGAATCTGTGTCATCCACACCATTTGCCTTCTCACCTATCCTTGTGCCATTTGTAAACTTGGCGATAAGACATTCACCTCATCCAAGTCATTAACATGTGCTGGAAATAATTGTGGCCCTGGCACTGACCCCTGAGGTGCACCACTAGTTAGAGATTGCCAATCTGAAATTGCCCTTCTTATCTCAGCTTTCTATCTTTTACTAGTTAGCCAATCTCCTATCAATGCAAATATACTACCTTCAAAACCACAGGCTCTTATTTTATTAAATAGACTAATACATGGTACCTCTTCAAACACCTTCTGAAATCCAAATGTACTTCTATACTACTTATTATCTCCTGAAAAGAACTCTAATAAATTTTCAACAAAATGATGGGAGATGTCATCAATAATGTTAACAAGAACCATTTGCTCAACAATAATCTGATCTCTGATAATCAGTTTTGTATTTCCCATTGGCCAATCAGTTTCAGGCCTTATTACAGCTTCAGTCTGAACATGGATGAAAGAACCAAGTTTGAGAATTGTGATGAGAGTGACTGTCCTTGACATGCAGATTGCATTTGACTCGATGTGACCTCCAGGAGCCCCAGGAAAATTCAAGTCAATGGGAATCTGGGGAAAGCTCCCACTGGCTGGAAATAACACTGAGCCCAAAGGAGAGTGGTGTGGTTGATGGAGCGAGACCATCGTTCAGATGTTACCCTTAACATTAATCAATTCTCCACTTATTGCATTCTTAGGGTCACCATTCACCAGAAATCTAACAGGAACATCCACAGAAATATTGTAGTTGTGGGATAATGTCAGAGGTTACATATTCTGCAGTCAATAATAAAACCCACACTTTCACACTCCTCAGCTCTTTCATCTCTCACTTCCAGCTTCTTCTATAAATTTGAGTGAGGGACTTATGTTGCATTCACCTGAGAGCCAGAGAGCACAATTGTCTTTAATACTAGGCTTTTAAAAGCAATGCACATTCTCGAGTTCAAAAACAGACAACTGGTGATTGATATGCTAACTAAAAGTTCCTTCTCGTAACATCTACACAATCAGCAATCATTACTTTACCTGGTTATTCAAAAAGATACCTCTTACCATTGTGCTAGTGAGGCCTTTACTCTCTGTCAATTTGAAAGGAGCAAGCTTATTGATGGGAAATGAGAGGCTTTTAAGAGAAGAGCCACTAGCAGCAATCAGTCAGTGTTATGCAAACAGGGCATCACATAAAGAACAGCAAAATGCATTGAAGGCAAGAGGACTGCAGGAAGGGGTTTCTGCCCTAAGCAATAGCACAGTGAGCAGAAGCTTTATATCAAACCACCCAAAGTGAGGGCAGTTTTGTTTTATCTTGTACCATTACACAAATTCATATTTCGAAACAAGCAACTTTTAGAGTATCAATTTTTCATATGGTGTGAGATAAGGCAGTTTATGATTCCACCCAAATTTTGCCAATCTAATATTACTTGATCTGCCAATGAAGAAGGAACATATATGCAAAAGGTGTGCGCGCAATTTGTGGCTGAAACCAGATATCAATGGAAGCGATTGGGTAATTGTAATTGTCTAGTTGGTTCACTAAGAGCCCGTGGTGACAGGGTATTCAGGGAAGTGATGGCCTGGTTGTACTATTAATCCAGAAACTCAACTAATATTCTGGAGACCTAGGTTTGAACCCCACCATGCCAGATAGTGGACTTTGAATTCAATTTTTAAAAAGTCTGTCATTAAGAATCTAGTGATGACCATGAAACCATTGCCGATTGTTGCAAAAGCCTAAGTGGCTCACTAATGCCCTTCAGAGGAAGAAATCTGCCACCCTTACCTGGTCTGGCCTACATATGACTCCATACCCACAGCAATGTGGTTGCCTCTCAATTGCCCTCTGAAATGGCTTAGTAAGTCACTCAGTTCAAGGGCCACTAGGGATGGACAATAAATGCTGACCAGCCAGTGAGGCCCACGTCCCACAAGTGAGTAATCCACTCTGTAATCTGGCTTTCATGCGACTCCAATCCTGCACATGATCGTTGAAGCTTAATGCCATTGTTGTGTCTCTGGATATACAACATATACTGCTTTGTTGCAGCAACCTGCATCCCAGAAAGATATTTTTTAAAAGTGTGATCCATATCACAATGGGTTGCCAATTATTCCTTTCACAAGTAAATGCAGATAGTGTGAGTTAACTTAGAGAAAGCAGCTGATGTCACAACAAACTTTTGAACTTATCTGTGGAAAATGTGAATGATAATAATAATAATTGCTATCCAATTTCCACACGCATTTATTATTAAGACTCTAAAGTAATATCCTGTGACTTGCTACTGTAAGGTTTATGCTGGCTTCAGTACCATAATGGCCTCTGTTCTTCTGTGTAACCAAATATGCATCAAACACAAAAGTTCTGTTCAGCCTCTGAGAAGAATAATGGCAGCTTGTCGTTAGACTTGCTTTCAAGCCTTTTGAGATTTTCTGATCAACCTATGTGTTAATGTGGGTTCAGCTGGTAATGTTTCTGCCTGTGGATCTGTAATGTAGCTTCAATTCAAATTCCACAATCTTGACTGATACTCCAGGGCATTAGTGAGTGAGTACTACACTGTCAGAAATACTGTCATTTGGATGTGACATTAAATCATCTATATTCTCAGGTGAATGTAACTGATCTTATTACAATAGTTTTAAGAAAATCCTCAACACCATCTGCCCTCTTGCTCCTCCTCTGCCTTCCAGGTCCTTCTTCGCCTCTGTCAAAAATATAAAAAAGAACATATTTTCCAACATCTCTCAGTTCTGAGGAAGAGTCATATTGGAATCGAAACATAAACTCTGTTTGTCTCTCCACAGATGCTGCTAGGCTTGCTGAGGTTCATCAGCATTCTCTGTGTTTGCAACATATATCCATAAACTATATTCAATATATCATATCTCAATTCTTTGCAGACAGAAAGAACACATAGACATACTGCACCTGTTTCAATGCAACAAAATAGGCAACAGTCATTTTCTCAATCATTTTTCAGGATAATACAGGACCTGATCAGGTATATCCTAGAACTCAGTGGGGAAGATAGGGAAATGATTGCTGAGCCCCTTGCTGAGATGTTTGTATCATCAATACTCATACATGAGGTGACAGAAGACTGTAGATTTGCTAATGTGGTGCCACTATTAAAGAAAGGTGGTAAGGAAAAGCCAGGGAACGAAAGATCATTAAGCCTGACATCGGTGGTGGGCAAGTTATTTGAGGGAATCCTGAGGGACAGGATTTACATGTATTTAGAAAGGCAAGGACTGATTAGAGATAGTCAACATGGCATTGTGCATGGGAAATCATGTCTCATTAACTTGATTGAGATTTTTGAAGAAGTAACAGAAAGGATTGATGAGGGCAGAGTGGTGGATATGATCTATGTGGACTTCAGTAAGTTGTTTGACAAGATTTCTCATGATGGACTGATTAGCAAGGTTAGATCACATGGAATACAGGGGAACTAACCATGTGAATACAGAACTGGCTTAAAGCAAGAAGACAGAGGGTGATGGTGGACAGTTGCTTTTCAGACTGGAGGCCTGTGACCAGCAGTGTGCTACAAGGATCTGTGTTGGGTCCACTGCTTTCTGTCATTTATTTAAACAATTTGAATGTGAACATAGGAGGTATACTTATCAGATGACACCAAAATTGAAGGTGTAGTGGACAGCAAAGAATGTTACCTTGGAGTATAATGAGGTCTTGATCAAATAGGCCAATCAGGGAGGAGTGGCCATTGGAGTTTAAGTTAGATAAATGTGAGGTACAGCATTGCAAAGAGATCTTGAAATGCAGGTTCATAGTTCCTTGAAAATGGAGTTGCAGATAGATAGGATAGTGAAGAAGGCATTTGGTATGCTTTCCTTTATTGGTCAGAGTATTGAGTTTAGGAATTTGGAGGTCATATTGTGGCTGCACAGGACATTGGTTAGGCCACTTTTGGAATATTGTGTTCTGTTCTGGTCTCCGTCCTATGTGAAGGATGTTGTAAAACCTGAAAGTGTTCAGAGAAGATTTATAAGGATGTTGCCAGAGTTGGAGGGTTTGAGCCAAATGATAGGCTTAAGAAGATGGGGATGTTTTCCCTGGAGTGTCAGAGGCTAAGGGGTGACCTTATAGACGTTTATAAAATCATGAGGGGCATGGATAGGGTAAATAGCCAAGGTCTTTTCCCTGGGATGCGGGAGTTCAGAACTGGAGTGAGAGGGGAAAAAATTAAAAGGGACCTAAGGGGCAACTTTCTCACACCAAGGGTGATGCGTATATGGAGGGAAATGCCAGAGGAAGTGTTAGAGGCTGGTACAATTACAACATTTAAAAGGCATCTGAATAGGGATATGATTAGGAAGGTTTTAAAGGGATATGGGCCATGCTCCGGCAAATGGGACTAGATTAATTTACGTTGTCTGGTCGGCATGAGTGGTCTGAAGGGTCTGCTTCCATGTTTTACACCTCTATGGCTATAATCAAAGTCAACCTGCCTTGTTTAACATTCCTAAGAGCTGGGAGTCAATCGTCAGTCAACATTATTTATGACAGCCCCCTAATAATCAGATTCCACTTGCCAACCAATCAGCACTCTCCTCTCAGAGTACAATGGTGTGTTCCCTTTACTTTTGTATTTTTTGTGAATTGTCCAGATGAATATAAGATGAAAAATCTTGCGAAAATGACTTCTTTTTCAGTAGTACTCAAGTTATGTATTACTAAATGACCATATTTTATTTTTTTTTGTGTAAATAATGATTTTCTTTGTAATTATTCTATAAGCAGTATTGCTTTATGTCCAAAAAATTCATGTTTAAATCTGTCACGTTAATTCAATAAAACTTTAAAACTATCGTATTTTCCTTTGAGCAGGGAAAGTGTTTATTTATCAGACCCCACAGAAAGGACAAGAGGGTAGGCATGTGTTTTCTTGGCCTACTTTATAGGTTCAGGGAATTCTGGGCGTCTCCAGACATTTGACCTGTACCTATTGCTGTGCAAGATAACTATTGAAATGTAACCAATGGAGGTTATGAAGGCAGCATCCCATCTCACTTCCTTTCCACTACGGACTTTTCCAATGGGACCCAGGATATTGCTCTGGACCTTGTCAGAAAGAAAGAAGACTTGTGCTTGAATGATCACTGGGTGTGTAAATTGCTTTACAGTCATTGAAGTACTTTGGAAGTCATCCACGTCAAAATAACCGACTTGATTGGTATCACATCAACAAACTTTAACTCACTCCACCACTGACACTCATTAGCAGTAATGTTTACCAATTATACAATGCATTGCAAGAATTCACCAAGGCTCCAAAGACAGCACCTTCCAAATGCACGGCTTCCACTAATGAGAAAAGCAAGGACAGCAGGTGCATGGGAACACCACCACCTTGCAAGATTCCCCCCAGACCACTCACCACTCTGACTTGAAAACATGTCACTGTTTATTCAGTATTGGAACTCCTTCCCTAATGGCATTATGGGTTATCTTCACCAAATAGAATGCAGCCATTTCAAGAAGACAGCTCACTATTATTTTCTAAATGTGAACGAGGAGTGGACAATAAATGTTGGCCTAGCTAGTGAAGCTCATGTCCCCTCAATATCTTGACTGTCAACTGTCAGTTATCATTAACTGGTGCACTCTCTATGACAATGCCTCTACCAGTCATAACCCACTGCCAAACAATTGCCACTCATTACATTTATAAGTATTTTCCCTTTATTTTTATATTTATTGTGAATTATCCATTAACACAATCTGCCTTTTCGCAGCAACAATAAAGATCAATGATTGCAAACATGTTTAACAGATTGGTTTTGAGTTCTGCATCAGTTGAGAAATATATAATATTCAAATTAAAAATCCCTTGCAGAATTGTAAATGCATTTTACAGAATATTTCAATCTGTAAAGCAACAGACTGGGATTGCTTTCCAAACCTTTCAACTCTGGTGAGTTGAAACATACCAGAAATTTCTTTGAAAAATATGGATTAGTTACTGTTGCTACCATTCTAACATTCATTACAGAAGAGTCTTATTGATATTTAATATCTTGCAAATGCTCATAATTTCCATATTCATAATCATTTACTGTGCTTCAATTAGGCGAGTGTATAATAATCATTTCTTTGTTCCTTAATTTCTTTCATTGCAGCAATCTACATTTCACACACAGCCTCAAATAAGTTAACCCGCAAATGTTACTTTATATTTTAGCAGATGACATGTTCATATTTAGTCTCGCAGTGTTTTGCCAAGATTCTACTGTCATTTGATGCAGGTTAAGATTGATGATAGCAATGAGGTGTTTCTGAGAGTAGAATAGAACAGTGCACACTATGCCATCAATCCATGCGTAAGACAGAGCAGTCTACAGGTTATCACCCATCTCTGAATAATATAAAAGAAGTGTTAAAGTCTAATGGCATTGTGAAAATATTAACCACTGTGAGCAGGTGTTGAGACTTCATTACCTCAGCAAACACCCAGAGCATTCACAAAGAAAGCATTAGCTATGTACAGAAAACATTATGAGTCACTGTACAATATGGGATCATTCAGGTATAAAACAGAACAGCATTGCACAGCATTTTGGGGGATAGATGAGGTTAGCTCTGTATTTAATCTGCCCAACACTCTGGGTAGGAACAAACAAGCCTGCTCCATACTGAGACTATAATGCATCAATTCATCTGAAAGCTTCTGGGAAAAGCAACAAGCTAGAAATCGCTGATGTGTCAGTTTAAAAAAAAAGAGCTTCTGGAGCAAGCTGCCAATGTTCCTAAAATCTTGACAGACAATTCATTGTATATTAGCAAATAAAGAAAAGAAAATAAGTTAAAATTGAAATATTTAGACATTATTGCTTGACTAATTTATTTACTTCAATGTTAACAGGTAATTTGTTTATTTTCAATTATTTTAATTATATTCTTTGCTATTGTTTCCTTTTTATTAAAAACAAAGTAAAATTGATTATGCCTAGTACTTAGACATAAATTATATGAAAGATGTTTACTTACCTGTGCAATGTATTTGATTAACGGTTTATCTTAATTACCAATTTGCACGTATTCTCATGACTAACTTTCTGTATAAACCAAAAATGAACAGCATGTGGCAGACATCAATGCAGTTATTTGCTGACAATTTCTGGTGTGTCCAACACTTGTTCAGAGTCCTTCATTCATTAAAAGCTGACAAAATAAGCCATTTGTCTTGTACCAGTGCAGTGTAATCAAACTGGACTCGTCGGGTATTTTGGACTGAATTGCATAGTTGGAAATTAGTACTGCATGAGTAAAATTAAATGGAAAAGTACAGTTAGATGTATTGTGAACCTGGTCTATAATAGGTGTGCAAAGAGATAAGTATAAAAACATGAAATAGAAAAACATTTTATTGGATCTACTGCTCAATAATTGATTAAAATTGCTCTTTTAATTCGCTAACTGATGAGACTTTTGCATGTAGCAGAGTATTTTATCTGAGGCAGCAATAGTTATGTTACCCCTCATAAAATAGGAAACCGGACATGGATAGCATGGTATTAAAGAATCCAATGGATATTTGTTATAGTTAACGATCATATAAAATATTGCATTTATGTACACATACCTACCTGGACTAACATTAAGCTATTAAATTACAGAGAGCAGAATGCTCCAAGTAGCACGTCATGCTTCAAATTATCCTGGGGTAAGAAGAAGTATGAGGCCTTTACACTTTTAAATGACATGATATATACATGATATATTAAAAATGACATGTTTTAGGAAAATAAGATCTTTTCCGAAATAGAAATAAGTGGTTGTTCATAGGAACATATTGACAATACAATAATTGTACAAAAAATAAAACAAAGATTTATAGGACAAAAATTTCAAACTTCAGTGTAATGCTTTAGGGATCTGATAGCTCATCTGATCTGGTGACCGTATACCTGTCCAGAGACCACAGTATTGTGTTCCAGTAAATGTTATCATTGAACTCATCAGATCTCGATCAGGAACCTAGCTTGATAGATCATATTGTTTTTGTTTTGGATTAAACAAAATGGTCTCTCATGGAACTATAAGCATGCAATGTTACAAATTTTGCTTTAACAGTAACATAAGCATTTATTGCAAAAAGAATGTAGATGAAATAGGACAATCCAAACTATCTACTTATGATACAATTTCAAAAATTTTAAACACATGATAAAGTATTTTGCATTAATCCCAAAACTCTCATTTATAAATTGTAAAGAAACAAAACAGCTTTTATTCAGTATCCAAAACTCCTCCGGCACATTCTCAAAACACCACTCCAGGTACAATACCCAGTATACCACTCATATAATACTCACACTTATATCCATTTATCTAGCACTTTGATAGATTTAAGCCCCTTGGGACTTCAATTTTTAACCTGGAACTGTAATAGCTTCTTCCTGAAGCGAGCATACATTTGAGTTTTACTGCAATTCAGTTTTTGAACTTCTAACTCAAATTCTCTGTGCAGTGCACAGTTGTGGTAGTTCTCTACCCACTCTCTTTTCATGTATCTCTTATATTCTCATCTGCCTTTAAAGTAGAATATCCTGTGTCTCAGAATGGTTAGATTTTTGCTTGCTGGGTGAGGTCATTCTCCCTTATCTTTGGAGCATAAGTTGTGCTGGAGATGGTATTCCCTTCTCATTGATGTTGCAGGAAAGTGCAGCAATTCGCTGTGGAAATCTTGCTTTGTAGCTTAACATGCATTGATTATTGATTTGACAGGATATGTTCTGTCAGATCATTTGAGCATGCATACTCTCATTCTTGCTGAACTGCAACTATTTGAAGCGAAAGCAATATTTTTTTCATTTTGCAAAAGGCGTGCAGCTTGATCTTTTTGTGATGCATCCATTTCAAAGCCATGGCTTTCCTGGAGTTGTGGTCTTGCAGTGGACAGGAATTTGCTGACAAAAGCTGGTTGGGAGGATCAAAGATTCTCTACATTCCAAGAAAGTCCACATTATTCATGAGGTTAGGAATATATGGTGAGAGGAATTTAAAATATCTGAGGCAGCATCCAGGTCTTCTTTATCCCATCAATTCAGAAATGTTTAATGTCCTCGAGCTTACCTGGAATGAAAAAGATGATCTGGTCGGCATGGACGGGTTGGACCGAACGGTCCGTTTCCATGCTGGACATCTCTATGGCTTTATAATTAGGCAAGATTTAGGATGCATTGGATGGGGAAGGAAACTGCAGGGGATGGACACACTTGAAATGTGGAGCTTATTCAAGGAACAGCTACTACGGGTCCTTGATAAGTATATACCTATCAGGCAGGGAGGTAGTTGTCAAGAGAGGGAGCCATGGTTTACTAAAGAAGTTGAAGCTCTTGTCAAGAGGAAGAAGGCGGCGAATGTGAGGGTGAGACAAAGCAAACCCCTCTGACCTTTCTATGAGATGGGTATCCTTGGATATTTACTTTCCAACCATGATCAGCTTGCAGATACGTCTCTGCAAAGCCCACAACATTGTACCCATCAATTTCAATCTATGTTAGACTTGCATTTACTTTGTTTTGTATACTGCATTTAAGTATAACACCCTCAGTCCTGTGTTGACTACCCCCCTACTCATAGTTGTTCCCTTATCTGCTATACCTGAAGTTAGACTCCTGACCCCTACAATACTTTCTGTCCTATTGCTTGATCTGGAAACTTGACTAACCTCTCCTGAGCACCAACTAATTTAAGATCCTTGTGATCGCCCTATTCAGCTTGATTACATTAGATTAGATTACTTACAGTGTGGAAACAGGCCCTTCAGCCCAACAAGTCCACACCGCCCCGCCGAAGTGTAACCCACCCATACCCCTACCCCTACATCTACATCTATATCTACATCTACCCCTTACCTAACACTACGGGCAATTTAGCATGGCCAATTCACCTGACCTGCACATCTTTGGACTGTGGGAGGAAACCGGAGCACCCGGAGGAAAGCCCGTTAGGATCCTGATCCCAGGTCGCTTTAAATGGAGCCTGTCCTGATGGGACAGTTCCCTCCTGTCCTCAATCTTGATGCCAGTGCCCCCCTGAAAATGGAACCGCTCTTTTCTGAACCACTCTTTTCACCATGTGTTTATTTCCCTAATTATCCTATCTCTACACTGCTTTGCTCTGGGATTTGGCAATAATCCAGAGATGATAAACCTTGAGGTCCTATTATTTTAATTTGCTCCTAATTCCTGGTATTCCCTTCTACTCCAATATCTTTTCATGTCAGTTTGAGATATCTCTCACCTTGGCATTAAGTAGGCAAGACACCTTGCTTATGAAAGGATGCCATCCACTTTCATGCTCTGGGGTGGCACGGTGGCTCAGCGGTTAGCACTGCTGCCTCACAGCACCAGGGATCTGATTCGATTCCAGCCTTGGGTGACTGTCTGTGTAGAATTTGCACATTCCCCCATGTCTGCGTGGGTTTCCTACGGGTGCTCTGGCTTCCTCCCACAATCCAAAGATGTGCACACCAAGTGGATTGGCCATGCTAAATTACTACAGTGTCCAGGGATGTGCAGGCAAGGTGGGTTAGCCAGGGGAAATGCTGGGTTACAGGGATAGGGTAGGGGGTGGGTGCATATGGGGTGCACTTTGGAGGGTTGGTGTGGACTCAGTGGGCTTAATGGCCTGCTTCCACACTGTAGGGGTTCTATGCAAAGTCTCTTGTCTCCCATGCCAGAAGAAAAACAGCCTGCACTAAGATAGGATGAATCAAGTGGATGGTGTGTTTGGCTACTCACCTCTTTTGGGCAGAGGTCATGATTCTGAATACCCTGAGCAGAGCCTTGACTGGAATTGGACGCTGTCCTTGACTTACTGTTGCTGGGAACACCTGAGTAAAGGCTATCCTCCTTGACTTGACATTGTGTTGGCATTAAATGGCAAGGCAATTTGTCTGCAATATGAGCCTGGTATCACTGTCTGGGGGTGCAATGCGCAAAAAATGCAGTGCAAGGCAGGAATTCTGCAAACATCTCTGGTAGTTTCAGAGTGACTGAATGCTATGACAGTGAGCAAAGAACCCAGAGCTGTGGCCTGACTCAGTTGCTGAGCTGGGTGCGTGTCCTTGAGTACCAAATGTCCCTGCTGCAACATTACAATGATAGTTTTTGGATAGCTTTTGGTGCAACATTGAAATGCAGAAGCATGTAGCAACAAGCCAAAGTAAGCGGATCCGAGATGTGCCATGAGGATTCTTAAAGGCTGGTCAATATCGGATATCAGTGTCCATGGTGATGGGATGCATGTGGTCAGTGGAGTGTGGCAGGATGTTGATGCCCAGTCAAAATTAGAGTGGCGCTGGAAAAGCACAGCAGGTCAGGCAGCATCTGAGGAGCAGAAAAATCGATGTTTCGGGCAAAAGCCCTTCATCAGGAATGCCGATGCTCAGTGTCTGACATGGAGGTTGTTTTGGAGCAAGTGGCAAGGTGAATCGACCAAGGATCCGCTCTGGTTTCCATACTGAATTTTCCCAATGGCTAGTCTGTATGGCGAGTTCAGTAAGGTTACAGCCAATGGTGAGCTTGGCTGTTAACAAGGTGTCTAGCAAGCGTAAAGATCATCAACTGGCAACGTGCTATTGCCGAGTGAGAATCTAGCCATGCCACTAGGGTAGAGTGTGCAAGATGTGATGAGATGATCTTGATTTAAAGTTGGCCTCTCCTAATTCTCCCATTCACCTTGCCATAACTCATGTCACTCAGATACTGATAGGAAAAGCAATGTAAGAATAGGCTCTGTGCTGAACGAAATAAGGTGGATGAAGGTGTGTATAGAAAATAAACACTGGTACAAACAAATTGAACCAAATTATTTGTTTCTATTTGATAAGTATGATATATCTTCTGCCCTTGATAATTCCACAAGTTATTATCGAGATTTAACAATCTGAAAAAATGAGACCAGTTGTAACTGTTTCCTAATAATGAAGAAAAATAAGGGTGAACTTCCCTGTGGCTGCATGCTCGGCTCTCATAACATCACGTAAACAATTGAAAAAACAACTTGATGCGGCAAAGATGGCATTTGTTCAGGCTCCCTACAGCCATGACATTTGATGTTATGTATCAGGCTTCTAGTTGTAAAATCATTCCATATCCAAACATTACTCCAGGTGGTTGTGTAGTTTCCACAATCTTTTCATTCTGTGCATTTCTAGTTGATGTGGAGAGACGGTTACAATCTTTTCTATCTGCATGTAGGCAATGTGCTGCCTTTCAACTCCTGGGAGTGGGAAAATACAAATTCAACTGCATTTTAATTTCAGGAGTATAACCTTTCATTTGTGCTCTTCCACTGTGCATCAATACATTATTTAAAATGATCTTTAACAATAATTGCCGATTTGAGACTATTTGTGATATCCGCAGATGGTGAACAGCAGTAATGATGGCATCATTGGCACCTTCCTACCCAATCACAGCAGGAGTAACACTTGACCCTTTACCTTCTCTTCACTGCTGCCAGCCCCTAACACACCCTCTAGGTGAAGCAGTGATTTTATTTCTAATTCTTTCAATCTAGTTTGTTGCATTTGTTGGTCACAATGTGAGACCAAATGCAGACTGAGTGATAGCTTTGCAGAACACCTTCACTGTAGGAATTACCCTGACCTCCCAGTCGCTTGTCATTTTTGTAAATCATCTTCCTCCCATGCTAAAATTTTTGCCTGTGCCTGTTACAGAGTTCCAATGAAGCTCATTGCAAGCTGAAGGAACAACGCCTCTTAAGTACTTTACAGCCTCTCAATCTTAACGTAAAGTTCAACAAATTCAGAGCATGATCTCTGTCCTCCGTTTTAATTAAAACCTCCCCCAACTCCTTTGTGTTTTGTTGGCTTTGCTTGCAGGAGTACAGGCCCAATGCTCTGTTTTATATCTCTATCAATGTTTATTAACCATTAGCGCCCCCTTCCTCTATCACTCCTTTACTGCTTAATCTGTTGCTCTCGGCAATTCACAGTTTGTTCCACTTACTCCTCCTCATCCTTTGTCAATTGGATAAAGACCATCATTTTCCAGCCCCTTGCAATTTTGAAGATGATCCACATGGGGGATACAAGATGTTAACTCTGTTTCTCTGACAGACCTGCTGAGTTTCTCAAACATTTCCTATTTCATAGCAATGACTAGGACTCTGACTTTAAACAGACACCTAAGGTATTTGAACTTGTAGCCATCTGGCTGTGCCCTAGTTTTGACAGTATCTGTGCTATTTGGGAATGATGGCATTGTGTAGAAGTGTTGTCAACAAGCTCTGAAGAGGTTATTCCTTGTCACTTGGCAGCCATCCTTGCCACATGTGGTTGAATCGAAGGAGGATAGAATGTAATAAATAGAGTGTAACATCACTGCAGATAGCCTGCACAGAGACTTTCACCTTGGAGGGTACTCTATTGGGATTAGGCTAAGGAGCACAAGTTGGTAAATGACATGTCTCTGCGGCTGGTTGAGGAACATCATTGTCACTCAGAGGACTGCCAGAGACCAGTCACAAGCAAGAGACTACCCCATGATCTTGGCTATCTTCTACATGCACAGACAAATAGACAAAATTTCTGAGATTTGTCAGAGGCAGTCAGTAAGCTAGATCAGGGGATCCTACAATGTTATCAGTGCTGTGCTGGTTCTAGCATGCCATTGGAGAGCCAGGTCCTGCACACTCGGTGTTGGTGAGCTGTGTCTCTAACCCTGCACTGCAACACTCTATCCATAAATGCTCAGCATTAGTGACAAGGTGAGAGGGAACAAGGGACCTCGGCCTCACCCCAGGTGCCCTTCCTGACAGGGAGACAAGATGGTGCCAGCAAGGAGAAATAGAGAGGATGAGCCACCCACAACACCTACAGAAGCGACTTCTCAGGACCCTTCAGAGGTGCCCGCTTGCACAATCCCCTCCTCGGTGCAAAGTCTGCAAAAGTTCAGACTGAGAAGGGACTGTTTGCAGATGTCTCTCGGCAGACATGCTCCCTCTTAGTCCAAAGGCACTATGGGAGAATTGCCAACCCTTCCAGGTGAACAGGAGCAACTACAGACCAAGAGCTCTAACCAGACCTGGGAAGGTCAGGGCTTCACATAGACATTGTGGTACTGGAAGAATAAGTTTACTGAGGGTACATAGGCAATATCATTAAAAGATCATTGGAAATAACTCTTCCCATTTAAAAATAAAACTTCACTCACACTATTAAAATATCTGTTCTCATGTCATTTCATTGTCGAGCCTGCTTGTATAATACCCATGTGATAGATGAGTAGCTTCTTCTCCCTCTGGAGGCTGTGCAGCAACTGTTGTTCTCATTGACCTTACTCACCACAACATTGTCTTTGGAGTTGAAGCAAGGTCATAAGAACTCCAGACACTGCACTGTCCATGTCAGATGCATGAGCAGATAATCTGTGAAGAATGTCAAAAAAAACCTTATTGACTGAGTTCCTTAGCCCTCAAATCCATGACAATGAACGTTCACGTTATGCCATGGCATGGAGGCTTTCCAAACAGGTTAATATCATGCCTCAATAAGGAGCTCTGAAATATGTAACTCTATTTAAACATGCTTTGCACAACCAAGTTTTCATGCTACATTGGGAATAGAATTCTGCCAGTAAACCAACACGATAACCCATTCCTGTTCAAAGGAAAAGTTCACTTCCACATCACAGACAATGTCCTTGCATACTTGCAGTTCAGTGTATGAATATGGCAAGCATCATCTTCCAATGCTAGCTGTGGAATGTGTTTATGAAATGCAAAACTTACGTGTTGCTATTTACATTTGTCTGTTTACATTTGCTAACTGAATGAGAAAGAAGCAAATAGTGTGCACTATATAATTGTCCTGATTACTTGAGACTGTAATTCTTAATGTTTATTTTTAGAGTGTGAATGTCCTATCAATGAAATACAAACTGAAAACAGATGGGTGGCATTACTGAGTCAGTGGAGGCAGGATTACTGCAATTGCCTCTAGTCAGAGTCTCAAACTCTAAAGTTTTCATTCTGCAGTCGTGACTCTGCTGCAGCACGGTGCCAGACAGCAATAAGCCAGCTCCTCAACTGTTCATGCTCCCCATCATGACAAGCTGTCTGACTTTGCTCTTCCATTGAAAAGCAATGCAAGCCTCCAAGGGTAGCAGTCTATAATGGAGTACTGAAGACTCTGTGTTACGGAAGCATTGCAAATCATGCAGAGGCTGGTATCCTGCAGGTTAGCGCTGAAGACAGTCAGTGTGCACTAAGAAAGTAATGTGAAGTATTCAGAAAGGCTGGCAATCTCCAAGTAAGTGAAAAGTGAATGAGTACTGAGAAAGCAAGCTAAGAGTCATTGGATGCATCTTTTGCAGATCCATAAGATGCGTAGGTATCTCTGCCCAAAAGGTAACCTGGCAGAAGCATGCAAATTCTCCATGTCCCTGAGCTTCAAAGGAAAGTGTTGAAAGGTTGAAGTGGTGTGTAAACTGGCCTGAGGCTGGCATTGTGATGTGGTGAGGCTGGTAGTTTGCCAATACCATTTATGGGGCTAAAAGGTTGTGCAGGATGGTAGCCATTGAGTACACAGGGACATTGCTGTGGAGAAAGAATTGGAACAGCAATCAGCAAGGAGCAACTGCTCTAGTTTATATATTGGGAATGGTCCCTGTCTAATTTTGTTGGGGAAGAAGAGAAAAATTGGAAATGGTGTATAAAGCAAATTAAGTTATTATTGAGATGCGAATGCATGGAAAAATGGTTATCATTACTCAAGAGTAGGATGCTGAAGTCACCATTTAAGGCTTAAAGAAAAATTAGCGAATATTTGTCTTGCTGCTGACATTCTGTTGTTGCCATTCTCACTGTGTTTACCCGACTTTCTCACCATTGCTTACATGACATCAGGAAGGGAAAAGCTCTAACCTGTGAAAGCTGCAAACTCTTCTCACAAACCAGCAACAACAAAACAGCTTGTCATCAGAGCCAGTGCTCCATCCATTTGCTGGGGGTCTGTGCCCAGGCAGGATGACGCAACTTTGAGTTAACATACAGTGAGACCGGATGTGATGTTATTGGTCTGTAGCATTAACCTTTTCATTTGGATTTTGCTTGCCTAAGATTGGCAGTTGAAACACAGTCAAAATGTGGTGGTTTAAAACTTTAGGGTCCAACAAGGTATGAGAAAGGCCCCAGAAGCAATTTTAAGCTCGATTGGCTTTATTTCTGCTGAACTGGCAAGGTTAAACCCCATCCTTAGGTTCCTTAAATATTCTGTGAGAAATACTGCTCCTGAAGTGCGATTGTAGCTGGATGAAGTTCTGGCTCAATACTTTTTGTCCTCGTTCTTTTGAATTACTGTTTTTATTGATTTTCATTGCCTGGAGGTGACCCTATCCTTCAGAAGTGTTAATATGCTGAAGGGATTTATATTCAGGGGAATGCACACAATTATATGTCTATCCAGAAACTCCAGCCTTACCACTTACAACTCTAATATACTATCCCGCGGTACTGATACCCAAGGGACACATCTCAAGTTTGATGACAATCTCATAGAAAATCTTCTTGCTGGCTTACTACACAGCATTCTGTGATCTGCCATCTGATTTTTCTGTCACTTTCACCTTGTAACCCCTGGTGTATAAGCATTCCAATTCTGACTACCTTTGTATTGCTGTGTCCAATGACGTTTTATCAGATTTCATGCTATCATATTGTAGTGTCCTCTCCCTTTTGAGAAATAAATTCAGTCTACAACTTTCTCCAGGACCTTCAGACTATATGCAGAGTTCTCTCCTCTCCCAATTACTGTTAGCAGCTTGCCTGCTGATCCATGTATTAGACATTCCTAGTTTCCATGCAAAATACTCCATTCAGGCGAAGCTACCATGGACAGAAGAATTGAACAGGAGACATGATTCTGTTTTTCTTTGTGTGAAGTGTAGGGAGGAAAAGACCATCCTCAAACAGTGTTTTTATATCTTTTCCTACTCAGTTGGCATATCGGTCTCCCTGCGATAGGAAAATGTTGTGAAACTTGAAAGGGTGCAGAAAAAATTTACAAAGATGTTGCTGGGGTTGGAGGATTTGAGCTAAAGGGAGGGGCTTCATAAGCTGAGGCTATTTTTCCCTGGGGTGTCAGAGGCTGGGAGGGTGAACTTAGTGGTTTATAAAATCAGGAGGGGTATGGATAGGGTGAATAGCCAAGGTGGTTTCCCCAGGGTAGGAGAATCCAAAATTAGAGGGCTTAGGTTTAAGGTGAGGGAGGAAAGATAAAGAGCCATAAGGACAACCTTTTTCACACAGAGGGTGGTGCATGTATGGAATGAGCTGCCAGAGGAAATGGTGGAGGCTAATACAATTCCAACATTTAAATGGCATCTGGATGGGTATATGAATAGGTAGGGTTTAGAGGGATGTGGGCCAAATGCAGGCAAATGGGACTAAATTAATCTAGGATATCTGATTGACATGGACAGTTTGGACTGAAGGACCTGTTTCTGTGCTGTTCAACTCTATGACTCTAATTGCCTCTCTTCTTTCTTGAGAGCAGTGACTTGTGATAGGGTTGTACAGACAACAGTGGTTCTCCAGTAACTTACCAAGCTGTCATTCTTCAGTGAGTACAAGTAGGCTGACTTATAGAAAACATCACTGCTGAGCCAGATCCTAAGCTACTGCCCATCAATATGGAGATGTTCACTGGATCTGGCAGCTGTTACCCTTCTGTCACAGAGTCATAGAGATGTACAGCGCGGAAACAGACCCTTCAGTCCAACCCGTCCATGCCTACCAGATATCCCAACCCAATCTAGTCCCACCTGCCAGCACCCCGCCCATATCCCTCCAAACCCTTCCTATTCATATACCCATCCAAAATGCCTTTTAAATGTTGCAGTTGTACCAGCTTCCACCACTTCCTCTGGCAGCTCATTCCATACATGTACCACCTTCTGTTTGAAAACGTTGCCCCTTAGGTCTCTTTTATATCTTTCCCCTCTCACACCGAACCTATGCCCTCTAGTTCTGGACTCCCCCATCCCAGGGAAACGACTTTGTCTATTTAACCTATCCATGCCCCTCATAATTTTGTAAACCTCTATAAGGTCACCCCTCAGCTTCCGACACTCCAGGGAAAACAGCCTCAGTCTGTTCAGCCTCTCCCTATAGCTCAAATCCTACAACCCTGGCAATATCCTTGTAAATCTTTTCTGAATCCTTTCAAGTTTCACAACATCTTTCGGATAGGAAGGAGACCAGAATTGCACGCAAGATTCTAACAGTGGCTTAACCAACGTCCTGTACAGCCACAACATGACCTCCCAATTGCTGTACTCAATACTCTGACCAATAAAGGAAAGCATACCAAATGCCTTCTTCATTATCCTATCTACCTGCGACTTCAGGGTCTCTTTGTTCAACAACACTCCCTAGGACCTTACCATAAAGTGTATAAGTCCTGCTAAGATTTGCTTTCCCAAAATGCAGCACCTCGCATTTATCTGAATTAAATTCCATCTGCCACTTCTCAGCCCATTGGATCATCTGATCGAGATCCTGTTGTAATCTGAGATAACCTTTGCTGTCCGCTACACCTCCAATTTTGGTGCCATCTGCAAACATAGTAACTGTACTCTTATTATTGCATCTAAATAATCTATATAAATGACAAAAAGTAGAGGACCCAGCACTGATTTGTCATTGAGTACCTCAATCTGATGAGATACAACTTTCTGCCAAAGTAAAAGTGGAGTTTTCTTTTCACTACTGTTGTCATTTGTATCACATCTCTAACTTTTCTTAAGATTCCTGCAATCTAAGGTCAATGAAATACAGGGTGCTGAATTTTTTTATTTTAACCATTGAGGAACTATTTTCTAAATGACTTTACTTAATGTGGATGTCACTGGAAAGAGCAACAGTTATTGCCCGATCCTAAATAATCTCGAGGATCATTTGATGTTGAATACGACTTAGTCACTTGCTGCTTCACTGAGGAGACCAGTCAAGATTAAGCTGCATGATAATACATCTGGACTCATATGTAGGCTAAACTAGGTGAACCTAGCAGATATTCTTCCCTTGAGAACCAGAAGCAATTTTAATAAAATAATTCTAACCTCTGTTACTTACATTTGCTTTTTAATCTGGATTTGTCTATTTAATTGAATTTACATGCCCTGCCTGCTGCAGCAGGACTTGAGCCCCTTGTTTCATGTCATTAACCCAGGTCTTCGGATTACTAAACTAGTTATTTAACAATTACACTACTTCTGTTCCTGTTTACTCCCATGAGTTCTTTTCCAAACATAAATGATATGACTGGTTATTAACACCATCCATGAGTTTTGTTGTTTTGGATGAAATCCAAGGTGATGCTTTTTAAAACTAGATGGGGAATTTATGTTCTGCTGTCTGTCGCAGAATAGCATGTTGCCTGATGGAATTGGGTTTGCCACTGACTTGTCTGGATGGAATTCACTGAGAGGAGATTAGTCATACATGCTTTTAGCATGAATAGAAAATATACTGTCTGAAGTTAAAGTGAATGAGTTAGGGAGTGATTTCAAGAACCTGAATTGTTTATGACAGATAAAAAAATGTTTGAAGGTAAAATTTAACAAAATAATGTATATATGTGCCAGCTGAAGAGAAGTGAATAAACATGGTAAAAAGTAATACGATTCTACATGGAGGTTTAAAATGTTGCTGAAATAATCTTCCATTACAGAATAAATGTTAAAAATTCACCAATATGGAATAAGAACTCTAATGTATACAAATGTATTGTGATTATATCCCAAGATTAATTTTCATTGAAAGAAAGGTGAATTACACTGTTCTTGTATCTTAGCAGCAGATGATCCAACAAACCTGCAAACCAAAGTGAAGTAACTCCTCAGAGACTGGCATTCAGTCACCAATCACATTTTATTTTACAAAAGCATGTGCTTTGACCATAGCACTGCCTTTCACTGAGCTGGTCATAGAGACATCTCAATATCTCGCTTACTTTAAACCTATTCCCCTGAGTATCTGATATTCCATCCTGGGAAAAATACTCCAGCTACCCACCCTATTCATGCCTCCCATAATTTTATATACTTCTATCAGGTCACCCCTCAGCCTCTGATATTTTAATTTTTTTTAAAAATCCAAGTTTGTCCAACCTCTTCTTATGGCTAATTCAGTCCAATTCAGGCAACATCCTTGAAAACCTCTTTTGCACCCTCTCCAAAGCCTCCACATCCTTCCTATTGTGTGGCAACCACACAATACACCAAATGTGGCTGAACTATAGTTTTATACAGCTGTAACATGACTTGCTAACTTTTATACTCAATGCCCAACCCATGACAGCAAGCATGCAGTAAACTTTCTTTATTGTTCCTTATTCATTGGGAAAATGTTTATGGAGACTGACAATTCTTGCTCCTTTCCCCATATCAACTCTCTGACTAGTCAGAGTCTAGCTGTCAGATTTGCATGTTTTTTTGAGAATAGAATCCCTACGTTGTAGAAACAGGCCATTCAGCCCAACAAGTCCATCCTGACCCTCTGAAGAGCATCTTACCCAGACCCATACTCTTACGCGATAACCCTGCATTATCCATGGCTAACACACTCAACCTACACATCCCTGAACATTATGAGTAATTTGGCATGGCCAATCCACCTCATCTGCACATCTATGGACTATGGGAGGAAACTGAGGCACCCAGTGGAAAGAAATGGGAAGAATTTGCAAACTCGCCATAAGGTGGAATCAAACCTATGTCCCTGTTGTTGTGAGGCAGCAGTACTAACCACTGAGCCACCGTGCTACCCAAACAATTGTAGCTGCATCTCTATGCCAACCATGATCCAAACAATCAGTACCCTTTTGTCAAGTTGTATAAATGGATGTTTCATTTCAAGCCTTGGTTTCTGATGTTCCAATCCTAATGAATACAAGTTGAAAACCTTTAACTTTGTAGCAATGGCTTTTGCCCGAAACATCGATTTTGCTGCTCTTCGGATGCTGCCTGAACTGCTGTGCTCTTCCAGCACCACTAGTCCAAAATCTGGTTTCCAGCATCTGCAGTCATTGATTTTAACCCTACTGCGAATCCTCTTGCAAGGATGCCTGCCTTGAAGAAGTTTTCCTCCTCTCTCTACAAGAATCTCAGGGAGTCCCTCTCCCACTGCAACTCCCAGATCATTTCCTCTGCCCTGAAGCTCTTACTCCATGCTACTCTCTCCCCACCCCCACTCCCCTCTAGCTTATCTCTCCAAGCTTCAGGCTCTCTGCCTTTATTCCTGATGAAGGGCTTTTGCCCGAAACGTCGATTTTGCTGCTCCTCAGATGCTGCCTGAACTGCTGTGCTCTTCCAGCACCACTGATCCAAAATTTGTAGCAATGAATAGTCTGGGCCTCTGGATTAGTAGTCCAGCGATGTTACCGTGACAGCACTGCCTCCTCACCCTAAGCAAATGCATAAAGCATTAAGAAAAGATCCAGAAATTTTGGAGCAGGATAAAATGGGCTCAGACTCTACCTTAAGGGTTATAGTTCATTTATTCTCCTCAGTTTTCACCAAAGGGATAGCAGAACCTCAGGGGCACAAATAAGGCAAGTCAACTTGTGTGCAATTTGTAATGTTTTCTCCCCTGGATAGAAGAGTGAATAATATGAGAAGAAATGTTGACTTCCATAGGGATGCTTGTTGAGGCCCATTCTCTTCCTGAATTATATCAATGACTTAATATCAATATCAATATCAATATCAATGACATTGCTGTAAATGGCACAATTCCAATATTTCTGGATGACACATAACCTGGAAGCTTTGGCAACTGAGTGGTGGATAGTTTAGAAATTCAACAAGAAATGGATCAAATGAGCAGATATGTAGCAGATGAAATGTCAGAATGTGTGAAGTAATTCATTTTGAAAGAAGAACATTGAAAGACAATTCTAAAGAGAAAGCCAGAAGCTGAGGGATGTGAGTTTGTATGTGCACAAAACATTGAAAGTGGCAGGATATCTTGAGAGCAGAGTTAATAAAACACAATATCCTCGGCATGGACGAGTTGGACAGAAGGGTCTGTTTCCATGCTGTAAATCTCTATGATTCTATGACTCTATTAGAAAGGGTGAAAAGTATAAAAGTATGAAAGTTGTTACATTTATGCTGTGGGTTCCACACCTCAAAAAACATGTGAAGACATTAGATAGAATGCAGAAAGGTTTAACAAGAATATTCCCATGGATGAGGGACTTTTCTTATGAAGATGCGTTGGAAGAGTTAGTACTATTTCCCTTAGAGAATAGAGATTTAAAAAGAGATTTGACATGCAAATTCAAAATCCTGAGGAGTCTGGAAAGGTTAGATAGCAAATAGCTGTACTAATTGGTGGAAGGCACAAGAACAAGTGGCACAGATTGAAGGTAGTTTTCGCAATAAACAATGGGGACATGAGGAAAGTGTTTTTGACACAAATGTGTTGTTTTGTTCTGGAATGCACTGCCTGAGAGTGTGATGAAAGCAGGTTCAATTAAGACTTTCAGGAGAGAATTGATTTGTTATCTGAAGAGGGAGAATATATTGATCTACAGGGAGAATGCAGGGTAGTAGTAAAGGGTAAATCACTCATTTGGAGAGCTGGCACAGACACAATTGGCTGAATGCCTTTTGCTGTACTGTAATAATTCAATGATACTGCGACTTCTATGAAATTGTGCCAAAAGGTTTTCAAACATAGCTATTTGAAATTCTTTTTTACTACTTCATTTTTTCAGATGATTAATCATTATATACTTAGATTTTAAACAATGTGTTAATTCAGCTATATGTTTGAATGATTCAAGAACAGCTTCTTACCCACTGTTCTCAAACTTTTGAATTGACCTCTCAAATGTTAATTCTGATTTCTCTCTCTCTGCACCTTCTCTGCAGCTATAACACTGTATTCTGCACTCTATTCTGTTACCCTGTTGAACTTTCTATGATACAATATGTCTGTATATCATGCAAAACAACACTTTTCTCTGTATCTTGGTACGCGTGACAACAATAAATCAATCAAATGGTCAGGACAGTTATTTTGCTTTTGCATCTTGATAACCTAATTTAGTTACCAAATTTAGAATAATGCTGATATTATCCCCTGTTAACTACCTCAACAATGTTTTGGGGACAAATAGCCTGAACTGTATTCTTAAAATTACTCTTTAGATAATGGTAAATGTTTCCACTATCAGTAAAGTTTTATGGAAGTACAAATCACCTTGAGATCAAAATCATTTTGGAATTAATTTTTGACTTTCACATTTGTTATTTATTAACCATTTATGATTATAACTGTGTCATGATAGTACTAAGATACTGGCTATAAATCTTTTAACTTTCATCATTTGATTTTTATCTAGCTTTCAAGGACTAAAATGGTTTTTAAATAAAATCTATTGACCTAAAATATCTGGAACAATTGCTTGACCAATTTGATTGAGGCACATTCAGGAAACCTATATGGAATAAGCAAAATCACTTTCAAAACTAATAAGTAGGATTGAAACCAGTTGCACATTCAGGTATTGGGAAATTGCCATTTCCTTTCTCAATTTGCATTTTGCCTAATAAGTGGCACATATTGTACATGAAAAGTGCCTGCAGATTATCCAGTTTACAAGAAAACAGTGAAGCTAGACACAGGAATACACCAAGGAACTGTATTGCAGTAGCTGTTTTTGATCAAGTGTGAGAGGAATAAATTTGGTATGGTAACTGGTAGTCTATTTCTCTCTCTCCCTATATCATCATCATCAACTCAGAAATAGCACCCAATGAAAAGGCAAATTGGTAGAGCAACCATTCACTAAATTGTCAAAGATATTTGAAAATATGGCTACTCCTGCGGGCACGAATCACCTATGACAAAACTGTGGCCTCAGTTTAAAAATCTAACATCAAGTACTCTAAAGATTTTAAAATTTCATAATCTTTATTGTTCCTGTCTGAATCAGACACACTCTCATTTTTAGTGTTATACATGGTTTATTTGTGTATTTGCTGTCATGTTTTATTATTGTTCTTGAAGTCAGTAAGTAATAAAATTCCTCTTTCTTTCACAAAATAGTCTTGTAATTGGTTCCTTACATTTTGATCAGTATTATATTTTAATTGATGTATGATAGTGTGTGCTAAAAAGAAATATGTGTTGTGACAAAGAAGGTTAAAAAGACTCCACTAGATTTTATGAAGTTAGAATAAATGGTGTTTGTTGTTGCAAAGAATGCTTTTCTTAATTTGTTCACAAGGTTACCTTGTCAGAGCTGGTTAATGGGGAAACGATACCTTGCAAATGCCTTGGACAATATCACAATCAATTACTTCATAACAATTTTCTTATATTATCATGATTAGCTTTAATAAGGACTGAAAAATTGAATATTCTGTTGTGTACATGTATTGATTTTAATACCATGGATATAACTATAATCTTGCTTGCCCTGTAATGCTTTCTGTGTGTTTACTTGTTCTCTTTGCTTTGTATTTTTACTTTGTCCTGTTTTTACGGTGTGACATCAAACAAAATACCACTCTGCACAAAAGTGCTTCTAATTTTATGGAGCGCAGATCACTAGAGTGAGTTCCCTTATGCTAGTGTATTTCTTTATGTCTCCCATTCCCTTGATGCCTGCATCATTGGTGTAAACATGCTGTAAGCAGTTTGATGTTCTGTTTTTAGCGCTGCCCCGTTTGCTTTGCTGGTTGTCATGTGGACTGTAAATAGTGAAGTGGCATTTGCTCTCCAATGCCTGCTTTCTGCAGTGCCAGAAAAGCATTACGTTCTTTCCTTGACAGGTGGGAATGATTTTCTTTTCTGCTTTCCCCAAAAATATGCTTGAAGAGGAACAGCATACATTTCAAGCTGAAATGCAGTGCTTGACACCATATGGAACTCTATGCAGCAGGTTACCTTCCCATTTTGTTCAGAGTTAACAGGTGAAATATAGCCTAGAGACTATGATTAGGATGAAGCTTTATTGTTCCAGTATTTTGTCTTGGCTGCTGTTTGCCTGCTGTATGTATGGACTCAAGTGATGTCATCATCTGCTTCTTGATGTCTGTCATGTGGTACTAAATTAAAACACAATGGTATTGTTTTTGATCACAAATATTACTTGGAGACCTTCCTTTTATTAGTATTTTTGATTATTTTTGTTTCTGCTGTTGCAGTTTCAAAAATACAAGCTTAAAGAAATATTTGAGTTGATGAAATGAATGTTTGTTTGTGTAATGACTCCTTTTCATATCACTCTGTAACTAGTGAAAGGTGGCACAAAATTCATTTTGTCATTGCTGTTTGAAACTGCTTGGTATATTTGGTTGGCTGTTAGTGAATGTATATTCTACCTCAAAGTTATTTGGGCAGGATCTGTGGTAACAGGTTCGAGAGTGTGGTGCTGGAAAAGCACAGCTGGTCAGGCAGCACCTGAGGAGCAGGAGGATCGAAGTATTGGGCATAAGCCTTTCATCAGGAATATGATCAGAAAAATTCCTTTTTCAGTGCCAC
Source organism: Chiloscyllium punctatum (assembly GCF_047496795.1). Taxonomy (NCBI): domain Eukaryota; kingdom Metazoa; phylum Chordata; class Chondrichthyes; order Orectolobiformes; family Hemiscylliidae; genus Chiloscyllium; species Chiloscyllium punctatum. The sequence continues at coordinate 75,312,903 of NC_092746.1, forward strand.
ACTCTCGACTCTGATCTCCAGCATCCGCAGTCCTCACTTTCTACTGTGGTAACAGACACCAACTGATCAATGCAAATTTTGAATTTTTCTCAGAGACTGAAAGAACTAAAGCAAAGAGAATTTGCTCGAAATGTAGCTTCAAGATCAAGAAAAGATGAAAAGAAACAGGAAAAGGCACTCAAACGTCTCCATCAGCTTGCAGAGCTCCGGAAACAGACAGAATGGTCAGTGTTCATCAATATTTGAACACCAAATGATGTATCAATATTTAAATACTCACACTGGTAGTTACTTGACATGGAATGTCATGGCATGTGTGAGGATCATTCAATAATTTTAGCTGTGTACGAAAACAAAATATAAGTCCACTGAATTGCACTCTTACATTGACCTTTCTAACCTACTCCCTTTAGATGGAAAATACAGTCAGAGCCTGCCATTATATCTTGTGTAGAGTAGGGAGGCCACGAGTACAACCAATAAATGTGCCTCACCAGCAAGGTCACAATATCCTAATAGAGCAAATAGTTATTGACCTATGTGATGACATCATGCCATCACTACAGGAGAGTAGCTATAATGGTATTTCTAGGAAAGCATCTTTTGTGATACCAGATAGACCAGGCAGAAGTCAGAAAGACCTAATAAAAAAACAATGTTATTGACCACAAGTCTTAAATTAACTGCCAGATTAGCCTTAACATAGTTGCCAGTTAGCTATAGTAGACTCACACTGGAGTAGACATTTTCTGAAGACCACAAGAAAAAAAAAATTTAAGAGTCTTACAATGACATAATTCCACAATGCCTAAGTTCTCTCTTTGGAAATATGCTAACGTGTTGTAAAATTCAGATATATGTTTTCAAAATATTGCATGGGGTTAATATCCAGACATAACATTGGTGGTTTGTCCATTAACTATTAGTTTTGAGATTAAACTGTTAATATAGTGCCATAATTTTCCTGTCTTATTTTTGCTGTAAAATAATAATGTGATGTCTTAAAATTGCAAAACCAAGCTAAAGGATCAAATCAGCAGTGAAGGACCTCAGAGATGATGCTAAGTAGATGATCCAACAATTTAGAGCCAACATAGAATGTCCATTTCAATTTATATGCTGTGAAGTCTGAATGTTGATAAAAAATAGTTAAAACATAACAATATACAATCATTTAATTACTTACATAAAATGCCTAAAAGCTACTGATTATCCAATTAAACAAGTTTTCAAAACAGTGCGAGTGAAAAGTCCTTTGAACCAACAAGAATTCAAGAATTTGAGATGTATAAAATAGGTAACAGGGGCATTGATGGAATGGATATGCTGAAAATCAGTCTGGCAATTCTGGGTTAGACCTGGACTTCCAAGGTAAAAGGTCAATTGATCTCATTTCCTTAACATCAAATGAGCAGTATAATGTGTTATGGACCAGACCAGACCCCCTCAAAGTATATTAAGAAGATAGCCTGGACTCTAACATTTTCTTTCTTTAAAGTTTAGTGTAAGGTTTGGGTTCTAGATGCAGTTTGATTGGTCAAACTTCTCAATGTTAAGTAAAACACACTTTATTTTTCGATTACAGTTAAAACACAGACAAAATAAAAAGAAAAGAAATTTCTTAACTGTAACTTGATTGAAATGCTTAACAAAATGATAGATATATGAACTATTACTAATTAACTGCTCCAGTATAGTAAAATCCCATAAACATGCCATTGGCAATGGCAAATTCAATGAAATAGATTGTCTTACATGCAATTCTAGAAGTAGAAAAAGAGCTTCAGCTTTCGGCTGTAACAGGGAGAAGAATTAGAATTTCCACATCCAACTTCAAAACCCCAGCAACTTCAGAAAGCTAAAACTAAAAATCCTGGTTGTGTGGGAGCCTGACCCCACCCATTCAGGCTGCTTCTCTTGTTCCAACTTTAGTAAAAATCCCCAAAGCCTCACAAGCTGTTTACTTCATTGGCTTTGAGCATACTGTCTCCACTGCTGTCTCAATCTTTCTTCATAAAATAAGGGACAAAATACACCTCTTAAAGCCATAGCGTTGCCACAAATAATAGGTGCAACAGAAAGTAATGAATATTACATTAATTTTGAGCCAACAAAGAATGTCCATTTCAATTTATATGCTCAGAAGTCTTAATGCCCTTTATGTTGATAAAAATAGTTAAAACATAACAATATACAATCATTTCATTACTTACATAAAATGCCTAAAAGCTACTGATTATCCAATTAAGCAAGTTTTCAAAACAATGTGAGTGAAAAGGTCCTTTGATCTAAATCTTGTTTCTTGCTCATTTTATTATCTAATTGACAAGTATTTACATTCTGAGAACTTCTTTCAGTATCGCTTTTTAATTGATATTCAACACATAGGAGTAGTTGTAGAGACATTCTTTTTTCACCCTTGACTCTGAATGATAGCCATCAGATAATGTGCAGAATCCCCTGAAGTGAATGAAAATTAATGTACCCAATTTGCAGTCATTTTCACTTGAGAGTTAGTTAATCAATGGTGAGCTCCTAGACAGCAGCTTAATAATGCAGCATAAACTTATGATTGAAGGTGGGTTGTGAATAATAATCCCCACTGATGCAAGCAATTAGTTAAAGCAACATTGCTGTTCCAAGGTGAAGCTCAGTCTTTGGGGTAAATAGTGAATGATATTTTCAATGTGAAATTTCAGGGAATAAAAATTGCTGTTTCAGTCTGTGAAAGCTACAAAAGACCTACTAGGAGTTTCTGTCACAATGAAGTATTTTAAAGTTGCGATCATAAACCCAACAACACTCTTTCTATTGTCATCCAAACTAATATTCACTCACTACACCTTGTTGATGATAATGGACAAAGTATGACCTTAATGTATATTTAAGTAATAAACATAGGGGCTATTTAGCAAAGATTTTTTTTTCATAATTATTGACCAGTAGAATACTCAAAGATACTGAAATTGCAGGAAACTATCCAGGTAATTATTCAAATAAAAGGATCAAATGATATCATGTTACAGTTTTCATTTTACTCTCATTCATTGTAATAAGGTCACTTATCTCATCTGTTTGGTTTCATGCAGTGCTCCAGGAAGTGGCCCTATGTTCAAACCTGCAACAGTGGCCATTGACAATCACTCAAAAAGAGTTGCTGCTGGATCCAATGCCAAAGACAGAGAGACTGGACGAAAGAGCAATTCTAGGGCTTCATTCAAAAAAGAAGCACTGAAAAAAAATTTGGAAAATAGCCTGCAATCTACAGCACAAGTACAAAGCCAGTTAGGCTTAAAGCCGTTCACAAATAAAAGCAACTCATGTATCCCCATTCACAAGGGTAGTGTCTCATTTTCTTTCTCCAAAAAAGCTCCAGTGAAGCTAGAGTCATCAGCTTCAGTTTTCAATGACACCACTGAAGAAAAGCAATGTGAAGATGAGCCCCAAAATTACAAAGTGAAAGCTGAACCAACAATGTTAGGGTTACCTGGAGGGCAAAATAGCATGGCATGCACCAAAAATAATGAGCAAATGAAACAGTCTCAGATGGACAGTGGCATCGGGAGCAATCCTTTTGCAAGAGTTAAAAAGCTGAAGGCGCTTATGTTGAAGGAAAATAAGGATGAAGAAGGAAAAGAATATTACTGTTATACTCCTACACTTTGCAACACCAAGACAAAATTTCCTTTCTTATTATTCATGAAATCATCTGAGACAACAGACGCAGACAAAGTGTCAGCCCACAATGAAAAAAACAAAGGGTTTCATGCTGATGGCAGTAGCTTCAAGTGTTCTGTAATCTCTGAAATTGGGGATGGACAGCATGAGGTCAGAGATACAAAGAAAATAGCTGCACCTCAATTAAATTATCTTGCTTGTCAGCGGGCAACCAATCAAGAAGATGGAAAAACACTGGATCAGGATATTAGCAAGATGAAAAATGAGGCACTATCCATGTTTAATGAGAAACAGAGAGAACCCGCACTGCTACCTAAAGAGAAGTTGAGCAGGCTGGAACCATCACATAGGCCGAAGCCAATAACTGGGCCCTTCCTTCCTGTGCTTAGTAGAGATGAATCAACGATACTCCAATGGCCATCAGAACTTTTATTGTTTACCCAGACTGAGCCATCTATCTCTTACAGCTGTAATCCATTATATTTTGATTTTAAACTTTCAAGAAACAAAAATCGAGAGAATGGGACTACAGAGTCAGGATCTAATATGGACCATCAGCGTAACATGACTGTTGCTATTGAAGGAGACAATGGGACTGCCATAACAGAAGCACACAATATAAGTGTAGAGATTGAGAAAGATTTGAACCAGAGAAGACTAATAGGAACACACAAATCAAAGGAAAGGAAGCATCACCACAAAACTAGCAAGAGGTCAAAGCAGAAACCTGAGAATGGCTATGCAGAAAATGTGATCAAAAAAACAAAAGGGATGAAGTACAAACATAATCTGAAAGAAAAGGATAAATATGCCTTGGAAATAAAAGACCCAGAATCACAGAATACTGAAGAATATTTGAAAGAGGAAAAATACTCCAAACTAACCCCGAAACGATTTTTACATGATGGACATTCCAGCACTAATGAGGAACTGGAGCAAATTAGCAGCAGTGTTAATAAGAAACCATTAGTTTCTCCTCTTGATTTAAGCAACAAAAAACAGAAGGTTTCACCAGATAACTCTTTAAGTAGTTCCATAGAAATGTGTGAAAATCAAAAGGTGCACAAAGCCAGACATGACAGCCTAAATTTGAACAGCAATGAGACCAATAGCATCAACGAACTCCCCAGAGAGAGCCGTAAATCATCTTCACATTGTAGCTATGAAGATGGCTCAGAAAGTAATAGAAGTAATTGCCGAAAATCCAGAAGCTATTCATCTTCCCATGGTTCATCATTTAGGTCATCTTCTGATACCTCAAGTGACCGCAGTAGGACTAGTCATAGCAGTAGAAATTATTCCGATAGATCAAGTGATTACAGTCATAGAAGTCGGTCTCGGTATTGTTCAAAAAGGCATCAAAGGTCACATTGTAATCACAAGTGTCATCCTACACGTAAAAAGTACAGGCACAGCTATTCATCAATGTCATCATTATCCTCCGATAATGACTATCACCAGAGGAAACGAAGTGGCAGCCGAAGCAGAAGCCGAGAAAACACCCACAGGACTCATTCATGCACAAAAGGCCGACTTCATGGCAGAAGCAGAAATTCCAGCAATAGCCGACATCACAGCAGAAGTAGAAGCAGGTACAGGAGCAGGTCAAGGCATACCTGGAATAGAAAAGCAAGTCCCATTAGAGATTACTCAAGCAGTGGACGTCCCAGTCTGAGGAGGTCATGCTCTAGAAATAAAGAACAGTGTCGGAAAGATATATCGAATGAGGCTGGACACAGAAGTTCCAGGTCTTTCACAAAAGACAGAGTGTATCATATAAAATCATCTCTATGCTATCGTGACTGTCATGCGGTACAAAGAGGAACAGAAAAAATCCGTGGAACAATAAAGAATGAAGGTACAATGCAGAATCACAGCTCCACATCACCCAGCTTATTCCAACAGAATGACGCCATTGGTTGCTCCATTCTAACTTTGAAGGAAATGATTAAAGATGGAAAAAAATCCCTGATAACACAGGGACTTTTAGAAAAGCTGCAATGTAACAAAATTGAAGAGGGAAAAAAAACAGCAAGAAACTTAACATCAGCATCAATTTCATTAGACCTAAAGCTGAATGATCCCACACAATGTAATGACAGCCCCAGACCTCCTCCATCTGTGGATAATATGACATTGTTGTCTGTAATTGGAAAGTTAGCTACAACAGAAAAGGTAGTTGTAAAAAATGATGATACTTGCAAAGGAGTTAGCATTGACAAAGCAAATGAGCCTGAAAACTCAAAATGGACTGAAAATGAAACAGCATTGACTATAAACCAAGAACAGAGCATACTTCAGAAAGAAGTACATGGGGATAAAACAGACATAGAAGAAGGATCAATGGACAGTATAATAAAAAATGCTGAAGCCGATCGGGTAGGCCCAACTGTATATGAAGTTCAGCCTGCTGAAGAAAATGTGACCCCAGTCCCTGAAAAAATGTCTAGTGTTGTTTCCTGTGTTACTGATGGTTTTGACAATAGTTCAATGGTAGTCAAAGAAGAACATTCCCAAACAAGTTTTTATGATTCTAGTGACATAAGTTCTGATCCAATGGGAGAGGTTACCTTTGATTATTACAACACTAACTCGGAGAGTGTTGACAAAATGGATCCTACATTTATGGAGACTGCTAAATCAGCCTCAACCTCCCTCGCCAGCCAGCCTATAATCTTCACATCCGAAGAAATGGAGAAATATAGTAAATTGCAATTACAAGCACAGCAACATATCCAACAACAGTTTCTCGCCAAACAGGTTAAGACATTCCCATCATCTGCGTCGCTTGCTTTCTCTCCAGTGCCAGCATTTCAACCTGTTTCCATTCAGCAACCATCCGCCGCTGCTGCTACGGTCACCACTGTTCACCACACTCTCCTCCAACATCATGCTGCGGCTACTCTTACAGCTGCACTGCACCCTAATGCCCACCAGCAAGCAATGGCACAGCTTCACCATATCACCCAGCCACATATCACACCCTTTACCTTCTCTCCAATCGCTCCTTCTATTTTTCCTGCTCACCCCACCACATTCCTAGCTGGCCACCCACTGCATTTCATCCCTGCAGCGGCAATCCACCCAGCTCAGCTAGCACTCCACCCACTGCCACACACCACCCTCTGTCCCACTCTACTTGCCCCTCACCCAGTTGCAGCAGCTGCTGCTGCTTCAGCTATTCATTTTCACCCTTTGCTTCACCCTCTGTTCCCAGGACATGATCTGCAACATCGCTCTGCTCCAAACACCTGAGTCAAACTTTTCAAAGGTTAATAAGTTGTTAACAGCAGTCTTAAATACCTTGGTTTCTTCATGGTAGTGGCAAAAAGTAGCTAAAAGGATATACTGTAAATGACTTTGGTCTTCCTGAGCTGAGGTATTTCATGTTGGTTCTTGTCAGACTTTAGTCTTTCTTTTAATGAAATTCTTAGATGATGACACCTCAATGCCCTGTGCACTACACATGCTTTTAATGTCCTAGATTCCATCTGCCTTAGTGTTAACAATAATTATGTGCAAGTATCATGGTATTTTTCAGATGGTCTTCTCAAATTTGCCCTTAGGATAGATCAGTCTTTTTTTAGAATACTGGGGTCATCAATCATCTTCACAATTTTAAATGCTTCAAATCCAATGTATGGATTCATATCACACTTTCCATCATACTATTTTCCAGATATGCTCTTTCTGAGTTAACTTGAATGTATTACATTTGTATTTTATGCTGTTAATAGCTCTTTAGACTTTTGGTTGACTTGAAAAATGTAATCTTTAAAGCATTTGTATTTTGTGTAAAAATAAAGCAGTGTAAGTGGATAGAATTGCACTGAATACTGTACTTGCAGTGCTGCGTTGTTAGGTTTTTTTCCATACAAAATGGGAGTATAGTTCTATATAATGCAATAATATTTTTCCATAATATATTTGGTTCTATCAACTAATGATATTGTACATAATATAGTTGCTAATGTAAATAAAGTCAATGCAGCGAAGCATTACTTTAAAAGTGAAAATCTATATGATATCCTCCCAACCAGGAATATTATCTTTTTATTTCATGTATTGTATATTTGTCTTGAAATTTGTTAGGGTTTACAAAGTGTCTGTATGATACTCTGTGCTGAAGAATAATGATTGTTATATGGCAGGAATTGGAAATAAATTGTGGCAAAACTGACTGGAATTATGTTGTTATGTTTTATGTAACTTGTATAGGTAAAACAACTTTAAGTTCTAATCTAAACATACCTACTTTATAGCATGCACTAAACTGTGAAGGTCTTACCTTCAACTAAAATACAGCTTCTGTGGTTTTAAAAGATTGCCTGTATTGTAAGGCATATTTCATAAAGCACAGTGTGGACACTACAGTAACTCCATTCATTTTATAGGGAGACTGTTGAGTAAATCATAGGTTGTCAGGACAGTGGCAGGCCTGATATTACAAGGAGGAATAAAGAGTATATTAGTACATGTTGTCAGCAGAATGGAGTATTTAAGCTGCAAATATAGGCATTCACTAATGTACTCTTACAAAAGATTTAATCATGTAGAACCCACAAACCCTGTTGAATTTTGGCACCAATTATAGCCCCAATCATCAGACAATCTCTTCTATGATAAACACTTCAAAAGTACATTCAAGCAAAAGGTCACTTAGCATGGAAGAAGCCCCTGACAAATTCGTACCTGGACGTGCTTCTTTTATGTAAAGTATAATTATTGGAAAGAGTTTCCTTCCTTTTCTTCAGTTTTCTTCCTTTACCTCATGTGGACAATGGGGTAATAATAGCAACAGCAGCTCAAAGTAATCAATCGTTCTTTATATGTGGTTAGATTAAAATCAGTAGACTGTTCAGCACTGGGTACCAGCATAGGCAAACTCAGTCCTGGTCAGTCTCACCATTCAGCAGTATGTTGAGCAGGATTTCTGTTCACATTTTCTACAAAACATTGGAACTGCTTTCTTTTTCTAATTTGTTTTATTATTATAAACACAGTAGTACAGATACATGCACTTGTAAAAATACAAAACCTGGTGTTTAATGAAATATTATGATCCTGTGCCACATACAGTGGCTCACTGTTTTACTAACTGTGCCTTTAGTCCCTACACTCCATGCATGGAACCATTAAATAATAACAATACATCAAAGACATGTGCCCATGACATCAAAATAGCAACATGGAGCTAAAAGAAAGCCCATTTAACTCTTTACAATCACCTTTAATCATTCAAGTATATTGTAATTTATTGGCTTATTGCTCCATTGTTATATTACACTTATTGTATCACAATAAACATAAGCAAGTAGAACACATAAATGAATGGATGCATAATGGATTTGCAGAAACTGATCTTGCAGCCTCTCAAACATCTGATTGAATTTCACCCATTAACATCAACCCCTCAATACTAACAGTACACCCTTAACTTGGGCTCACATGTACAAAGTATCTGTACTCAGTAGAAAACTATTTTATCTCACAAAGTGCTCATTCCACAAGAAGATAGGTTCATGATTTGAATACTAACTCATACTGTGGGTGAAATTAATGCCTCCTCCAACTACTTAGAGGCAAGTTTAAAGATGGGGGAAACATTTGATTTGGTGGGAGATTGTGGAGTGCATACCCTGCTGTCTCCTCACTTCCACAAGATCAAATACCGGACGAGAGGACTCATCAATAGCTTGCCAGCCAGAGGGTAACTGAAAACCTTAAGGTGATAATTACAGCTCACTCAAAGATTTCAGTCCATCACTGCTGGTACATAAGTAGTGGTAGATGGGAACTCGCCAAATGGCAAAATCGATAAGCAAATCAGTCTCCTGGTGAAAGGTCTTCATTCAAGGGCTCTCTGATTGAGAGAAGTGGGCTGCTAAAAGGCTATCCCATGCCCTTTCCTCTGAGTCCCCTATCACACAACATCCAAACAATGGTGACCCTCCTTACAATTACCATCCCATCTTCAATCAGATGTGACCCGGATGCTTCAGTGATCCTAAGCCTCTCCCCAGGTACATTACTCTGGTACCACTGCAAGCAATAACGAGTGGTCAATTTCTGGTTGGATGACTGTTCTCTAGGGCCCAGGATTTTCATCACTGGGATTCTGAACGTCCAACAAGGGTCAGTAAAATGCCTGATAAGCACTCTAGCCTATAGAGACAAAGTAGGGTAAGACCCCACCAGCAAGACTAAATTACATATCAAGGGCAACAAGACCAATTGTAATTATCACCATAATTGTCAATAATTAAAATTGTTCAACTCAGCAATTATTCGGATTCAAGCCTGTGACTTTTGTGGCTCAATAGCTCACCATTCAACATTTGCATTGACTGAACAATGGGGTGGGACTTTATTCTTGCATGGAAAGCAGCTATTACTGGCAAGGCCAACATGTGATGCTTAACTTTTGGTTGCCCTTGAACCAATTGGCTCTCTAGGTCATTGCAGAGGGTTGTTACCAGATAACCACATTGCTGTGTGTCAGGAGCCACATGCAAGTAAACGGGGTGAGGATGGCAGATTTCCTTCCCTAAAAGGCATTTATGAAGTCGACAGGCTTTTATGATGATTGGCATTCTGTCACTACTAGACTAGCTTTTTAATTCCAGATTTTATTGAATTCAAATTTCACCATCTGCTATCGTGGGATCTGAACCCATGTCCCCAGAACATTAGCCTGGTGCTCTGGATTAATAGTCCATCGACATTACTGTTATACCTTTGCTTTGACTGATTACTGCTGTTAAATTTAAATATTGAACTAATTTCGTGATCTTATCTAGGAAAAATGCCTATTATTGTTAAGTTCAATTTAATAAACTGTCAGCAAGAACAAATACATAATCACATTGCCAATTAGAGCTAATTAAAATTAGCTGATACTCAAAACTTCTTAAGCTATTTAAAAATAAAAACAAAAGATAAATAAAACAATGAAAAGAGAAGAACAGTAAATACAGATAATTTTTTGCAGTCTGCATATCTTCTGTATACCCAGGAATAGCACTGTCAGATTAGTTTGTAGGTAATAGACTCAGTGTGGAGTAGGCACAATCATCTGTACAAAACTAGGTTTGTTTCAGTTTGCTTAGTTGCTTGCAGCAGAACATCAGTAGTTCCAACAGAATTTAACATGTTGAAAAAGGCAGTCTGCATGCAAAGCATGATATCTTCTGACCTTTTCTTGACATTACTGTGCTTGTCTTAAGGCCTCCAGTGCCACCAAAAAGCATCTGGTGTAGCTACTACATTAATCATGACCTTCTATGTGTCCTTCAGTGAAACCTCTTTCTGTTAACAGCAGTGACAGCATGAAATGAAAGAATGAGGGAAAACTTAAGATCTCAGTTAGTCTTTGAATGGGTTCATTTTGCATGACATTCCCAAACAGAATGAAGGACACAGGTGCGCAATGACCCAGCAAAGTGACATTTGTCACAGAATCGCAGCCTTGTATTTGCACTATAAGACAGCTCGTTAACTAAGTCAAATCTCAAAAGAAAATTGCACAAATGTCATGTGAAACTGGTCAGACATACTGACAATGTCCCACATGACATTTGTGCAAATTCCTTTTGAGATTTGACATTGTTAATTAGCTGTCTTAGAGTGCAAATATAATGTTGCAATCTTGTGACAAAGCTGGGTCATAGTGCATCTATGTCATAGTGCATCTATGTAGGTAATGTCTTGTCAAATAAACCCATTCAAAGATCAATTATCTTTCACTTCAGGTTGTCACTGCTGGTACTATGCTGTTAAACCATGGTCTTCTGAAAGTAAAAAAAAAACGTTTTAACAATTTATTAGAGTTTATTGAGAAAGGAACATGTGCTGTGGATGAACTAGCAGGTGAACTGTACTTAGATTTCCAGAAAGTATTTGAGAAGGTGTGACATCAAAGGTTTTTACAGAAAATAAAAACTCAAGGCATAGGAGTAGCAAAGTTATATAGCATGGAAACAGACGCTTCAGTCCAACTTGTTCATGCTAACCAGATGTCCTAAATTAATTTGGTCCCATTTGACAGCATTTGGCCCATAACCCTGTATACCCTTCCTATGCATTTACTCAATCTAATGTCTTTTAAATGTTGTAATTGTAACAGACTCCACTACTTTATCTGACAGCTCATTCTACACATGCAGCATCCCCGACATGAAAATGTTATCCCTCTGATCCATTTTATTTATTTCCCTGCATATGTTGAACCAATGCACTCTATTTTGGACTCCCCTAGCCTGGGAAAAACATCTTTGCTATCCACCCAATCCATCCTCTTTACGATTTTATAAACCTCTATAAGGTCATTCCTCAGCCTCCGATGCGCCAGGGAAAATAGCCCCAGCTTATTTAACCAACCTCTTGCTATAGTTCAAATCCTCCAACCCCACAATGTAATTGTAAATCTTTTCTGTGTCCTTTCAAGTTTGACAACATCTTTCCTATAGCAGAAAGACGAGAATTGAATGTAGTATTCCAAATGTGTCCTAACCAATGTCCAGTACAGCTGCAACATGACATCTCAACTCATATACTCAATGCAGTGTTGGCGGCATAGATTGAAGATTGGCAGGAAAAAGAGTTAGCATAAATGAGTCACTTTCTGGGAGACAAGGTATAAGAATTAGTATGCTAAGGATCAGCACTGGAACCTTGACTTTTTTCATTATTTCTATAACTGACTTGGAAGAAGGGATCAAAGATAAGGTTGCTGAATTTGTTGCTGACACAAAGATAGCTAGGGAAGTAATTTGTGAAGAGGACGTATGGAGGCTCCAAAAGGACATAGATAGGTTATGTCAGTGGGCAAGATCTGTTGGAATATACTGTGGGAATAATTACCCACTTTGGCAGGAAAAAAAATTAAAAAGCATATTGTCAAAATGATGAGAGATCGTTGTACTCATGTAATACGAAGTTTGGTATGTCGGTACAGTAGGTAATAAAGTAAGTTAATATAATCTTATTGTCTACTTTGAGATGAATTGAATATAAAAGTTGGGAAATTATGCTTCATTTATACAAGGCATTGGTGAGATCATACCTGAGTAGTCTGAACAGACTTCTGAGTTCTGATAAAGAGTCAATTCACTCAAAATATTAACTGCTTTCTTCCAACAGATGCTGACAGACCTGCTGAGTTTCTCCAGCAATTTCTGTTTTTGTATCAAATCTCCAGGATTAGCAGTTCTTTATTTTATGTTATTACAGTACTGTGTAAAATGCTGGTCTTCTTATTTAAGAAATCATGTAAATGGAGAATGTAGAATGTAGAATTAGGGATCACTGTTTCACAATGAGGCTGCACCCCCCTCCCACCTCCACCGCCCTTCATTTAACACAGAGATGAGGACAATATCTTTCTCATAGAGAATCATGGGTCTTTGGACCTGTCTTCCTCAGAAAGTGCGGAAAACAGGGTATTTGAATAATTTTAGGGCAGAGATTGATAAATTCTTAACAAGCAAGGTGGTGAAGCTCAATGAGAGTAGGCTGGAGTATGGCGATCAGCTGTGAGCTCATAAAATGGTGGTTCAGGCCTATGGGGCTCAATGGCCTACTCTTGCTTCGAATAAATCATCTATCTATTCATATATTCTACATCATCTTGAAAGGATTGAATGTTTCTGGAACAGTTTATTGATCTAATTACGCTGGTGATCCAACACCCGAAATATAAACATTAGTCTGGTACCTTTTTTCTGAACAAGGTTGCAAATTTATAAATAAGAAACTTTATAACTTTTGAAGATCACAGAATTACAGAGTTGTTCAGGTGTAGAAGGAGGTCACTCAGTTCGTCATGTCAGCAGCAGAAAGAATATCATGAACAGCATCAAATTGCCATAATATTGAGCAGGTTAATTTTGCTGCGAAGGTTAAGTTTGCCACACATTCAAAGAAATGTTTATTGCAAAATATATATTTTATCAGCCAAAAATTATTTGAGATACAGCTTTATTTTTTTAAAACAGCTTTTGGCGTATTGGAGTTATTCAGTAATTAAAGGATTAGTGACCAGGAAAATGCATGGCCTTCAGGTACCCACACATTTCAGGGACTTGAGGGCCTGTCGGTAGTCCAGGCTGACCCAGAGGACTTTGCTACCTGCCTGGCTGCAGCAACAGATGCTGGCCACTCTTTGAAGGTGTTCCCATCACCACTCCCTCCCTGTTGTTGTTCCTTTCAAGCTACAGCCATTGATTTGCCTTCTACCTTTGACAGCCTGCCCGTTATCTCTAAGTGGTTGAGAAATGCTCCCTTTGTCGAAAAGTGCGGTGCTGGAAAAGCACAGCAGGCCAGGCAGCTTCCACAAAGCCAGTGAGTCGATGTTTACAGCATAAACCCTTCATCAGAAATGTAGGGGGGGGGTTAGGGGGTGGGGGAAGTTACCTGGGAAAGCGATAAGTGGATGCTGATGGGGTTTAGATTAGATTAGATTACTTACAGTGTGGAAACAGGCCCTTCGGCCCAACAAGTCCACACCACCCCGCCGAAGCGTAACCCACCCATACCCCTACATCTACATTTACCCCTTACCTAACACTATGGGCAATTTAGCATGGCCAATTCACCTGGCCTGCACATCTTTGGACTGTGGGAGGAAACCGGAGCACCCGGAGGAAACCCACGCAGACACGGGGAGAACGTGCAAACTCCACACAGTCAGTCGCCTGAGGCGGGAATTGAACCCGGATCTCAGGCGCTGTGAGGCAGCAGTGCTAACCACTGTGCCACCGTGCCGCCCACTAATTGATAGTGATATGTCAGAGGGGAGGGTGGAGCAGATGGGTGGGAAGGAAGATGGACAAGTAGGATAGTTCAAGAGGGCGATGCTGAGTTTGAGGGTTGGATCTGGGATGAGGTGGGGGGAGGGGAGATGAGGAAACTAGTGAAGTTGACATTGATGTCGACGTTGGAGGATCCCAAGGCGGAAGATGAGGCATTCTTTATCCAGGCGTTGGGTGGCTAGGATTTGGCAGTGGAGGAGGCCCAGGACCTGTATGTCCTTGGCGGAGTGAGAGGGGGAGTTGAAGTGGTTTCCCCCACCTCTCCATCTTCCTTACCACTTATCCACTCCACCCTCCACTCTGACCTATCACTATCACCTCCACCTGCATCTACCTATCGCCTTCCAAGCTACCTTCCCCCCAGCCCCACCACCCTCCTATTTATCTTTCAGCCCCCTTCCCCCACCATATTCCTGATGAAGGGCTTACGCCTGAAACGTCGACTCTCCTGCTCCTCAGATGCTGCCTGACCAGCTGTGATTTTCCAGCACCACACTGCAGTCCTCACTTTCCCTCAATTGCTCCCGATGATTGATTGCCCCTGCAAAAATTAAAAATAAGGATTGTTTTTACATAGAGTGGAATTTCAATCCAACTTAGGGCCCCAATTCAGCGTTCGGAATCCCCAAGGAAAGATCCTGTCCATGGTTTTCAGCAGCCCCACTGTGTTTCTGTTCTTTCCTGTTCTCTGTCTAGTGTTCTGATTGTGAAATCAGGAGCTGTAAACATGCTTGCTCCTCCACATATAAACGACATCAAAAATCAACAAGAACAGCTTACATTCATATCGTACCTTTTAGCTAATTGAAACATCCCAAGGTAGTTCTCAAATGCTTTCAAACATTTTGATATCATGCCCCATAAAGTCGATGCAGGGGTTGATTTTAAGGAATATAAGGACAAGAGTAGATCATTCAGCTATCAAGCTTTCCCTGCCAATCATTACAATCATGGCCAATCAAACACTTCATTGCCTTTTACTCACTATTTATAGATTTCTGGTCATCAATCTCGAAATTGAACACTGAACCTCCACAGCCCTCGTTTAGAATTCCAAAAGTTCACACCCTTTGAGGAAGATAAAACCTCCTCAATTGGACCTAAATACTATCTCCCTTATTTTTAAACAGTGCACCCCCCACCCTACCAGAGGAGAGAGCTTACCTGTATCCACCCTGTCCATCCATGTAAGCATTTTGTAGGTTTCAATGCAATTCTCTTATTCTTTGAAACTCTAGAGAATACAAGCCCAGTTTGCCAAATCCCCCCTGAATAGGAAAGTCCACCATCTTGAAACAGGTCCATGTGCTGGCAAATGGGACTAGATTTGGTGAGGATATCTGGTCAGCATAAACAAGTTGGACTGATGGGTCTGTTTCCATGCTGTACATCTCTATGACTCTATAAAGTCTGGTGAACCTTCATTGTGTTCCATCTATGGCAATAATATCTTAAGAAAAGAAGACCAAAGCTGCAAGTAGGTGTTGTCTAACTAAGCTACTGTAAATTGAAGCAAGACTTCACTACTTCTGTACTCAAATCCCCTTGAAATAAAAGCTTGCATTCCATTAGCCTTCCTAATAGATTGTTGCACCTGAATGTTAGCCTTCTGTGACTTTTCAATAAAGATACATGGTCCCTTTATACACCAATATTATTCCATCCACCTACTATTTCAGAAGCACTCTGCACATTTGTTTTTTTTTCTACCAAATGCATAAACTTATATTTTTCCACAGGAAATTCCAGGTCCTTGCCTATTCATTGTCCAAATCTACCTGAAGTCACTTTACATTTTCCTCATGACACATATTCCCATTTAGTTTTGTATCATCCAAAAATTTGGGAATATTATATTTGGTCCCCACCTCCAAATCTATGATCTGTTTTGTAAACAGCTGTAGCCCAAGTTCTGATCCTTGCTGTACCCCACTAGTCACAGCTAGCCAACACAAGAATAAACCATTTACAGCTGCCTTCTGTTTTCTGTTTGTTAGCCATCCTTAATCCATGCCAGTACATTACATTTCATGTGCTTTAATATTCCTAACCAGCTTCCTGTGGGAACTTTATCAGAAGTCTTCTGAAAATCTAAGTATACGACATTTATCAGCTCACCTTTATCAATTTTCCCCAGTATAGTCAGTTTGTTGTCTGAGCAAAGGCTAAACTGGTTGGGACTCTATTCACTGGAGCTTAGAAGAATGAGAGTTGATCTCATTGAAACACATAGGATTCATAAGGGGTTTGACAGGATAAATGCTGAGAGGATGTTTCCCCTCATGGGAGAGTCTAGGAATAGATAATGTAGTCTCAGAATAAAGGAATGCCGATTTAAGGTTGAGATGAGGAAGAATTTCTTTTCTGAGGGTTGTGAATCTTTAGAACTCCTTGGTTTAGAGAGCAGTAGGGGCAGAGTTTTTGTGTATACTTAAGGATGAGACAGATAAATTCTTGGTCAAAAGGGGAATCAAGGGTTCTGGGAAAAGAACAGGAAAGATGTAAGGAGTCCTGGATTGGCAATGATCTTAATGAATGCCTGAGCAGGCTCAAGGATGGAACGGCCTACTCCTGTTCCTACTTTTTGTGGTCCTATTGTCTTAATTTTGTTGAACACCTTGTAAAGAGGAAAAAGGAGTTGGTGGTGGGTGAAACAAGGTGATTGTAGGGAGAAAATTCCAGACCTTAGGCCTTTGGTAGCAGAAGTCCTTGTTACCAATCATGGAGTCATTGAAATCAGGGATCCACACATGGACAGTATTGGCAGAGTGCAGAGAGGCTTGTAGAACTTGAGCAAGTTAGGGGGAGGCAATGGCCTAGTGGTATTATCGCTGGACTATTAATCTAGAAACCCAGGTAGTATTCTAGGGGTCCGCATCCAAATCTCACCATGACAGATGGTGGAATTTCAATACAACAAAATAAAGGAATTAGAAGTCTTACGATGATCATGACATCATTGTTAAATGTTAAAAGAAAAACCCATCGGGTTCACTAATGTCCTTTAGTGAAATCCTTACCTGGTCTGACCTATATGTCATTCCACACCCCTGCAATGTGGTTGACACTTAACTGCCCTCTGGGCAATTAGGGATGGACAATATATGTTGGTCTAACCAGTGATGCCCATACCCTCCAAATGATTAAAACTAAGTTGCGAATTAAGGCAAATGTACTCCATCGTTATTCTTACCATCTATCAATTTCAAAATAATGCTATTCTTTGCCCTGACTTCAGCTTCCATTGTAAGCTACATTATTGCTTCTGGATTTGTTAAATAGAATTTTATCTCCTGGACTGGAAGATAAAACGATTGGTTGACCTGGCCTCATTAGCATGCTCTTGCCAATGAACGTAAAGAAGTGAATGTCAGTGGGAAAGTGGTGCCTTGGTTTAAAAGATGTGGCAAGAGATTCCATTTATAGATTAAAAGGCAACACGGGGTAAGTAGGTGCTTCAAGAAGAAATCATGACCAAGGAAGGGGAGAGAGATTCTGAGATCTGGAAGGCCTTAAAAAAACTTTGACAAATTCTTACTTTTGCCCTATATCCAGTTCCCAGCCATTTTAGCTGAGCAGGAAAATCTTCACTATTTCCCTGGTTAGATCTCTGATTAAAATTGGATGTTGAGGTCTGATAATATTAAGTGGATGTTGACCTCACCTCAGAGGCAACAAGATTGCTAAAGCAGAAAATAAAGATGTTGTCACCATGGTACATGAGGAGAAGTTTGGGTTGGGATTAGTGCAGGTCAGTCGGTAAATTTCGTTCTCCTTCTTTGTTTTATTTTGTTTTATTATGTCAATTGCTTTATGACTGTGGTTAAGATTTTCCATTTTCCAGCTTAAATGTCAGGTGTGGGTGTATTGGATGGAGTCTAACTCTCCTCCTTCCGCAGTGAGAATGCTTGCTGAATAGGGCTCCAATCGGCTTATTCAGAGTTGACTATTAAGCTTCTCAACGAATCCCAGGCTGGCAGCTTCTGATTCCAGACTTCATCAGTGGAAGCCTAACCTTCAAAAGGATCTAATGGTGACAAGGCAAATCTTTTTCTTTTGAGTGTCATGGAGTGGGGCCACAGGCAGAGAGTCAAGTGCAAATGGGAGGCTTTCAGGGCCCACACATCTCTGCCCCAGATTTGAGCAAATGAAATTCCACCTCTTTCCCACCATCGGCCCAGCCACTTCTCATCTGTCAAGAAGGCAAATAATTTGACTGGTGGTAAATTTTAATTGGCTATTAATTGACCATTAAGAGATTTAGTTTATAGACCATAAGAAACAAGAACAAGAGTAGGCCTGCTCTGCCATTCAATAAGATCATGGCTGATCCGACATTCCTCATGTCCGCTTTCCTTTGTTTTCCTGTAATCCTTGAATATGTGCCCAATGGATCTACTCACCTAGCACTTCCTTACACAGGCAGCAAGAAGGGAATCAGTACCACTCCAGAGCAAACTCACTCAATGATTTGCCCTTCTCCCATCTTCATTACCTCCAAGGACAGGGAAATGGTGCTTTATGTCACCAATAAGCACATCCTTTCCACATTAAAGATGGCCTAGAATTGCAAGAAAGTGTTTATGAGTAGAGAAAACTCATTGTATTTGTGTCATCATAGCCTTACCAGACCACAGGGCTATTCTCTCATTAGAGAGAGACAACTGGTGGTGATTTATCCTGAAGGTCACCATACTACAGGTGAGGGGAGAGGTTGAGTCCTTCATAATAACCTGAGCCAGCAATGAGAATTGAACCCATGCTGTTGGTATTACACTGCTTCATAAACCAACTGTCCAGCCAACAGAGCCAAACCAACCCTCATACAAAACCTTAATACTGTATTTCACTTATTTTTTGATGCTGACAATAGGTTGTGAGAAGCAAGGGAAGATCCATCCGCTGCAATGACATCCCTTACTTTGATGGGATCAGAAACAGAAAAAACGATGCACAGTGCTTTGTATATTTTCTGGTGGAAAACAAACCCCCATCTATTTCCCTGCGCTGGGGAAATAATTTAACCGACTTTATTCTGAACTAATACGTTTAGCATTCAGAATGATCGTGTGGCTTTATTGAATATAGATAAATGCCATAAAATGTCATTGCAAATTCAGGCTTTATTCTTCATCCCATCCAGCAGGCTGTCTTGTTCCCGACTTTTACAAATTTGTTCATTACTTGATCAATTAATCAATTTAACTTGGATTGTTGGCATAAGTGGAATGCTCAAAAGAGAGCATATTAAAGCTAAAACAATTATTATGCTCAGTTTGTCAGTGCTATACTTTTCCTTCACACAAATCTATATGTAAAGTGGAGAGTCTTAGTCAATTTATGATTTAGCCTCCACTTCAATATCATAAATATTGCATGAAAATTGAAATGATTCAGTTTTGCATTCTTTTCTGCTTCGAACTGATGTTGCTCATTGCTGCTGGCTAATCTCAAATCAAACATTTTAAATCATGTGTTAGCAGGGTCATGTTGTGACTTTGTTGCAAACTGTCTGGTTTTGAGACTCAATAACTGAAGCAGTTACTGAATTGAAGTTAAAACTTATGAATTCCAATCTGAAGTTATTTTCATTTCAGAGAATGGAATTGCATTGGAAGGTATAGGGTAAATAAAATGTCTATATAGAAACATAATGACATTTAACATGTGTGACAATTATTTGCACTATTATTGGTGCTATTGATAGTAATTTTGTGCTCCATTTCATGGAGCATGTGAAGGAATAGAAGTGTACAGCAGAATGCTTATGAATAAGGGTGCACCTTACCTGAAAATAAAATAAAATGACCCACAGCTAATGCTTGTGAAATGAGGTTGAAACAACCTGACTGTTCAATGACATTAAGTAACATGTCAGAGGCCATCTTAAACTAATGGACTTTTATTTAAGGAGAAAACAAAAAGCCGGGCTCATTTATTTCTCACAGGAATTCATATTGATTTTTCTTTCATCATTAGCTGTTCAGTTAGAATTTTGCCTATGCAAACAAATTCCCAATGGATCAGCTTACTTGCTATATACTTGCTGTTTTACTTAAATGAATAAACAGCATTGATTTCTGAAAGGGAGTGAGGGACTAAACATCAGAATGCATTGCTGTGATAAATGAATATCTTGCCACATTGAAGGATATGGTTTATTGGTTCCTTGTATTATTGATGTGCTGCTGCATTGAATGAATGGAACAAGAGTTGCAGCAAGAAAGCACTGACTCTAACATCTGGTTATATAACAATCTTGAACTCAAACACATTTACTCTTACAAACCAAAACACCTTCCTTATAGCCATTATAACATTTTGGTTGAGTGATTGATCTTAATAAATTGATTTGAGTTTGAATGTTATATTTGATTAGTTTTTCAGTGTCAATCCCAGAGCGCTATTGCAGCATTTCTGTCAGTTTTATTGACTTGTGAGAAAGAGGAGCTTAACTGCAGACTTCAGCAGTTCTTTGTTTGGAGAAAGTGAGGACCGCAGATGCTGGAGAGTCAGAGTCAAAAAGTGTGGCACTGGAAAAGCACAGCAAGTCAGGCAGCATCTGAGGAGCAGGAGAGTCAATGTTTTGGGCATAATATTCCTGATGAAGTTCATTTGGGTTTTGTTGCTGATGCTAATTTTAAAAAGGAGCCAAAGTTCTGTTTGTGGTTCTGGTTTGCACTGAAGGATATCGTAAAGGTGTTCAACTTTTGTTCTCAGGAATACAAACTGGTTGTTCTAACTGCTTTCACAACATTTCATAAAGTTGATCACAATTTTTTTAAACTTTTCATTCCACATTTGGATTCCCCTGCCATTCTCTTCAATTGCTATTGGAAATTCATAAAAGGAGTAGTTTACATTGTACTAAAATAGAATGTCAAACCAGAAAACTTGATCAAATATTTCTTCATAGTCACTCTCTACAAACCTATAATATTAGCTTTGTTACAGAAGATAACTGCCAAAGTCATAATTTTCAATTAATAGTTTTATATCTGATTCTCAAACAGGTTTTGGGGCCAGATCCATAAGTGCAATCCACCAATTTTCTATTCTTTTGGTAAGTCAAAGATGGGGCACATTTTCGACTGGATAGTTCTTTGTAAATTCTTCCACATTTGCCAGCAAGACTATTTCACTGCTCTTAGGAAGGTCTGAAATGTTTGATGGAATACAAGAAATAGGTGAAGGATTAGGCAATTCAACCTGCTCCACCTTTCAATACAAATGTAGTTGATTTCATCTCAGCTTCAACTCCACTTTCCAGCCTGTTCTCCATAACCGTTCAACCCATTACTGATTAAAAATCTACCTCCCTCTTAAATTTACTCAATGTTTCAGCATCTGTCGCACTCAGAGATAGTAAATTCTGCAGATTCATGAGGATTTGAAAGAAGTAATTTTGTCTCATCTCTGTTTTTAATTTTCTCCCCCATCCTAAAATTATAACCTCTCATTCAAGATTAATCCACATGAGGAGACATCCTTTCTGCATCTACATTATTAATCCCCTGTAGCATCTTATATCTCCTTTAGAGATCTCCTCTCTTTTGTCTAAACTCCAAAGAGTATACACTTAAGTTGCTCAATCTCTCTTCATAAAACAATTTAGTCAACTGGAACATATTACGTTTTCTTCCAGTCGACTAAATGAATGCAAGTGTTTCTTTAAAGATTCAATTAGTATAATCACTTCTATTAAGTAAAAGAACACACTTTTTAGGTGTTTTTAATTGTCATGCACAAGGCTGCTGTGTGGGATCTGACTGGGATTGTTTACATTTTTGAAGCTGGAGAAGGTTATTATTTATTCAACAACTTACTTGCAACTTTTGATACACAAATTGAGGCTGGAATAGATAGGGGAAAATATCTTTTAGAGAGAGGAATAAGGGTTTTACAAACATTTCTACGGCATGGACACTTACGTGTTTGAAGTTAAAAATCACACAACACCAGGTTATAGTTCAACAGGTTTAATTGGAAGCACACTAGCTTTCGGAGCGACGCTCCTTCATCAGGTGATTGTGGAGGGCTCGATCGCAACACAGGATTTATAGCAAACATTTGCAGTGTGATGTAACTGAAATTATACATTGAAGAATTGATTGTCTGTTAAGCCTTTCATCTGTTAGAATACAGTGATAGTTTCACTTCTTTCATGTGTAAATCACAAAACCCATTTTTTTTAAAATTGCATTCTCGGGTTAGCTGTTAACATTGGTGATAGCTAGACAATATGTTGAAGGTGTTAGCCCCCTGTGTTCTCTGTCTATGACCTGATGTTTAGATTGATTCTAATTTAAAAAGTGAGATAACAGAGTTTTACATAAATTCATGCAGTTTTTGAGCTCAGAGTTCTACATGAATGTATGCAGTTTTTGAGCAAAGTGCAATGTAACTCTGCAAGTACAAATTCACCCTACAAAATATATGTGTGCATGTGGGTCTTTGTCTGTCTGTGTGTGTGTGTCTGTCTGGGGTGGGGGTTGTGAGTGTGAGAAAGTGTATGTGTGTGTGTGTGTAGTGAGTGCAGAGTGTCTTAAGTCTTTGAGGGGGTGCATGTGTGGGAGTGTGTGTGTCTATAAGGGTGTGTGTGGTTGTCTGTGCGCATGTCTGTGTGTACCTGTGTCCGTGTGTATGTGAGAGTGTGTGTGTGTAGGAATATCTGTGTGAGTGTGTGTAGTGCAATGGTGATCACCTGTAATGTGACATGAACCCAAGGTCCCGGTTGAGACCCTCCCTATGGGTACCGAAGTTAGCTATCAGCCTCTGCTCAGCCACTTTCCTCTGCTGCCTGTCCCGAAGTCCACCTTGAAGGATGGTCACCCGAAGGTCCGAGTCTGAATGTCCTGGACCACTGAAGTGTTCCCCAACTGGGAGGGAACCCTCCTGTCTGTTGATTGTTGTGCGGTACCCAATAATCCGTTGTCGTAGCCTTTGCTCAGTTTCCCCAATGTACCATGCCTCCGGGCATCCTTGCCTGCAACGTATAAGATAGACAATGTTGGCTGAGTCACATGAGTACCTGTCATGTACAAGGTGGGAGGTGTTCCCACGCGTAATGGTGGTATCTATGTCCACAATCTGACATGTCTTGCAGCGTCCACCATGACAGGGTTGTATGGAGTTGTCCTGAGAGCCTGGCAGTTTGCTACGAACAATGATCTGTTTGAGGTTTGGCGGTTGTTTAAAGGCAAGTAGTGGAGGTGTGGGGAAGGTCTTGGTGAGGTGCTCATCCTCATTGATAATGTGTTTCAGGTCACGAAGAACATGGCGTAACTTTTCAGCCCGTGGGAAGTACTGAACAACCTCGGACCTTCGGGTGACCATCCTCCAAGGTGGTCTTTGGGACAGGCAGCAGAGGAAAGTGCCTGAGCAGAGGCTGATAGCTAACTTCGGTACCCATAGGGAGGGCCTCAACTGGGACCTTGGGTTCATGTCACATTACAGGTGTTCACCATTGCACTACACACACACGCACACACACACACATTCCTACACACACACACGGACACAGGTACACACAGACGTGCCTGGCATCCTGGCATCCACTTGTTCCTGACGGCAAGTCTCGAGATGCTCGATATTTTCCCGGATGATCCTCCTCCACTTTGGATGGTCTTGGGCCAGCGATCCCTTGGTGTCTGTGGGAATGCTGCACTTTACCAGTGAGGCCTTGAGGGTATCCCTGAAGCTTACCTTGGATTCATCTGCCATTTTGAAGCTGGGAGTACAGCCCAAGTAGACCGAAGCAGCTACATGCAAAAAAAGGACAAAGATATGGATATCTGTGGAAAAGGAAACCGTGAAATAGTCCAAGAAATTAAAATTGATCGAGAGGGGAAGTACTTGTGGGATTAGCAAACATAAAAGTGGATGATTCCGCAGGTGTAAATGGGATGTATCCCAGACTGTTGAAAGAGGCAAGGAAAGAGATATCAAAGGCCCTGGCAATAATTTTCACAGCCTCTCTGGCCACAGGTGAGGTGCCAAAAGACTGTGCATCGTGCTAATATTAAAAAAGGGAGGAAGGGGCCGGCCGAGAAATTACAAGCCAGCCTAAGAAGTGATTGAAAAGAATTATGAGGCACAGAATATGTCTGTATTTGGAAGGACATGCACTGATCAGCCACATTCAACATCGATTTGTTAAAGGAAAATCACATCCGACAAATCTCATCAGCTATTTTGAGGTGATAACTAGGCTTGTTAATAAGGGTGGTGTCTTTGATGTGGCCTTCAGCCAGACTTTTGCTAAGATACCCCATGTCAAACTGGTCAAGAAATTAAAAGTCCAAAGCAAATTGGCCTTTTGGGTCCACAATCGGCTGAAGGCCAGAAAGCAGTTTCTCTGATGCTTGTTTCTCTGACTGAAATATTGTTTCAAGTAAAATCACACATAGCTTGATGCTGGGGCCATTACTGTTTGTGATGTATATTACTCATTGATAGGGTGTTAAATAGTAAGATTGATAGTCATTAACTGTAGAAGAATGTCAACAGCCTGGTCACAGGTGGACATAGCAGTGCAAATGAAATTCAACACAGAAAAATGTGAAGCACTGCACTGAGGCAGGGCAAACCAGGCAAGGGAATACACAATGAATGGTAAGATGCTGGGAAGATCTGAAGATCAGAGGGACTTTGGTGCGCATATCCACAGATCACTGAAGGTAGCAGGGTAACTGATTAAGGGTTAAGAGGCATATGGGTCAAACAGCCTGTGCTACTCCAGCAATCATTGGCCATCGGAATATCTAGGCGAATGACCTCTATCATCAGCACAATCAAACACGCACATTGAAAGTTTATTTCCTGATCTGTACTAAGCTAATTTATGAGAATAATCAGCAATGCATGTGTCACAGCTATTCTCTATTTCCATGTTGAAAGAATTAAGTCAGTTACCATCTCTGCTGACAGCAATCTAGTAACCTGTGTTAATAAATAAGCACCTGTGAGTGATAGTGATCAGGGTCAATTTTGGCTCTTGAACCAAGCCCCATTATTGACTAATTAATGACCTTCCCACTATGGATCACCATGTCCCTGAGAGTCGAGGACACAATTAGTTATAAAACATTAAGTGTATTACATTTCGGTGGATGCTGTTTCCAAAGATCTATTTTTAGGGCACTTTTCCAATCACCATCACATATTAAAACATCACTGTGATCTTAAAATGAAAGTACTTCATCACATTAACACACATACTAACTAAAATACTTCAATATTTATTTAGCTGTATGTTAGTACACCATTTTTTATTCTGCTTTGGATGATGGCTCTCAAATCTCACAAAATACTTTGATTGTGACTGAAGAATTGAAGATTTTACTTTGCACCCCTAAACTGAAGGACAAAGTAAAGCAAAATAATTTTCTGCCATGAGTCATGGCACCAAAGAAATGCTGGTGTGAAGTAAAAGTACATAATTAATCTGTGTCAATGACAATTATACATAGTCAGTGAACAACATGCTATTTTGAGGCAAAGCTAGATTCATCTGTGTGATATACAGTAGAATTTTGTATGAGTGCAAATTTGCAGCTATGTTCTATTAAACTGTACTACCATTAATTATATTGGCCTTAGCTTTCATTGTTAATTTTATCAGAGACAATAAAATATTGGTACTTTAGGTAGAATACTGTCATCAATCCTTCTTTCTCTGATTGACTGATGGAGTTCTGGTTGTTTGTGGAAAAGCATTAACTACTCACCAGAAAAGCATTTATCTTAATTAACAAGATGAGGTTTATTATAACACAGTTAATGTATATAGGTTACATTTTTACTGATTGTGACATTAGAATAGGAGACATGATTATCTTCAACTGCCCAATATTCTGCTGAAAAGCTCAGGTGTACGGCAAAGTGGATGGAACTTCTGTTTATCTCAGATTAACACTTCCATTTTCATTGTTTTATACAACCGTTAAGATTACAAAAAATACTTCCTCATTTAAAGTTGTTTTCTGTCATTGGGCCTACTTGCACGAAAGGCGTTTTTGGGACTGAGGTGGTGAATTGGTTTTCATGAAGACCTCCATTATACAAGTCAAAATGGATGGCCCCTACAGCTCTCCTATGCTCTAACCTCTGAGCTGAGTGCAACTGAGGCTAGGAACTGAACTTTGTGGAGGAATCACAGCAGTAAGTTCAGGCGGAGCATATTGGAAAGTGATTTGACATGTTCTTAACTGTTCCTCCAGAGGAGTGAAGGATGTATAATGAATATAAGTCTGAGAGATCATGGATTGTTCAGGTTTCTGAAGCTGTGTGTTTTTGTTACTTTTTAAAGTCTCTACTTTTGCTTCTGTTTTAGTTATGTTGGTATCACACACTAATATCTATATTCAATCAACTTTCATATAGGTAGTATTTAAGAGAAACACAACTGATAATGAAAGTGATGGGGCTGCGACTGTTTCCTTTAGCAGCTTATACTAATGTTGGGTGTCATTGGAAAGAATGCTTGTTGATACACTGTCTTAGAAATAACAGGTCATTATTATTTGTGTAAAAAGCTAGTTCATGTTTTATTATTGCCAAAGGACCCCAAGTACTTGTTTCTGCCAATTCCTTCCAGTGCATTGCTTACTTTACAGATGTTGTCAATCCACCTTTCCCTGCCCTTTTCTACTGTGACTTCTGTTCCAAACCTTGGAACACGAAAGTGACATTATTGTAGTGCCCATATTATTTTGAATAAAATATGAAGTTATTTCCTCTTATCTTGACTGACACCTCATGGCATCTGCCACCTTTGCCAGTATATGGTTCAGAGAAAGGAACCATGTTTGAAGTAGCTCACTGTTGCCAATCCTCCTTTGCCTACACTTAGTCTGGGATCTGTTTATTTATCATGATAGAGGTCACACCATTGGGAGATTATTTACAGAAAATGCATTGTTCTTAGTTTATATGGAGGCTTTTCATGACAGCAAAAGTACAACTACATTACAACTCAGGCAGTGACCAGTAACAATTTAAGGACCTTAATTAGTAGCAGAATAAACTAGAAATCATGAATTTCTGAATTCTTTTTTCACAGGATTTGGTCAGGCTTGGCTAGACCAGCATTTATTGCCCATCCCTAATTACCCAGATGGCAGTTAAGAGCCAATAACACTGCTATGGGTCTGGAGTTACATATTGGCCAGATCAGATAGGGATTACAGACTTCCTTCCCTAAAGGGGATAAGCGAACCAGATGGGTTTTTAATTACAATTACCAAATATTATCTGTTCCCCATTTTCTTGGAAGCAAGGTGCAATCTCAATCTGTTAGTTTCTGTTTGGATGAAAAGCAAGTTGCTTTTGCAAGTGGGAATATTCCCCTGAATTTGCATTCTTGTGAAAAATATTGGTGTGACCTCTCACATTCAGTATGCTGGCTATATTGCTTATTCCATAGGCTTGGAGGCCAAATTTATCATCAATATCTCGAAATTGAGTGAGATTATTCACCGCAGCAAAAAAAGGAAGGTGGAAGCAAGACTTTTTCCTGTATTAACAAATTCAACATGCCAAAAAAATGGTGCAAGGCAGTAGTTGAGTACCATCTCACAAGAAATACCACTGTGAAGAGATTGATTATGATTTTCTGGACCACAATTTCCCACACATTAACCATTAATCTTGGCTGTTCTAATAGGAATAGTGTGGCACAGAGCCCAGATTATGCCTGCAGAGAAAGAGAAAACATTAAATTTTAACGAAATAGAGTCATTTCCTGTCCATCTCCTGAGGCTGGTTATAGAATGGTATTGGCAGAAACCCAGGAGGAGTCCAGGCATGCACTTGATAGCAGATGTTCCATGATACAAATGAGAGTAAAAACTTTATTGGCATGATTCTGTGCTGAGCCAAAATACTTTCCAAATCAACCTGTTCAGAGATGCCGTCACACACTTCTGGGGTGGATAGAACTTGAACACAGGTCACTTTGTTGGGAGATAGATACAGTATAACTGTGCCACAAGAGCACTTATATTGAGCCTATGTTGTTCTTTATGAGTGGATGCTTCCTCTTGTGGGGCATTTTAGGAGGAGAGGTCATAGTCTTGGGATAAGGGATAGCAAATTTAAAACAGAGTGGGGGAGAAACTACTTCTCCCAAAAGGTTGTGAATGTATGGAATTATCTACCCTGAACTGAGATGAATACTGGGACATTGAGTAAATTTAAGGAAGAGTTAGACAGATTTTTAATTTGTAATGGGTTGAAGGGTTATGGGAGAAGGCAGGAAAATGGGGGTGAGGGGCATATCAGCCATGATCGAATGGGGGAGCAGACCCGATGGGCCAAATGACCTCATTCTGCCCCTATATCTTATGAACTTAGATTTCCATCTTGCACTTCTATGTACTATTACCAATGTGTCATTCTATTAAGATTGCTTAGTCATGTCATTTCGAACATATTTACTCCCACAGATTGTAATATTACAGGCCACAAATGAGCATAATGGCAAGTGTGTAGGAATTTCTTCTATTATTTTCTTCCTCTTGTGTATTGTAGAAAGTGAAATGAAATATTATTTGCCCAGTGCCGGTGTTGCTTGTTATTGTGTTGATATTACTCACAGCCTAATGTATTTGTCTATGAAGATCATTAGTTCTTGTCCTGGGTTTCTCCACAACACCTACAGAATGAGCTGCACCTGCACACTATTGCAACCCGCCATTTGCTGCTTAAAACGTGTGAAGCAAAGATATTGCTTTAAAAGGTAGATAGAAGTCAACAATTTTAAAGCATGTAGAATAAAATAGCAGTGATCATGCAATTATTTTCACGCTGCGTAATTATTCTGATGGTGCTTATTTACCACACTGAGGGAGTTCATGGAATGACATTTTCACTTTTTACTTCTTCAGGTAGCTTGTTAAGCATTAAATTCTTCTGAGCTGTGAATCTTCTCTCTCCAATTCAGAGGTGATATCCCAGTGGATTACAGTCATGTAGATATTAAATTATTCTGCTGGTTGCTTCTGTAGGTTTCACTTGATCTTTGTCAATTAGCAAGAACAGCCAAATGTTGCAACACAGGGACTGATAAAGTATAGTATATCCCCACTGTTTTTCTCAGTCAGCTGCAGCACTGAGCAACAGCTCATAATATTGTGATTTCAGTTTCTATCTTAGTCCCCTCATCTTCTCTCTGCTCACACGACTGACTGTCTGTCCTGTCCTTCCAAAACTTATCCCTCCAAATAAGCTTTACATTCCCTTTCAATCCTGCATCTTGTAATCTCCCACGCTCTTTCTAGTCTCATTGAATTGAGCACAGGCAGTCCCATGCCTGACCATGTCCCAATATCCCTGTTTAGTTTGACCTATTTCAAACAATTAAAATTTGTATTTTCAGGATGTCTCTAATGTGATTGAATATCCTAAGATCCTTCACATAAGCATAACGGGGTTCATCAGCTGGTTTGTGTAAAACAGTGCAGTGCCATCAGTGTGGGTTCAATTCCTGCACTGGCTGAGGTTACTATGAAGGACTCTCCTTTCAATCTCTCCCCTCGCCTCAGGTTAAACCAGTACCAGTCATCTCTCTCAATTGAAAGAACAGTTCTATGATCTGGTGGGAGAATGGCAACTTTATACAGGTTGTTTCTCTTTAATGCGTGTTTTGTTAACACAAATTCGCTATAACACAATTGATGAATTGGGGAAACTGTTTCTAAAGCATGAAGTTTTAAAGCGTGTATTTGTCATAATGTGATTCCAGCCTCCATTCGTTTAAGTGGTGCTTCTATTACACAATTTTCTTAGAACACAGGATTACATGAGAATGGAAGTACTATGTTATAGCAGAACGGACTGTATAGCAAATTTTTTCACAAAACTTCATCAAGTTTAATTTAGATAGATAGCCAAAAGCTTGGTCAAAGAGGTAGCAATGAAGTGAAGTGGAAAGGCAAAGTATTTAGATAGAAAGTCCCAAAGCATAGGGCTTAGGCAGGTAAGGCTTGATCATCAATGACAAGCAATTAAAATTGGGGATATTATAGAGGTTAAAGACATTCCCTTTTACTTTTTCAACTCTCTCCTGCATAACAACTGTTGAGAGTTTGATTTTCCATTCTCTGCTGCTGATCTGCTTAACCATGCCTTATCTTGGCTTTTGCTGCTCTTGGTTCATTTTAATTGCACTGACATGCAGATGGTTCATTCTGTTAGCAGTATATGAACAGTCATCAATTTAAATTTGTCACTAAAAGATTGAGGAAAATCTTTTCATCCCTCCTCTTATTAAAGCCTTTCACAAATAACTTCATAACATTGATAAACCTGTAAGTCTTAACTGCCTCAGTGGAAAGTATCCCAAAACATTGACAGCTGAATCTTTTTTGGCTAAATGAGAGTCTTGTCTATTTTGGTGGAGTGATTGTGACCGTGAGGCTAAGCAAGTTACCTCATTTTTCCAAACTCAACTCATTAATTGCCATGACCTCACTTATGGTGAGAATTATGTTTGATTCTAACCTCATCTTATTACGTGCCATTCTTGAAACAAGTCACCACACACCGAATATCCCAGAATTTACTGGCATTCTTGGCACAGGCACCATCTTTAAAAACCATTACACACCCATAAAAGTGCTGTTTGTCTGGAGATGCCCTGCATGGTTGCTGACATTTATTCTGGACAGGGAGAAAGAGGGAACTTGGCACTTTGCAATGCAGACAGGGTCCTGGAGACCCCGATAGGTGGGGTACTTTAGCAGTGGAGGCAATGACAGCTGAGTCCAAGGTTGCCATCCAGGTTAAGGCACACTCAGACATCTGTAGGAATACATAGCACCTCATGAAGAAAGTCAGTGACCTTCTCCACTCTTTCAGCATTAGTCCAATCATATTTTCTCTGAAGCTTCATGCTCCCACTGTCTCTGATACTGGTCTCAGCTCCCTTCAAGATTCATTCTCTACTTTTCTCACTGTTATCTTTAACATCTTCCCCACTCAGAGCACAGACCCCAAAGCACAACTTACTCAATCAGGATATCTCCCCAGTAATGCCAACTGTATCACCCACATTCATCTTCCTTAATACCTGCATCACCCTCATTCCATGAAGAAAACATCCTGAATTAAGGCAGAAAAAGTTAAGACAAGGAATGTACTGCCTGTCATTTTACTCCTCACCCCTTTAAGGAGAGGATCTTGACTTTGATCACCCACAGCAGGCTCTAGGCAGGTGTTAGAGACTCCCTTTGACTTACCATGCCAGGATCCTCTGAATGAAGTCTATTCCTCTTGATTTGACTGAGGTATAATGACAATCGTGACCGGTTTCCTGGATTTGAGTTTGCACTAAATAGCACAGAATGTAATATGAGCCTGGAATCACTGGGTGAGGGGGAAAACTGTAAAAAGACAAGGCAAAGTAATGCAAGGCAGAAATGCAGTGAACATTTGCTCAGAGTTGGTGAATCTATGAGAAGAAGCAAAGACAATAGTTAAATTTATGAGCTGGCTGTGTGTCCCTGAAAGCACAGTGTCCTTGCTGCAATATTGCAATGATAGTGGCTGATACAGCCATAGATAGTACATTGAAGTACAGAAGTGCCCTTTAAGTTGATCAGAAATATGCCAAGAGGCTTCTTAGAGGTGGCACATGTTGGATGCCAGTGTCCATGGATGTTGTGTGCAAGTGGCCAGTGCCAATAAAGCATGCCCTGAGATGGTAGTGCTCAGAATCCAATGTTGAGTTCATTTGGAGCAAACAGCAAGCTGAACCTTCCAAAAACCCACTCTGGTGTCCATGCTGTGTTTTCCTGATGGCTAGTTTATTTGCAGAGTTTGGTAAGATTGAGACTAGAATATTAATGAGGTAAGTTGTGTTTTTAACAAGTAATAATGATCTCAATCATGCCACCTGAGAAAAACATAAAAGATGCTGCGAGATCATCTCAATATTGAGATGGCTATCGCCAAACATTTGTGGCTGATTTTATAATTAGGACATCTTAAGTCCCAATAAGATCCTGCCTTCAGTTTGTCTTTCATTACCATACCTTTCCAATTTCAGACATCATCCTGGTGAATATATACCTTTCTTGTCTTATAAGACTGCACACACTGCCCAGCCTGATGCATAATTGTTTAAGTTGTATTCCATATTTCTACTTATTAAATCTAAATTGGCTTTGCACTTCTTATGGCCTTAAATTACTCCTTAAATAACATCTCCATATGTGGTTAATTCAGAATTCAAGCTTGCTAATTGTATATCAAGAGAAACCTATTTAGCCTAACTTGTTTTCTCTTTCCATGGACCTTTGTATTTATGTTGCAAATCATCATATGTTGAATTTTTCTAACTAATGTTATCAACGGAATGTAGCTCTTACTTTCTTTTCTTCATTTATTCTCAGGATGAAAGTAATGTTGGCTAGGCCAGCATTTATTACCCATCCTTAATTGCCAGAGGGCAGTTAAGAGTTGACCACATTGCTACATGTCCAGAGTCACATGCTGAGCAAACCAGGAAATGATAGCAGTTTCCTTCCCTAAAGGGTGTGAGTGAACCAGATGGGTTATTCCAACAATTGGTAACAGATTCATCATCATAATTATATTCTTAATTCTAGATTTTTCTTCCCTCATTGAATTCAAATTCCACTATCTGCTGTGGCAGGATTTGAACCCATCCCCAGAGCAATACCTGAGCCTCTAGATTAACAGTACGGTAATAATGCCACTAAATGATTACCTCCCTATCATGGTTGATGGCTGTTTCAATTCAACTTCTCCACATGTCCCTGTAACCCTTGCGGCATACCATCTTATGGTTTCAGGCTGACTAAGTCTCTTGTTCTGAGGTTATCCTTCTGTTTTTGGTTTTCTTTCCTGCATGCCAACCTATAAACATCATTGCTTATTAGTCCTTGCCTGCCATTACATCCTGTACATGATCAGAAGCGATTTGAACTGTAATTAGCTTGCCAATACATGAACAGTACATAAGCAATCTCAGATTGTTTAGGTCACGTGTGTCTAGTTCTTGGTTGTCTTTGTTTAAGTATAATGGCCACCCTGGTAATACTACTTCCTACTATCTCCTCACTTCTGGCTTGAAATGTCAATAATAATCCAACCTTAGTTTACTAACTTCAAATATCTCTAACAAAATAATGTGGCACTAGAGAAGCAATTACATAATTTGTTTGAGAGTATATAGTTTCACCCCCTTTGTGATGTAATATTGTTCCAAATGTCCCAACTGATACATCTAAGCATTCTGGACAGTTATGTAGCTCCACATAACTGTTGATGTCTGGAGCAAGTTAACTAAAATTACTTTCAAAAGATCATGTTGTTTTCTTTTACTCTTCAAAGGAGCTTAAGGTCGCATGAGCAAAACTCATCACTTCTCAATATATGTTAGTTCTGAGATTACAAAGAATCATTACAAGGTAATGCAAATCAAAACTCAAACTAGCCATATGAAAACTAATAGTCATATAACTAAACCAGTTTAAAACATGGCTGTGTCCTTGAGTAAAGGTTATCTTTTTAACCTCATAGCATTATTAAATTTGTTATTATGAGTATACATTAGTTTGGGCCATAAAAAAGCATCCAAAAATCCTAAACTAATACTTTACTTTTGACATGAGCCCTATGGCTATTCTTTCTCATATCAAGTGTTCTAATTCTAAACATCATCAAAGAGAACATAATTTAATTCTTCGCTTTAATTAGGTCAAAATTATTGAAATATAAAACTGAATCGTACACACTTAACCTCTCCTTATCAAAATGTTTTACCCACACAGTCACATGCAGGCTATAAAAATGAAAAAAAATTGGCATGGCCTGGTGGCTCAGTGGGTAGCACTGCTGCCTCACAGCACCAGGGTCCCAGGTTTGACTCCAGCCTTGGGTGATAGTCTGTGTGGAGTTTGCACTTTCTCCCTGTGTCTGTGTGGGCTTCCTCCCACAGTCTAGAGCTGTGCAGGTCAGGTGAATTGGCCTTGCTAAATTGCCCATAGTGTTAGCTATGTTAGTCAGAGGGAAATGGATCTGGGTGGGTTACTCTTTGGAAGGTTGGTGTGGACTTGTTGGGCTGAAGGGCCTGTTTCCACACTGTAGGGAATGTAATCTGATCTGATCGATGAGTCATTGTAAAAAAAATTTAGCACATTCTTTATTTTAATGCATGCCTAATTTTTTTTGGTTGAGTTAATACTTTGGCAGTAGCCATCAACTGGATACTATAAGGTATTATGACTCCAGCTGATCTTATTACTGGACATGTCAGAGCTCAGACTGAACTCTGGCTTGCGGGATCATAGATAGTTTATTTTGGTTGAAATGAGGTGAACTCTCAGTGAAAGAGTGCTTGAAACGTTAAAGATTTACTTTTAACAATAAAATAAAAGTTTATTTTGAAAGAAAATAACTGAAGATAGAATAGAATAAGCTAAATATTTTACTTCTAACACAAATTTAAAGATTTTAAAACATACAGTATCAAATATAACCCCATCAATCCAAAAAAGCTCTCCTCAACAAATCCCAAAAGCATCCAATGTACAGTTCTTTACCAGAGGACAAAAATGACATTCTCTAACACTTTGTCAAGTTTAACTTAACTTGTAACTTTGACCCCTAGTCAGGAAAACCTGACCACTCTTCCTGGATCTTTCAGTTTAAAGGTTCGAAACTTCAAATCACCTCCTCAGGGTTTTATTCAAATGCTTCTGGACTGAAACTATTGTAATTACTAAACTCCTTATTTTAAGGTAATCTATTATCTATCTTCTCCCTTTCTCAGGAGTAATGCTTAATATGTTTGTCTTCATCCAAGGACTTAGACCATAAGACATTAGAGCAGAAATTAGGTGATTCAGCCCATTGAATCTGCTCTGTCATTCAATCATGGCTGATACATTTCTCATCCCAATTCTCTTGCATTCTCTCCATAACCCTTGATCCCTTTGATAATCAAGAATCTATCTATCGCAGTCTTAAATATACTCAATGACCTTGCCTCCACACCCTTCTGTGACAATGAATTCCATAGATTCCCCACTCTCTGGCTGGAGACGTTTCTCCTTATCTCCGTTCTAAAAGGTCTTCCCTTTACTCTGAGGCTATGCCCTTGGGTGCTGGTCTCTCCTACCAATGGAAACATCTTCGTAATATCTAACTCTATCCAGGCCTTTCAGTATTCTGTGTGCTTCAATTAAATGCTCCCTCATCCTTCTAAACTCCATTGAGCATAAACCCAGACTCCTCAAATGTTCCTTATATTAAGCTTTTTATTCCTGGGACCATTCTTGTGAACCTCCTCTGAACACGCTCCAGGGCCAGTACATCCCTCCTGAGATATGGAGCCCAAAACTGCACACAATACTTCAAATGTGGTTTGACTAGAGCCTTATAGAGCTTCAGAAGTACATCTCTGCTTTGATATTCAAGTCCTCTCAAAATAAATGCCATAGTTTCATTTGCCTTCCTACTACTGACTCAACCTGCAAGTTTACCTTGAGAATCCTGGACTAGAACACTGCATTTCAGACTTTTGAATTTTTCTCCCCATTTAGAAAACAGTCCATGCCTCTATTCTTCCTACCAAAGTGCATGACCTCACACTTTTCCACATTGTGCTCCATCTACTACTTCTTTGCCCAGTCTCCTCGCCTCCTCAATGCTACCTTCCCTCTACCTATCTTTGTATCATCTGCAAACTTAGCCAGAATGCCCTCAATTCCTTCATCTAAATCATTAAAGTATAAAGTGAAAAGTTGTGGTCCCAACACTGAGCCGTGCAGAAAACCACTTGTCACCAGCTGCCACCCTGAGAAGGACCCTTTTATTCCCACTCTGTGCTTTCTACCAGACAGCCAAGCTTCTATCCATACTAGCACCTTGCCTCTAATTCCACAGGCCCTTATCTTACTCAGTAGTCTCATGTGCGGCACCTTGTAAAAGGCCTTCT
Source organism: Chiloscyllium punctatum (assembly GCF_047496795.1). Lineage (NCBI taxonomy): Eukaryota > Metazoa > Chordata > Chondrichthyes > Orectolobiformes > Hemiscylliidae > Chiloscyllium > Chiloscyllium punctatum. Next base: position 75,349,359 of record NC_092746.1, read on the forward strand.
TAAAGTCCAGGTAGATAACATCCATTGGCTCTCCTTGATCTAATCTACTTGTTACTTCCTCAAAGAACTCTAGCAGATTTGTCAGGCATGACTCCCCCTTGATGAAACCATGCTGAGTTTGCCCTATGTTACCATACAATTCCAAGTATTCAGAAAACTCATCCTTTACAATGGATTTCAGGATTTTACCCATGACAGAGGTTAGGCTCATTGGTTTGTAATTTTCTGCCATTTGTCTTACTCCCTTTTTACACACGGGTGTCCCATGAGTGATTTTCCAATTCGCTGGGACCTTTCCTGATTCTAGTGATTCCTGAAAGATCACCACGAACTGCTCCACTATCTATTCAGCTATCTCCCTTAGAAGTCTGGGATGTGGTCCATCTGGTCCAGGTTATTTATCCACCTTCAGGCCGTTCAGTTTTTCTAGCACCTTCTCCTTGATGATGGCCATCATACTCAACTCTGCCCCTCACTCTCTTGAATTTTTGGGATATTACTCATGCCTTCCACTGTGAAGACTGACGCAAAATAATTATTCAGTTTCTCAGTAATTTCCTTGTTCCCCACTACTCTCTCTCTGGCAGCATTTTCCAGCAGCTCAATGTCCACTTTTGTCTCTCCTTCACCTTTTATATATCTAAAGAAACTCTTACAGTCTTCCTTTATATTACTGGCTAATCTTCTCCCTCCTTTTTTTTTCGTTGCCCTTTGTTGGCCTTTGTAAACTTCCCAATCCTCTGGTCTCCCACTGTCCTTCACCACATTATGTGTTTTCTCTTTTGATTTTATGCTGTCCCTGACTTCCCGAGTCAGCCATGGTTGCCTCATCCTCCCTGTACCATGCTTCCTTTTCCTCAGGATGAATTATTGCTGTGTCTCCTGAATTACTCCCAGAAACTGCTGCCATTGCTGTTTCATTGTCTTTCCTGCTATTCTCCTCCCCCAGTCTGTTCTATCCAATTCCTCCCTCATCCTCTGTAGTTGCCTTCATTCATCTGTAATATAGTTGCCTCTGATTCTATCTTTTCCCTCTAAAATTGCAGAGTAAATTCAACCATATTATGTTCATTGCCTCCCAAGGGTTCTTTCACCTTTAGCTCCCTTATCAACTCTGCCTCATTGCACATCACTAAATCCAGAATTGCCTGTTCCTTAGTAGGCTCTACCATAAGCTGCTTCAAAAAGCCATCTCAGAGACATTCCATAAATTCTTTTCCTTACAATTCACTACCAGCCTGATTTTTGCAGTTCCCCTGCATATTGAAATCACCTATGATCACTGTAGCTTTGCCTTTCCTACAAATCTTTTCCATCTCCTGGTGTATCTTGCACCCCAGCTCCTGACTACTGTTTGGAGGCCTTTACATAACTCCAAATATTTTTTTTTTTAACCTTTGTAGTTCCTCAATTCTGCCCACACAGATTCTACACCACCTGACCCTACTTCATTTCTTACTATTGATTTAATTTCATTTCTCACTAAAGCAGACTTCTGCAGAACTGCCCAAAATGGAAAGTAATAGAAAAGCTTTATTTAAAACTGCCGGTGTTTCCCCTGACCTTAAAAACAAAGTTCAGAATTTTTAATAGAAACCCTGATACATAATTGCTTGGTCATAAGATTTCCTAATGTACACAAAAAAACCCATTAATTCTGAACGTTACCTCTCTATCAACTTATCTTACAAGAAATCACCATGGCTACAAAGGTGCATACAAGTTTATTGCAATATCCCTCTCTCACAGACCCCATATGTCACTAATCTAACAAATCTTAAACATAAATAATACCTATATATATAAATCACATACCTGACATTACAAGGGATTTCTCTGTAGATGCAATGATCTTTAGAGTTGATCTTTAGATTTTCTCACATAAACTGGAATCTCAATCAGGCAGAGTACTTTGGCTGCCTGATCATTTGAAGCTGATTTTCTTAGCTGACGACTGGATGATGTGACGAATTCTGATGGTTCTCCCCTCTCTTCTTTCCTTCTGTGTCAAATAACCAGCAGTTCCTGAAACCAGTTTTGGTCAGCAGATTGCAAAGTGAATTGCAAAGTCCCACACATTCTGGCTGGAAGGGAGGAGCCATGATGATACAATAGCAAATTAAAGCAGACCACTGACTTTTGATTGCCAAACCATTTAAGATTTGATCTTCCCATTTGTCCTTTATAAAACATGAAGATAAATTGGTTACAAACCCCATTGTCCATAAGTTTTGGTCCATCTGTAAAAAATGAAATGTGAGAACTTCACAAGTGACAGTGATTATTCATATTTTAATTAAGTATTCACATTAATTGAAGTTTCAGATGTCATATGATGTATTACCATTCATCTTGAAACAGTATTGTGTCAATTTTAAAATTACAGCTTTAAAATTTGTAATATCTTCATATCTGTGCTAAGATGGTACAATTCCTTTGGAACGCTTGTAAAATTTCCTGTGATCTACATTCACCATTTTTCTCTTCATCAATCTAATCAATAATTTCTTCAAAAAAAAAATCTTTAATTATAAAACATGACTTGCCTTTAACTTTGATGGATGTCTTAGGTTTATCATATCTTTCTAAATGCTCATTAATTTAGTTTGAATTATGGATTTTAAAAGTTTGTCCAAAAGTGAGGTTGGACTAGTAGATTCACTCTTATTTAGCCTTTGCTCCCTTTTTGAGTTTTTGTGTCTCACAATTTTTTTTAACCCTGAAAAAGAGATTGAATTCAGACTTACTGGGAAAAAAAACAATAAGGATGTTCTGATCTGTAAAAGGCTATTCAAGGCATGGACCTTACTTGAACCAGAGTCTATCTGGCCCGACTGTCATCACAAGGTAATCTTTCAAATAAAGTGCTTCTTCCTTCCCTTGTCCCTCCCCTGAGAAATGCTAATCGGGAATTCTGCTTTGATAACTGAGAACTCTCTTTCAACAAATATCACATATTATTCATGCTTCTTGGTCATTTGTCAAATAAATTTGCAATCATTACATTGATTGCCAAGCAAAAAATAAAAGCAAGAGGTCTAATTCAATGGGGCCATCTATGCATAGCCTGCATCTATACCTGCATAGCCTGAAAAAGACATCTGACATCATAGTGGTTCAGGTATTGTAGAAGTGAATCTGACAGCCACCAAAGACAGGAGTAGCCTCCTTCAATATGTAACAAGAGACCAAACTCATATTTTTGGGTCCAAACCAGAAACTGGTTTGTCTTGAATGCAGCAGACATATACCAGTCTACGAGTGACTGAACTAATGACTTTAGTGCTTCATATTCAACATGCAATGATCAGTGATCACAGCCCCATTTAGATGCAATTTAACTTATAGGCTTTTGATCCTAAAAGTTATCTCCTTGAGGCCTGCCATCACATGAACATGATTGGTTGGTTCCAGAATACCACATGATCTTGCTATTTGAAATATTTTGCTGTTATATATTTATACTACACAAAGTTACATTAGACTTAATAACTTAATGGATGGAAAACAAAGCAATGGCTTCTAAATGATGCAGTCATGATTCTAAAATAGAATTAAAATAAAGAGTATGAAAGTAAAACTGCATTTATATATCACTTTTCATTACCAGCTAAATCTCAAAGCACTTTGTTTTATAATTTGTTCATGGAATATGGGCCTTGCCATTATTATAGAATCACAGAATCCCTACAGTGTGGAAATAGGCCATTCAGCCCATCCCAACCCTCCAAGCAGCATCCACTCCAGACCCACATCTACCCTATCCATGTAACCCTGCATTTTCCATAGCTAATCCATCTATTCTGTGCATCCCTGAACATTATGGACAATTTATCATGGTCAATCCATCTAACCTGCACACTTTTGGATGTTGGGAGGAACCTGGAGCACCCAGAGGAAACCCACGCAGACATGGGGAGAGTGTGCAAATTCCAAGCAGTTAGTTGCCTGAGGATGGAATCGAAACCCAATCCCTGACACTGTGAGGCAGCAGTGCTAATCACTGTGCTATCATGTCACCCTACTGGCACTAGGCCAGAATATATTCCTCATCCCTAATTGGCCAGAGGGTCATTGAGAATCAATGACATTGCTGTGAGGGTCCAATCACATGTAAGCCAGACCAGCAAGAATAACACCTCTGAGTGCTGTAGGATCTTCTTCATCTATCCAAACAGGCACCTAAGGCCTCAGCTCAACCGAGAGACACACAAGAGACTGAACTCCCAACAGTAAAATGCTCCCTCAGTATCACACCGGAACCTTGATTTTGATACTGGAATGAGACTTGAACCCAGAGCTTTGTAATTTAGAGACAAACATGCTATCATTCAAAACGTGCTTGACACACAATGACGTCTCAGTGTTGTCTGATATCGCATATGCTGGAATCTAAATGGCACAGCAATTGATTTTCCCTACAACCTTCACTCATACCAGCATGGCATAATTGTTATGGTATATATATAAGATTTTTAATCTTCATTCTGTTCTGTGTAGATATTCCTTTACAGCTGCTCTTTGAGCTACATTTTTAATAATAATAGGTAAGAGGCTGATATATGGAACTAATTTACTATGTGCGGATCTTCAGGGATAGTGCATTTTCTAGAATCATATCTTGCAGGCAAGTAGTAATCTGCTACTTGGCAGGTTACACACCAGTTGCCTTTGTATGTTCCTTAATGCTTTCAGCCCAAGAAAATGCTTTATACTGCATAGACAGAGATCAAATATGCGCTTCAGCCAATGTCGTTGACTTTTTAAAAGATAACCTGTTTAACATTCAGTGATTTTTTTTTTACAGTTAGTTATTTTTGGCAAGCACCAAACAGTTCCACTTTGCATTTTAAAATTTGCAGTAACTCAGAGTTCTCAGCCTTAAATTTTGCCTTTGTGTTCATTAACTCAACCTTTCCCTCCAACATCCACCCTTCAGGTACTGCAGCACATTCTCATGCTCTGAACTCTCTTTAAATTGCTATTTATCTCCTGGTGTTCAATTTCATTAGATCCTTAACAATGGTAATGGAAGGGTTAGATCATCAGCAGTGTCTTAATCGAACTTGACGCAGGATCTTCAGAGGTGAAGACAACAACCTAAGATCAATGTCTTATTTGGATAAACTTGCAGAACATTTTATGTGTAGCTTTCTTTCTCTGTAGCAGTGATTTTTCAGTGTTTTTTTTAAACTTCGATTTTGAATCTGATTCCCTTTCATTTGGTTTAATTTTGAAAGAAGACTGAAGATTTTCAAGTAATTTTCATTAGAATGCATCTATCCAATGCAGCAGTTCACAAAAATTTGAAGAATTTGTGGCAAATATCTTTTAAAAAATGAAGGTGATTTGTTAACCCAAGTAGAAAAAAAGTAACAAGAAAATTATATGGACAAAACTCTGACAATTAATGGAAAAATGTGAGACTTAATCCTCAATAAGTAAACGCCAAAGGAGAAAAGTCAACGAAAGCCTCCATATTCAGAGAATTGCATAAGACTCAAACAAAACAGAAAAATATTGTCAGGAGGGTTGAAGCAAAAACTATGGTGCTGAACATAGGGCAATTGAGTACCAACTAAAATGTGGAATCAGTGTGCAGCATGTAGATGCATATGGACAAGAGGACTGAGTATCCCTTGAGATCCATAAGACTCCACTTTAACATGCTGGATAAAATAGGCTTCAATGTCATGAGAAGGCCAAGTTGGGAGTAGATCTTACTAAAGTAACAGGCTCTACTCTATCTGAGCAGGAGGCTGTAACAATTGCCAGTGAGTAGACTGGTTGGGATCACAGAATCCAGTGATCACAGTGACCACAGGATCACAATGCAGAGGGAGGCCATTATGCCCAATGAGTCCACATCAACCATCTGAAGAGCATTCCACCCACCCTGAAACCCTGCATTTCCCCTGGCTAATACACCCCGTCTGCATCCATGGACAATAGAGGCAAGTTAGCAAGGCCAAACCACCTACCCTGCACATCTTTGAAGTGTGGGAGGAAACCAGAGCACCCAGAGGAAACCCACACAGTCATGGGGAGAATGTCCATAAAAACAGTTGCCCAAGGGTGGAATTGAACTTGGATCCCTGGTGCTATAAGGAAACAGTGCTAACCACTGAGACACTCTATCATACCATGGTTGTGATATTGAGGTTGGTTTATCCTGGCAGAATAATGAGAATCCCTCCAACCGCATATTCGGACTTGGGCACACTGGAGACACATGAGACAATGGTATCCTGACAATCTGAATTGATAATTAATGTGTTTCCTTTTGTTTTCCACTGCCAGCGTTGGATATTATCATCCTGAGCCAAGGTCATAGCCCATTGTTTGCAGCAATGACTCCAATTCTAAGGGTATGACAATAATGCCAAAAGCACTTCAACACTTAACTGCAGCTGAGGAGGCTGTAATAGCTGAGGCTCCTGTTAGTGGTTCAGACTGATCCAAGTCCCCAGCCCCAAATACAAGCAACTGAATTGAAATGCAAATATAGACAGGGGAGATTACCCTGGTTCATCTCTGTGCTGCAACGTAGCTCTTTCACTGGGTTATGGAGATGTCACACTGGTATCATTAGCCATGTTCTGAGGGAATAGCCTCAAATCAAACCTTATACTTGGGCAGAGGTCTTAAGTAGCCCTTGGAGCTTAGTGATGCATGAAATGTAGGAGACATGAGCTCTCCTCGGAAAATGAGCACAGACCTACATAAAAGGTTTCCTTCAGTCACAGGCTTGTTGTATGTTAAGGGAGTGACACCGCTTGGGATTCACATGTGAATCTAGCTGTTCCCATGAAACTCTAAAGATTGCAAAAATGGAGGCAATGCCTTCCGTACTTGTTGGAATCATGCAAAGCCTCTGAGCTCATCTGTTTTAGTGGCATGGTCATCAGTATCAATTGGAATTGAATTAATTTGTAGGCTGGTCTGAACAAGACAGTGATCTGTGTCTTTATGGCACAGCCTGGTATACACCAAACATATGCCTATGGACCCCTGGAATGACCTGCTGGTGTTGAAAATCATTGCTAGAGTTACCTTGAGGGCAATTCCCTCTAAAGGCGCAGGTCTAGTTGAAGCAGCATCCCCTGGTCAATGACTACTTCCCAAGAAAAGTTAAGCAGTTTCTGTTTGAACACCCTTAGATGTTTGAAGGTAATTGGTATGCATTCTCAATACTTACTTATCAACAAAGATAATTATCTCTTTCATTCTGACCAACAACTCAACCGGATCTGATCTTACAGCCAATGTCCTTGTTTAGCCATGGCCCCCCTCTCACCTATCTTCCACCTTTAGAGTTGGGGCCATCAATTTACTGGTTAAAAATCTGTCTGTCTCCACATCTACTGTCAAGTCCCCTGAGAAGCTTGTATTTTTCAAAAAGTCACCTTTCATTATTCTAATCTCCAGTTAGTACAGGCCTAATTTACTCAGTGTCTCCTTAACAGGTCCTCCATACCTGGGGTCAATTTAGTGAATGTTCTCTGGACTGCCTCCAATGCAAATATATCTATCCTTAGATTAATATGGTTTAACTAGTGCCTTGTGTAGTCTTAGCAAGACTTCCCTGTTTTTTTCACCATTCCTGCTTTGGCAGATGAAACATGTAATATGCGAATGTGAATTTGTCCATTTTTACAGAAAGAATAGAAAAGCAGTATTGTTTTTAAATAGGCACGATGTGGAGATGCCAGAGTTGGACTGGGGTAGACAAGGTCAAACATCTGATGGCACCAGATTATAGTCCGACAGGTTTATTCGAAATTGCTATCTTTCGGAGCTCAGCTCCTTCCTCAGGCATTTGACACAGTATTTACAAGCAAATTGTTATCAACTTTAAAACTAGCTGCCCTTGTTGAATTCTTTAATCAGTTAGGAGGTAGATTGCTGATTAAAATGCAAGATCCAGATTCCTTTCAAGTCTTTGTCCCTCGATAATTAAAGATTTCATCAATGTACGAGAGGCAATATTTAAATGAGAGGCATTGCAGTGTCCTAACACATGAATTATATAAAGGCAGTATGTTAGTGCAGCAAATGAGGGGGAAGGCAAGTGGAATGTTGTATGTTGGATGGGAATGGAATATAAAAATACAGGACTTTGGTGAGATGACTTCTGGGGTTCTGTATGCAGTTTTGATCTCCATATCTGAAAAATGTATACACACATTTAAACTTTGAAGAAGATTTAAAAGCTCACTCTTTCCTAGAATAAGGGCTTGTGTTATGAAAGTTTTAAGGCCTGGTTACACTTATATTCATTGGAGACTTGACAAATGAGATTTTAGAAATGATTATAAGAAGCATGTAAGATCTTGATATGACTGTGAAGGGGACTACTGGAAGGAGGTTTGCTCTACTAAGGGGGACTAACACAAGGAAACATAGATTAAAAATAAGAGGACACACACACACACAGACACTCTCTCTCTCTCTCTCTCTCTCTCTTAGATGAGGAGTTTTAATCTCTCAAATGTCATTTAAGAGTGAAATTCTCTTCTCCAGAATGTAATGGTCTTTATGTTTACTCAGAGCTGAGATAGATTTTTGATGGATAAGGGAGTCAAGGATTATGAGGTGCAGACAGAAAAGTGGAGCTTAAACCTTAATCAGATCAGCCATGATCTTATTACAGCTGGAGCAGACTTGAAGGGTCAAATGTTCTTCTCCAGCTCCTACATTCTGTTTTGTATGAGATGCTTGCTCATCAGAAATGTCTCCTGAAACATCTAACCGATTTCATTCTTCAGAGTTAACACTGATACTTAGAGGCAGAATAAACCTCAATAGCTAGGGGTCAGTGCATGCTATGAAATGCATTTGTCTGCCCAGCATGCATACCATCATTGTGACCTCTATGTGGACATCTTTTTTATTTTTTGAAAAGATATTTTTCTTCTTGCATTTGTGATGTGTCATTCTTTGGGCACACGTGTTGACTTGTTAGCTAATTTTGATGTGAAAAAAACTCTTTCCATATATTCAACTGGTTTAGTTTTGGCCTTGTTAAAACAAAACAAGAACTTGATGCACAAACTCATGGAAAAGAAAGACTTTGTGCCATTATACATTTCATCCTTTTGGCTGGGGACCTTTGGATTGCTTCTGAAAGCTCAATGTTTTCACTGATATGTTGTTGGTGTTGTGATATGCAACAATCTGAAGGTAAACATACTTTACAGGCGCAAAGGTCCTCTAGCTTTGCACATTGTGGTACTTTATCAAATGCCTTTTGGAAGACCATTTACACCACATCACTGGTATCACCCTCATCAACCTTGTCTTTCACCTAACCATAACACTCAAGTAAGTTTGTTATGTAGTCATAGAGAGGTACAGCATGGAAACTGACCCTTTAGTCCAACTTGGCCATGCTGACCAGATATCCTAACTTAATCTAGTCCCATTTGACCCATATCCCTCTAAACCCTTCCTATTCATGCACTCATCCAGATGCTTTTTAAATGTTGTAATTTTACCAGCCTCCACCACTTTCTCTAGCAACTCATTCTTTACACACATCAACCTCTGCATGAAAAAGTTGCCCCTTAGGTTGCTTTTATATCTTTCTCCTCTTGCAGTAAACCTATGCCCTTTAGTTCTGGACTCCTCCACCCCAAGGAAAAGACCTTGACTATTCACCCTATCCGTGCCCCTCATAATTTTTGAAAAGCCTTTAAAGTCACCCCTCAGCCTCTGATGCACCAGAGAAAATAGTCCCAGTTTATGCAGCCTCTCCCTACAGCATGACTTGCCTTTCCAGAATGTAGCACTAATTTAAGATATCTCGTTTAAACTGCATCTGCCACTCCATCACCCATTGGCCCATCTGATAAAGATCCCATTGTACTCTAAGGTAACCTTCTTTGCTGTCCAATACACCTCCAATTTTGGTGTCATCTGCAAACTTACTAACCATACCCCCTTTTTTCACATCCAAATCATTTATATAAATGATGACAAGTAGTGGACTCAGCACCAACCCTTGTGGCGCACTGCTGGCCACACGCCTCCAGTCTGAAAAGCCCAATCCAATGGTGGCACTACATTAGCGAACCTCCAGTCTTCTGACATCTCACCTTTGGCTATCAACGATGTCAATATCTCAGCAAGGGATCCAGCAATCACTTCTTAATTTTGCCCTCAATAAGTCTATGTTGCATTTGCCTGCATTTTCCTGTCATTATTAATTTTGACCTCCATATATTTTCTAAAAGCCAGTTTACAGCACCAATTCAAACACCACTAATTTGATTGATTCCCATGTAACTACTGGGATTAGCATTGCAACATTTTTTGAAAAATTAACAAGCAATTTTCCAACCTTCTGGCATTATCCTTGTGTCTACGGAAGATTGGAAGATTATGATCCGTATTTCCACAATTTTCATCCCTTTCTCCAGCATCTCTCCCTCAATGTCAGCAAAACTAAAGAACTGATCATTAACTTCAGGAAGCAAGGAGGAGGGCACACCTCTATCCAAATCAATGGAACTGAGGTGGAGATCATTGCCAGCGTCAAGTTCCTAGGGTTAGCAATCACCAACAATTTGTCCTGGGACACCCAAGTGTCCTAATGTAGAGCTTATGTTTGAAATGTCAACTTTCCTGCTCCTCAGGGATGCTGCCTGACTGGCTGTGCTTTTCCAGTACCATACTTTTTGACTCTGGAACACCCACACTAGTGTGACAGTCAAGAAGATACAACAGTGCCTCTTCTTCCTCAGAAGGCTAAGGAAATTTCCTATGTCCATAAGGACTCTTACCAACTTTATAGATGCACCATAGAAAACATTCTATCTGAGTGCGTCACAGCTTGGTACGGCAACTGCTCTGCCCAGAATCGTAAGAAACGACTGAGCCCAGACCATCACACAAACCACCCTTTCATCCACTGACTCCGTCTACATTTCTCCCTACTTTGGAAAGGCAGCCAACATCATCAAAGACCCCTCCCACCCAATTATAATCACTTTCAACTCTCTTCCATCAGGCAGTAAATATAAAAGCCTAAATGCATGTGCCAACCAATTCAAGAACAGCTTCTTCCCTGTTGTTATTAGACCTCTCAAATTTCAAATCTAATGTTGACCTTGCTTTTTGTTCACCTTCTTTGCAGCTGTACTTTTGAATTCCTTGTGCTGTTCAATCATCTTATGATCTTTGTATATTGTGATCTGCCTGTACTGTATGTAAAACAAAACTTTTCACTGTACTTAGGGACATGTGGCAATAATAAATCAAATCAAATCAGTACCCTTGGTTGTATCCAATCCTCATGCTTTATGCATTTTCAGTTATAGAAAGCCGATCCAAAATCTCATCTTTATCAATGAACTACCTCCTCTTTTACCATTACCTGGATAATTTCTGTTCTACTTCAGTAGATATAGTTGTGAAAGCCTTTGTATGAATATTTCTTGACCTCGAAAAATATCTAATTCACAAGTTGTTTTTATACTGCTTTGTTTGACTGACATACCTGTTAGTTTGTAATATATTTGTTTGATATGGTTTTTATATGACTGTTCAAATACTATCACAAGATCAAGAGGTGAGAAGTAGATAAAGTTTAGTATCTTTGATAATATGAGGAGCTGTTTTTGAGTGACATTTTTTGGAATTGTAAATTGAACAGTTTTTTTAGCAGTATTTTTCAAAGCCTCTTTACTTATTGTATTAGTTTCATGAACATTTCAAAGACTTGCCAGATTTGCCAAAGGCTCATTGGATCTGTACGTAGTGGATATGAGGAGAGTGGATATGGAACATAGGAGCAGGAGTGGGTCATCCAGCCCACTGAATCTGCTCTACTATTTAATATGATCATGGTCAATCATCGTCGTCAATGTTTTTTTTTCCTGCGCTTCTCCATAATCCTTGATGTCATTTAGAAATCTGTAAATTCTACTTCAACTATACTTAATGTCTGAGCTTCCACAGCCATCTGTGGAAGCGAATTTCAAATATTCATAACCTTGTGAGTTAAAAAAAAACTCAACTTGGACCCAATTGGCTTGGTCCTTAGTTGAAAATTGTCTCCCTTTTGATTCTAAGTTCACCAAAATGGAGAAACATTTCACTTACATTTATCCTGTCTATGCTTTGAAGTCATTTGTAGGTTTCAAGGAGATTATTATCTTTATTTGAAACTCTACAGGGTACAGGTATTTCCATAATCTAACTTCAGTCCTGCTGTCCCGGAAACAGGGATGAATCTATGTGTTTATAAATTGGGATTAAAGCACTTTTAGGGGTAGTTATGTTGGTTGAAGCTCAATGAGCCAAAGGGCCTTTTCTGCACTGGATGAATCTGTAAATCTGGTGAACATTCATTGCCTTTGGGAATAATATCCTCCCTAAAGTAAAGGGACCAAAACTGCACCTAATACTCCAGTCTAGTAAGGTACTGAAGAACTGAAGCAGGACTTCTCTACACCTGTAGTAAAATATCTTTGCTATAAAGGTTAACATGCCATTAGCCTTCCTAATTGCCTGTATACCTCCAGTAACGTATTAACAAGAACACCCACGTTCCTTTGCACATCCACAATTTCTAACTTCTTATGGTTTACAAAATACTTTTGCACATTTATTTCTCATGTCAAAGTGTGTCACTTCACATTATATTCTACATTATATTCTATCTGCCTTATTCTTTCCCAAACAGGAAGTCTGTCCAAATCTTCTTGAAGCTGCTTTACATGTTCCTCAGAGCACAAATTCCCACCTTACTTTGTGTCATCCATAAACATCAGAATGTTACATTTGTTTTCCACATTCAAATCATTGCCATATCTTGTGAATATCTGGGACTCATGTCCTGATCCTTGTGGTAAACCACTGTTTACAGCCTGTTGAAACAATGGTGCCTTGTTTCTTTGTACTCTGTTTTCTGCCTGTTAGTCAATCCTTAATCTGTGCTAATATATTACCTCCTATTCCCAGACTTTAATTTTATTAACCAACAAACTCCACTGGAAGTCACTGAAAGCCAACTACAGCAAACTTTGTTTTAACTGGCATCTTATGAACCAGTCTTGAAAATCGGCTGAAATTATATCCCTGAAATAATGTAAATCTACTGTATTGTTGCGGTCCCTGCAATGTAGGAATAATCAGTTAAGGATGCCAGTCAGAAGGCTCTCTGCAGGTAAGTTTTATTTAAGGAAAAGTTGCATTATTATTTAAGTGATTTGTGCTGTCAATAAATTATGACAGTGACGTGTATACCTTTTGCATTGTGTTACTTAGTGTGTGTTTTTACATCCATTATGTGGGCTTTTTGGTTATCCGGAATTTTTAAATTATAATTCATTCATCGGATGAGGGAGGTACCTAGGCTGACATTTATTGTCTATCCCTAATTTCCCAGAGGGCAGTTAAGAGTCAACCACATTACTGTGGGTCTGGATTCACATGTAGGCCAGAGGAAGTATGGGTGGCTGTATCCTTCCCTAAAAGATGTCAATGAACCAGATTGGTTTTTCCAACAGTTGAGTCACGGCCATGATTGAACTCTTAATTTCCAGAGATCCACCCTCTGCCATGACAGGATTCAAACCTGTGTTCCCAGAACATTGCCCATGTCTCTGGATTAGCAGCTTAGTGATATCACCAGGTCATAGCCTCCCCTGTTTGACCAACCAGTGAACTCCTGGTCACATCGGTGCCAGTTAATAAAACATTTGCTGTATTCTATACCGACAAGCATCACTTTTATTGATTCTGTGAGTAACATACTAAAAACACTCAGTAGTTAACCAAACATGATTTCCAATTCACAAATAGTGGGCGGCACGGTGGCACAGTGGTTAGCACTGCTGCCTCACAGCGCCAGAGACCCGGGTTCAATTCCCGCCTCAGGCGACTGACTGTGTGGAGTTTGCACATTCTCCCCGTGTCTGCGTGGGTTTCCTCCGGGTGCTCTGGTTTCCTCCCACAGTCCAAAGATGTGCAGGTCAGGTGAATTGGCCATGCTAAATTGCCCGTAGCGTTAGGTAAGGGGTAGATGTAGGGGTTTGGGTGGGTTGCGCTTCGGCGGGGCGGTGTGGACTTGTTGGGCCGAAGGGCCTGTTTCCACACTGTAAGTAATCTAATCTAATCTAAAATCCATGCTGACCATGCCCAATCAAATAATTATTCGCCAAAAGTCCATTAATCACATTCTTTATAAGAGGTTATAGAATTTTTGCAAAGCTAGCACCTCATTTCAAGGTTTCTTGCATTTCATTCCCCTCCCGCCCCCACCCTTTTTAAACAGTGAGGTGACAGTTTGGCTTTGCAATCTCCAGAAACCAATCTGGAATCTCTAGAATTTTGGAAAATGATAACCAAATCCCCATAGCTACCTCTTTCAACAATCTTAGAATATTAGAATATTAAGTCTTGGGGACTTATACACCTTCAGTTCCATTAATTTCTCCTAATATAATCTTTTTAGCAAAATTAGTTCCCTTTAATTCCTCATTTTCCTTCATCCCTTGGATCTCGAATTCTGAGAGATTTCTTGTATCTTGTTCTGTGAAGATAAGCAAAAGCTAATTACTTTGCATCTCCCCTATTTCTAATTGAGTGCATGGAGGAGAATGGCAGAAATGGGAAACATGAAAAGAGCAGAGGGACCATGGAACATGCATGAAGCGGCATGAAAGATAGATGGTGGTGAATCAGGATGAGCTGATGGCTTGAGATTCTGACAGACATGATTACACCCGGGTTGGTGTCCAAGTGAGTGAAAGTGGATCTTCTAGCCCACTGGCCTCCTCATTTTCCTGGCTCTGTAGGTGCCTCAACTTGCCCTGAGAGTTGGCAAGCTTGATTCAATCCAATTCCTGTTTCCACTGATCAAAAATATGGCAGACACCGAGCCTCCTAAATGGAGATGGATGTTCATGAACCTGAAACTTTCCTAACTCATGCTCCACATTTACTTCTCAAAACTTAACCTCAGAAATTCAGAAATAGGTGACGAGGATAGTTGCATTGACGGTGGAGTTTTATTTTGAGGAGGTTATACTGAAGTTGTAATAGAGATGTCGTGTTGCTTGAGGAAAAAAAAAGTCATTAATAATGCCAATTAGCATGTTGGGATGGTATCAAGAAAGAATGTTGGTTTTGTGGAAGAGACAAGAACAATTAGAAATAGGAGCAAGAATAGCAGCCTTTTGAGTCTGCTCCACCATTAATGTAGCATTGGGTTTTAATGATGTTGATTAGAGTACATTAGAAAAATATTTGTCTATCAGCACTGTGGTTACTAAGGTAACACTCATCAAAAATTAGAGCTTAGCTGGAAGGAATTAGAATGGCAATGAACTGCAGTACATTGCAGAATCAGATTTAAAACTCTGGAAATAATTAGTTCAAGAAATAGTGTAAACATTTGTCTTTGTTATATAAATGGTCAGTAGTTTACTGTATCTTCTGCTGTTTAATGAGATTATCTACTTTCATTTTGCTACAGTTACAATTTTTAAAACTCATAACTGTTTTACATTGATATGGAGGTATCGGTATTAAAATGGGATGGACAAAGTCAGAAGTCACATGACACCAGGTTATAGGCCGATAGGTTTATTTGAAATCGCAAGTTTTTAGAGTGCTGTTTCTTCATCATGTGGAGTCCTGACAATGGGGGAGCACTCTAAAAACTTGCGATTTCAAATAAACATGTTGAACTATAACCTGGTGTTTTGTGATTTCTGTTTTAAATTGAGTCAGAGCATGGAGGGAGAAATTAGAGGTGTCCGAGATTACGCCTCTTAAAACATCCCAAAAACCTACCAAATCTGTACCTCATGTACCACTGAACAATGGACATGTGAGTGAAAAACAAATTAACATAAGTTTGTTCAGGATTTGACCCTGTCATATTTCCACCTTCAGTAAAGGTCAAACAATGGGAGCAAATTTGAATGGAAAACTCCAAAGTGATACCTAACAATGGTAGAGGATACTTGTGAAAACATTTGGCAAGACAATGGTGTTTGCCACAAGGAAGAAAAACATGTAATTAAGAAATAATTAAACAGTCAGCTTCTAGAAATATGCCATATGGGTAATTATGAAGTTTAGTGTTATTTTAATCTAACAATGAATTTCATTTTAAAGAAGCAGAAGAAATCCAATATATGTCCTCATTGGATAAAAAAAAACAATTTCAAAATTTATTAGAGCTCCCAAAAAAATAGGTGCTAATCAAGTTAGTGAAATCAGAATATTTTTGCAGGAAAAATATTATTATGTCAGTTAGTAAGTCTTTGTATGAACTACTCTCATCACCAATAGTGCCCATCCTTATACAGAAATGAGGACAAATTTTGCTCAGACTGGTTCTCAAAAGCGGCACTGTTTTCAATCACTTGTAATCCAGTGTGAAAAAAAGCTCTTTAATATTCATCATTCCAACATCAGTGCAAGAACAAAGATAAACGCTTTCATTATGCAATAGGCTGTAACCCATCGTGCTAAATTTAGATGCACTGAAAAATTCAAACAGAGCCCATAGACATGAATAAATTAATGTTTTATTATCCATTTTTTTGTATTTGTATACTTTAAGTGTTCTAATTCGTGCAGAAGAATTCTGTTAATCTAATTATCATTTACACAATGTTACTCATTTGCCATTTGTTTTTTCATACTGAAACAAATGAGCTGTGTCTTAATAATACATATTTTTCAATACTGACATTAATATAACTTATAACATTACGTTATGGAATAAAACTTGGAAACAGTTCACTGTAGTACTAGTTACCTTAGATTTCATTTAAACCAAAATGATGTGACTGCCAAATGTTCAAGTGAGAAAATTCAATTGGAACAGCTGTGAGTGAGACACCACAATTGTACATTATTAAGTTAAAGCTGTATTATCCAAAAAAAAGTGGAACTAAAGTCTCATTTCAACACCCCATTAACTCTGACATTCTTCACCATTGGCAGTCTTGCTGAGTTTGTTAATTTCTCATTAAGGTCACTTGGGAAAAAATCTTACAGTGATTGAGATTATTGACTGCAAACAGAAGGAAGAAAATTGGCACTTTCAATGTCAGTTTCTGTAACTGCCCATGGAACAATTTTTATCTTTATCTCCATGTACATGGAGACTACATAAAGGTAAATATTCATAAAGAGGTGAATGCAATACTGGTAATGACACAGAAAATAAAAATACAGCAGTTTCTGGGGTACGGCAGTACATCGCTTATCAAGTTGGATAGATTCCTTCCCTAACCCTTCAGTTGGAAAGCTTATTGGTTTTCAGAAATGCAAACTGATAATGATGCATCAACAGCAATGGGACAGATTGAGCTTAAGTGGTGAAAAAAATCAATAGACTATCATCTTAACCAATGATGTTTATGGATAAAGAGTAGATACATTCTTGATGGATAAGGGAATGTGGCAAATTAGTTTATTTTGATTCAATTAGGTACAGAAAAATGAATAAGTAAAGACAACAGTATTTTGAATTAACACAGTAAAAAGAGACTGAAGGAAAAATAGTTTTTCTTTAATTAAGTACAACATACTTTTGACAAGATTCTCAAATTTCAAGGCTAAATGAGGGCAATACAAATTGTCCAGCACATTATTAAACAAAACTACACTTGTATTATTGTTCCACCAAAATCTAGACCACTTTCCTTTCCCCAGATGGTTGTTCTATTGCTCAATTTGTGGTATCTAAGCATCTTCTAGCTTTCAGAGTAGTATTGTGTGTAATGATAAATGTATCAAACTCCTTCAGGGTTACAAGCATTCATGGGATGTATTCACTAATGAAAAGTTCAAGCCTTGAAATCTGGCAATTTATCAGACACGAAATGGCTTCTAACCCTCATGGTGACTATGCACCTCCTTATGATGTAGTGTGCTGCCTGCCTGGTTGGTTAACAGGAAAGAAAAACTAGGCATACATGGGTAACGTTTGGTTTACATGGCAAGACTGAAGTGCAACAGAGATTAGTGTAGGAGCCTGAACTCTCCAACTATATTGATGGCTTGGGTGACAAGACTGAATATAGGGTTACTGAAGATGTTCACTGATTTAAGTTGTGAAGAGAATTAAAGATAGTTAAATGGATTAAATGAGTGGGGAAGAAAAGCAGATTGAGTATAATGATAAATATATTGCTGTGTTATGTCAAGCAACAGCCATGTGATATAGCTTTAAGGAACATACTCATGTGTCATCATCATAACATGACATTTGACCTAATGGTATAAAGCCCTCCGTCTCCATAATTCTGAAGTCTGTTTTCATGTAAAATGACACGCTGAGGGAAATGTGCTACAGTACTTCCAAATTGCTCGCACCCAGACACCCAAGTGTCTGAGATTGCAGTATACATATATCGTTACCAAGCCTGTAATAAAAGTTCATTTCGTTGTTTGTTATTATATTGTGACAGCCAACAGAAATATCACAATATGAGTATTGGAAAAGTTTTAAAATTCAATGAAAAATGTCCAAAAAAGAAATGAAGTGGGAGAAAATAAACTTTGAGAGGAAACTTGTAAATAATATCAAGATGGATAACAAGAGCTTCTTAAAGCATATAAAAAGAAAATGAAAAGACAAAATGATTATTAACCCCTGAGAGAATGAAGCTGGGGAAATAATAATTAGGAATGCAAAAATGGCAGAGGAGTTGAATTCATACTTTGTATTAGTCTTCACAGTAGAAGACTCTAACTGCATTCGAAAATTAGAAATATTCAAGGAGCTAAAGGAGATGAGGACTTAAAGAAAATAACTAGCAAAAGAATACAAATCCACTACTGGGGATAAAGACTGTAAAGTTTCCTGGCCCGGGTTGACTGTATTTTAGGATGTTAAAGAAGGTAGTGATAGGGATAGTGGATGCACTGATATTAATCTTCCAGGAGTCCTTCAATTCTGTTAAGGTCCCAGAGGATTGGAAAGTTTCCAAGGTAATGCCTTTATTCAAAAAGGGAAGGAGACAAAAGAATGAGTAACTATACGCCAGTTAGCTCAATGTCTGCTATTGTCTACTATAACAAATGTAATTGCAGAGCATTTAGAAATATATAAATATGATCAAGCAGAGTCAGCATGCTTTCATGAAGGGGAACTCATGGCAGACAAATTTACTAGAATACTTTGAGGCAGTAACAAGCAGGATAAAGGGGAAGAAGTGGATGTAATCTATCTGGATTTTCAGAAGGCATTTGATAAGATTAGGTTACTTAACAAGGTAAGAGTCTGGGGGATTCAAGATGGCAGCAATCTGAATAGATCAGCCTTGCTGAGCTCTGCACCCAAACCCAAGGTAGTAATTTTTTTTTGAAAAAACTTGTTAAACAATAATACAACTGTTTTAATCCTTTCTGGAGCATGCAAGATTGACTAATGGGAAGCAAACGGCCAAGTCTCAACACTGGGGACACTCACAAAAAACATTGGGCGGATCCAAGACTGTAACTGGGAAAGCAGCTGCAGCTCCTTCAGCAACTGTGAAGGAACTGCCTGCGTAGCAGAATATCGTGAAGGAACTCGGAGCCATCCAACAGCTGATCCAGGATATTAAGGAAGAGACTTGTAATCGACTGGAGCCCATCTCAGTCATGCTGCAAAAGCATGACATGGAGTTGAGGGCTCGGGAAGTGGGTTGAAAAGGTTGAGCGGTGGACTGCAGTGTTGGAGACCGAGATCGAGTCCTTGGCGGAGCAGATCCAGGCCCTTGAGAAACAGGTTCACGCCCTGACTGAAAATAGAGGGAGGAGGAAAAATATCTAGGTCATTGGCCTGCCGGAGGGAGTAGAAAGTGGGCAGACAGCAAGTTGTTTTGTAGACGAGTTGCCACAATTTCTCAGCTGGGATGCCAAGGCGGACCGGTGAAGGTTGACTAGAGCTCATCGGGTTGCGGTGTGCAGATCCAGTCGGATTCAGCAACCCCCCCCCACCTCCCCCCCCCCCCCCCCCCCCCCTGCCTGGTTCTGATAAGATTTCAATGCTACAAAGACAAGCAGAGAGTCGTGGAAACTTCTAAGAAGGCTGGGAGAGATCTGCAGGCCCTGACCTATCAGGAAACTAAGATAATGTTTTTCCAGGACTTTTGTGCAGCAGTGATTTATAAGAGGAAATCATTTGATGAGGTTAAGAGAAGGTTAAAGGAAAGGACATTGGTATTCAATATTCGATGAGATACCAGCAGTACTTTGTATTACCTATGAGGAGACTGAGATCATTGGATTCCTTGGAGCATGCCAAAAACTTCTTGGACACATTAAAATATGGTAGATGTATTTATGGACATGGACAATAAATGTCTTTTTTTTTTGTCTTGCTTTTATTTCTTGAACTTGCATAATTGTTGGTGGTGGTTTTATTTCTCTCTGAGCTGGAGTGGTATTGTTATATTGTGGGGAGTGGGCAGTGTGCTCATTGTTTTTGTTATACCTCTATGTTTACAATGTCCTTTGTTTGGTTTCTTCTATTGCTTGGGTTTGGGGTGCGGCTCGTGTTGGAAGGGGAAATGGACATGTGTGTAGGAAATGTAAGTGTCTTCTGTGAGCAGGGGGTAGAATCCCCTATTAAATGCCTTTTGTGCTTTGTAGTTAGATTTCATTTTTTTTTGTAAATAGACTCTATGTGTCTCCTTTTGAGTATGCTTAGCGTGTTGCAAGACAAATTCTTCCTCTCGGCAGGTCAAAGGTGATTGTAGAGGATCATGGTTAGCAGCATTCTTAAATGGTGTACCTGGAATATAAGAGGAATTCATTCGCCAGTTAAAAGAAAAAAATGGAAGAGAACAGGGTGGCATGGTGGCTCAATGGTTAGTTCTGCTGCCTCACAGCACCAGGGACCTGGGTTTGATTCCAGCTTCGGACGACTGTCTGTGTTGAGTTTGCACAATCTCCCCGCGTCGGCGTGGTTTCCTTTTGGTACTCCGGTTTCCTCCCACAATCCAAAAGATATACAGGTCAGGTGAATTGGCCATGCTAAATTGCCAATTGTTAGATGCATTAGTCAGGAATAAATATAGGGTAGGGGAATGGGTCTGGATGGGGTACTCTGCGGAGGGTCGTTGTGGACGTATTGGGCTAAAGGTCCTGTTTCCATACTGTAGGGAACCTAATATAAAAATCTCTCGATAACCCATACTTAGAGTTATTTAATCAAATGACATTAACATTTCATCTTCAGACAGGTCACCCAAATGAGAGAGTCCCCTATCTGCCCAGTACTTAAACCTAGGATACATTATCTGTGGCCGGAAACCTGGCAAACCAACCATGGGAGTATGGAAAGATATCTCATTGCCCTCCACACTTTAACAGTATTAATAACTATTGGATTGTGGCAATGTTCCACAACTCTCCTCATTTTGTCCAGAAACAGCAAGTTAATAATAGGACACTCTACCAGGGAGGCCTCAATGTCCAACCATACGCTGAGACCTGAGGCCCAATCACTCACAAAAGGTAAAAATGAGCTCAATATATATCTTCTGACATTTGGGAGATCCACTCCTCTCAACCCCTGGGGCATTTGCAATTTCATAAGCTTGATAAGGGGCTGCTTATGGCACTAAATGAAGAAACTAAACCACCCCCATTTAAATTCTGAGAGGTTTGTCTAGGAAAAAGCAAAGGAAGCATCCGCACAGGGTAAAATAAGTGAGGAAGAACATTTATTTTAATAACAGCAACTCGACCTAGCCATGATATCGGAAGGGGCCCCCACCTTAGAAAGTCTTGTTTAATCTTATCAAACAAATGAACAAAATTAGCCTTGAATAACTGACCAAAACTACAGGTAACAGGGAGGCCTAAATAAAGAAAGTCTCCCTGTGCCCACTTAAAGGGGAACTCACCTTCAACATCTGGTATTCCTCAAGACCCCCCCATAGGCATAGTCTCTGATTTTGAAAAATTGATCTTGTAACCTGAGAGAAAGCCAAAAGAATTAATACATTGTATCAAATAAGGCACTGAAACTGCTGGGTTCAAAAGAAAAATGAGAACATCATTGGCGTATAATGTGATTTAAGCACCTTTGAACCTACCTTTGGGGTAACTATATTGGGGCCCCGACTAATGGCCTCTGCCAATGGCTCAATCACCAATGTGAAGAGCAAAGGAGAGGGGACAGCCTTGCTGACTGCCCTACCAACGTTAAAATGATCAGACCTTTAGTGAGAACCACTGCCAGAGGATTACTGTAAAGGACCTTTACCTATCTAGTAGACACTTCACCCAGACCAAACTGCTCCAGGGTATAATAAATTTACGGCCATTCCACCGGTCAAATGCCTTCTCCATGTCCAAGGAAACTACTACCCCTTGAACTGACCATTGTTGGCACAGTTGAATCATGTTAATCAGTCTCATGAATCATGTTACGTTTTTTCAGATCAGAGATTCTATCCGAAAAGAGACTACGCTTCTGACTGAGGGTTGTAGATCTGATAAGGAAAAGAGGTTGGTTCAGGCTAAGAGCACTCTTTCAGTGAGTACTCTATCATTTGTTGGGGGGTTCCTTGGGTGACATGGAGCTATTACGGGAGAGACAATTGGGATGGAAATCACTCTGGAAACTTGGGAGGACATTTGTGAGAATACGAGAAGGATTTCGACATGTAAGAGGACCCATGCTATGCAGTTAAAGATTCTCTAAAGGGCTCATCTGGCAAAATTTAAGCAGGTGTGCCCTAAGTGTAAAATAAATACGGGTACCCTCACTCATTGCTTGTGGTCCTGCCATAGGCTTTATGTGTACTGGAGTGCTGTGGCAGATGTAATAGAGAGGGTCTTGGGGACCGACGTCAAGGAGGACCCAGTTTCTCTTCTCCTGGGTTTGCCGAACTTATCTCCCTTAGATGTACATGGGAAAAAACTTTTTAGCATCCTCACTTTTTGTGCAAGGAAGAACATTCTGATGTGCTGGGTGTCTGAGAACCCCCCCAGGTCTGTCAGGGTGGCATAAGTTAATTATGTAACACATTGCTTTGGACTTTCTTACAAGCATGGTGCACCAAAAAACAGACAATATTTATAAGACATGGCAGCCCTTTTCGAATTATTTGGAAGGAGATCTGTCCGCCATTTTAATTAGGGTTTTTGTCTAGCCATGGTGGTTTGGTTTAATAAGCCTAGTGTCCTGAGAGGAAGAATTTTGCGCAAACATGGGTTTAATAATTGATGCCCTCGAAGGTTGAGAGCTGTGGTCTTGTTACACTGAGTGGTGTTATTTATTTACTTATTTATTGATGTGCAATGAGCATAGTTGTGAGTTCTTTTGCAGAGTAGTATAGTAGTTGGTTTATTGTTGTTATTATAACATTATTTTCATATTTTTGTAATTTTATAATTTTGTAAGGGACTTTTTTTCTATAAAAATATTTTAAAACAAACAAAGTAAGAGTCTGTGGTGCTAGAGGGAGGATATTAGCATGGATAGAGTATTAGCTCAGTCATAGAAGACAGACAGCTGGGCTAAGGATAACATTTTCAGGATTTCAACCTATAATTAATGTGCCACAGAGTTCAGTGGTGGAGCCCCAATTATTTAAAATATGCATTTATGACTTGGTTGATGAAAGTGAATGTACTGTAGCCAAATTGTCAGATGACACAAAAATAGGTGAGAAGGCAAGAAGTAAGGATGACATTTGCTCACAGTAAGTCTGCAGAGGGATTTGGACAGGTTCAGTGAGTTCGCAAAAAACTTGGCAGATGGGATATAATGTGGGAAAATGTGAAGTTGTGTACATGTGCAGGAAGAATAGAGGAGCTATGCCAACAAGATTCCTAAATTGACCTTGTCTCATTTGCCAGCATTTGGTCCATATCCCTCTAAACCCTTGCTATTCATGAGTCCACCTTATAAACGTTGTAATTATACTCACCTCTACCAAGTCCTCTGGCAGCTCATTCTATGCACGCACCACTCTTTGTGTGAAAAAGTTGCCCCTCAGGTCCGTTTTAAATCTTTCCCCTCTCACCTTAAACCTATGCCCTTTAGTTTTGGACTCCCTTACCCAAGGAAAAAAACCTTGGCTATTCCCTCTATCCATGATTTTATAAATCTCTGTAAGGTTAGTCCCCAGACTCCAATGCTCCAGGGAAAAAAGCTCCAGCCTATTCACCCTCTCTCTACAGTTCAAACCCTCCAAAACTGGCAACATCCTTGTAAAATCTTTTCTGAAATTTAAAGTTTACCTATAGCATGACTTTCCTATAGCAGGGAGACAAGAATTGAATTCAGTATTCTAAAAGCGGCCTAACCAATGTCCTGTACAGCTGCAACATAACATCCCAATGAGTGTAGTTACATAAACTAGACTGTCCTCATTTCTGGATGTGATATTACCTGTCTGTCCTCAGGTTGATCAGGCCATGTGTTGGGTATTCCTTCACAATCTCAACTTTGGCCACTTTCTGAGAATTGGACTGGTTCTCTCTCTCTCTTTCTCTCTCTCTCTCTCTCTCTCTGGGTTCTCCTGCTGTGAAGGGCCGTAAGCCTTCTTTTTTTCCTCCTTTCTTCCCAGCCCCTGGAATTTGACTTATCAGTCATTATGTACTATTAATTGATTTATTTTGCAGGCCCACCTGCTGAATGGCCTGTAGATGGAAGCAAAAAAAAACTGCAGATGTTAGAATCCAAAGTAGACAAGCAGGCGGCTGGAAGAACACAGCAAGCCAGGCAGAATCTACTTCAGTACCTACACAGGCACTGTTCTGCAACACTTCCACCTTTACATCAATGACTATGTCGGCACTGCATCCTGCTCCCAGGCTGAACTGGAGCTATTCATCAACTTTACCAACAACTTCTACTCCACCCTTAAATTCACTTGGTCTTTCTTGGACACTTCAGTCCCCATTTCCTTTCCAAAACGTTGACTTCTCCACCTCCTAATGTTGCCTGACTTGCTGTGTTCTTCCAGCCTCCTGTGTGGCCTGTAGTGAGCACCTCTGATCTTTCATCCTTTTCTACACAATAGGAGAGAATGGGTTCATCCTGCTGAATGGCCTGCAGTTAGAAACAAAAAAACTGAAGACGCTGGAATTCAAAATAGACAAGCAGGAGGCTGAAAGAACACAGCAAGCCAAGCAACAACAGGAGGTGGAAAAGTCAACACTTCAGGTATAAGCTTTCTTCAGGACTGGGGTAGGGGTGAGGGGAGCTGCAGATAAAAATGGAATGGCGGAGTGTTTGGGATAGGGAGTGGACGAGAGTGGTGAGGTAGTGATAGGTGAACATTAGTCGAGGGTGTGGTAAATGGGAGGAACAAATCCTGTTGGTGGCTGGTTTGTAAGTGGAATGGAAGGGAGGAGGGACCAGAAAGGGAGTCGAGGGATGGGTGGAAAGGTTATTTGAAATTGGAGAGTTCAATGTTGAGTCCTCTGGGCTGTAGACTGCCCAGGTGGAAGATTAGGTGGTGTACCTCCAATGTGCATCCTGATTCACTGTGGCACTGGGGGAGGCCGAGGATGGTCATGTCAGAGAGAGAATGGGAAGGGGAATTGAAATGGACGGTAGCTAGGAGGTCAGGCTGGCCCTTACCAGCCCAGCTGAGATGCTTGTGAAATGTTCCCTTAGTTTATGTTTGGTCTTACCAATGTAGGGAAGACTACATTGGGAGCACCAGATACAGTAAACTAGGTTGGAGGAGATGCAGGTGAACTTCTGTCTCACCTAGAAGGACTGTTTGGGACCCTGGATGGAGGTGAGAGGGGTGATGTACCAGTAGGGTTTGCATCATTTGTAGTTGCAGGGGAAACTACCGGGGGGGAAACAGGGTTGGTGAGGAAAGTGGCATGAATCAAGGAATAACTAAGGGAATGGAGCTTGTGGAAGGCAAAGAAAGGTGGGGAGGGGAAGATGTTCTTGACTGTGGAGTCAAGTTGGAGTTGGCACAAGTGTTTAAGCATGATATATTGGATGTGGAGGCTGGTGGACTGGATGTTAACGACAAAGGGGACTCTGACTTTACTGCATTTTGGGGGGGAGATAGTTTAGAGCAGTGGAGTAGGGAATAGAGGCACTGCAGTGGGGGGCTGTCTGGAGGACAGGGGGGGGGAAACCATGTTGTTCAAAATAGGTGAACATCTAGAATCTTGTGAGTGGAATGTCTCCTTGTCCAAGCAGATACAAAAGAGATAGAGGAATTGGAAAAACAGAATGGAGTTCTTGCAGGATACTGAATGGAGGAGGTGTAGTCCAGGTAATTATGGGAGTCTGTGGATTTGTAGTAAATATCCATCTATAGACTGTTGGTGGAGATGAAAATGAAGAGGTCAAAAAAGGGGAGGGAGCTGTCTGAGGTTGACCACGTGAATTTAAGTATGGGGTAGAAGTTGTTATCCACCCTGAATGGTCTGTAGTTTGCACCTCTTATTTCTTGCCCTATTTTATACAATAGAACACAATAGAACACCTCCTTCTGGTGAAGACATATCTGGCTCCAAATGTAGTGCATTCTGTTGTGGTGTTGTTCCAGTAGAACATTCCAGGAGAGTTTGCATTGTCATCTTTCAGGAATGGGATCGGTAGTCTCTAGTAATGGGATTAACGCCTTATTGGGAATCACAAGATTATCATAGATAACGAAGCCCTTCTAAAGGACAGTGACTGCCTGTTGGTTTAGACTTAAAGAGAGCCGGTTAGCTTAGTTAGCTTGATGGCTGGTTTACGATGCAGAGTGATGCCAACATCATGGCTTCAACTCCTGCATCAGCTGAGGTTAACATCAAGCTCTCTACTCCTCAACCTCTCCCCTCATCTGAGGCACAGTGATCCTCAGGTTAAACAAACACCAGTCATCTCTCTCTAATGAGAGAACAACCCTATTGTTGTTAAGACATTAGTGATTTTACCTTTAGATTTAATTGGAAAGAAAATGGACAACTCGAGAATCTATCCTGCCTGAATCTATGACAAAAATTAAGACTAATGGGCAGCAGACATATTCTGAATGCCTTGCTCAAATCAAATTATTTTTTACTAACCTAAAGATGGCAGCACTGTACAGGAATTTTTTATGGGTCCTGGTCCAAAAGCTTACTTCTTTGTTCATTGTGATACAGTTTTAATTTCTGGGGATTGAGTTCTGAAGATGATCGTGACTGCAGAGGTGCATCTTCAAACTGATATCTCTTGTACAGAAAGTGAAATTTCTACCAATGAGTGGAAATAAAGTTCTCATTTTATCATTGCTGAAATTGTCTATAGAATGTGCTTCTTTTTCTTCCTTTTGTCAACAGATTTATCCTTGGCTTAGAATGCATCAAAGACAGGAGAGAACTTCAGATTATTGTCTTCCTTATCAAGGGATTGTGATAGTTCAAGTATTGGAGAATTGCTTCTTCAAAGAGTTTCACTTTGATTTATAAAAAACCAAAAGAACTGCAGATGCTGGAAATCAGAAACAAATACAGAAATTGCTGGCAAAGCTCAGCAGATCTGACAGCATCTGGGAAGAGAAATCAGAGTGAACACTTCAGATCCAGTGACCTGTCCTCAGAACCTCACTTTGATTATTCTTGACTTCTGAATAACCCAGAAACTGGCTTTTATTAGAAGCTGCCATTCCATTCCACCAATTCAGGACAGTTCTGCAGTTGGATCACTGGACTCGAAATGTCAAATTTGCTTTTTCTTCATAGATGTCGTCAGACCTGCTGAGTTTCTCCAACACTTTTTGGTTTTGTTGCATATATCCTGTGCTTCCTCTAAGAATGATCAGAATACTGCTGGAGATTAATGCCCAAGATAAAAGAGACTTGGTGAGCAGAGTAAAGTGGTGAATTTGGAGTTAAGAGCTAAATGTCAATGGTTGGATGTTGATGGGTAAAAAGGATATAGTGAAAAGAATGCAAGATGTGATGTAGAGTAAAAGCTGAACTATACATTGATACCTTGACTTTAATGGTAACAACTGACAATGTGCATAAGGAACCGTGTGACAGTGATTTCAGATCCCAAGAAACTGGGACCTGTGTCTGCAAGGCTCCAGCTTTTTTTTAATCATCACTGTAAATAGATATGTTCAGTAAAGTAGGACAAGGTTGACTCACCTGAGTCTAGAGCTGAAAAATGTGTTGCTGGAAAAGCGCAGCAGGTCAGGCAGCATCCAAGGAGCAGGAGAATCAACGTTTCGGGCATAAGCCCTTCTTCAGGAATGAGGAAGGTGTGCTAAGCAGGCTAAGATGAAAGGTTGGGAGGAGGGACTTGGGGGATACCTATCGCATTCCCAATGTCCCTCCCCCAAGTCCCTCCTCCCTACCTTTTATCTTAACCTGCTTGGCACACCTTCCTCATTCCTGAAGAAGGGTTTATGCCCGAAACGTCGATTCTCCTGCTCCTTGGATGCTGCCTGACCTGCTGCACTTTTCCAGCAACACATTTTTCAGCTCTGATCTCCAGCATCTGCAGTCCTCACTTTCTCCTCACCTGAGTCTGGACAAGATCTTAGCAAAAGGAGTGCTTCTTTCAAACCCAAGTCAAAAAATAAGAACCTCTGTCAGCCGCCATTATTCCTCTACCTCCCTGAGTCCAGTTCCTCCCCACCCTGGGAACTGTCAGCACCTAACATAACTGTCTTCCAGTCAGTCTCCTTCATCCCTTTTCTCGATGACTGCTACTCTTGTTGTAATGACCTCAACATCAATAACACTTCATCAGCAAAGGTATCTGTTAATGTCTTCATCTTCTTGGCTTGATGGTAATGGGATCCAAAGCTCAATATCATGTTTAGACCAGTCTCAGAAATTGGTCTTTGGCTCCTGGCATACCAACAATAGGTGCACTGAATGTACGGGTGAAATTATCGTGTAGAATTTCCATTAGTGCAAAAATAAACCCCTTTATATACATGTAGAAAAATATGAGATCATTGAAAAGAGCACAAATAATGGATGCTGACACATTTTCATAATATTTATGTTTGAATAGTCGAATGTAAGTGACCTGCAGTTTTAACATGGCTTTATTATCTTTTAATATTGTTTTACAGTAAATAAAGTACAGAATTATTTTGCATGAGAATGGTGATTTGTAAGTAAAAGTTGCACAAACATCTCATATTTACTGTTAATCCTGGAGTTCTGCAATTTTGTGTGGTAATTGGCAATTAGTATTAGCTTAAGTCATCCAGTGGCAAATTGGAGTTATCTATGTTCATTTATTATATTAAGTTCCAGATGTGTTAATGAGACTGAATCATTTTTCTTTGACAATGAAGCTCCCAAAAATAATGTGAAACCATGGAAGCAGAATTAGAAATTTAACTTTCAAAACAAAAGAAGAGAAAGAGCAATGATATAAAGCTCCTTAATTAAATCCCAGAGCATTGAAATGGTGTTTGAATCACCCAGAAAATTAATATCAATGAGGAACTGTAGGGTACAGAAACAGTATTTCTTGCCAACCCCTACTACCCATAAGACTTCAGGAATTCCTAAACCAAATGACACCCAAGACTTCATATTTGAATGCAAACAAAACACAGCCTGCAATATACTCTTATTTTGATAAATTATTTTGCCAATGTGTTGTGCCTGTTATTTTATCTGACTCCTAAGTATTGATAACGCACTGTTCACTTCTTGCATTTTCTGTTTTCATTGCAGATGTGCAACATTAATATCAACCACAAACATTTTTATTTTATTGAGGCAGGTTTTTGCTCAATGTAGCTGACCTGCCATTTTGTAATAAGAAAGAGTCAAAATAAACTAAATATTTGCTAAGTTTCTGATACAGTACATAGTAATACTATTAGGTCTCACATTTTTAGTTTTTTGAATGTTCGGTACATTTGCAGTTTATCCTTTGAATTTTCTTCATCAATTTGCAAGGAATGAACAGTATCACTTGTTTCAGTGAATTATAAATCACAAAAAGTTAGTGATTTATAGAAATCTAAACTGTTCTTTCTGAAAGATCAAAAAATTAATATGTACGAGACTCACATTACACTATAGTAAAAGCTGATTAAGTCCTTACAAGCATGTGATTCACTGCAAATTTATATTATTGGTCACAATAAAAAGCATTAAACTCTATTTTCAATTTAACAATGTGATAGCTTCTCCAAAATGGTTGCATCCAACTAATAATTGTCTTAATTTGATTTTTAGTGAATGTACAATTTTACTGTTAAAGCTGTATTAAAAAAAACACAATTCAATTTCAAGGAGGCTTACACCTTCTTTGTTATTTGTAGCAAACTAGTAAAATTATTCTTTTTACCTAGTTTTACATTTTGTTTTACTTTACTTTGTTTATGGAAAGTGGGTGTTGCAGGTAAGGCCAGTATTTATTGCCTATCCCAAAGGCTCTTAAAAAATGGTGGTAATCCATTATCTCAAACCGCTGCTGTCTCTGTTCTATAAGCAGTGAAATTCAAGATGTTGACTTTGTGCCTTACAGAGTAATTTGCAGGTGATGGTCTGACTATGTATCTGCTATACTTAACATTTGAGGTAGTAGAGGCTACATCTTTGGATATTGCTAGCAAATAAGGTTTTGTGAGTTATTGTAGTTGTTACAAGGGAGAGCAAGCCAAACCTAATCAGCCTCACTATCACCGGATTTGCAACACTATAAAATTAAAACATACAAAGAACCTCTAAATTGCAAATTATTCATTATCAGCTTTGCAAATAACAGATATTGAACACCAAATTTCTAACTGAAAGAAAAATTAATAATTTATTAATTATGTACTTTAGCAGGAACAGGTAAAAAGCAATATATTCTAATTCATATCTATGACCTAAGACTCAACCTTGATCATTGGCCTTACTCTTCACAGATAGACAGAAACAGTTGAAGGATAAGTTAATAAGAAAATAAAAGAATTGTACTTTGCCCAGTTCAATAAACTACTTCAAACAATGGATGTCAGGCCTTCAGGAAATCTTTGGATAGTGGTTTGTTCACAGGCATAAGCACGTTTCAATTCCAAAGTTACTGATCAATGCAAACTCTTAGAAATATTTACTTATGTCTTGCAGACTAGGATTCTTTTCTCAGAATATTCAACAATTTTACAATACGGTAGACAACTAACAAGAGAGAGTGTGAGAGAGGGTAGAACTCAGCAGAAGTCTTGGAAACTCCTAAAAATCATTTTCCTGCCATAACCCAATCAGCATTGTATTTTTCCTCTTTCTAATCAACATTGTCTATGATTGGTTTGTTAGTGCTGGTCCTCCCTTGATTGACCAATTCAACATCCAATCAGCTGCTAACCTGGACCATATCAACAACTCGGTGCTAATTCATCTAGCATCCTTAGAACAATAATTAGGTTGCATTATCTTCAAAATCACTACCCAATAGTAAAAACCTGTCTTTATTCTCTTGTTATTTAAAACTATCTCTTAACCTCAACTCACAGTTCCAAACTAAAAACATTATGAAAACTAAATGAAAGATATTGAAGGCCTCTACAAGTACTTTGTAGGTAGTACACACTGCTACCACAGGAGTGCATCAGTTGTTGTTGGAGTCAAAGCATTAAGCGGCGAATGATATGCCGCTCAAGTAGACTGCTTTGCCATGATTATAATGAACTGTTTGAATGTTTTGGAGTTACACTTATTCAGGTAAGTGAAGAGTATTTCATTACAATCCTGACTTGAGACTTGTAGATGGTTGACAGACTTTGGGGAGCCAGATGAGTTAATCACAGCAGAATTGCCAGTCTCTGACACACTCTTGGATCTGTGTGTGATAGCTTCAGCTACATTTATGCTGATTTATGGCTCATGGAATGCTGGAGTGTTTGCTGGAAGGCAGTTCCAATGGATATCAGGAGAAAAAGGATAGATTCTCATATCTATGCATGATTATTACTTGCTGCTCATCAGCCCAAACCGCAATGCTGTCAAGGTTTTACTGAATGCAGACAAAGCCTGCTTAATTAATTCAGGAATTGTAAATCGAATTGAGCATTGTACAACTATTGACCATTTCTGATCACAGTTTCGAAGAAAAGTAGCTGAAGGTAGTTACTCCTAGGACATGACCCTGAGAGTACCTTCGATAATGCACTTGGACTATAATTATTAGCCTCCAACAGCCATAAGTATTCTCCTATGTTCTAGGTAGCACCTTGCTGATTTCCCATTAACTTCAACTTTACAGCAGTTCCTTAATGTCATAAACTGCTGAATGTTGTATTGATGTCAAGGTAATTCATTCTCCTTTCATATTCCATCTTTTGTCCATGTCGAGATCAAGTAGTCCTGTCGGGACTAAAACCTTTATATCAGGGAGCACACTGAGTGAGTAATTGCTAATTAATAGCACTACCAGTGACATTTTTTATCACTCTGCTGACAATTAAGGGAAGTCTAATGCATTATCAAAAGTCTGGATTGAATTTGTGCTTTTGCTAGACAGGAAGTATCTAGGTAATTGTCTGCTTACATAGATAGATGTCACTATTGTTGCTGAACTGAACAGTTTTGTATTGTGACTACTTCTGGACCACGTAATGCTCGGTGGCACTATGACTTAGTGGGTTGCCTTTTACACTAGAGATCCTGAGTTTGAATTCTGGATTAGTGGTGCTGGAAGAGCACAGCAGTTCAGGCAGCATCCAAGTAGCTTTGAAATCGATGTTTTGGGCAAAAGCCCTTCATCAGGAACGTCGATTTCAAAGCTACATGGATGCTGCCTGAACTGCTGTGCTCTTCCAGCACCACTAATCCAGAATCTGGTTTCCAGCATCTGCAGTCATTGTTTTTACCATCCTGAGTTTGAATCCCAGTAGTGCCTTTCTTACTAAATAGCCTTTCAATCAAGGGTTCTTGTGGCACAGTGATAGTGCCCCTGCATCTGAGGCTTGGTTTCAAGCCAACCTGCAACAGAAATGTGTCACTACATGCCTGAACAGGTTCATTCAAAATGCTTAGAGTTCAATTGATTAGCACCACAGCTTGGATGCTATTGGTTCTCATAGACTTTGATGTGTTCATATGCATTCAATAGTTTCTTGGTATCACCATGGAATGAATCAAATTAGCTGGAGACAGTCTTCCATGACAATGGCGACCTCAAAGAAAGGTTAAGGTGGATCATCAATCAGCACTTCTGACCTTTGCACTCGTGTTGAGTTCCAGAATCATTGACAGTGGAGATATTCTTGAAGCCTTTGCCTCCATTATGTTTTTTTTAATATTCCTTCACCATTCACCATTGTGTAGAGCAGGGCTGTAAAACTTTGAGCTGATCCATTAATTAGGGATCATTTAATGTTGACTATTGTGAGTTGCTTGCACTGTGTTCATGCTGGTAATTTCTGTGTTATTTCAGCTTGGTACAGGTGCACAACCCTTTATCCGAAATCATGAAATCCGAAAAGCTCCAAAATCCGAAGGTTTTTTTGTAAGTTTTTTTTCTCATTAACAAGTTTGTTTGGCGTGCAAACAGTTAACCCAACTCCACACCCACTCGATGCATGCCACTCAGATGCAACATGGGTGGGTATGGCTCAGCACTGGCAGGCCTCAATTCCGTCTCAGGGCCGGTAGTACTCACAGTGAGCCTGCTGTTCAGTAAGATTTTTAAAAGATTTTACTATCAAACTGTCACTTATTCTGAAATTCAAAAAATTCCGAATTCCAAAAACCAGCTGGTCCTGAGTGTTTCGGATAAAGGATTGTGTACCTCTACTGCATTTTTAGAATCTCTGAGGCTGCTTCTTGTATACTGTCCTGAACTCTCCATCGAAAGAATGTGATCACCTCGCTTGGTGGCAATGGCAAAGGATGGCAATGTCAGGATACCAGAGATGAGAGATTTTGGTGACACCTAATCCTGCTGTGGCTTTAAGCTAGCAAAACCTCAGAGTAAGGCTTCTGACTTTCTAGATTTGTTCTAAATATATCCCATTTGCCAAGGCAGTGGTGCCACACAATACAATGGAGTAGCATTAGCAGTAGGCAGACAGATGAGGATAAAGTCAAGTTGTGTGTTACTTCATGTTGGTTCTCTAACAAGTTTCTACAGGCACAGTTTGGTGGGTATGTCCTTACAACATGGCCAGCTGGGTCAGTAGTGGTACTCCTGATCTTGAATTGTTGTTGGACATTGAAATCCCCCATTCAGCATACATTGCTTCCCTCTGTGCTTCTTCCAAGTGATATTTAACAGAGAGGAGTACTGATTCATCAACTGAGGGGAACTGTAGTTGGAAACCATCAAGAAGTTCTCTTGGATCTGAGTCCATGAGAGTTGAGAGTTAATATGATGTCCACATTCCCAGAGTAACGTGATGGCTCCGTGGTTAGTAGTGCTGCCTTACAGAGCCAGGGACCAATGTTTGATCCCAGCCTTGTGCAACTGTCTGTGCCTTTATGTGGATTTTGCCAGGTGCTCCAGTTTCCTCCCACAGTCCAAAGATGCACAGGGTAGGTAGATTGACCAGACTAAATTGTCCATAGTGTTCAGAGATGTGCAGGCTGGGTGAATTAACTATGGGAAATACGGGGATAGGGTGGGATGCTCTTCGGAGTGTTGTTGTGGACTTGATGGGCTGAATGGTCTTTTTCTGCACTGTAGGGATTCTACATCATGACTGTGTGTTGTTGTGCATATCTTTGATAGACTTGTTCTGCCAGTTGGTTTTAGTGATGGAAAGAATTTGGGACACTGACTCTAGGATATAATTCAGTGAGTATTACTTAACTAGTTTATGGACACGTTCTGCAAATAGTATAGATAATAGACAATAGATACAGGAGTAGGCCATTCTGCCCTTTGAGCCAGCACCACCATTCATTATGACCATGGCTGATCATCCTCAATTAATATCCTGTTCCTGCCTTATCCCCATAACCCTTGATTCCACTATCCTTAAGAGCTCTATCCAACTCTTTCTTGATAGTATCCAGAGACTTGGTCTCTACAGCCTTCTGGGGCAGAGCATTCCATACACCCACCACTATCTGGGTGAAGAAGTTTCTCCTCAACTCTGTTCTAAATGGCCTACCCCTTATTTTTAAACTGTGTCCTCTGGTTTGGGACTCACCCATCAGCGGAAACATGATTCCTGCCTCCACAGTGTCCAATCCTTTAATAATCTTATACGTCTCAATCAGATCCCCTTTCAGTCTTCTAAACTCAAGGGTATACAAGCCCAGTCGCTTCAATATTTCAGTGTAAGATACTTCCACCATTTCGGGAATTGACCTCGTGAACCTACGCTGCACTCCGTCAATAGCCAGAATGTCTTCAAATTTGGAGACCAAAACTGTGCACAATATTCCAGGTGCGGTCTCACCAGGGTCCTGTACAGCTGCAGAAGGACCTCTTTGCTTCTATACTCAATTCCTCTTGTTATGAAGGCCAGCATGCTATTAGCTTTCTTCACTGCCGACTGTACCTGCATGCTTGCTTTCGTTGACTGATGTACAAGAACATCTAGATCTCGTTGTACTGCCCCTTTACCTAACTTGACTCCATTTAGGTAGTAATCTGCCTTCCTGTTCTTGCCACCAAAGTGGATAACCACACATTTATCCACATTAAACTGCATCTGTCATGCATCCATCCACTCACCTAGGCTGTTCAGGTCACCCTGTATTCTCCTAACATCCTCCTCACATTTCAATCCTGCCACCCAGCTTTGTGTCATCAACAAATTTGCTAATATTACTTTTAATACCTTCATCTATATCATTAATGTACTTTGTAAAAAGCTGCAGTCCCAGCACGGATCCCTGCGGCACACCACTGGTCATTGCCTGCCATTCCGAAAGGGAGCCGTTTTTCACTACTCTTTGTTTCCTGTCAGCCAACCAATTTTCAATCCATGTCAGTATTTTTCCCCAAATACCATGTGTCCTAATTTTGAATCACTAACCTCCTATGTGGGACTTTATCAAAGGCTTTCTGAAAGTCCAGGTATACTACATCCACTGGATCTCTCATGTCCATCTTCAGGGTTACATCCTCAAAAAATTCCAGAAGATTAGTCAAGCATGATTTCCCCTTCATAAATTCATGTTGATTCTGACCTATCCTGTTACTGCTATCTAGATGTGTCATAATTTCATCCTTTATAATTGACTCCAGCATCTTTCCCACCACTGAGGTCAGACTAACTCGTCTATAATTCTCTGTTTTCTCTCTCCCTCCTTTCTTAAAAAGTGGGACAACATTAACCACCCTCCAATCCGCAGGAACTGATCCTGAATCTATCGAACATTGGAAAATGATCACAAATGCATCCACGATTTCTAGAGCCACCTCCTTCATTACCCTGGGATGCAGACCATCAGGTCCCGGGGACTTATCAGCCTTCAGACCTAACAGTCTCTCCAACACCATTTCCTGCCTAATATAAATTTCCTTCAGTTCAGGTCCTTCAGCCACTATTACATCTGGGAGATTGCTGTGTCTTCCCCAGTGAAGATAGAGCTAAAGTACCAATTCAACTCTTCTGCCATTTCTTTGTTCCCTGCAATAAATTTACCCGTTTCTGTCTTCATGAGCCCAATTTTCGTCTTAACCATTTCTTTTCTCTTCACATACCTAAAAAAGCCTTTACTATCCTCCTTTATATTTTTGGCCAGTTTACCTTCGCACCTTATTTTTTCTTTGCGTATTTCCTTTTTAGTTATCCTCTGTTGTTCTTTAAAAGCTTCCTAGTCCTCCGATTTCCCATTCATCTTTGCTATGTTATACTTTTCCCTTTTGTCTTTATATGGTCCTTAACTTCCCTTGTCAGCCGCGGCCACCCCTGCCTCCCCTTAGGATCTTTCTTCCTTTTTGGAATGAACTGATCATGCATCTTCCACATTAAACCCAGAAATACCTGCCATTGTTGTTCCACTGCCATCCCTGTTAGGGTATTGCACCATTGAACTTTGGTTAGGTCCTCCCTCATAGCTCCATAGTTCCCCTTATTCAACTGAAATATTGTCACTTCCGATTCTACCCTCCCCCTTTCAAACTGCAGATTAAAGCTTATTGTATATTGTCCCAAATCCATAAATAATAATGAGGATGTTGGAAGGCGACTGGGTTGGGTGTTCTTCTGTTGTTCCTGAGCTCAGTGCCTAGGTTAATGCCCCCGTATCTTTCTGGTTTTAACCTTACAGTTCTCCATTACATTTTGATGCAACTGAATAACTTGGCACCATTTCAGAGAGAAGTTAAAAATCAGTAACATTGCTATGGGTCTGGAATTATGTATAAACCAACATTGTTACAAATAGCTGATTCTTCTCTTGAATATTATTCTCGCATGCCTTCGACTGTTCAAAATTATTACTTTGCAGAGAACAGCTCAGATAAATAACGCCATTAATGATTTGGATAATAATTTCAAGATGTAGTATGCTTTCGTTATAATTTTCTTCTTTCAGTCTTGGAGTATTGCTATTTCCTGGCTTCCGTTTAATCAAACACATAGATGTGTATGTATAGCTCAATTATTGAATGCTACCAAAACAGCATTTCAAAGTCAGTCACATTGGAATACATCACACAATCAAAATTTTCAATGTGAGTGAGAAGGCGTTAGTTACACTGTTTAAAATTCACAAGCTGGTTGCCAACACAAAATTGCTGTGAAACGTTGCCAACTCTTCTAAAACTTCTGTGAGAAAGATTGTTGCAAAAGAGGACGCACTTTGTCTATCTTCACTGCCCTTTGTGTATGGGGTTTATACAGTCTAATGGTGCTGAATAAGGTGTCTGCACCTTCATACAGGATCTCTGCCCATTCAGTACAATGTTAATGAATAGTTGGGTGTTGATAGCTTCAAAAGAGGCAGAAGTGATGCAGGGAATGTTTAATAACACGCTGTAGGTAATTTTATACACTTCAATCAGATAACCTCTCATTTTTCTAATCTCCAGAGAATATAGACCTAACTAAGAATATAAAAACATAAGATCTAGGAAAAGAATTCAGATATTCGACCCAACGATTCTCTCCACTGTTTGATCATGGCTGATATGTTTCTCAACCCCCCATTTTTCTGCCTTCTCGCTGTAACACTTGATCTCCTCACTAATCAAGAACTTATCTATCTCTGTGTTAAATACACTCAAATATGCAACCTTTCCTCCGAGGATAGCTCGCTGATTTCATCAATCAAACCAGTAAACATTTGTTGCACACAGCAATCCAACTAAAGCCCTATATAATTGCAGCAAAGTTACCTTATACTTATTCTCCAATCACCATGAAATAAAGGCTAACATATGATTAAACTTCCTAATGGCATGTTGTGCCTACACATTCACATTCTGTGGTTCATGTACAGAAAATTCAAATAACAAGGTCAGCCAGCTTGTCCTCCTAGAATATGAGCTCTCTGATTGGGGCTGTTAATCTAGTTAGGGAGATGTGGCAGACATAAAAAGGTGAATGCCAGGGATGTTGGGATCTGAATGCCTTACTCAGTGACAGACAGTGCTACTGTCAAAGGCTATGCATTCGGTGAATAAAGAGTGATTGGTGATGGGATGCCAGCCACTGAAAAGTTATTTCACAAACTTCTCTGAAAATAAACCTTTACTTCTTTCACTTCTCACAAACTGTTCTGCTTTTCACGCTTCTAGTCAAAGTGGATAATTTCACACTTGTGCCCATTATACTTCATTGTATACCATTAAACACTGTGCCCACTCACTTAACAGCTACCTGCATCCTCCTCACAACTTACTTACCTGCTCAATTTCATATCATCAGTGAGTATGCAGAGATAAGACTTAGGCCACTTAGCTAAATCATTGTTACAGAATAAAATCAGCAAAGGACCATCAAAACACCTTACTATCACCAGCCATCCTGAGAGAAAAAAACAAATTAGTCCTCATATTGTTTTTGTCTATTAGCTAATCCCAAAACATGCAAGTACATTATCTCCAATCTCATGAGTCATATTCTTATGTAACAATTCCTTGCATGAGATCATTTAACTGAAATTCCAGATCTATTAATCAACCAGTTCTACCTTTACTTACCCTGCTAGTTGTTCTGTCAAAAACTCAAATAAGTTTGAGTATTGCCAAAAAAAATTTGTTGAAGCTATTTGAATTGCACTCATCAAGACAATTTCCAAACAAACTGCTTTTAGGAGAAATCCAATATTTATATTGCATGAGAGGAGAGGACGGATTGTTGTCAAATAGATTCTGATTGGTAGGCACATTGCCATGGAGAATGCACCTGTTAATGATGATTGACAATTAGCTGCCAGAATATGACAACATTTTAATGTTGAATCTGGTCGAAGTCAAAACTCACAAGACAACAGATCATAGTCCAACAGGTTTATTTAAAATCACAAGCTTTGGAGCACTGTCCCTTCATCAGGTCACCTGACAAAGGAGCAGCACCCCAAAAGCTTGTAATTGTAAATAAACCTGCTGGACTATAACCTGATGGAATGAGCTCAAAAGGTGGGGTGCTGGAAAAGCACAGCTGGTCAGGCAGCATCCAAGGAGCAGGACAGTAAATGTTTCGAGCATAAGCACATTCCTGATGAAGAGCTTATCCTCGAAGCGTCGACTCTTCTGCTCCTCGGATCCTACCTGAGCAGCTGTGCTTTTCCAGCTCCACACTTTATGACTCTGATCACCAGACTCACTTTCACCTGGTGGAATGAGCTGCCAGAGGAAGTGGTGGAGGCTGGTACGATTACAACATTTGAAAGGCATGTGGATGGGTATATGAATAGGAAGGGTTTAGAGGGATATGGGCCAAGTGCTGGCAAGCCGGATTAGATTTATATAGGTTGTATGGATGCTTTGGACCGAAGGGTCTGTTTCCATGCTGTCTATGACTCTGTGATTTCTGACTTTGCCCAGTTCAACCCTGGCATTGCCACATTCGGATTCGCCAATGAATTTCCCTGAGAAATGACCAGACTAAATAGTGGTCACCTATTTTGTTAGGTTGAAAGAGGCAAAGTACTTGTATGTGATCTTTCCAACTGCAAAGAACAGCGCCCTGGGTGCTAATGTATGCAGCTTTCAGGACACTTAACTGAGCCACACTCTGAACCTGATTGACAATTCTATATCAATTGACAGTTTAATTCTTTGCAAAGTCAGCATTTATTTCACAAAGGTTGTCCAATTGCAAATTTGTTCTGATGAATGCAGGATGAAAAGTTTTAATAAAAAGTGAGTTTGTTCAGCAGTATTCAAGTTCCATACTATTAAGTGACTATTCAAATAAATTTGTCAAAAATCATTTCCCTTTCATAAAGCCACATTGATTCTATTAAAGGGAATGAGAAACAGAAGCAGAATAATCATTTCTGCATTATTTAAATGGAGTTGCAAAATCATATGATGAATATTTGCTTCCTTTTCTATAAATGTCTAAGTTCATGAAACTATTTTTGCCTACACATTCAATTCTAATGATATCAGCGAAGAAATTAGTCTTAAGGAGTTAATGAGCCGACATTGGTGGTAGAAAGAAGAATTGTTCTGTTTTATATGTGTAGCGACCCATAAATAAATTCAAAAAGCATGTGCTTATGATTTCACTATACATAGCAACCAAGACAATTCATCCCCATTGTGATCTGCATACATGTACAGTTGAAATTGCATGAATGCTAGAGCTCCTTGGGTTACTGATTACAGAGTGAAACTTCCAGATCAAGGTGCAATGTCAACAGGACTGATGAGCTGCAGGAGATCCATCATTATTTGCCCATGGCTGTTCCAGAGATTAACATTTGCTTCTAATTTTATATTGCTGCTGAATGTCTGCCCTATAACAGACAGCCTGTGGATGTTTGCATGCATTGCTAATAAGATTTAAAGCATTGCTGTGGATGCTTACAAGGATTCTATTTTATATGAACTGAAGGCAAAAAGATTAAACAGCCACAGAATTTATTGCCAATGGATGGTTTCTGATTGAGGAAGAAGCCAGTTTACAAGTGGTGTCCTTTTACAATCGAGACAGATACTGAGACATTCATGGGCATCATTCCAAAAAGAAGTCTGAAATACTTTGTTGGAGATTGTGCTGTCCAGCAACTGAAGAAGCTGCAGTTTGACTGTAATTCCACCACTTTATACTCTTCTTAAAATTATTTAGTGTTTTTATTGGACTTAGCACCATCACCATTGCTGCAGCAATAGGAGTCTTGATGAGACGCAGTAACACGTGTCGCAACTCTGGCCACTTCCAGTGGGTTGTTTCATGCTGCGAGGGTAACTGCTGAAGCTTACTGTAAAAACATTAACATTGATCAGGTTACCAGGTTAAAAACAAACTGTTCTAGCTGATCTGTCACATGGGGCTGACTCTTTCCTGTTGTTGACTGAGAGTTGTGTCACATTTTTTTGGTGGGATTCTTGCTTCGAGGTCCTGCACGCATTCTTGGCATTACCAAACGCTTCATTAAATACTTATCCCACTGCAATGGCATCCCTCCCATCTGGCTCCAACCTCCTCTTATCATAATCTCTTCACAGAGCAATTTGCCACTCAATGGATATCCACTGAAGGACCAGCATTCCTTGTGCCATGTTTAAAAGACCACTGTGCACCCTGACAAGCACTGACTTTCCGAAGCTGCCCTGCTCAGTCAAGGGCAGTTTAGAAAGACATTGGAGAATGCTCTATGGTTTTCCAACAGAGACCATGAGCTCTCAGTTGAGGTGTGGTTCAAGGCAGAGGAGTCCTCCTCTGGGAGGGCTAACCAAGGGGGCCATACCACTAGAGCTTGGCAGCCCAGTCTGAGATAGGGCTGTATGAATAGTGCAGAGGAACTGCCAGCTGTGCTATCTTACATTCACTCCATCTCTGCTACTGCATCCTCCTCCTACAAAGGCTCATTTTGTGCCCCTCTCACTATTGCATTTTCCATGTCTTACTCTTACACCTTGTCAAATCTGCACACCACTAACCTGGTGTTCCCACCATACTGCCACCTCATCTCCTCGAACCCAGCTGCACCACCCACTTGCATCTCACTCAATTCCTAACCCTTCTGTAATTAACCCTTCACGCGAGTATAGCTCACAACAGGACAGGAATATCCTATACAGATGGAGGGGCGCCCAACATTAGATGCCTCACTCCCACAGGGGAGAGAATCCTGGCCCATGCAGGAGAATACTGGGTTGGCTCCTGTGGCAATGTCAATACATTCATGTCCCACCAACTGATTAATTCTACTCTATTCCTCTCACTTTAACCACATTGTCAGTCTTATCACTGGCCGTGTTGCCTTATGACCTATTTCTGCTCCTATGTCTTATGGTCTTCTCTCTCTTTTATCTTCTAGTTACTGCCAGCAACACCACCATTTCCATGGTGAGACAGCCAGCTCCCCTTGAAGCTACCTCCTTAACCTTGGAGGATGGCAGTCCTGTGATCTCATAGGAAGCATCAGCAACTCTACCTCCCTCACTCCCCACCAGCTCAGAGACTGACTCCTCTGTGACAGTGTTAGCTTAAGAACATCTGTGAGTACAATCTGGTGACTGGGGAAGAAAGATCCGAGGCCCCTGGCAGTTAGCAGATTGACATAGACCCAGGCAGGAGAGGACCCTGCAGTATTAGCAATCAGGGTGTTCATCCACATGCGCAGGGAGGAACAGGAGCAGGAGACAATGATGGCCGACATAATGGCCCTCACTGCCCTGAAGTTGCTGTAGTGTACAGAGTCACATGACTGGCTCTATGAACAGTTTGATGTCTGCCATGGAGAGCGAAAGTTTGCTAGACTCTCCCTCTCACACACTCACTCATTCTCTCACACACTCTCTCTCTCTCTCTCTCACATGCTCTCTCTGTGATACATTCTCTCTCTCACATGCTCACTCTCTCACACAGTCTCTCTCTCACACGCTCAAGGACTCAAGGACTATTATTCCATCACTGATGTGCAATGATGCATATGTCACAAAATCAGTAAAGGCTGTAGCAGCCAAAAAGCTTACATCTCGGGGCATTAATTAGGGTGATAATAGTATTTTTATACAATTACATTTTCATTTATCATTACCTCAGTCACTCCAAGTCACCGACTTCACAGATTTAGATTGTTTGGTAGTATCAGTATTCTGTTAGAATATGTTTTCTTCGGAATTTGAAGATTGGTAAGTCCTTAGTCGAAAATATCTTTCATGCTGAACCAGGCAATTGCTCTATTTCATCATGCTGAGAACATTTTATATTAATTTCTTACACACAAGATGACAAGAAATGGAAACTTTTCTTTTGCAGTATTGGGAATTTCTGAACCAAGCAATTTCTGATGACAATATCCTGGATTTCTGAGCCAAGCAATTAATTTTTGACAATGTCATGAATCTTCAGTTGTCATTTGTTGCCCCATGTTAATAGGGTAAGATATAGGAACCTCAAGTGCTACCATTCAATTAATGATGTACAACCATGCACATATCACAATGTCAGCAGTGATTTCCCTGGAAATGTATGCAGCCCTTCTTCAATCTGTGTAACCAAATTTTAATTGTCAATCTGCTAGCAACTCGGTGCTGAAGTACACAGACTCTATACTTGTTGGGTTTTTTTTATCATTTGAATAGTTTCAATTAAAGACTCCGTGAGCTCAAGTGGTGTATACCACTCATTAGCTTTCTCAGCATTTGCATCTCCTCATGAACTTTGCTGACTCTTGACATCTGAGCTTTGCTCAGTCATGATGTGGGCGGCACGGTGGCACAGTGGTTAGCACTGCTGCCTCACAGCGCCGGAGACCCGGGTTCAATTCCCGCCTCAGGCGACT
The DNA here is from genome assembly GCF_047496795.1 of Chiloscyllium punctatum. Classification (NCBI taxonomy): domain Eukaryota; kingdom Metazoa; phylum Chordata; class Chondrichthyes; order Orectolobiformes; family Hemiscylliidae; genus Chiloscyllium; species Chiloscyllium punctatum. The sequence continues at coordinate 75,393,117 of NC_092746.1, forward strand.
GACTGTGTGGAGTTTGCACATTCTCCCCGTGTCTGCGTGGGTTTCCTCCGGGTGCTCTGGTTTCCTCCCACAGTCCAAAGGATGTGCAGGTCAGGTGAATTGGCCATGCTAAATTGCCTGTAGTGTTAGGTAAGGGGTAGATGTAGATGTAGGGGTATGGGTGGGTTACGCTTTGGCGGGGCGGTGTGGACTTATTGGGCCGAAGGGCCTGTTTCCACACTGTAAGTAATCTAATCGATACAAGTGGAAAACAAACCTGCATAGTTGCAGGTTTCTATCTTATTGAAAACATGAAACAATTCTCTTGCGCAAATGTAACAAGTTTCCTTGGATTCTGGCTTCTTTTTGAACACCACAAATTCTGGAATCCATATTATGGGAGGGATGCGATAGCACTGAATAGGGTGCAGAGGAGATTTACCAGGATGCTTCAGTTATGAGGACAGATTGGACAAACTGGAATTGTTTTCCTTACAGCAGAGGAAATTAAGACGTATAAAATTATTAGGGGCACAGGATAGACATGTAGAAACATTTCTCCTTGATGGAAGAATCAATATCTGGGGACATAGATTTAAGTTAGGGGCAGAATGTTTTGAGGACATGAGGAAAAATGTTTTCATCCAGAGGTTCGTGGGAACCTGGAACTCACTGCCTGTAAGAGGCAAAAAAAAATTCCTCAAGCATTTAGGAAGTATTCAGATGTACGTTTGCAGTACCAAGTCATACAAGGCTATGAGTCAAGTGCTGGAAAAGGAGAATAGGATATTTAGGTTGTTTATTTTAGGCCAACTTAGATGGTCTTCTCTCTCTTTTATCTTCTAGTTACTGCCAGCAACTCCACCACTTCCATGGTGAGACAGCCAGCTCCCCTTGAAGCTACCTGCCTGACCTCTTTTTCAGTGCTATAGACCCTTTATCTACCTTGAATTTAGAAAAGTCTTACAAAATCTTCTTTCAGTTGTCCTTTAACCTGTGGTTTCACTACTGGCTGTTTTTTCAATACTTGTTGCATGACTCCCTGTTTCTTGGCCAGTTATTTATTGACCAGTTTAACTCCTTCTGCCTGGTGAAGAAGGACGCAGGTCAAGATACAAGTTAATTCTCAAGAACAGGCGTACTTAATTGGGAAGTTTGCATCCCTTGCCTGCTATGTTGTGTTGCAGATTTGATTGCAGTAAATGTATAATTTTGAAAAATATACCACTGGATCTACTTCTGTTTACCTGGAAGTGGTCAATGGTTTCACAGCATTCTTTTTTAATAGCTAAGCAGTATTTATGACTGGGAGGTTCCCTTGCTCCACCACATTAACTCTAATTCTCTGTGTCTGCAGTCTCGCTACTCTTATCATTTGGCTTCTCACATGTGCTTTTAGACTTTTTGTACCTTTAAAACAATGGATTCTGCTGCTCTCAATTAATAAAGTTGATCCTTTTGTTTTAGGATTGATTCAATAGATAACAATACTGCTTCGATGCAATGTAGTACAGGAGGATTTTTCTGTGATTCTGTGATCAAAATGGAGGATTCCTACTCCTGTCAGTAAAATGGTTGATCCCATTCTCTTTAAGGATTTCTCTTTTATTTACCGAATACAGTTTTCTGCCTTTGGTTTGAAAGATAATCCCATTTTCTGTCTATGGCCTTACTGAGTGAATCATTTTGCTTGTAGCTTAAGAAGTAATTGTGTTCTCTTCAACAGATTCATCTGACAGTTCACATTGTCTGTGGCACTACTAATAATCCTTGGTGTGTTCTTTTTTTTTCCCCTGGATGAATCCCATTTTCTGCAGTCTTAATAAATTCTTTCCATCTTCATTGCAATTTAAATAATGGCTCTCCTGCTTTTTTTTATGTGGTCTCAATAGTCACCAACCTTTCTTCTTATGGCAAACTTTGCTTAGGCACCTACATTGGTCTATTATTACTTTATGTCTGGCTTTACTTCTGTGGTCTGTGATTTCCCTTACAGCAGCTGTGCCTGGTTGTACCTGCTAACAGTGGTGGCAGCACTTGCTCTGAGCTCTAAATATTCTACTCCCATCTAGCTCTCTCAGTCGGTGTCCCTGGTATGCATTTTAAAATGTTCCTTTTGCCAACCAAGGATTTCATCTGTATTCATGGAGCCTCCGATGTCTGCTCGCTCATTGTGTTGTATGATGCATCCTCGCCATGATCACCTTGGTGAAAGGTACATCAGGTAGACTTTCTGCCACCAGGCTCATTTTACTTTGGGATCTAATGGGTTCTATTAATTTAATATGGAAGTGGAAGTACAGTTGTTTGTCTAATAAAAAGAGACACTTGTCATAAACAAGGCATCATTCATTGCATGATAGTCGTCAGATGCAAATTACATTAGTATGATGGTGGGTGTTACTAAGATAGAGAAACCTAAATGGTTGTCCTATCTCCTTCAAGATACTGAGCAATTCTTCTGCTAGAGTCTATATGATATCATCATATTGGATGGTGCTTAATACAATCCACAGCATTAACCCTTTCAGAGTCTAATACCTTATACAACTTGTTAGAGTCTTGTAGTCCTACATAGTGCCACCCAATGGCTACAATATAGCAAGTGAAAGATGATTCTTGTTCACTGGGGGAGACAGGAGGTATCCTTTCAGAAGTCCTCTGGCCAGCCCAAGAAAGTGTCTGACTTTCGATGCACTGTCTCTGCCTGTTGGTGCTTGGTGGCTAACTCTGTCCTGGTTCTGATTCAAAACTAGCCTTTCAAGTTCACACGTGCTGGAATCTGAACTGATAGCTGCAAGATGGTGTAATTAGTGAGTGAAAGTATAGTTTTACTCTCTCTTCCACTTCCTTTAGCATTAGTCTCATGTAACTGTTTGTTACCTCATCAAAAAACCGAAGCACAATTCACTCCAACAAATCTGTACTGCCTTTCCAAATCTAAATCACATTTACCGCAGACCCTGTCCAGGTGGGTGTTCCTAAGTAACCGACAGCAGAAAACCAAGAGTAAAGAATTGGAATGAAGGAAAGAAATGTGAAGTGTGAAGCAGGAGGTCCAAGGTCACACCATCGGCAGTTTACAAGTCCAAAATTCCAAAGGTGATTCACATTTGACTCAAAAAGTTAACGTTTTTTCTCTCTTCACAGATTCTACCAGACCCGTTGAGATTTTCCAGGGATTAATGTTTGTTTACTAACAAATTTTGCTTTAAATTTAGAGCTGAGTCTTGGAGGCGGGGAGAATTTTAGAAAAAAATTATTCAGGCCAGAGACACTCAGTCAAATGTGATTCAGATAGGGAAAGGCAGCATACATTTGTTAGAGTGGATCATATTATAACTTGCTTCAGTTTCTTGATGGGGTAACAGAGTTAGATGAGGGTAAAGCTGTTGGTGTAGTGTATGTTAATTTTCAGAAGTAAGATAGAAAGTGCTGCATAACAAATTTGTGCAAAATATTAGAGCTCATGGAATAAAAGGAACATTGTAACATGAATAAGAAGTTGGCTGAGGGATTGAAAACAGATCAAAAATGAATTGTTGTTTTTCAGATTAGAGGATGGTCTATGACAGGGTTCCCCAGGGCTAGGTATTAGGATCCGTGTCCTTTTTCGCATACATAAATAATTTAGACTTTAATATATTGAACATATAATTTCAAAATTAATGGAAGGCACAAAACTTAAATGTTGTGAACTGTGAGGAGTTTATTATTAAACTTCAAAGGGACATAAACAAGTTCAACATCAATCATGCAGCACTAATAGTATCAGCGTGGAAATGGTTTGTTAGCCTGTTGTTCAAATTGTTGAGATACTTTGATATTCCAGGGTAATATTTGTAGACCAGGCACTTTGGAAGGTGATATATTTCACTAACAAGATGCTGCATTAGTTTGAAAAGAGGTTTTTACTCATAATTGAGCAGTATATTATATTCCTTTAGTTGCCTGTGGGAGGCAGAGGATAAATTGTACTCAATCAGTTCACAAAACTCAAAACTAAGCAACTACCGATAGATGTGTTTATACAATTGGACAACACATGCTAAACAGCCACAAGAGCTCGAATAGCTACAATAATAAGCAAAATAAGATAATTAGTCTATTTTTAATGCAAATGAAGAACATAAAATGCTAGAAACTTTACCGTAGCTAACCCACTGAACTTGCACACTACAGGGCAACTTTCAGTATGGCCAATCCACCTAACCTGCACATCTTTTGACTATGGGAGGAAACCAGAGCACCCAGGGGAAACCCATTCAGGCATAGGGGGACATGTGGAAGCTCCATATCGATGGTCACCTGAGGCTGGAGTTGAACCTATGTCCTTGGCACTGTGAGGCAGCAGTGCTAACCTCTGAGCCACTGTGCCACCCATTGTGTCTTGTTGCTGTTCTCAACACTGGTACACAGCCAGAAGATCACATGTTCAATGTAAATTCAATTTGAAGGTATGTTTTGGAGACCTGATAAGCAACCTACTGACAATGTTAGTGCTGCCAAGGGAAGTAACAGGTAAGTTGAGAAATTCCCTAGGACCTAATGAACATCACCCTAGAGGGCTGAAAGAGGTAATTGCAGATATACTTGATGTGTTGGTGATTATCTTTCAAATGTGCCTGCAGATTGGAAGATTTCAGATGTGACTCTGCTATTTAAGTAATGTGGTTGAGAGAAGAAAAAGTCCCATTTGCCTGATGTCAGTAGCAGGAAAATACAAGAAATTATTGGATAGAATGTGATTACTAGATAATTTTAAAAAAATGATTGGACTGAATCATCATGGATTTATAAATGGGAACTCACATTTGACATATTTAATAGAATATTTTGAGGATGCTACTACTAGAGTCGATAAGGCAAGACAACTGGAAGTGGTGTATTTGGATTTTTAGAGGAAGTTTCATTAAGCCCCACACAGGAGGTCACTGAACAAAATTTGAACAAGGGGTTTGGGGGTAATATACTAGTATGAATTGAAAATTGGTTAGTAGGCAGAAATAGATACTCAGAAGAAATGACCATTCTCACGTGGGCAGTCTATGATCAGTGGGGTCCCACAAGGTTCAGTGCTCAGATCCCAGCTGTTCACAATTTGTTTGGGGGTATTTCCAGTTGCAATATATACAAGTTTGAAGACGTTACAGAATTTAAAAATCTGAGTTGTGAGGAGGCGTCAAAAAGGCATGTTTTGAGTCCAGTTTTTCTTTGGAATGAAATGGAAGTGTGATGGGTTTTATGCTGTTGAGATGGGGGGAGGGTCAAGGATAAGTTAGCAGCCAAGTGAGTTTAAATAATAAAGGTATCACGGAACAAAAGGCAAAGAGAATGGTAATAGTAGTGGTAAAGAAACAAGCATTGGTTCAGTGCAGGTTTTAATAAATAGCACAAATTTCAGTTTTGTCTGGAAGCAAAAACATACAAACAGAGAACAGACAGGCATGAGGGGGGAATAAACCAAAATGGAGAACAAAGACAACATTGAAAAGTGCAGAACAGAACAGGCCCTTTGGCCCACGAATGTTGTGCCGAGGATTAATCCTAATCTAAAATAAAATAACTTAACCTATGCATCCCTCAATTCACTGCTATCCCTGTGCACGTCCAGCAGTCGCTTAAACGTCCCTAATGACTTACACCACCACAGCTGGCAACGCATTCCATGCATTCACAACCCTCTGCATAAAAAAAACCTTCCTCTGACATCTCCTCTATACCTTTCTCCTAATATCTTAAAACTATGACCCTTCGTGCCAGTCAGTCCTGTCCTGGGGAAAAGTCTTTGGCTATTGACTCTATCCATGTCTCTCATTATCTTGTATACTTCAATCAGGTCACCTCTCTTCCTCCTTCTCTCGAGCGAGGAAAGTGCAAGCTTAGTCAACCTCTCTTCATAAGGCAAGCCCTCCAGTCCAGGCAGCATCCTGGACTTGTAGAGCTGTAGCAAAATCTTGCGGCTTTTAAACTTGATCCCCCTGTTAATGATTTGGAGATGCTGGGGTTGGACTGGGGTGTACAAAGTTAAAAAAATCACACAACACCAGGTTATAGTCCAACAGGTTTAATTGGAAGCACACTAGCTTTCGGAGTGCCGATCCTTCATCAGATGGCTGTGACAACCTGGTGTTGTGTGATTTTTTTAACTTTGTACCCCCCGTTAATGAAAGCCAAAACATAATATGCTTTCTTCACAACCCTATCCACTTGGATGGCAACTTTAGGGATCTATGAAATTGAACACTAAGATCCCTGTGTTCCTCCACACTGCCAAGAATCCTGTCCTTAATTCTATATTCAGCATTTGAGTTTGACTTTCCAAAATGCATCACTTCGCATTTATCCAGGTTGAACTCCATCTGCCATTTCTTAATCCAGCTCTGCATCCTGTCTATGTCATGGTGCAAACTGCAATAGCCCTTGATACTATAAAGGGCACCTCCAACCTTTCTGTCATCTGCAAATTTACTAACCCATCCCTCAACCTCCTCATCCAAGTCATTTAAAATCTACAAAGAACAGAGGCCCAAGAAGAGAGTTCTGCAGGACAACACTCAACACTGACCTCCAGGCAGAATACTTTCAATCGACAACCATTTTCTGCCTTCTGTCAGCCAACCAATTCTAAATCCAGACAGCCAAATCTCCCTGTACCCCATACCTCCTGACTTTATGAATGAGCCTACCATGATGAACCTTATCAAATGCCTTGCTGAAGTCCATACGCACCACATTCACTGCTCGACCTTCGTCGACTGTCTCATCACCTCCTCAAAGAACTCAATAAGATTTGTGAGGCATGACCTGCCCCTCACAAAGCAATGCTGACTGCCTTTAATCACGCTATGCTTTTCCAAATAGTCATAAATCCTAACCCTCAGAATTCTTTCCAAAACCTTGCTGACCACAGACGTAAGATTGACTGGTCTGTAATTGCCAGAGATTTCCCTATGACCCTTCTTGAAATGAGGAACAACATTCACCTCCTTCCGATCCTCCGGTATGACTCCTGTGGTGAGTGAGGAAGCAAAGATCTTCACCAGGGGCTTAGCAACCTCCTTTCTCATTTCCCGGAGCAGCCTGGGATAAATCTGGTCTGGCCCTGGGGACTTACCAATCTTAATGTTTGCCAAAAGTTCCAGCAGATCAACTTCATCAAACTTGATCTGTTCAAGCCTGTATCCCAGCTCCTCAAAGTTCTCATTCACAACAAGGTCCCTTTCCTTAGTTAAAACCAGAGCAAACAATTCATTTAGGGCTTCCCCTATTTGCTCAGACTCCACACACAAATTCCCTACGCTATTCCTGATCAGCCCTACCTTCTCCCTGATCATTCTCTTATTCCTCACATCTCAGTAAAATGCCTTTGGATTCTCCCTAATCCTTCCTGCTAAGCCTCTTTTGTGCCCCCTCCTTGCTCTCATCAGTCCATTTCTGAGCTCCTTTCTAGCAAGCCTGTAATCCTCTAAAACTGTGCTCGATCCTTGCTGCTTCCGCCTTACATAAGCTGCCTTCTTCCTTTTGATGAGAAGCTCTCTGGAGTTCATGGTCCGAAGTTTTTAAAGTCAGTGTTGAGTCTAGAAGATTTTGAAGTGTTTGATAACACTTCCTAGTGTCAGAGCTTATTCAAGGAAGAGCTACTGTGTGTCCTTGATAAGTATATTCTGGATTAGTGGTGCTGGAAGAGCACAGCAGTTCAGGCAGCATCCAAGGAGCAGTAAAATTGACGTTTTGGGCAAAAGCCCTTCATCAGGAATAAATATACCTGTCAGGCAGGGAGGAAGTAGTCGAGTGAGGAAGCTATGGTTTACTAAGGAAGTTGAATCTCTTGTCAAGAGGAAGACGAAGGCTTACGTTAGGATCAGATGTGATGGCTCAGTTTGGGTGCTTGAGAGTTACAAATTAGCCAGGAAAAGCCTAAAGAGAGAGCTAAGAAAAACCAGGAGGGGACATGAGAAGTCATTGGCAGATAGGATCAAGGAAAATCCTAAAGCTTTCTATAGGTATTTCAGGAATAAAGGAATGACTAGAGAAAGATTAGGGCCAATCAAGGATAGTAGTAGGAAGTTGTGGAGTCCAAGGAGTTAGGAGAAGCATTAAATTAATATTTTTCATCAGTTTTCACACTGGAAAAAGACAATGTTGTCAAGGAGAATACTGAGATACAGGCTATCATTCCAAATGAAGGGCTCTTGGCCAGAGCATTGATTCTTCTGCTCCTCAGATGCTGCCTGACCTGCTGTGCTTTTCCAGCACCCCACTCTCTACTAGAGGAGACAATATTGAGGTTCACAAGGAGGGGGTGTTAGCAATTCTGGAAAGTGTGAAAATACATAAGTCCCCGGGGCTGGATGGGATTTATCCTAGGATTCTCTGGGAAGCCAGAGAGGAAATTGCACAGCCTTTGGCTTTGATCTTTATGTCATAATTGTCTACAGGAATAGTGCCAGATGACTGGAGAATATCAAATGTTGTCCCTTGTTCAAGAAGGGGAGCAGAGACAACTTTGGTAATTATAGACCAGTAAGCCTTATTTCAGTTATGGGTAAAGTGCTGGAAAAGGTTATAAGAGATAGGATTTATAATCATCTAGAGAGGAATAAGTTGATTAGGGATCGTCACCACAGTTTTGTGAAGGGTAGGCCATGCCTCACAAACCTTATTGAGTTCTTTGAGAAGGTGACCAAATATTGGATGAGGATAAAGTGGTTGATGTGATGTATATGGATTTCAGTAAGGCGTTTGATAAGGTTCTCCACTGTAGACTGTTGTACAAAATACGGAGGCATGGGATTGAGGGTGAGTTTGTGGTTTGGATCAGAAATTGGCTAGCTGAAAGAAGACAGACGGTGGTGAATGATGGGTAATGTTCATCCTGGAGTTCAGTTATTAGTGGTATAACACAAGAATCTGTTTTGGGACCACTGCTGTTTGTCATTTTTATAAATGACCTAGATGAGGGCGTAGAAGGATGGGTTAGTAAATTTGCAGATGGCACTAAGGTTGGTGGAGTTATTGGTAGTGCTGAAGGATGTTGCAGGTTACAGAGGCACATAGATAAACTGAAGAGCTGGGCGGAGATGTGGCAAATGGAGTTTAATGCAGAAAAGTGTGAGGTGATTCACTTTGGAAGGAGTACCAGGAATGCAGAGTACTGGGCGAATGGTAAAATTCTTGGTACTGTAGATGGGCAGCGAGATCTCGATGCTTGGAAAGGGTTCAGAGGAGATTTACTAGGATGTTGCCTTATATGGAGGTGCAGACTTACGAAGAAAGATTGAGCAACTTGAGGCTGTTTTCGTTAGAGAGAAGGTTGAGAGGTGACTTAATTAAGACATATAAGATAATCAGAGGGTTAGATAGGGTGGATAGTGAAAGCTTTTTTCCTTGGATGGTAATGGCTAGCATGAGGGGACATAGCTTTAAATTGAGGGCTGATAGACATAGAACAGATGTCAGAGGTAGTTTCTTTACTCAGAGAGTAGTAGGGGCATAGAATGCCCTGCCTGTAACAGTAATAGACTTGCCAACTTTAAGGGCATTAAATGGTCATTGGATAAATATATGGATGAAAATGGAATAGTGTAGCATAGATAGGCTTCAGATTGGTTCCACAGGTTGGCATAATATTGAGGGCCGAAGGGCCTGTACTGCATTGTAATGTTCTATGTTCTGTAAGATGAGATGCTGTTCCTCAAACTTGTGTTAGTCTTCACTGGAATAGACTGAGCATGGAAATATGACAATAACAGAAAAATAGTTATTTCTACCTCTCTTCAGCTCTAAACAAATTGGACTTGAAAGTCATATTGGACTTGAAACATTAACTGTCTTCACAGATTTGTTGGCACTTGCTGTTTTTTATTTCAGATCTCCAGTGTCCACCATTTTTTACTTTTGTTCCTTTGTTCGGCTAGTGTGCGTGCACTAATGTGAGCTAAGCTGTTAGTTCAGCTGGGAAGCTTTTTTGCATCTAATATATATTGGGGAAATTGAGAAGAGATCCATTCTCAGCAAAGAACATGTTACAGCTTACTTGACCTAGTCAAATGTTAGACAATTCAAGATATTGTAGAAGCCAGTCCTTTGACTTTAAAGTCATTTATACTGACTTAGTAACACTTAGTGATCAAAATAGTCCTCAATAATTCCTGACAGTTGCCAAGCAGTTAAATCAAGATGTTTTATCATTCCCTTGTGTCATCCAGTTGACCTGTACGAAAATACTACGAACTATATTAAATAGATGCAAATCGCACTTTGAGACTTTTGTGTCTAATAGATAGAAGTTAGTATAAAAAAAACATTAAATCACAGAAAACCTTAAAATTAGGAATATAATTGCCTCATCGCCTCTTGTGTTGGACAGCCAATTATTGACTTTCTTGGCACTAGAGATTTATGAAAAGAGGATGTTATTGCATTAGAAACATTTGTCATTTTCATTTAGATGCAAAAAACTGGTAGTTGTTGATTGGTCCTCCTTTTTGGACCCACTCTGAAAGGATAAAACACTTAAATTAACATTGGGATGGATTTGAAACATTATTAGGATTCCATTAATGAGATGAAAGTTTCTGAGATTCTTTAAGCAGTCTTGCTGTGAAACAGCATGGAATAAAAACTAATTTATAGCTATTACTATGGTCTCAAAACATACCCAGCAGGCTCAGCAGAGAGCCAGTGGTTAGGTAAAAGAAACCAATCTAATTTTAAAGTATTCTGCTTAGGCTCCCTGACAATTGAGATAATAACAGATATTACCGGTCATGTGACTCTGGCACAACTAATTTCTGTCTCTTGGCCTCTAGTTAAATCTACAATTCTTTCTAATAGTTATCAGCTAGTGAGTTTAGGAAATGTATAAAATTGTTATGGAAATTGAAGATTCACCTGCATGATATGTAATTTAAAATTACATAAAGTGATTGCAAAGGGACAACATACACCCATGATGTTTGGTGGAGGAAAACTACTGCAGAATTTGCTAGTGCCATTCCTCAAAGATCTCCTTGCACTAGAAGACAGTGAGCTGGAACTGCCTCACTCCTGAGTATAAGGGTAAGAAGGTCATGCTGGGTCACTTCCAGGTAAGTATCCCTGCATCTGTAATGTTTGTAGAAAACTAGTAGTTGTAACATTCATTCAGTAGAAACATAGGCAACTGGATTTTATTTTTTCTTGAAATAAGATTTTTCATTTTCTTTTCACAAGCTGTAGATAGTAGGCCAGATGTTGCCTTTCTTGTTTCTTAATCTTTTTGCTATGTATGGGATTTGTAAGGTGTTAAAGAATGATAGAATTTAACAGTTATTCAAATTGCCATGGATTTGATGATTACTGAAGTTATAGAGAGAAGCATGGATTCATCAGCCATGTAATACGCACACACCTACCCTCTCTAAAAAAAATGCGCATGTTCTCTGGGCTTTGTTGTTGTTGTTGTAGTCATGTGACTGCTATCTTTTGCTTTTGTGGTAATCATTGGTATAGGAAGTGTGAAACAGATTGAATGAATGATTTCTGAGTTGTAATGCAGCCAGTTAATGCAAGCGAAAAAGAAGTATTATAGGACTTATACACTTAATAGTAAGGTCCGAGGGAGTGTTGCTGAACAAAGAGACCTTGGAGTGCAGGTTCATAGCTCCTTGAAAGCGGAGTTGCAGGTAGATAGGATAGTGAAGAAGGCGTTTGGTATGTTTTCCTTTATTGGTCAGAGTATTAAGTACAGGAGTTGGACATCATGTTGTGGCTGTAAAGGACATTGGTTAGGCCACTGTTGGAATATTGCATGCAATTCTGGTCTCCTTCCTATCAGAAAGATGTTGTGAAACTGGAAAGGATTCATAAAGGATTTACAAGGATGTTGCCAGGGTTGGAGGATTTGAGCTATAGGGAGAGGCTGAACAGGCTGGGGCTGTTTTCCCTGGAGCGTCGGAGGCTGAGGGATGATCTTATAGAGATTTACAAAATTATGAGGGGCATGGATAGGGTAAATAAGCAAAATCTTTTCCCTGGGGCGAGGGAGTCCAGAACTAGAGGGCATAGATTTAGGGTGAGAGGGGAAAGATATAAAAGAGACCTAAGGGACAACATTTCACAGAGGGTGGTACATGTATGGAATGAGCTGCCAGAGGAAGTGGTGGAGGCTGGTACAATTGCAACATTTAAGAGGCATTTGGATGGGTATATGAATAGGCAGGGTTTGGAGGGATATGGGCCGGGTACTGGCAGGTGAAACTAGATTGGGTTGGGATATCTGGTCGGCATGGACGGGTTGTACTGAAGGATCTGTTTCCATGTTGTACATCTCTTTGACTCTATGACTCTAACTAAAGTCAGCAACTTTAAAGTGTTGGTTGAGGCAAAATGGCTATGAATTTTCCATCGCTTGCTGTTGTGGAAATGAATGGAGATATGAGTCAAAATTAGAATTTGACAGAACGATGAAATAGCCACCAAATTATATAAAGTAACCTGAGACTGTACCACTGGCAACCCAATGAGTGGTGACAAGGAAAGAATGTCACAAGCCTTATAGTCACAGCCTAGATGTCACTGAGGGTTAGAAAATCCAGACAGGTGAGGATTTGAATGATTTAAAGATACACTTTAGACCCCACAGTAAGATTATTTATGAAATTTATGAGTGCAGCATCAGAGTGTGAGGGAGAGGGAATGCACTGACATATCTAGATGAATCTGTGAGCTTGGACAATTGAAAAAACTTGATCTTATTATTGTCTTAGGCATAAGATGTCTTCATGAGACCTGAAAGAGGATAAATAGGAAATCTATTGATATGTGTGGAGATTCTGAGGTTGTCAATATTCAGGTCAAGTGCACAAATTGGAGAACAGACAGGGTCAGGTCTGAAAGGACATAGCTTCTAGGCTGTGTCTATGGTAGGCGGTGACAGAACCATCAAGAAGGAAAAACATAATTGACCTCATACTCACCAATCAGCCAGCTGCAGGTGCTTCTGTCCATGATAGTATTCGTATAAGAGACCACCATACAATACTTGTGGTGTTGGAGTCCTGCCTTCACATTTAAAATAACCTCCACTGTGTTGTGTGGCACTATCATTGTGCTAAATGGGACAGACTTCGAACAGATCCAGCAACTGAAGACTGGGCATTCAAGAGGTGCTGTGGGCCATCAACAACAACATAATTATACCTCATTACAATCTACAATCTCATATCCTAGCATATTCCCCACTCAACCATTATAATCAACCCGGGGGTCTACACTGGTTCATGGAGAGTAGGAGGGGATATCGGGAGCAGCACCAGGCATACCTAAAAGTGAACTGTCAACCTGGTGAAGCTACCGAACAGTACTACGAGTGTTTCAAGCAACATAAGCAGCAAGTGATACCCAGAAGTAAGGAATTCTACAACCAACTGATCAGATTGAAGCTCTGCAGTCCTGTCACATCCAACTGTGAATGCTGGTGGATAATATAGTAATCATCAACATCCATGGCAAGTTGAATAACAGTTAAAGTCTATCATTCTTTAACATCTTAAAAAGGCCATATATAGCAAAAAGATTAAGAAACAAAAAAGGCAATATCTGGCCTACTTTCTATAGCTTGTAAAGTGAAAATGAAAAATCTTTCAATTAAGAATAAAATTCAGGTTGACTATGTTTCTACTGAATGAATATTGGAGGAACAGATTCCACAGGTAGCCCCATTCTCAATGATGGGAGAGCCCAGAACATCATTGGAAAAGATAAGGCTGAAGCATTCGTAGCAATCTTCAGCGAAAAGTGTCCAGTGGATGATCCTTCTCAATATTCCCCGCCATGGTCCTCAGTTCTGATCTGTAATTTAATCAGTTTGATGCCTCATTTTTGCTATGCCTTGTGCTGCTCTGGCATGCTCTCCCACATTCTTCACCGAACCAGGGTTAATCCTCGGGATTGATGGTAATGATAGGATGAAGAATATGCTAGACCATGAGGAGTCCATCAAGTGGGTTTCTTTGGCCTGGAGGCTTATGAGCTGCTTAAATGTAGTTGCATCTGCTCTCATCCTGGCAAATAGAGACTGTTATGTAATATACCTGACTTCAGCCCGTTCTATGGTGGAAAGTACCCAGCCTCTGACCTGCTGTTCTGGCTGCGGTGTTTAGAGAATTGGTCCAGTTCAGTGTCTGTTAGTGGCAGGCCCTAGGATGTTGATGGTGGGGAATTCAGTGATTGTAAAACTGTTGGATGAAGGGAGAGTTTGTTTGGTCCTCTCTTGCTGGAAATGTTACATATATGTGTATATTTATATATATATACACATATATATAGACATCTATAAAAAACGATAAAGTTTCTCATGAGAGACAGTTAGCTAAAATAATTGAAAATAAATTATTTATAGAATAATAGAATTCTGGAATGGTCACAAAAGAGAAGGTCATTTAGCTCAATAACTCTGTCCTGACTCGTTCCAAGAGTAATTTATCTAATTCTGTTCAGGAACTGTTCAACAGGCATTGGCACGTGGTAACATTCCTAATGAAGGGCTTATACCCGAAACGTCGACTCTCCTGCTCCTTGGATGCTGCCTGACCTGTTGTGCTTTTCTAGCACCATACTTTCAACTCTGATCTCCAGCATCTGCAGTCCTCACTTACTCTATACTCCTAGAGAGCTTAGCCAGGGGCAAGTATAACAATTCACTATGGAAGGAATTTGGCACCAATTTCACCCTGAGTTTTGTTTACCCTGCACCAAGTTACTAGCAATGAAACTAGGTACAGTATTTTCTCCATAAAGGTCAATCTTTAAAAGTATTCCATGTTCTAACAATTGCAGCTAATACTATGAATGGTAGCTACGCAACATTTCTAGTGGTAATTTGTGAATAGCAAGTGTGATGAAGCTGGTATGTGTGTAGCTGGGGAAAGTAAACTATTACAATTTTGTCCCTGGTTTCCACCCAAAACACAAAGGCCAATGATCCATGCTCAAGCTCAGCTGGCTTGTTAACCCTCTGTGTATCGAATAAATTCAGTCATACCTCAGAGAGAGGTCACACTAAATTCTATTTGCACTGAGTTAAGTTTGTTATATTGTACATACAGCATCACAGCAGCATAAATGCTTGATGAAATGATAAGTTGGCTTTTGCGAAAGAAACCCAGGAACAGTACTTCATCATAACCTAGTGCATGAATATTTCCTTAACTCCATATTGCAATTAGATTTACTACGGTTTGCAAAACTACAATCAAAAAGGCAACAGTAACACAAGAGAATTCAAATTCAGATCTACTATAGGACACGACATTAGAATATGCGCTTAATTCAAAATTGCTAATTCAAATTATCTTTTCAATTAAATTCAAATTGTGCTGTTTTATTAAGATTGCTTAATTTATAATGCTAGACACTTCAATTTCTTGGAACAACTATGGCTTTGAATTACAGAAATAGAGTAGACGTCAGTCTGAATGTTTAACCTTGACTGAGGCAATTTAACCTGTCAACCAACCTAAACATTAACAATACCAGTACTGAAGTGCTATATAGTCTTGAAATGCTTCAAGATTTAATCCAATATATCTCTGAAAACGTACCGGACCACACAATAGGTTACTGCACCATCCCACATCCAAACGGGCTGAGGCTTTTAAACAATGTGTAGTTTGTCAAAATAGTTAAACTGTCAATTAAAGGAAATGGCCCAAGGTTGGCTGAAATTTTCCAGCATACTTACAGGCCCTCTGGAGCATGGCAAAAACCTGCTGGTGGCCTCTCAGCAACGTACTACTGGAAGGATCTCCAGATTACTTTCAGAACACCCCTTTCCCACCACCAACCTGGCTACAGCCACTATCACGATCTGCCTATGAAGAGGGCCTCCTCCACCAATAATAGTAATCCAACGTCAATGGCCATTTTTAATTTCAAATGTGTTACAACAGATAGAAGGGGACTAAATGGAGACGTGGGTCTCGCTTCTTTACCTGAAATGGCAAATTTGAGTTCCATCAACAATGGAGGCCTCCTACTGATCCACTAAGAGTCCATTCACCATCCTTAATTGGATAACAAGCTCGCATCCCAGCCACTAGTTAGCTAATCCAGTCAAAACCAATGCCAGGTGACTGTTCCCAGTGATGTCACAATACAAACTGGATCCTAAAATGGAAAATCTTGCCCCAGCTTAGTGTTTAGGAAGGGGGTGCTTATCATTGTTTGACATGTTGCTGACATTTCCTAAACTCCTAATATTATAACTTTGGCAAATTCCTGTAGGGAGAAAATGCAAATAGTTAAGGTCAGTTTTTAAGCCAATTCAGTGAGTGCTCCACCAAATTTCCAATTAAAATTGCAGTGGGAGATTGACCAAAGCCCAGCTGAGATTCTAAATATTTTTGGGATGGCTTTAACCATGAGTATTACTAATTACAAATTATTTCATTAGTTCTCTGAGCTGGAAATTATGAATATAAACCACTCGGTAATGTAACTTACTGCAACAGAAACAGAAATTTCAGGTGAAACTCATCATGTCTGGTAGCATGTGTCAGAAGAATGTAGAGTTAACATTTTGAGTCTGTTGACTCTTCATCAGAACTGATAACAGCTAGATAAAAGGTAGTATTTTGCTGAAGATGAGGTTGGAGGTTGGGGGAGGAAGAGCTGAGAGGAAGTTTGTGACATACATAAATGATCTGGAAAAGGGCATTGGTGATCTGATCAGTGAGTTTGCAGATGACACGAAGATTGGTGGAGTAATAGAAAGCATAGGGGACTGTCAAAGAATACAGGAGAATATAGATAGACTAGAGAGTTGGGTGGAGAAGTGGCAGATTGATTTCAATCCGGGCAATGTGAGGTGATGCATTTTGGGAGGTTTAATTCAAGAGCGGACGATACTGTAAATGGAAGAGCCTTGGGAAAAGTTGATGAGCAGAGAGATCTGGGAGTTCAGGTCCATTGCACCCTGAAGGTGGCTGCACAGGTGGATAGAGTGGTCAAGAAGGCATATGGTATACTTGCCTTCATCGAACGGGGTATTGAGTATAAGAACTGGCAGGTCATGTTAAAATTGTACAGGACTTTGGTTCAGCCGCATTTGGAGTACTGTGTACAGTTCTGACTGGCACATTACCAAAAGTCTGTGGATGCTTTGGAGAGGGCGCAGAGAAGGTTTACGAGGATGTTGCCTGTTATGGAAAGTGTTAGCTATGAAGAGAGGTTGAGTATGTTAGGATTGTTTTAATCAGAAAAGAGGAGATTGAGGGGAACTTGATTGAGATCAACAAAATCGTGAAGGGTATAGAGAGGAGAGATAGAGATAAGCTTTTCCACAGGGTGAGGGATTTAATAATGAGAGGTCACACGTTTAAGGTGAGAGGAGAACAGTTTAAGGGGGATACATGCAGTAAGTACTTTACACAGAGGATGGTAGGTGCCTGGAATGTATTGCCAGCTGAGATAGTAGAGGCAGGCATGGTAGATTCATTTAAGGTGCGTCTGGATGCATGAGGAGATGGGGAACAGTGGGATACAGATCCTAAAGAATTGGGTGATAGGTTTAGACATTGGATTTGGATTGGCATAGGATTGGATGGCTGAAGGGCCTGTTCCTGGGCTGTAAATTTTCTTTGTTCTTTGTTCTTTGAGCAGATATGTGGAGATGGAGCCCAGAGGGAGAGATATGAAAGGGGACGTTAAATGGGGATTTAAGGGATGGAAGACCAGAACAGAGGAAAGGCTGAACTAGTGATAAAGACAGCTAAAGGCTTTAGTTTGGGATTATGTTCGGTGTGGACTGGTTGGACCAAAGGGTCTGTTTCCATGCTATAGGACTCTATGACTAGAGTCCCAGAGACTGCAGAGTCCCCAAGCAGAAAATGAGATTTTGTTCTTTGTACTTGTGCTGGGGCTCATTGGAACACTACAGCAGGCCTGAGACAGAAATTCTAGTGTGGAAACATGGTGGTGTGTTGAAGTGGCAGGCAACTGGAAGCTCAGGATCATTTTCATGAACAGATGTAGGTGTTCTGCAATGCAGTCACCCAGTCTGCATTTCATCTTCCCAGTGTGGAGAAGACCATATTGTGAACAGCGAATACAGTAGAGTAGATTGAAGTGCATGTAAATTGTTGCTTGACCTGGAGGGTGTGACTGGGCTCTTGGATAATGAGGAGGAAGGAAGTAAATTGGCAGGTGTTGCACCTTCTAGGTTACATGGAAAAGTGCCGTTGGACTGTGGGATGGTGTTGGGAGTGGAGGAAGAGTGGAAGAGGGTGTCCCAGAGGGAATGGTCCCTGTGGAATGCTATCAAAGGAGGGAAGGGGAGTATGTGTCCAGTGGTGGCATCCTATTTCAGGTAAAGAAAAGAGTGGCTTACTCTAATCTGGATGTGGAATCTGGTGGGGTGGTAGGTGAGAAGCAGGAGACCCTATTGTTGTTGTTGAGAGGGAAAAGAAGGGCTGAGGTAGAAGTCCGGCGACTTTATCAACCCTGGTAGAGCAGAATCCATAGTCAAGGTAGAATGTGGATATTTCTGAGACCCCGCCACCACCCTGCCACAAGAAAGATGGCATCATCAGACCAGATGTGATGGAGCTGGAGAAATTGGGAGAATGGAATGGAGTCTTTACAGGAAGTAAGGTATCAGAATGTATAATCAAGGTAACTGTGGGAGTTGGTGGGTGTGTAATGGCTATTAGTGACCAACCTATCCCCAGAAATGTTGAGGAAGGGAAGGGAGGAGTCAGAGATGGACCGGGTGAAGATGAGAGCGGGGAGGAAATTGGAAGTGAACTTGATCAATTTTTCCAATTCCAGACAAAAGGGAAGCAGACTGATGATGTCATCAATATAATAGAGGAAGAGTTGTGGGGAGGGACTGGATTAGGATTTGAACAAGGAACGTTTTGCATACCCCACAAAGGTACAGGTATAACTGTGGCCTGTGCAGGTACCCATGGCCATGCCTTTGAGCTGAACAAAGTCAGAGGAGTTAAATGAGAGTTAAATGTGTCTGAATGTGTTGTCATGAAATAGAAATGTGACTTCTGCCTGTATTGACAATTTCCCAGACCTTAAATGTTCCTTTCACAGACACGCACAAATAGTATTTCATAAATTATTGGATTAATTTCTGGTTATCAGAGGTTTCCTTTTTAACTTCAGTTAAACGAAACAAAGGAATACTTGTGCAGATGCACATAACCAAATTTTACCGCCAGTTTATAAAAATCACGAAATGCAGTTGACGTGGCCAATGTTGTTGGTCTGGTGTTGGCACAGAATGGTAATAAGCTGTCAGGTTTATTTTGATGAGAGGGATTTAGTCCTTTGCATTCTGTACTCCTCATGAAGAAGTCGCACTGAGAGCAGCTTTGAGGCAGCTGGGAAGATATTACTGCAGCAAAGATAAGATCAGTTCCCTCTGGCCTTGTCTTCCTGGGCACTGAGCAAAACTGGAGAGAAATTGGGTGATGGTTCAGGATTATCCTTCACCTCCTCTGGCAGTTAATGATACAGTAAAGCAAAGGGGAGGAAATTCATCTATCCACTGCATTCTGCAGCTGCTATTGGAAGAAACAATATCAATTTGCAAACAACAGCAAAGTTCCTTCTGATATCTCTTTTAACCTCCCCAATTATTTTGTTCATCTGCTTCCAAGCATGATTTTGAAAAGAAAGACAGGAGCTTGGCTTTATACTGAAAGGAAAGTGCGTTTTCAAACAACATGAAAAGTAGATTTTAGCAGTTTCCACTTCACTGATTTCTACATGCTAGAACTTCAAAGTCAGGTGATTGATTTATCCTCACTGAGTATTTCACACAGTGCTATTTCTTTAAAAAGAAAGCTGAGGTGATTCAGTGACTGAGGTTAAAGTTCAATAACACAAATTGAAATTTTGTTTAGCAAAGGTCAGGCACAGCTCATGCATTTATTTCAAATCTGTGTGATGGATTCCATCCAAAACTTCATTGGATAGTCACGTGTCAGAAGTGGAAGGTTAAGGTGATTATATTGATTTTTTTTTCATTTCTTCAGTCTAAATGCCACCACAACAGGCGTGGAAAATAATATTCTGAGCAGCTGAGTTGAATAATGTACTTTTACAGATAGGAGACAAGATCATCACACTTACTGTTTATTGTGCATAAGCCAGTATCTTAACCTTCCCTGACTAACGGAAACCAGACATGAAGCAGAATAAGCCTCCCCAATTGCTTTCCCCAGTTTTTAATATTATTGATTTTTGGCAGGATAAAAAACAGACAATGAAAGCAGATGGGGAGTGAGGGGGGCGGGGGGGGGGGGGGGGTGCACAAGTGGGTGAAATTTGGGGCTCAATTAAGTCAACAACAACTCAGTAGTCATAAAAACAAAAATTGCTGGAAAATGTTTTTTCCAGCAATTTCTGTTTTTGTTTCTGAATTCCAACAGCCGCAGTAGTTTCAGTTTTTTGTTAAGAGCTCAGTAGCCTTGTGTTGAGGCTGAACTGTTGAGACAACGGATAAAAAATTGTAAATGCTTTCCAAAATAAATGCTTCAGCCTCTGCTGTCCTCGGCTCCATCGTACTCTGCAAGATCCTGATGAGCCATCCTTTCAAGCTCTTGACTGTCAAGTTGGGAGACGATGTTGTTTATTTGGGATTGCCAGCAGGCCAGTGGAATGTAAATCAAACTGGCTTATAAAGTAGTACTGGCCTGCGGTTTGTGACAATGCACAGTCGCCTTTTCCTTTTAACAGCACCAACCCCTTCCACACCTCACCCCACGCATCTAAGACATGATCCTTTTAAAATCCCCACAGTTCCAGTACTGAAGTTGACCAGAAATACAGGTAATTACTTCTCACAGATTGATAGCGATTCTGCCCTTTGGTTTACTTGCTACTAATTTTACAATGTGATGGATTACTTCCGTGGCTAGAAACACAATACCAGCATTTATCTTTTTAAGTGCTATTTGGTTTCGCTAATTCACTAATGATTCAAAAGATCAATTAAAAAACAAGACTGGGAATAAATTGCTGTGCTTGATAGAAGCTCAGCATGGCCTGGGAGGTGAACTGCGGTTTTATCTGTCTCCAGGAGGGTCAAGGTCATAGATATTTAAATATCTTGGACTGCCATGGTCATTCTGACTACACATTAATCACTGTAGGCCAGACCTTGAAACTAAACAAAGGTACAGCAAACCTGCCCTCCATTGTGTACTTAGATCCTGTTATTGACTTCTGAGCGCAATGTTGGAAAGATGGAGCGTTTATGTAGATTTCATCAGCTGGATAAAAATACAGGCTTATTCTATTAATCATTTTTCTACATATCTAATCCATTTCCAAGGCACTATCTCCAAGGTAAAGGATGTTAAAGCATAAAGCATGCTGATTTAATCAAAATATTTAAGCTGTGGCCCAAATTCAATTCAAAGAAAACTATGAATAGAAAATTTGACTCTCTCATGCCACTCCCCATCTAGAGCAGAATATCTCAAGTTTCAATCCCTGGTGTTGCAGAGCCAGTAAATCTCAGTCACATGGCCTATGATTCAACAGATATGGAGATGAAAATTTCAGGATTCAGACATTTCATTTCTAAACAGTGACTCCCTGCTGGAGATCGTATCTGCGTTGGTGCCAGTGGCAAAAAATCTCCCACTCATGTAATATTTATCCCTGAGTCACTATCAGTGTTAAATGTAGTGTACGGAGGGACAGTTAACTAAAACTGAAGACAGAATTGATTTCTACAAGAAACTGAATTCGGCAGCATCCTCGACAGGTCCATAAAACATTATCCAAGGATAAAATGCCACCTCTAAGCTCATAAAGCAGGTGAGATTTAGAATCGTAGACATCAATATAGTTATACTGTATAATTGTACCAAACAAAAACAAAATGGTTGAGGTCATTGATTAGGAATATATTTTGCCTAATTGTCACCAAGCAATTGCAAAAGCTAAACATTACTTGATAGAGACATCTACTTTATATCACAGGTTAACATGAAGGTACAAATATTTCCTAAATTAAGGGAATTCTGAAATCATCTAATTAAATTTATACTAATCAATATTAATTGAAGTGCATTAGCCAAGTAAATTCAGAAAATCCTATGTTGGTGAAGTAGGTATTAACCTCTCATCTGATAACATGTGTAGTAACCTTTTTCCTTCCAGTGCTTTTCATTCACGAGACTGTGATCTGCATTGTTTCTTCAATTTTTCTGCTGAGCCCAAGATGAAATGCTTCAATAAAATGTGTCTGTTTTTCAGTGAAACAATAAGTACATGTGACAGAGTTGAATTCATCACTAAAAAAATGAAGGTAAGGATTTTTTCTTTTATTCGAGATGACTATTAAATCCATAATGGGGCTTGTAAAAGGGGATTGCATAAATACATGAAAAGGGGAATTGTTAAGGGAATGAAGAAGGGGGAAGGCATAATTGGAGTGCTTTTTCATGGTAAAATATTGTGCCCTACATGAAAAAAAAATGAGAGGTCATTTATCTGAGTCCCAACCTCTCACTGGCTGTCAAAGGACCAGCCTGGGAAATCTTTCCAAAGGCTGCCAGTTTCTAGGCCATCTTCTGGCCTGATGATGTGCACATTCCTGAAGTTGAAGCCTCACTCAGAGGCCTTACAGCCTTGGAGGGACAGAAATCCCACTGGCTTGTGATGCATCAGGGACTAGAAGGACCCATCTGTCTTGAGGTGTCCTCTGAAGAGGTATTTAATAATTTTGTTTTTATGTAAGTAACTTTAATAAAACAAATGGAAGCCACAACTACTAGGCCACCCTGTGGAGGAGAATCACAGATGCACAGGAAATACAATTATTCATCACAAAATTGTACAGTAATTTCAAATTACACCTTCAAGGTACAATTGATTAAAGACAATGATAAAGATAAACACTTGAGTTGTACCTATTAAGACATAGACAATGATTTCACAGTTCCAACACTAAACAATAACTGGTAATTACAATGAACGTGGTTCCAAAAGCATCTAGAACATCAATCCCAGGGATAATGCCAATTGGCCTGAGATTATTAAAGAAAATAATATAGTTAAACAGCAATCTTGCCAATTATCGTGTAGTGTGCCATTGGCTAAAACTTTTTTAAAAAGTCTAAGATACTTCACTAATGAAATAAATTGTGTGTCAAGAGTACAAAAGTAGTTAATGGATAACAGGGGCAATGGAAATTATATGAAACTAATTGGACCTCACTGTCACAATCTAGTCAGCGGGATGAAAATTAGATCTTAGAAAGATCTTCCCACAAGTAAATGATGAAATACAATTCTTTCCTTTGCAAACTGAACCCTTAAACCTCACACACCAAGAGTTGCCAGTTCTAATCTCAACCTGCACAGGGTGCCTGCAGAGTGAGTGACTCCCCTCTCATTTATCTCTCCACTCTGCAGGCACCCTGCCTCTATTCCTGATGAAGAGCTTTTGCCTGAAACGTCGATTTTCCTGCTCCTCGGATGCTGCCTGACCTGCTGTGCTTTTCCAGCACCACTCTAATCTTTCCACAGAGGCTGCCTGTTATTCCAGCAATTCCTGATTTTGGCACTTAACAACAAGTTGGTGGATTACTATGGTTAGTTTACAGGCAGAATGGAGGAGAGTAAAAGTGGTAAAGACCCAATAATGGTCATAATGGGATGATATTACTTAACACCTTTACCAATGGTATTGCCCTCTTTTTATTACAGCATTTTCAATACCACCCCTCCTCATCATCCATTGCCCTGTCCATATTGCACCTTGGAAACTTTACCTGATAACTAAAATCTTAATAGTGATAATGAGCTGATTGCAATAGTGTTTCAGTGCTTATAAAGAAGCAATAACAAATAAATATGCCTGGGAATTCAACAGTCTTGTTGCACCATCTTCCTTTGGCTGATGGACTAATTCCAATCTCAGGACTTGCTGTGAAAAGATGGAATTTCATTCAATGCTATTTGATGAGCAATATGGCTGTTCTCAGCATCACAAGATCAGCATTTGGAGGACTATTCAATGCAAATTACTAGAGATATTCATTAGCTGATTATTAAGATTTCTCAAAAAGTGGCATTGACATCCAGGACGGTTTGTAGCTGATCAAGGGAAGCTTGAAAATTGATAAAATAAAACCCCCTTTGGTTCAACGATGGCAATTCTAGCATTTGCACTGTGAATGGTTTCTGTATGTTCATTGAGACAGTGTAGATGCAAATCTGGGAAATGGCACTGATAACAAGAACCAGAGATGTCATTGAAAACAAAGATAGAAATTGACAGAAATTGCTCTTGCCCTAAAATCCTTCCCTTAAAATTTGCTGCACAAAAATTTAGACTGTCGCGATGTCAAAACCAACATGGATGTTTTGGCCAACTTGGAGGGGCATTTCAGATTAGAATTACGGTGTTGATCATTCAAATTTCTATGACTTTTCAATTCCCAGATTTCCCTGGTCACTACTTCCCTGCATTTCTTGCTTGACTGGAGCAGAAAACAGCAGTTAGCAGTGTGTCATGTAATTCAATCTATTTTTCTATTCTTGGTCGGGCCATTAGGTAATCCTTTGTTCCAGGAATATCAAGTGAAAAGACTATCCCTTGGGCATATTATGCTTTTTAAAAAATCTCCTTCCTGGATATGCTTGGATATATTGCACTGGATTTTCATGTTAGAGCAGGAGAGCAGAAGTCAGGAGTTACCAGACATGATGTCGCCACATTGGAAAAGAGGTCTTTGAATTATTTATTCCCTAAAGGGCGAGGAGGTGAAGTTGAGGTAGAGTGGGTCGAGGTATGGGGTGCTATAGATATACTATAGAACTGGGCCTTGAACAGAGATCAATGACAATGACAGATGCTGCCAAGTGCTGAAGTAGGTGGCTTCCAAAGCACATCTTGATTCCCTGCAACTTTGTATCAGTTATTTAATATTTGGTTTTCTCGCCCTCATC
This sequence comes from Chiloscyllium punctatum, assembly GCF_047496795.1. Classification (NCBI taxonomy): domain Eukaryota; kingdom Metazoa; phylum Chordata; class Chondrichthyes; order Orectolobiformes; family Hemiscylliidae; genus Chiloscyllium; species Chiloscyllium punctatum. The sequence continues at coordinate 75,418,065 of NC_092746.1, forward strand.
TTTCACTCTCCCACCTCCTCCACTCACTTTCCATGCCATTCCATGCCAACATATCAACCTTTGCTCTCCTCACCAGCTCATAACACTTCCATGCCCATTCACCAGTTATACATTGTACAGAACCAATAACACATGGTGACAATAACATGCTTAGAAATGTTTAAAAACATCCATTCATAACTTTCTTTGAAGATCTGCT